>NW_028253252.1:0-600000 GCF_964263255.1 Lissotriton vulgaris
CCATCAGGCTAGCTTGAATCCAGTGGCAAAGTGAGCAAGGGACCCACATCTGGGCATACCCTGCTAACTTAGGGCAGACAAAGCAAAACCAAAGGGGGTGATGGACAGAGTGTTGAACATTGTAAGCACTCACCCCCAGTCAACTGATCTGAGTTTAATCCATCATCACCTTTGGTTTTCCTCACGGGGACTCTGAGACAACATTGCAAAATTCTTCCACGACAAGATCACCAACATCTACAGAAACTTCAAACCCCAGCCCAAGGCCACAACTTCTTCAAGCAACACAACAACCACACTACCACCACAGACATCCAACTAATTGAATCGAGCCTGCTCGCACTACAGGGTACTACCTCCATCATGAACTCATTCTACTCAGGGGACTCAAACAAACCATGCCCTCACCACATCTTCAACTTAGCTAGAATCAGTCACATATTCACCACCTTGTTCAACACCTCAATTGCCACAGCCACCTTCCCCGAGGACTGGAAACACGCAGAAGTTAATGCCCTACTGAAGAAACCATTGGCATATCCCAGCGAACTCAACAACTACCAATCAATTTTCCTGCTGCCGTTCCCGGCCAAAGTATTAAAAAAAGCCGTCAACTAACAACTCTCCTCACATGTGGAACAGAACCTCCTTCTCGACTCTTCCCAATCCAGATTCTGCAGCAACCCCAGCACCGGGACAGCCTTCATCGCAGTTAAAGACGACATCCGAGCCCTTCTCAAATTTGGAGGGACTGCGGCTCTGATCCTTGTAGGCCTCTCTTCAGCCTTCGATGTGGTCCCCTCCCACACAATTATAAAAAGGCTGCACAACATGGGTATCCAATGAGCCGCTCTCAGATGGATCGCCTTGTTCCTCTCCAGAAGAATACAAAAAGTCCACCTTCTCCGTTCACCTGCGAACCCAAGAAAATCATCTATGAAGTACTGCAAGGATCCCCGCTTAGCCCCACCCTCAACAGTTATACGACACCTCTGGCCAGCATCGCCAAAACCCATGGACTCAACATCATATCCTACGCTGACGACGCTCAACTCTTCCTCTTCGAAGACACCGCCAACATTATTAAGACCATCTTCAACAACTGCATGACAGATATCGCCAAGTGGATGAAGGACAGTTGCTTGAAGCTCAACACGGACAAGCCAGAAGTACTGATTTCCAAAAACATCAGCTCCCCATGGGATGCATCCTGGTGTCCCTTAGAACTAGGACCTACTTGTGTGCTCATTGCCCATGCTAGGAACCTAGGCATCATTCTGGATAGCAAGCTAACGATGATGACTCAGTTCAAGTCTGTCTCCTCCTGCTTCTTCACCCTCCGCATACCTTTTTATGGTTTTTATTATCGCATTCATGTGAAGGGAGGTGCATACAATTTTCTTCTCAACTCCACATCAACCAATCTCTTGTAACAGTTAAAAACCTCAACATATCCATTGCATTTCAATACAGTGGTACTTGGAGTTGTGATATGGTGTTCATTGTGGAGCGATAGACCAAACGATTGCGTAATATGGCATGCGTGTTTAATAGAAGTTTCCTACCCCACCCCGTGGAGACAATGCCATGTTCCTGTTGAGTGGGTGGGTCTTGCTACTGTTCCTACAGGTACGCTCTAAAAGGGCCCCAGATGTCTCTAGGTCTGGAGGTGGGAGGGATTGTACTCCCATAGATTTTGCTTCTCGTGGAGCATGACACCAAGCTGTTAAGCCAACCTTTGAATGTGGGAGCTGACTTGCCACCCCAGTGAATGGCCACTTCTCGCTTGGCTAATAATAAGCTCATGGCTACAAATCGTCGAGTTGTTTGGGGTATCTGGACCACGTAGCCTAGAAGGGCAATCTTGGGCAGGGGGTTATCGTTAAATTGACCATTGTACTGCTGATCCTGTGTATTTCTACCCAATATGTGTGGATACGTGGGCAAGTACAGGCCAGGTGAGAAAAATCTGCATAGGGGGCCATGCATCTAGGGCAGCTATGTTGTCTTGAGGAGTCTATTCTATGAATTCTGACCGGAGTGGCGTTCGTTCTGCGAAGAAATTTGAAATGGATCAATTTGTGGCGGCTATTAAGTGAGAATCTTTTGGTCACTGCACAGCACGCCATCCATTAATCATCCGTTATGGGATTCCCAAGGTCTGTTTCCCAGTCCCTTCGGATTTTGGAGTCGTTGAGGGGAATGATGTCAGCACAGGCCTTGTAGAGCTTGGAGATGAGGTGCACACCCCTAGTGCTATCTAACACTATCGTACATGGGGGGAAGGACGGTGGCTCGAGGAGGAAATACGGGAAGGTGGTATGTAACACCAAACGAATACGTGATAAGATGAACTTATCCATGAATGTGGCATCTGGAAAGCAGGTCTCGTCGTTAATCTCAAACGCATGGCCCTCTGGAAATAGGTCACCTATCTTTGCGATGTTAAATTTGGCGCAGGTGAGTTGGATAATTTTTTCACCTGTAATTGACAACCATCTGGGGTTAGGAAGCGGAAGTGAAGCTGCATAGAGGGAAGGGGTATTAGTGATCCATCTCAGTTTCTCCCAGGCCCAGCTAGTGGTGGAGACAGCTTGGATGTCCGTAGGGTCTCTGGGCAGGCCCTTCTGCAAAATGGACGCTAATGTTTCCAGGAGGACTAGATCGGCTTCCGATCGTAATTAGGGAATTCTAGCATCCGGGTGATGCCACCCCTGGGCATATCTGCACTGAGCAACTAAATAATATAACTGCAGATCTAGTACTCCAAATCCCCCCCTGTCACAAGACAATGTCATGACTTGCCATCAAACCTGGGTCCTTTTATCACCCCATACCAATCTTACCAAATGAGACCGAAGAGGCAAAAATAACCTGTTGGTGAGGGGAAGTGGGATGTTGTGAAATAGGTAAAAGAACTTAGGGAGCACAATCATCTTTATTAGGGCAACCCTGCCAGCCATGGAGAGCAGGAGTCTGAGCCATTTGTCTATCTGTGCCTCCAGCGAGAGTATCGTTGGTCCATAGTTCAATCAAACGATTTGGTCTGGGTCGAGATGTATGTGTATGCCCAAATATTTTACTGAATCGGAGCACCATTCTAGTGAAAACTCCAATTCCCATTTTTCTGTGCTGGTGGGAAGAGGGAAGATCACGGATTTGTGCCAGTTTATGCATAGTCCAGAATATGCACCAAACCTAAGTATTTCCCTAATTAGGGGCTCTAAATTAATCTGGGGGTTACGAACATATAAAATTGTATTGTCTGCGTATGGCGATACCAATAACAGTCCCGTATTAAAATGTAGGCCTCTGTGTAGGTGTTTTTCTTGAAAATGCCGAACCAGTGAGTCCATAGCTAGAACAAATAATAAGGGCGAAAGTGGGCAACCCTGCCTTGTGCCTCTTGACAAGGAGAAAGGAGCTGACAGGCTGCCATTCAGTCTGAGCCGGCGGTGGGTTGGCTGTATAATAATGCTGTGGTGGCCACAAAGCCAGTCGGCATACCCATTCTTTGCATGATGGACAGAAAGAATAGCCACTCCAGAGAGTCGAAGGCATTCTCTGTGTCTAATAAAATCGCAGCTGCTGGTACCTCTGGATTAATCATGTGGAGAGTGGAAAATATGGTCAGCAGATTAAACGCTGTGGAACAATGGGGGATGAAACCGGACAGTACAGAGGATATTATGGATTCCATCAGCAGAGACAGACGGTTAGCCAGATCTTTGGCCAATATTTTGTAATCCAAATTCAGGAGTGACAGTGGCTTATATGAGCCACAGAGTTGGGGTCCTTACAGGGTTTAGGGAGGATTATTATGACCGCTTCCCGCAAAGTGGGCAGCAAAACCTGTCTTTCCAGGGCCTCCGTATATACCTCCAATAGCTGCGGGACCAGCAGATCCCTAAATGCCTTGTAAAATTCGCCTGTGAAGCCATCCAAGCCAGGGGAGGATGATGGCCTCAGAGTAGTAATGGCTTCAATTATGTCTGTATCCGAGATGGGCACTGCCAGGAAGTCTTGCATATATTTCTCAAGATAAACAAGTGCAACCTCTGATAGACAATTCTCTTGGTCAGTAATGTCAGGGTCCAGTGTGGAGGTGTATAGGGTCTTGAGATGAGACATAACATTCCTCTGGATTTCAAGTGGGTCAGTAATTCATTGCCCTGTCTGTGTGTGTAATTCGGTGACATATGCCTTACCATATGGAGGTCTGATCATCTGTGCCAGCACGCGTCCCAGTCGGTCACCCTCACCATACTGTTTTGCATCATGATATTTCCCCATAAAGAGGATCTCTCGTTCAGCCGTATCCCTGTAATCTGCGAGAAGGGTCAGTCGTTGTTTGTTAAGTTCGGGGTCGTGCGCAAGCAGCTGTCGAGAGTCTAATGTTTTATGGTCGTTTTCTAGTCAGGCTAATGTTTTGCGTAAATCCTGCTGGACACCAGCGTGTTTGAAGATGCACACTCCCCTTATGTATGCTTTAAAACCCTCCCACAACATCGCTGCAGAGTCTACAGAGCTAGTATTGATGGTAAAGTATTACTCCATGGCTTCTCGAATTTCGTGTTGGAATAGATCGTCGTCTAGGGCATGACTAGGGAACCTCTATTGCCTTTCGAAGCCCTTGGGGCGGGGGGTCTTCAGTTCCAACAACACAGGCAAGTGATCAGAGTATGTTCGGGGAAGCATCTGAATAGAGTGGCATCAATTAAATATAACCTGGAAGGTTAGCCAGTAATCGATTCTTGTCCAAGTGTTGTGGCTGCTGGTGAGTTGGGTAAGTAAAGAGTGTAAGGCCTTATTGGCATGCGGCTTGGGATCGGGTGCACTAGACGTGCTGTCTAGTGAGTGATCTGGCGTGATGTTGAAATCTCCTCCTATCAGGAAAGTCATCGGGTCCAGTAGCATCAGCTGGGAAAGCAGGTAATAATAAAAATCATTGTTTGTGCCATATACACATACCAGCGCTATTTTATGTCCAAGTAGTGTGCCAGTTACCATTATATATAGCAGTGCCTCGTGCATAATTGCTGTCGTTCGCAAAATATCTATGGGCTCCCAAGGAGACAGCGAAGTTGGCCTGGTCTGTGGGGGGTAAGTGGGTCCCCTGTAGAAAGGCTATATCTACTCTATGCCGAAGTAGGTAATGCACTACCTGCTGCTTCTTACGTGTGTCGTTAAGGCCAGGAATATTCCACGTCATCAGCCTCAACTCTGTGGGGCCGGTGTTATGTCACCCTCCGCATACTCCATAAGATATTCAAATGGCTAACTCAATGTTCAAGACGCACAATCATCCAGGCCGTTATTTCAAGACAACTGGAATACGGCAACACTCTCTACTCAGGGATCACAGCTTGCCTCCTCCAATGACTACAGACCATACAGAACGTCACAGCCAGACTCGTCCTGGATCTCCCTACATGAACGCACATCACCCCCTACCTCAAGGAACTACACTGGCTCCCTGTACAGAAAAGATGCCAGTTCAAGCTCCTGACCCATGCATACAAGGCCCTACACAACTGTGGACACACCTACTTAAATCACAGCCTGAACATCCATCAGCCTACCAGACAACTCCACAGCACGTCCATTTCTTTAACCCTCACCCCAGCATCCAACGTAGCAGATGCAGAGGTCACTCCTTCTCCTTCCTAGCAGCATAGATATGGAACGAGCTACTCTTTTATCTATGGATCTCCCCATCTCACACCCATCTCACCAGCTCTCACTTGACAAGCTATCCTGACATGCAAATTAGGATAGCTACTTGACCCTTGTCCCCCTTGCATATTGCACGCAGCCATCGACGTGGTAAATCCTGTCATCAACCACCTCATAAACACTTCACTAAAAGAAGCAACATTCCCTGCTGAGTGGAAACTGGCAATTCTCAAGCCACCACAGAAGTAACCCTTAGCAGATCTGACCATTCTCTCCAATCTAAGCCCTATTTCTATTCCCAGTGCTTAGCAAGGTCCTGGAACAAATTTCCAACAAATAACTCTCGACCTTTCTAGAGAATTCCAATTCACTTCACACATGGCAATCAGATTTTAGGCCCAAACACTTAACAGAATCAGCACTTCTTGAAGTCTCAGAAACTATCAAAATTACTTTAGACTCGGGGAATAATGTGATGCTGATTCTGTTGGACTTATCTGCTGTATTTGACACCATCTCCCAGGCCATTCTAATGCAGCAGATCGAGAACATAGGAATCTAACACACTGCGCTAGCCTGGCTAAAATCTTTTCTGACCAATAGAAGGCAAATGGTCGCTCTTGAACAATTTGTGTCACTAGAAAGGAAAGTCACGATGGGAGTACCTCAGGGCTCCTCCCTGAGCCCGGCTCTCTTCAATGTTTATATGGTTCACCAGACTTCCCTAATTTCCTCATTAGGGATTGCCACAACATCCTATGCAGATGAAACCCAACTGGAAATAAACTAATTTAATTCAGAAATCCATTTCGGAACTGCCTGACTGACATTATTCAATGGATGCAGGCAACCATCTCAAATGCAATTCTAACAAGACATGAATACTCCTCTTTGGAAAATCCAACTGTTTTCCTCTATGAAATGGTGGCTAGACTCTGTATTTCCCCTCCCGCTATGGCAACAGTCGTGAAGAATCTTGGATTAAAATTTGACACTGACTTATCTTTTCTGCCATAAGCATCGGCCATTGCCAGTATGTGTGTCCATCTTATAAAATCATTGAAATCCTTCTTTAATCTCCTGCCTCTGGCTGCTAGAAAAACAGATGTCTGTGATAATCTCATCAATATTAGACTATTGTAACAATCTGTATGCAGGCTGTTCAAAACGTACCATTCGCAAAGTCAAGATGGTACAGAATTCTGATGCTAGACTGGTTCTACAACTGCCTAGGAGAAGCTCTGCTTCTGCTGCACATAACAAACTGCATTGGCTCCCAATCCACAAGAGGATCCTTCTCAAATTGCTTCTGTTTGCCGACAGAGCTTTCAATTGATTGCTTCTGTTTGCCCACAGAGCTTTCAATTGTACTGGTCCAAAATATCTCAATTACTGTTTTTGTCATTACTTGCCCCAACGACAGCTAAGATCCTCCTCTGAGAATAATTGGAAACCGCCTTTCGTTACGACTAAAATCCCATGATGGAAAGTCTTTTTGCAGTATTAGGTTCTAAAGCCTGGAACTTACTTCCCAGCAATATCGAGAAAAAAAACCATATAGATGTCAAAAATATTGTTTTAAATTGTTTTTTTGTTTTTTTAATTAAAAACAATATGTAAAATTAATTACAACATACTTAAAAATATAATAAATATAGTTAAACATATTTTATATTATTTAAAATGAATAAGTAATATAATTAATTTAATAAAAAAATATTAAACAAATACATATAATAGATAATATATATACGTACTTAATAATCCATTTTAATAACTATTGTAATAACTTATAAATAATAAAAAATATTATAAATTACAAATTCAACTATAAACATAAAATAATAACATAAATAAAAATGGAATAATTATACAAAACAAATTTTAAAAAATTAATTTACTTTTAATATTTCAAAAATTAATTATATACTACCTTAAGTAAAACAAAACAAAAAATATAAAATAACAGAGGAAATAAAATACTATTCCAACTCCCAAAAAAAAACAGTAAAGAAAATGTTGGATAGTGTAGGGATAAAAATTACTATTCCCACTCTAGTGTAGTGATTTCCTGGCGCTGTACGAAACATCTTCACTGTTATCCTGTGAAAAGCGCAATATTGAGGAAAAAATGCACAAAACTACATGTCCCAGCATCCCTAGGTTTGACATTGGTGAGGAGTGAAGGAGGTGCACACTTAAGGGCCGCCCAGAGAACAGGAGAGTGCTTGTCAATTTTTCCCTCGAGGTGTTGGAATGGCGGATGGTGCTCCCCGCCGGAGTTCAGCTTGAAGAAAGAAGAAAAGCAGTATTCCAGCGTGTAAATTCATCGAACTTTGTTTCCAGGAGGACTTCAAAAAACCTGTGTATTGCCAGGTATTCGTGTTAGAGAGGAAGCTTCACGAGGATAGCAATCTTGTGTGAATATTTAATTAATCTGAAATAGGTCCCGAGTAGCCGCTGTACTTTAAACGCAAAAGACGCGTTTAAAAGGGCATTCGAGATATCAGTGAAAGTGTTTTTTCCGAGGTGCGCCTGAAGCAAAGACGCCTTCTGTTCTAACGCTTTTCTTAGTGGCGAGTTCTATGTAGAATTGAAAGACTATTTTCCCCGTGGCTGGCCTTTTTGTTTATCTTTACTAGACTGTACCTGATAAAGACGAAGTTTGTGAAAAGAGAAAAGCTTCAGCAACGCCGAGATTTGTTTAGTGTGGTATGAAGAAATACCATTAAAGAAGAAAAGAGTGCTGTTAGCCTAGTATGCAGATTCAAGACTGTTCATGGTTGGAATCATTCTGCTCCTGAATACATATATAGAGCAGAGAGTATGATCAAAGAGACAGCTTGTGAGCTAAGGGTGAGTAGGGAGAAGAGTATAGAAAATATATGAGTCTCGTTATTCTATACGCATTACTGATACACATTCTTTGTCCTCCTCCTGTAGTGTGCACAACTTTGGGGTTCTTCGCTGACAGCTGGTCAGGACCACGAGGGATACACCAAAGACACAGCTGCTTTATTATTTTTTCCCTTTCCCTTTTTCCCTGGGGGCACGAATTCACGCAGAGGTATCTATCTAGCCTTTGCTGGGGGTCGTGTTTTGGGGGACTAGGGGGCTTACATCACACATCGTCTCCGCTTGGCATCTGGAACAGGTTAGTGGCTATTTTACTATTCTTGAGCTACAGCCAATCCTGATAGATTGACAAGCCCAAGTATATATAGCCAGCCTGGACGATGGAGGTCGAGACAGTGTTGACCTCTGTGGTGGAAAGCTTAGCGGCCTTACAGCTGGAAATAACTACATCCAGATCAGAGAACCAGGCCTTGTATAAAGAAGTAGGCATTCTCCGGAGAGAGGTAGCAGGACTTTCCCGAGTAAGCACTGGGGGGGTTCCCTATATAAAGCCTGCTACGTTGCCTCCTCCGGTATCCACAACGTACACTACACCGTTAGGTGCAGAAGGGGGTGGGTTTTATGTAACACAACCAGCAACAACCTCTCCCACTGACCCTGCTCAGACGGTACATATAATTCAGAACATGGGAATACCATTGGCTCCTCCTGAACGGTTCTTTGGGGATGCACGTAAATTCGAAACTTTCCTGAATCAGTGCAGGTTACATTACTTATGTAAACCCGGGGTATTCCAGGATGACTCTGCCAAGACTGCCTTTATGATGTCCTATATGGGAGGGAACGCTGCAAGTTGGACGATCCCTCTACTAGAAATAAACAATCCAGTATTGCGTAGTTTTCCTGATTTCTGTTTGGAGCTTCGAAAACTTTTCGATAGGAAATCCCACATGTTGACCTTAGACAGAGAGTTGATTACCCTGCGGCAGGGAACACAAGATCTTCTATCATATATTACCACCTTTAATAGGTTAGTGGTAGAAACCGAATGTCCTCCTGCTAAAAGAATTTCCTTGTTCTATCAAGGATTAAGGGGGGAACTAAAGGACGTCCTGTCTCAAGTGGTCCAACTTCCCAATACCTGTGAAGAATTGATAGATCTAACTGTTCAGTTGGATCATCGTGTCTTAGAACGAAAAGGGGACAGAAATAGAGGGGATGGTCGATACTTTTTTCCCCGAGTTAGGAGCCCTGCTGACGAACATCCTAAGGTAACTGAAGGTGCTGAACCTATGCAGATAGGAGGTATTTGAGGTCCCCTTTCACAGGAAGAAAGGGACAAAAGACGAAGACTGAAACAGTGCATGTATTGTGGAAAAGGGGGACACTTCATTAAGGATTGTAGAGCCCGAAATGCAGTACCTGGAAAACCTTTTGTTCACCATGTCCAAGCCAGTATCCAAGCCCGTGAGCCGGCGGAAAACTGACGAACCCAAATCAGGAAGAGATCTCTGCCTTGGGTTCCCACTCTTCAACGATCTCACCAGTGCTTGCTAATACCTTGCATCCAGCTGTGGCCCATATGAATCTGAAGGTCACGCTCTGGATTACTTCTCACGATTCCTTGAATATCGATGCCTTGTTGGATTCCGGGGCAACCGGTAATTACATCGACCAAGAATATGCAATGAAGATCGGGATCATTTGCATAAAGAAGGAAAAGCCTGAGTTGGTCAAGGCGGTTGATGGAACTGTTTTGTCTTCAGGCCCTGTGTCATATCATACACGTTCTCTTTTGATGCAGACCAGTGTAAACCACCAAGAATATATTCAGTTTGATGTTATTGATGCCCCTCAATTTCGACTCATCCTGGGCATGCCTTGGTTGACACTTCATGATCCTCAGGTCAGCTGGGCAGCTCGCACCATTACATTGTCCTCGGAATATTGCAAAGAGCATTGCATTCAAGACTCGTTTAGTACCAGCTCCACTGGTATCAATCCTTCTCTATGTCTGGCTTCATCCTGTTCTCTGGAGCGGTATTGTTGTGCCACCATCCTTCCTGCGGAGTACAGCGAATATGCTCCTGTGTTCGATAAACAAAAGGCTACCCATTTGCCTCCACATCGGGTATATGACTGCCGGATAGAACTGGAGCCTGGGGCTGACATTCCGTGCAGCAGAGTCTATGCTCTGACAGAAAAGGAAACAGAGTATTTGAAGAACTATATTGAGGAAAACCTTTCTACAGGTTTTATTCGACATTCGACATCTCCAGCTTCCTCGCCCATGTTCTTCATTCCGAAGAAGGATTGTGCAGAATTGAGACCCTGCATCGATTATAGAGCCATCAATCGTGTGACCATAAAGAACCGGTATCCTCTCCCCTTAATCCCAGTGCTCATGGATCAACTGAAGGGAGCCCGATATTTTACCAAGCTTGACCTTCGCGGAGCCTACCATCTGGTACGGGTTTAAAAAGGGGATGAGTGGAAAACGGCGTTTCGGACCAAGTTTGGGCTGTTCGAATATCGGGTGATGCCCTTTGGGCTGTGCAATGCCCCCGCCGCTTTTCAGTATTTTATGGACGAGGTGCTACGGGGATGTCTGGAAACCTTCTGCGTCGTATATATCGACGACATTTTGGTTTATTCATCAACTCTGGCAGAGCATGTAACACATGTCAAAACCGTGCTTGGAAGATTGCAGCAATATACGCTATATGCAAAACTCGAGAAGTGCTTATTTCATGCGCAGGAGGTGTCATTTCTTGGCTATGTGATTAACGCCCAAGGCTTCCTGATGGATAGTAGTAAAGTCGAAGCCATAACAGAGTGGTGTACCCCCCAGAATGTCAAAGCGGTACAGAGCTTCCTCGGTTTTTCCAATTACTACCGAAGACTCATTAAGGATTTCTCAAAGATCATACATCCCATCTCTTGTCTTTAGCCAAAGAACGTTCCTTTTGTCTGGAGTGAGGAGGCAGACAAGTCGTTCAGGTATCTCAAAGAACCTTTCACACAGGCACCTATTCTCCGTCATCCTGATTCGCAGATCCCCTTTGTACTGGAAACCGATACATCCCAATATGCAGTTGGAGGGGTTCTGTCACAACGTCATCCTGTGTCAGGTCAATTACATCCGGTTGCTTTTTTCTCAAAGAAACTCACTCCTTGTGAGGTCAACTATTCTGTCTCCGACAAGGAACTCTTGGCCATAAAGAGAGCTTGTGAGGAATGGCGTCACTACCTCTTGGGAGCTGTGCATACCGTTGAAATATATACTGACCACAGGAACTTGTTGTTTTTGAAAACCGCCAAGGCCCTTACTCCTCGGCAATTAAGGTGGACCCTGTTTTTTTCCGATTTTGATTTTGTAATTAAGTACAAACCAGGACCCCAAAATGGGAAGGCGGATGCTCTATCCCGTATTGGTGAAACAGGAGAACAGAGAGAGATCGAAGACTTGGAATCTCCCTTGATACTTACTGAGGTGGAAGAGCCTTCGCTGTCAGTGGCCTTGTTATCTTCTCATGATTTTCTGGAAGACGTACGAGTTGCTGTGGCAGGAATGGATGTCCTTGAATGGATACAGGAGGATCCAGAACATCGTTCAGAAAAAGACGACCTTGCATATCATCGCACTGCCATTTACGTTCCGACTGATACTCTTAGGCAACAAGTATTGGCTTGGACCCACGATTCCCCCTTGGGTGGACATCTCAGAATCTATAAAACTATTGCCAGTTTGGAGCGTTCTTTTTGGTGGCCTCAACTCCGTGAAGATGTTCGGCTGTATGTTAAGAACTGTGCTATTTGCGTGCAAGGAAAATCTCTCCACATAAAACCTGTTGGACTCCTCAGACCCTTATCTATCCCTCCTCAACCTTGGCACACATTGTCCATAGACTTTATAGTTGAAATGCCACCCTGTGATGGGAAAACAGTGATCCTCGTTGTGGTTGACCATTTGACAAAAATGGGGCATTTTATAC
The DNA here is from genome assembly GCF_964263255.1 of Lissotriton vulgaris. Lineage (NCBI taxonomy): Eukaryota > Metazoa > Chordata > Amphibia > Caudata > Salamandridae > Lissotriton > Lissotriton vulgaris. The sequence goes on from NW_028253252.1 coordinate 12,528, forward strand.
CTTTGGTTGGCTTACCGACTTCAGCAGAACTGGCGGCAGTATTCCTCCAACACATAGTGAGAGCTCATGGTATTCCTTGTGTGCTGATTACGGATCGGGGGTCCCAGTTCATGTCTCGGTTTTGGAGGGCTCTGTGCAAGACCTTGGATATTGATGCCCGTCTGTCCTCCAGCTACCACCCTCAGACAGATGGAAAGACGGAACGCCTGAACCAGACGCTGGAACAGTACCTTAGGTGTTTTACTCAGCAGAATGGATTGGAGTGGACTACGTTGATATGGATGGCTGAATTTGCCTACAATAATGCCCAACATTCCACATTGGGTTGCTCCCCTTTTTTCTGTTTACACGGCTACCACCCCAACTCACTACCCTTTGATTTGCCTGTTCGTTCCCCTGTGCCTAGCATACATGAACACCACGCACACCTAAGGGCAGTCCTGATTGCAGCCAAGCGTAGTTTGGCTGCCGCTCAATCATCTCAGAAACATTTCGCTGATAGGCACAGAACAGAAGAACCAACCTACAGGGTAGGGGATAAGGTTTGGCTCTCTACAAAAAATCTCCATATCAAAGGGGTATCCAAACTAAAACCTAAATATGTGGGTCCCTACAGTATAGTGGAGGTCATTAATTCTGTGGCTATGAAGCTTTCCCTTCCGGCGTCTTGGCAAATTCATCCTGTGTTTTACGTTTCTCTTCTCCAACCTTGTCATCCTGGTATGAGACTACAGGAGAAACCTCTTCCAATTGAAGTTGATGGTGAGGAGGAATTTGAGGTTCAATCCATCCTTGATTCCCGTATGTTGAGGGGTAGAGTCCAGTATCTGGTGGAATGGAAGGGATATGGGCCTGAGGAAAGGACATGGGAACCTGTGAATAACTTGCATTGTCCTGAGTTGGTGGACAGCTTTCATGCTATGCATCCAGGCAAACCAGGTCGACCGCCGGGACGGCAGTCCTTGAGAGGGGGTTCTGTAGCGATTTCCTGGCGCTGTAGGAAACATCTTCACTGTTATCCTGTGAAAAGCGCAATATTGATGAAAAAATGCACAAAACTACATGTCCCAGCATCCCTAGGTTTGACATTGGTGAGGAGTGAAGGCGGTGCACACTTAAGGGCCGCCCAGAGAACAGGAGAGTGCTTGTCAATTTTTCCCTCGAGGTGTTGGAATGGCGGATGGTGCTCCCCGCCGGAGTTCAGCTTGAAGAAAGAAGAAAAGCAGTATTCCAGCGTGTAAATTCATCGAACTTTGTTTCCAGGAGGACTTCAAAAAACCTGTGTATTGCCAGGTATTCGTGTTAGAGAGGAAGCTTCACGAGCATAGCAATCTTGTGTGAATATTTAATTAATCTGAAATAGGTCCCGAGTAGCCGCTGTACTTTAAACGCAAAAGACGCGTTTAAAAGGGCATGCGAGATATCAGTGAAAGTGTTTTTTTCCGAGGTGCGCCTGAAGCAAAGACGCCTTCTGTTCTAACGCTTTTCTTAGTGGCGAGTTCTATGTAGAATTGAAAGACTATTTTCCCCGTGGCTGGCCTTTTTGTTTATCTTTACTAGACTGTACCTGATAAAGACGAAGTTTGTGAAAAGAGAAAAGCTTCAGCAACGCCGAGATTTGTTTAGTGTGGTATGAAGAAATACCATTAAAGAAGAAAAGAGTGCTGTTAGCCTAGTATGCAGATTCAAGACTGCTCATGGTTGGAATCATTCTGCTCCTGAATACATATATAGAGCAGAGAGTATTATCAAAGAGACAGCTTGTGAGCTAAGGGTGAGTAGGGAGAAGAGTATAGAAAATATATGAGTCTCGTTATTCTATACGCATTACTGATACACATTCTTTGTCCTCCTCCTGTAATGTGCACAACTTTGGGGTTCTTCGCTGACGGCTGGTCAGGACCACGAGGGATACACCGAAGACACAGCTGCTTTATTATTTTTTCCCTTTCCCTTTTTCCCTGGGGGCACGAATTCACGCAGAGGTATCTATCTAGCCTTTGTTGGGGGTCGTGTTTCGGGGGACTAGGGGGCTTACATCACACATCGTCTCCGCTTGGCATCTGGAACAGGTTAGTGGCTATTTTACTATTCTTGAGCTACAGCCAATCCTGATAGATTGACAAGCCCAAGTATATATAGCCAGCCTGGACGATGGAGGTCGAGACAGTGTTGACCTCTGTGGTGGAAAGCTTAGCGGCCTTACAGCTGGAAATAACTACTTCCAGATCAGAGAACCAGGCCTTGTATAAAGAAGTAGGCATTCTCCGGAGAGAGGTAGCAGGACTTTCCTGAGTAAGCACTGGGGGGGTTCCCTATATAAAGCCTGCTACGTTGCCTCCTCCGGTATCCACAACGTACACTACACCGTTAGGTGCAGAAGGGGGTGGGTTTTATGTAACACAACCAGCAACAACCTCTCCCACTGACCCTGCTCAGACGGTACATATAATTCAGAACATGGGAATACCATTGGCTCCTCCTGAACGGTTCTTTGGGGATGCACGTAAATTCGAAACTTTCCTGAATCAGTGCAGGTTAGATTACTTATGTAAACCCGGGGTATTCCAGGCTGACTCTGCCAAGACTGCCTTTATGATGTCCTATATGGGAGGGAACGCTGCAGGTTGGACGATCCCCCTACTAGAAATAAACAATCCAGTATTGTGTAGTTTTCCTGATTTCTGTTTGGAGCTTCGAAAACTTTTCGATAGGAAATCCCACATGTTGACCTTAGACAGAGAGTTGATTACCCTGCGGCAGGGAACACAAGATCTTCTATCATATATTACCACCTTTAATAGGTTAGTGGTAGAAACCGAATGTCCTCCTGCTAAAAGAATTTCCTTGTTCTATCAAGGATTAAGGGGGGAACTAAAGGACGTCCTGTCTCAAGTGGTCCAACTTCCCAATACCTGTGAAGAATTGATAGATCTAACTGTTCAGTTGGATCATCGTGTCTTAGAACGAAAAGGGGACAGAAATAGAGGGGATGGTCGATACTTTTTTCCCCGAGTTAGGAGCCCTGCTGACGAACATCCTAAGGTAACTGAATGTGCTGAACCTATGCAGATAGGAGGTATTTGAGGTCCCCTTTCACAGGAAGAAAGGGACAAAAGACGAAGACTGAAACAGTGCATGTATTGTGGAAAAGGGGGACACTTCATTAAGGATTGTAGAGCCCGAAATGCAGTACCTGGAAAACCTTTTGTTCACCATGTCCAAGCCAGTATCCAAGCCTGTGAGCCGGCGGAAAACTGACGAACCCAAATCAGGAAGAGATCTCTGCCTTGGGTTCCCACTCTTCAACAATCTCACCAGTGCTTGCTAATACCTTGCATCCAGCTGTGGCCCATATGAATCTGAAGGTCACGCTCTGGATTACTTCTCACGATTCCTTGAATATCGATGCCTTGTTGGATTCCGGGGCAACCGGTAATTACATCGACCAAGAATATGCAATGAAGATCGGGATCGTTTGCATAAAGAAGGAAAAGCCTGAGTTGGTCAAGGCGGTTGATGGAACTGTTTTGTCTTCAGGCCCTGTGTCATATCATACACGTTCTCTTTTGATGCAGACCAGTGTAAACCACCAAGAATATATTCAGTTTGATGTTATTGATGCCCCTCAATTTCGACTCATCCTGGGCATGCCTTGGTTGACACTTCATGATCCTCAGGTCAGCTGGGCAGCTCGCACCATTACATTGTCCTCGGAATATTGCAAAGAGCATTGCATTCAAGACTCGTTTAGTACCAGCTCCACTGGTATCAATCCTTCTCTATGTCTGGCTTCATCCTGTTCTCTGGAGCAGTATTGTTGTGCCACCATCCTTCCTGCGGAGTACAACGAATATGCTCCTGTGTTCGATAAACAAAAGGCTACCCATTTGCCTCCACATCGGGTATATGACTGCCGGATAGAACTGGAGCCTGGGGCTGACATTCCGTGCAGCAGAGTCTATGCTCTGACAGAAAAGGAAACAGAGTATTTGAAGAACTATATTGAGGAAAACCTTTCTACAGGTTTTATTCGACATTCGACATCTCCAGCTTCCTCGCCCATGTTCTTCATTCCGAAGAAGGATTGTGCAGAATTGAGACCCTGCATCGATTATAGAGCCATCAATCGTGTGACCATAAAGAACCGGTATCCTCTCCCCTTAATCCCAGTGCTCATGGATCAACTGAAGGGAGCCCGATATTTTACCAAGCTTGACCTTCGCGGAGCCTACCATCTGGTACGGGTTAAAAAAGGGGATGAGTGGAAAACGGCGTTTCGGACCAAGTTTGGGCTGTTCGAATATCGGGTGATGCCCTTTGGGCTGTGCAACGCCCCCGCCGCTTTTCAGTATTTTATGGGCGAGGTGCTACGGGGATGTCTGGAAACCTTCTGCGTCGTATATATCGACGACATTTTGGTTTATTCATCAACTCTGGCAGAGCATGTAACACATGTCAAAACCGTGCTTGGAAGATTGCAGCAATATACGCTATATGCAAAACTCGAGAAGTGCTTATTTCATGCGCAGGAGGTGTCATTTCTTGGCTATGTGATTAACGCCCAAGGCTTCCAGATGGATAGTAGTAAAGTCGAAGCCATAACAGAGTGGTGTACCCCCCAGAATGTCAAAGCGGTACAGAGCTTCCTCGGTTTTTCCAATTACTACCGAAGACTCATTAAGGATTTCTCAAAGATCATACATCCCATCTCTTGTCTTTAGCGAAAGAACGTTCCTTTTGTCTGGAGTGAGGAGGCAGACAAGTCGTTCAGGTATCTCAAAGAACGTTTCACACAGGCACCTATTCTCCGTCATCCTGATTCCCAGATCCCCTTTGTACTGGAAACCGATACATCCCAATATGCAGTTGGAGGGGTTCTGTCACAACGTCATCCTGTGTCAGGTCAATTACATCCGGTTGCTTTTTTCTCAAAGAAACTCACTCCTTGTGAGGTCAACTATTCTGTCTCCGACAAGGAACTCTTGGCCATAAAGAGAGCTTGTGAGGAATGACGTCACTACCTCTTGGGAGCTGTGCATACCGTTGAAATATATACTGACTTCAAAAAACCTGTGTATTGCCAGGTATTCGTGTTAGAGAGGAAGCTTCACGAGGATAGCAATCTTGTGTGAATATTTAATTAATCTGAAATAGGTCCCGAGTAGCCGCTGTACTTTAAACGCAAAAGACGCGTTTAAAAGGGCATGCGAGATATCAGTGAAAGTGTTTTTTCCGAGGTGCGCCTGAAGCAAAGACGCCTTCTGTTCTAACGCTTTTCTTAGTGGCGAATTCTATGTAGAATTGAAAGACTATTTTCCCCGTGGCTGGCCTTTTTGTTTATCTTTACTAGACTGTACCTGATAAAGACGAAGTTTGTGAAAAGAGAAAAGCTTCAGCAACGCCGCGATTTGTTTAGTGTGGTATGAAGAAATACCATTAAAGAAGAAAAGAGTGCTGTTAGCCTAGTATGCAGATTCAAGACTGTTCATGGTTGGAATCATTCTGCTCCTGAATACATATATAGAGCAGAGAGTATTATCAAAGAGACAGCTTGTGAGCTAAGGGTGAGTAGGGAGAAGAGTATAGAAAATATATGAGTCTCGTTATTCTATACGCATTACTGATACACATTCTTTGTCCTCCTCCTGTAGTGTGCACAACTTTGGGGTTCTTCGCTGATGGCTGGTCAGGACCACGAGGGATACACCGAAGACACAGCTGCTTTATTATTTTTTCCCTTTCCCTTTTTCCCTGGGGGCACGAATTCACGCAGAGGTATCTATCTAGCCTTTGTTGGGGGTCGTGTTTCGGGGGACTAGGGGGCTTACATCACACATCGTCTCCGCTTGGCGTCTGGAACAGGTTAGTGGCTATTTTACTATTCTTGAGCTACAGCCAATCCTGATAGATTGACAAGCCCAAGTATATATAGCCAGCCTGGACGATGGAGGTCGAGACAGTGTTGACCTCTGTGGTGGAAAGCTTAGCGGCCTTACAGCTGGAAATAACTACTTCCAGATCAGAGAACCAGGCCTTGTATAAAGAAGTAGGCATTCTCCGGAGAGAGGTAGCAGGACTTTCCCGAGTAAGCACTGGGGGGGTTCCCTATATAAAGCCTGCTACGTTGCCTCCTCCGGTATCCATTTTTTCCCTTTCCCTTTTTCCCTGGGGGCACGAATTCACGCAGAGGTATCTATCTAGCCTTTGTTGGGGGGCATGTTTCGGGGGACTAGGGGGCTTACATCACACATCGTCTCCGCTTGGCGTCTGGAACAGGTTAGTGGCTATTTTACTATTCTTGAGCTACAGCCAATCCTGATATCCAGAGAGTGCAACAGTAGGGAAAACGTTGGATAGCGTAGAGGTAAAAATTACTATTCCCACTCCAGAGAGGATCGGTTTCTGACTTTCAGCCTTCTTCAGCCTTGATAGCTGACTCCAGTGATGAGGAAAGCCTGGGACTCACGCCTGAGCATACCCAGCAAACAAATACATATAATAGATAATATATATACGTACTTAATAATCAGTTTTAATAACTATTGTAATAACTTATAAATAATAAAACATATTATAAATTACAAATTCAACTATAAACATAAAATAATAACATAAATAAAAATTGAATAATTATACAAAACAAATTTAAAAAAATTATTTTACTTTTAATATTTCTAAAATTAATTATATACTACCTTAAGTAAAACAAAACAAAAAATATAAAATAACAGAGGAAATAAAATACTCTTCCAACTCCCAAAAAAAACAGTAAAGAAAATGTTGGATAGTGTAGGGGTAAAAATTACTATTCCCACTCCAGAGAGTGCAGCAGTAGGGAAAGCGTTGGATAGCGTAGGGGTAAAAATTACTATTCCCACTCCAGAGAGTGCAACAGTAGGGAAAACGTTGGATCGCGTAGGGGTAAAAATTACTATTCCCACTCCAGAGAGTGCAACAGTAGGGAAACGTTGGATAGCGTAGGGGTAAACATTACTATTCCAACTCCAGAGAGTGCAACAGTAGGGATAGTGTTGGATACCGTAGAAGTAAAAATTACTATTCGAACTCCAGAGAGTGCAACAGTAGGGAAAGTTTTGGATAGCTTGGGGTAAAAATTACTATTCTTACTCGAGAGAGTGCAACAGTAGGGAAAGCGTTGGATAGCGGGAGGGTAAAAATTACTATTCCAACTCCAGAGAGTGCAACAGTAGAGAAAGCGTACAATAGCGTAGGGGTAAAAATTACTATTCAAACTCCAGAGAATGCAAAAGTAGGGAAAGCGTTGGATAGCGTAGAGGTAAAAATTACTTTTCCTACTACAGAGAGTGCAACAGTAGGGAAAGTGTTGGATAGCGTAGGGGTAAAAATTACTATTCCAACTCCAGAGAGTGCAACAGTAGGGAAAGTGTTGGATAGCATAGGGGTAAAAATTACTATTCCAACTCCAGAGAGTGCAACAGTAGGGAAAGTGTTGGATAGCGTAGACATTAAAAATAACATACTTATAAATACATTTATATTTTAAAATATAAAAAATATTATTTATTAAATAAATCTAAACTATTTACAAATCCCAATAAATAATTATTTAAAAAAGAATTACCAATTAATAATTAATATCCAATACATTAATTACCAATGCACAAATATAAATGTAATAACTACTTAATTACATATCATTTACTTTACACACTATTCCCCTATGAGCACACAACAAACACCAATAATAAAATAATACACTTAACATAATTATCAATTAATACATTAATAAAAATGAATTACCAATTAATAAATATTAATTACCAATTAATTATAAATTAACAATAATATAATTACCAAAAACAATTAATTAAAAAAGTATTACTTAATTATATTTAAATTACTTCCCACCCTATTCCCCTATAACCCCATAACATGCTACAGAACATACTTATCAATTAATCAAAAAAAATTACTGATTAATAAAAATTAATTACCTATTAATTAATAATTAATTTATAATTCCTAATAAATTACTAATTAATTTACTATAATTAAATTACTTCCCACCCTATTCCCCTGTAAACCCATAACCCACTACAAAACATAATTATCAATTAATCAAATAATTAAAATACATTACTAATTAATACAAATTTATTACCTATTAATTAATAATTAATTTATAATTCCTAAGAAATTAATAATTATTTTACTATAATTAAATTGCTTCCCACCCTATTCCCCTGCAAACCCATAACCCGCTACAGAACATAATTATCAATTAATTAAAATAAATTACTAATTAATAAAAATGTATAACCTATTAATTAATCATTAATTTATCATTCCTAATAAATTACTAATTAATTTACTATAATTAAATTACTTCCCACCCTATACCCCTGTAAATCCATAACCCGCTACAGAACAGTATTATCAATTAATCAAATAATTAAAATAAATTACTCATTAATAAAAAATAATTACCTATTAATTAAAAATGTATTTATAATTCCTAATAAATTAATAATTAATGTAGTATAATTAAATTACTTCCCACCCTATTCCCCTATAAACCCACAACCCGCTACGGTACCAAAATACAAAATGTACTTAAATTACATTAAAAAAATACATATTAAATACTTAATGATATACATAAAAATCATATAAAATCGATATTAGTAACATCGATATTACTAACATAGATATTAGTTCCATCGATATTACTAACAGATATTAGTAACATCGATATTACTTACATAGATATTAACAAAATCGATGTTACTTATATTCGATATTACTTACCTTCCTTACTTTGATATAATTGTACTTCGATATTAACAATTCGATATTTTGACTGCCTACCTTCTCTGATGGAGGGTAGGAGGTCCCAGGTGTCAATGTATCAATGGCTTTATTTGAATGTCAAATGTTGACACACAATTGTACCTTGCCATTGACCTTTCCCTTTGGGTACTACAATCAGAGGGAACACCCACTGAGTTGTACCTTTTGATTCTTCGATGATGTCAGCTGTCAGTAGGCCTTGAATGTCGTCTTCCGGTGCTTGTTGCAGATGGAATGGTAACTTGTGGTGCTTAACTACGGTTTGATATTTTTATTATGTGGAGTTGACTTGAAAGTTGTTCATTTTTCCTAGTCACATGAACAATTTGGGGTATTGCTGCACAGTGGACAAGTAATCATAAGCATTGTGTAGAATAGTCAGTAAACTCAGGTGTTCCTGGCACTGTCCTTGTAAGTGAGGGTTATCTTGAATGAATCCAGGCAATATATATTGGTGTCTGCACCATCCAGGTGTACTCTAATCTAAGTGCACCCTAACTTGGTCAGGGTGTCACGTTCCTGTAGTCAGAGAAACAAATATAATTATGTGAGGCTTCTCTTTTCAGGATAAAATTAGCAGGTGGTCTCCCATCCTCACTGGATGGTGTAGTGCTTCGTGGGAGTTCTGTGATGGTAATCGTGACTCCTTAGACTGGGATATCATTCAGGATCTTGTCTGAGTAGAATCTGCTTTATGAATACTGGTCCCTCGTCTTCTGAGATGACTCTCCTCGTAAACTGCAAAAAACACAGTTGATGGACCGGTTTCTGGCTATCAGCCTTCTTCAGCCTGGATAGCTTGACTCCAGTGATGTGGAGAGCCTGGGACTCACGTCTGAGCATACCCAGCCCACTCGGGGTGAAAATTGCAAAAAACACAGTTGATGGACAGAATGCAGATCACTGTCTTACATTCACCCCAGTACAAAGATCTGGGCCTAAATCCATCGTTTTTTGCACTTCACACCACCCTAGGTCAGACAATGGCTATATGCAAATCAGCCTTGACCCTGTGCCTCATGGGAACTGTCCAGCCCGAACTACCAAGCCATGTCTTTCCTGGACCGGAATGAAGCATCCAAGGACCGGTTTCTGGCTATCAGCCTTCTTCAGCCTGGATAGCTTGACTCAAGTGATGTGGAGAGCCTGGGACTCACGTCTGAGCATACCCAGCCCACTCGGGGTGAAAATTGCAAAAAACACAGTTGATGGACAGAATGCAGAACAATGTCTTACATTCACCCCAGTACAAAGATCTGGGCCTAAATCCATCTTTTTTTGCACTCCACACCACCCTAGGTCAGACAATGGCTATATGCAAATCAGCCTTGACCCTGTGCCTCATGGGAACAGTCCAGCCCGAACTACTAAGCCATGTCTTTCCTAGACCGGAATCAAGCATCCAAGGACCGGTTTCTGGCTATCAGTCTTCTTCAGCCTGGATAGCTTGACTCCAGTGATGTGTCTTCTTCAGCCTGGACTAGTAAACTAACAATGGTGTACTGTTGTGTCTCACGCTCCAGGCTCGAGCTCCAGGCGGTATTGGAAGGCTTGATGTGTGTGATATAGAGGGTTTCAAGACCACAAGCACTGACAGCTGAAATGGAGGAGATGGCAGAGCTTTCCCGTCTTTGTATTGTTTCTTACGCTGTATCTCTTCTTATGAAAATAAAGTAATTTCACGCAGTGGACCTACCTGTCTTCCTTCGGATGCCTCATTGGTGATGAGCAGACTCTCCCATGAGTGCAGCTGCACCAGAAGGACTCTGCTTCACCCTTTGCAAGTCGGGAGCAGTGAGTCCTTGGATCATCATCCCGGGGAAGGGGGTAACAGCAATCACACAGTGCTACCGCTGCTTATGCTGGTGCAGGTAACGATCGGTAGACTACTTAGGTGGAGGAGGCATCCTTCATGTGCCAGGACTGTCCAAGGCAAGTCTCCTAGAACTCTCCTATTGCACCTTTTAGTGACATCTAGGTGCTAGGGCAGAATAGGCAAACCTCGTAGAGTCATGTCCTGGAGATTGGCATCGTTTTGGCTCTGAAGTTTGCTCCCGCATTCACGGCAAAAACCTAAGATGTCCGCTCTTCTGGAGCAAGGGGGTTGCCGGTCTAGTCTTTCCACCGATCTGCCAGCTCAGCTGTGCTCGCGCTCACGCGCACAATACTCTGCACACTTCAACCGCTAATTTGAAGATAACGGTCGCGTCTCTGTTAGCGGCTGTTTCTAGTTCCCGAAAAAGAAGGTTCTGAGATATTTTTCCACAGAACTCGAGTTGGGTATAACAGTAGGTACACTGTGTTACAAGGTGAGCCTTTGATTTTATTTTTGTTGAAGGCGACTTCTTGGATATTATAACATGAATAAGGGACCCCCTCTATTAGATAATTTATGGCCAGGGAAAAGAGGGGACAATATCAACAGTAATCCAAGACATTCCCACGTGACCTTACCAAAATTTTTATACTTTCAAGAGATTATTTCTTTTGATCGGGGTCACTGAGGGGGCAAGAGACTGGCTGACATCCTATCTTGATGGCAGGCAACAGTTGGTTTCACTTCCACCATTTACCTCTGAGCCAAGGAGTGTAGGACAGGGGGTCCCACAGGGCTCGGCCATCAGCCCTATACTCTTTAATTTGTACCTCCGTCCCTTAGTCCAGCTAATAAAATCTTTTGGTGTCTCGGCATTCAATTATGCCGATGACACCCAGCTGGTCTTTTCTCTGGAAGGGAATAATGCGGTCTCGCTGGATACCTTCCATCGCTGCATGGCAGCCACAGCAGACTGGCTACGAGCTAATTCTCTACAATTTAATAGCTCCAAGACGGAGGTACTCCATTGTTCCATCGACAGGATTCCGCGGGCACTCCCAGACCACCTTTGGCCTAGTACCTTTCTTGAGCCAGTACTGGCGGCGGAATCAGCCCGTAATCTGGGGGTGATTTTTGGCCCTAACCTACAGCTTGACATACACGTCAATAAAACCACTTCTACGTGTATGATGCTGCTGCGCATGTTGCGCAAGGTTTTGCCCCTTCTCCCCACTCAAGCAAGGCCGGAAGTAGTTCGTGGGACCATATTAAGTCGCCTCGACTACTGCAATGGGCTTCTTTTGGGGGCCCCAAAAAATCTGACCGGTAAGCTACAGCGGGTGCAAAACATGGCCCCCAAGCTGGCTCTCTCTCGTCCTAGGTCCAGCTCCTCCACCCTTGCTTTAAGAGACCTACACTGGCTCCCGGTTCATCTGCGGGTACAATACAAAGCTGCGTGCCTTGTGTTTAAAGCTGTTCACCAACAGGGCCCCATCCCTTTGCAAAAGATGTTTGCATGGTACTCTGCTTCGCGGCCCCTCCGCTCTTCTTCGGCGCATCTTCTTGTAGTTCCGAGGTTTCACAGAGTGAGGATGGGTGGCCGCTCCTTTAGTGTCGCAGCGGCCAAACTTTGGAACTCCCTGCCACTCTCTCTGAGAAGCCACAAGGACTACCTTCCCTTTAGGAAAGCGTTAAAAACCCACCTATTTCCATAAATGGCCTAAGCTGTTAAGTCTATGGTTCTTGATCAAAGCGCCAGGATGCCCTTTGGGTGACAGGTTTTGCGCTCTACAAATACACTAAATAAATAAATAAATGATCAACACAGGTACACTTAGATCAAAATATATTTAATATTTTTATTCATTTTTTAGCATATGTATCAAAGTTACTTTTCAAATTCATTTACATTCTTCAATATATTCTTTTTTTCATTTGCATAGAATTTTTTATATATATAAAAAACATTTTTCTCATTGTGCGCATAATTTAGAAATCTAACAAGAAATACATTTTCTCTTAAAAAAACAACTAGATGTACCCCAGTACACCACACTCATACAACTACACACACATCTTTTGGAAAATCAAGACAAGCTCTTTTTCTGAAGCCGAGATGACATAGATAAAATAGATGACTCTCCACTCCAGGTCGACGCACGTTTCGGTGGACTTGCACCACCTTCCTCAGGACCAACAGATTAAAGGTTTGTCTTTTTGTGGTGTGGCTACAGGGTATCTGAAATTACAAATCCAGTGTCAAGTACCCGTATCGATTGGATTTTCCACATGCACTAACAGCTTAATACAATAGAATTTTAATTTAATAAACATATCATGCTTTTATTTTCTTGGAAGACAACACCAGTGTGCTACAAACACCAAAAAGAGTGAAGATAGGAGGACATCTTTGCTAAGAGTGAATGGTCAAGGTGGTTAATTTGCTTGACTAGTTCCCTGTACGGTACAGTCATAGCAAAAAAGGGATTTTAAAGGGAATTTTTTGTTTTAGAAGAGTAAAAGTTATTGGCTTGTCCTGGAGTTAATTTACATTACATAAATTGATGATGTATTCTTACCCTTTACGGTCATATAGGGCATGTATAATTGGACGATGTTTGGCTGAGCTCAGGTAAGCCTGCAGTAATAATCCTGAAGAGATAACTGTTTGAATTTTATCTCTATACTAGTTCAACCCAACGGTGAATCAGTGGTCTTATCAAAAGCAAGTTTGGGATGGTATATTTGTTGCTTTCTATCCTGTATTGATATTCAGCGGTGTCACTCTCAAAATTGATGAACTACAGGGAATAAATATTTAAGTTTTTTGATCAGTTATATACTTTTCAAGGTAAAGAAAGGCAGAAATATTTAGTTTAGTTTTTATGAACTAACCTTCCAAGTTATCAGAGATGTTCCTCTATCCCTGTATGTGTCTTCAAATTATTTTCTTCAATACATCCTGACGGTGTACACAATATGACCTTAAGCGGGGCATGAAGGACATTACATTTAATCAACGATCAAAAGAAACTCCATATGGCTGAGATACCCGCCATCCCCTCTCAACACAATCCCCAAGGATGGGAAACCGGAAACAGTTCTGAAGTTTTTGGAGACGGGAGGGAGTGACCCTCCCGGGCCGTATTTATTAAAATATGAAACAAAATTAAAACATTAAATCAACAGTTTCATATTATGTACAATTTCATTACCACATTGCGATGTTTGGCTAACCTTAACATATCCTCTAATACAAAGGTTCTCCTAGCCGAACTAACATCCTACCAAACATTTACTTAACTTTTGAAATTGTACATCCTAACGTTTAAGGGCCAACGGCAAGGTCGTAACCGGTGTCAAGATCCCTAACCCAGACATATCCCCCTCACTTGAGAGGGGCGGCACGGAGGCATACCTCAAGTGCAACTACCAATTTCCCTTGACTTGACGGGGGCACCAATAAAACTCGACGCCACTTAAAGGTCGTACGAGGACTCGTGTGAGGTATCTAGAAGGTAGCGTAGACCCCCCCCCCAAACCCCACACAACTTACCACATCTGCCGTCGCAGACGTCCTGGCCCCGGGAAATTCCCCAGGAGGGGGCTGTAACCCCTCCTACCCATGAAGGGGCCTTGACCGCCTTCCCTTTCCTTTCGGCGACCCATCCTTAGAAGGGACCGCCTCCCCGTTGAGGGGCCAATGGCCACCTCCCCCGAGCGCCCCCATCCGTAATGGGTGACGCCCACTCATAGGGATCTTCCAATTAGTGCTCACCGATCATGACCTTACCGCCCGACCAAAATAAATACGACAATGATAACTAAATAACTAAAGACTAAATATAACAGACAGTATCAACAACAACTTTATTCAAAGCATGCTTACTGATGAACACTAAAGCACAATTACTTTATTTGCAAAACATAACACAAATTGATCATTCTTTATTGCATACTCAACATCTTCACGATAATACCACAACCTGTAAACGAAAATCAGAGTTATCCATCAAACTTTATTCAAAACCACTCGCTGTCTTCAGGGGCTGGTGGGTGGGTCAAAATTGGCTCTTCGTTCCGTCTCGAGCTCACGTGCAGCGAGGAGGTGCAGCTTCAGAGCACAGGAACAAGAGGATGCTTTCTGGTCTCGTTCCTCCTTTTATCCGTCTTCAGGGCGGGCGTAAACCCGCCCCTGCCTGCCCCAAGGGCGTGGCCAGCCGCGTCAGTGTCTAGGCCAACCCACTCTAGGGCGGGAAAAGGCGCGCCCCGGCTACGCCGCTTCGGGCATACCAGCCGAGACTCGCCTCCCGCCCAAGATGGCTTCCCGGGGGGATCGTGGTACTCTGCCATAAGTTCGGGGGGACCGATTGGTCGCCCCTTTCCATATGGCTGAGATACCCGCCACCCCCTCTCAACACAATCCCCAAGGATGGGAAACCGGAAACAGTTCTGAAGTTTTTGGAGACGGGAGGGAGTGACCCTCCCGGGCCGTATTTATTAAAATATGAAACAAAATTAAAACATTAAATCAACAGTTTCATATTATGTACAATTTCATTACCACATTGCGATGTTTGGCTAACCTTAACATATCCTCTAATACAAAGGTTCTCCTAGCCGAACTAACATCCTACCAAACATTTACTTAACTTTTGAAATTGTACATCCTAACGTTTAAGGGCCAACGGCAAGGTCGTAACCGGTGTCAAGATCCCTAACCCAGACATATCCCCCTCACTTGAGAGGGGCGGCACGGAGGCATACCTCAAGTGCAACTACCAATTTCCCTTGACTTGACGGGGGCACCAATAAAACTCGACGCCACTTAAAGGTCGTACGAGGACTCGTGTGAGGTATCTAGAAGGTAGCGTAGACCCCCCCCAAACCCCACACAACTTACCACATCTGCCGTCGCAGACGTCCTGGCCCCGGGAAATTCCCCAGGAGGGGGCTGTAACCCCTCCTACCCATGAAGGGGCCTTGACCGCCTTCCCTTTCCTTTCGGCGACCCATCCTTAGAAGGGACCGCCTCCCCGTTGAGGGGCCAATGGCCACCTCCCCCGAGCGCCCCCATCCGTAATGGGTGACGCCCACTCATAGGGATCTTCCAATTAGTGCTCACCGATCATGACCTTACCGCCACAGGTCCGGATAGTTGACCGGCTATCCGGACCCCCCACCACACTCCTACCTAAAGGTCATGTTTTAACGTCTTCAGCCAAGCTATGTAGTCTCCTATGAGTAACTCATTCCCCATCCGAGATAAATGAACACCATCCCCCAAGTACATACTGTCATCATTAATACATCCATGCGCGATAGAATGCAGTGCATTGGAACGGAACAACCTACTTACTTTGTTATTAATTTTCCTCACAGAGTGATTTAAAGCAGAAACAGAAAAAGCCCCCCGCCACACTTTTCGTGGGATCATATGGGACCACGCAATTGTGCACCCTGGAACTCTCCTCGCTAACCAACTTACAGTGGAAAGCATCGCCTCCAGGAGAAGTCGTCTACCAGTGGTGACCAAATCATTGCCCCCAAGATGTACTACAGACGGCGGTGACCTCGTCCGCCCTAGCAAACCCTCAAAAAATGATTGAAACTGGTCAATACAGAGACCGCCCTTTCCGTAGAAGGACACACTGTACCCGTATTCCCCAGCCACGTGCACCATGTCACCTGCCTTGAATACGTCCGCGGCACGCCTCACGTATGAGTGGCCCACGACCCACACCTCCTTTTTAACAGCCGGTGATGTCTGACCGCTGGCCCGGTGTTGGGTCGACTGCATAGTCCGCCCCGCCTCGTAGGCTTGCGTAACTGAAAACCAAACAAAAACAAGAAGCGTGAGTACATCATTACAGCTTCACAACATGTGCAAACGCACATACCTTTTATAACAGTTGGAGGACCAACGCCCCACACGTTTAACTTGTTCCACATTCAGACCCCTGGCTGTAGCCTCAGTAGCAGCCCCTATCCGAAAGGAATGGGTCCCAAACTCGCCCGGGTTCAAGCCCGCAGCTGTAATTGACATCGCAAGCACCCGCTGAAACTGAAACCTTGTCAGTGGGGTGGCGTCTGCGTGTCTCAACAAGGTCCCCCCCCATGATGCCACCCTTTGTGTCAAGTAATCCTCTAAACACCTCACTGGGCACATGGACGACCCGGGAATCCTGTGTATAATTATGCCGTCGCCCATCCTACTTTGATCGGTCTTGGACCTTACAAACGAGACCGTCATCGTCTCCCCTCTGATTTGAACGTGCTCTGCGCACAACCCTCCCGTAACATCCTGCTTGTTCCTCGCCACTAATTCGCTCACCCGCATAGCTCCATGAAATGCTAGCGTAAAAGCAGCTCGGAATAACACTGTCTCAAAGTGAGATGAACATGTTGTAGGGAGTCTGGATAATAACTGGGCCAACCTATCCAAACCTATCGGGCGCCTCTCGTCTACTCTGCTACCCTCAAGGCGTTGCCACCCTCGTAGCGCTTTTTGCACAGTGAAAGACGCTGTCGGGTCCTGTATCCCGTGAGCCCTCGCCACAAAAGAAATGGCAGCCCGATGCCTCTGGGCCGTGGCCACCGATTTCCCTGCCCGATGTAAAGACATCAAAAAATTCACTACCCATTCCTCCTGTCCCCAAAGCTCCCCTCTAGCAGTCCCCAAAAAGGCTAAATAGGAAAGGAACGCCCCTTCATATGCCTTCCTCGTCCTGGGTGCTAAACTCTCTCCCACGAGGTTACGAAGCTCGGGGCACCGAGAGACCAGAGAGCTTCGGGAAAGGGTGCAGGCTCCGGGTCCGCTGTGGGAAGGAAACCCCAGAAAGCCTGCATACGAAAACGAGAAAGGGCATCAGCCGCCTGGTTCATTATCCCCGGGACATGTCTCGCTTTGAATAGTACATTCAATTGCATACATAATAATACAATTTCCTTGAGCAGTCTCAAAATCCATTTGCATCGTGCTGCCTGGCTATTGATACACTCAACCACGGTCATATTGTCAGACCAGAATACCACAGAGTGATCTCTGAACCCTTCAGGCCACGTTCTCAGGGCCACCAAAATGGGGAAGAGTTCCAGGAAGGCAATGTTACTTGTCAGCCCACTGTCTCGCCACCATGCTGGCCATTTTTGTGCAGACCATCGAGTACCGAAAATGGCACCAAAACCTATACTCCCTGCCGAATCTGTCCATAGCCCCAGTTCCTCGGAGGACACGGCTGGTTTGTTCCAGACGACTCGACCATTGAAATCCGCCAGAAATGCCAACCAAATGCGCATGTCCTGGCGGACCTCGGCCGAGAGCCTTGTGCGATGATGGCCCTCCCTCAGTCCGACCATAGCTTGAGCGATCGAACGGGAAAAGGGGCGGGCCATTGGTATAACTCTTAGGGCAAAATTCAACTGCCCCACCAACTGCTGTAGCTGATGCAGTTTAACCTTAGTTTCACTCATACACATTTGCAGGGATGCCCTGAATTTTAACACTTTATCACCTGGTAAACGGAAACAACCTTCTCTGGAGTCTAACTCGATCCCCAGAAACTCGAGGCAGGTCGACGGACCCACCGTCTTACCTGGTGCCAATGGCACGCCAAACTGATTCATTAAAACACAAAATGCATCCAAAGCTTGTCCACATTCCGAATCCCCAGCTGCCCCCAGGAACAAAAAATCATCAAGATAATGCATAACATGTTGAAAACCCGTCTTCCTAGTAAAGACCCACTGTAGGAAACAACTGAATTTCTCGAAATAGGCACAAGAAATAGAGCATCCCATCGGCATACACCTATCCATGTAATACTGTCCCTGAAACGTGAAACCCAGTAGCCGCTGATCGTCTGGATGTACCGGGAGCAACCGGAACGCTGACTCGATATCAGATTTTGCCATCAGCGCACCGGGCCCCAGGCGATTCAAAATGGCCACGGCCTCATCAAACGATGCGTACCGCACCGAACATATTTCTGGGTCTATCGCTTCATTTACGGAAAGACCACGTGGGGCTGACAAATTGTGTATCAGCCGAAACTCACCCGGGTCCTTCTTGGGGACCACTCCTAAAGGCGAACAAACAAAGTTAGCCACCGGGGGTACACTAAACGGACCAGCGACTCGACCTCGAGTAACCTCCTTCCGGATCTTTTCCTGTACCACGGTCGTATGCTGCAAGACCGATATCTGATTTTTGCATCTTTCCACACCCTGAAAGTCCCCTACTGGGATGCGGAAACCATATGAAAACCCGTTCCGCAACACCCCAGCAGAAGCACGATCCGGGTATTCACTGAGCCAGGGAATCATCGCCAAGGTATCAATCGGGGTAGGTAAAGGCGCCCCTCGGACTATGTTAGACCTGTTTGGCGCCTCCTCTACCCCCGTTATCACCCGTTTTGGCTCTGCACGTGGACTCAGGATGGGATGATTGCCCACACCCACTACATTCGTGTTTAAACTTGCACGATCCCTGGGGCCTAGTACATTTACCCCTGTTAAAATTCCAACACACCCCCTTTTTACCTGTATTACCGGTAGGCCTCGAGTGATTGTCGGTACCCGTACCTGATCGAAAGGGCGTCCCCGCATACTGACGGGAGGATTCGCCCACATTACTCCCTCCCAATGGCACTTTCAACATACCAGTCTCCTTCATTTTGGACCAGGACACAGAGTCATAACAATCCCAAGTTAAGTTTTTATCATGTTCTTTTGCTTTTCTGAAAAGATTATCATAGCAAAACCAATGATTACCCTCGTGTGATACCGAGTACCCCATGATCCGTGACTGATAACTCGGCAATTCGGGTAGCAATTCGGGCCTCCGTTCACCCAAGATCGATGTGAAAATCCCCCATGCCTTGCCCCAATTGCCAATGTTTTCATTAACCTTAAAGGCGGCCATCTTTGCGCGCCAAACACTCGGATGCATGAGATCCTTCTGATTTTTAACATGCTCCATCTCATAATGATCAGTAAGCAACGAGAAGATGTTCACATATTCCCCTGCCCATATCTTTTCTTTAATAGCTAAAGGAACATGCTGACCCAACCTCTCCCTTCGAGAGGGTGCCGACTCTTCCCTTGCAATCGGCAATGGCCGCTTACCTGAACTGGACGCTGTCTCTGCGACTAACACCGTCCCCTGAGGCTTCCCTACAGCCGCGGCCGGCGTGGGCACCCTCGCTGCTTCACGAGTTTCCCGCAGTTGCTTCATTAACACCTGCGCGTCTACAGCCGTGGCGCCCTCGCTACTTTTACCCAACCACGCTGCTAATTGTGCTGCCAGCTCGGGCGGCATATCTTCCTCGGACACGGGGGTGACCACCACGGGAATCGGATTCCCTTCCTCCGGCACAGGAGTGGGTGCTTCGAGCGGGACACTGGGACCCGGGGTATCTCCCCCAGCTGCTCCTCTCCTGGGCCTCTTGCCTTTTCCACCCGGGGCCGTACCCTCCAAAGGACGTTTCGGGCCTCCTTCCTCATTTTTATCCATCCGCCGCTTTAGGTCGGTCATCTCCTTCATGAGAACACGCAGCATCTGTTCGGTAGTCATTCGCTTTCCCGCCTTCTTCGGCATTCTCCTACAGAGTATCTGCAAAACAAACGAGAAAGATTACAACACTCAAAATTGGCTCTTCGTTCCGTCTCGAGCTCACGTGCAGCGAGGAGGTGCAGCTTCAGAGCACAGGAACAAGAGGATGCTTTCTGGTCTCGTTCCTCCTTTTATCCGTCTGCAGGGCGGGCGTAAACCCGCCCCTGCCTGCCCCAAGGGCGTGGCCAGCCGCGTCAGGGTCTAGGCCAACCCACTCTAGGGCGGGAAAAGGCGCGCCCCGGCTACGCCGCTTCGGGCATACCAGCCGAGACTCGCCTCCCGCCCAAGATGGCTTCCCGGGGGGATCGTGGTACTCTGCCATAAGTTCGGGGGGACCGATTGGTCGCCCCTTTCCATATGTGTCTTTTTATCTAGAAACCACTCAAATATGACTAGGTCCCTCCGCATATCCTCCAGTCTTGTAACTAATCTCACTGATTTTATAAGACTATAAAGGCTGCGATGGTGAGTCAGATACCCTCTCTCTCTTATATTAGGCCAACTTGTAATAAATCATCATTTGACATGCATGCGCTTTTAAACTCAAAAAGATGTTTTTTCCATATTGTTTAAAGTCGCAGTCCTGTCTTGTATTAAAAAAAACATATGATGGGTGTTCAACTTTTAATGAAGAAATCCCAATGCCCCATAGGATATGGCCCTCCGAAAGAGGTAAGAGTTGTTCTAAATATTACTGAGGGTCCTATGGGTATAACGAGTACATTTTAATAACTCGGATAGGTTTTACAGTTCCCCATAAGACATGGTTCGCAACAGGACACAGAAATAGTTTTGAGTACTTTTAAAGGTTCTATCACGAAGACGGATAGATTTCAATAGTGTGGTTAAGCTGTCCTTTTAAACTGGAGTTTCTACAAAACATTTTAAAATGCCACATTAAGAAGTCCGATTACTTCCCCTGCGTTAGATTTAAGTCTTGATAATTCTCCGTAATTACACTTACCGTTTCTGTACTTTTCCAGGTCCTTCGAACGGGTCACCATGCCCAACACGCAGTAAAACGCCAAGGTGTTTACAATTTGCCAGCAATGTTGTATTTAAATACATCTACTGGCGCGAAATCTAAGGGTCACGTGCCCCGGAAGTGTATCAATTGGCAGTAACATAGTATACCTCGGTCTAATATCTGCGCCATTTTGTAGAGGGGTACGATCCTCCCTATTGATACAATAGAGGTTTGCTGATATTTTAAATAATGCTGCAGTTTCACAGCATATCATGATTATCGCCATTTTTGACACTGCATTAATTTGCTCGAAGGTATATAAAGTAGCAACAACACAGTATGACTGAATTTAATATCGGCTCCATTTTGTAGAGGGGTACGATCCTCCCTAAAAATACATATTATATTTACTGATATTTTATCTTAACCCTATATAATATTCATGTTTCACAGCATATTCATAATTCTGAGCATATTAGAAATTATATTAATATGCTCATTAGTGACGGGTAACTAATATAGCAATTTCAATCTTGATTATTATGCTTTCAGTATGGGTTATTTGTATCTACAGATGGCGCCATTATGAAGAGGGGTTTAGTCATTCCTAGTGATTAGTGAAAACGCTTTTCTTCATATTCTATACCTATGTTTATTGTCAGAGTTCCAGATCGTGCGAGAAATGATGACTTAATCATATTACACATAAACAAGGAGCATGCAGTATTTGCATCTCAGCGTAGTTTATTACATTTGCGTCATAAGTCTTTTAACGATGAGATCCAAAATTTAGCTGAGGATAGTGGATGGCTGTTTAAAAACTATCTTACATATAACATTATTTCCATGGTAGGTTACAGAGGCTGAAGTGCCCGTCATGTAACAGACATAGCGAGCAGACATACAGTACAGAGGTCAGGTTACAATCTCTAACAATATTATCAAAGAAACTGGGACAATGATGATCTGACCTAATATATCCTATTTACTTGGTAATATACCAAGCTATATTTTCATTTAGGCCTTTCCGGACAGTGTCCAATTGAAAGGTCCAGAAACGTTCTCATTTTTTCCTAACGTTTTCTGAGGATTGTCCCAGTCTGTGTTGAACCTTTTCCAGAATGCACCACTTTAAGTCTGATTCCTTATGACTAGTGTCAAGACAATGCTGCACTATAGGGGCTGTTACTTTCTGCGTTCTCACAGCAGATTTGTGCTCACTGAACCTGGTACGAAATTCTCGTCCAGTCTCACCAATATATGCAAGCCCACACGGACAAAAGATCACATAGACAATATTGCTGCTTCTACAGTTAGTAAAAGATTTAAGATTTACTTTCATGCTGTTGTAGTTGATAACATCTGTTACCATCGCAGCCTCACATGCATGGCATGCCCCAAATCTGTGGTTGCCATGTATCATCGGAAGCCCAGTGATCGATGTCTGCATTCCTCCAGATTTGGTTTGATTTCTAGTATGCACCAGGCGGTCTCTTAAATTTTGATTGCGTCTGTACGCTATCAGGGGTTTAGGAAGTTGTGTTTCATCATCATTGATGTCCAAAATTCTCCAGTTCTTATTAATGATGTTTTTAATCTTGTAGTTGAGAGATGAATGGTTAATGACACACGTGATTCTTTCAGATTGTTTACGTTTAGTGCCACTGAGAAGAGAATCACGGTCATAATATTTCGCTCTCTTGAAAGCCTGGCGTATCAGCCGATGGGGATAGCCTCGTTTGATCAGTCTTTCTTTTAGAGCTTCACCATGTAGTTGGTAGTCCGACAGTTTGGTACAATTGCGGCGTATCCTAAGGAATTCTCCAAAGGGAATTGAATCTTTCTGGCAGTCTGGGTGGAAGATTCCATATTGTAGGATGGTGTTCTTAGCGGTTGGCTTCCTGTAGAGGCTTACCTCTAAGACACCATTTCTACCGTTGATTTCTATATCAATAAACTCCACTTTCTCAGTATTATAGTTTGAAGTGAATCTCAAATTTGGATCACTTGCATTCAACCATAAAATGAAGTCTTTCAGGTGTCTTTCCACACCTCTCCACACAAAAAAATGTTGTCTATAAATCTGCGCCACCATTTTTTTTTTCAAAAAATGGGGCAGTTTCATTGTATATGTTTGTCAATTCCCATTCCCCCATATATGTATTTGCTACACTGGGGGCACAAGATGCCCCCATACTTGTCCCTTTGATTTGCTTAAACAGGGAACCGTCGTAGTCAAAAAAGTTATTTAGAAGTACAATCTCCAGACATTGCAATATGAAGATGTCAGGCCTGTTGTTTGGATACCTTTGCAAGAGGGTGGCAACTCATTGTAACGCTTGACATTGAGGAATGTTAGTGTATAACGCCTCAGTGTCAAGCGTTACTAAGATGTCTCGCGATGGATCAAATGCTACACCCTCAGTCTTGGCAATCATGTCTCCTGTGTCCCGGATAAAGGATTCATATTTCTGTGTCAAAGGACACAGACATTTGTCCACATATTTAGACAGTGGCTCCGTGTTTGAGCCGATCATTGAGATAATTGGTCGCATTGGGGGTTCACACACATTCTTGTGTGTCTTTGGGAGACCATACATAGCTGGGACTACTGGACATGTTTTATTCAAAAAGTCATGTTCACCCACTATACGGTCAACATGTTTCTGCCATATGTGACTTAGATGTTCCAGCCATTCTTCAGAACCATGGTGTATTGTCGCTATGCTGTATAAATGAGTACAAATTATAATAACAAGAATATCAAAAGTACACTCAGGCCTATACCTTGAACAACAGTGCACAGTGGCAATGAGTTGATGAGTGGGTCAGATGGCCCCAAGGGCAGTGTCTAAGGTCCGACTCTACCATCTACAGAGTCTCTTCACACGTAGAACTCTCTTACGTGTGGGGAAAATCCATCCTCAACCGAGACCCTCGGGTGAGCGAGGGTTCTCGTCCAAACACATGTAGTGCCCCCACCTGTTACTCCCTTTTCCTTCGTTCCTCCTGCATTTCACTACTCTATACTCTGTGTGAGCATAATAATTCTTGGAAGTAGTATGGGACCTGTGATCTAATTTAGTACGGTATACTTCCCCCGACCCCTTGTGTGAGATACATGTGCACCCTATTGCCGGGCTCAAACCTTACCTTTTACTACATGTAAAGCATCACTTAGGTAGGTGCAAGATACCCCCATGGGCAGGGTGCAGGGTGTATGAAAGGTATGACATGTACTACTGGGTTTTATATGTCCTGATAGTGAAAACTGGCAAATTAGTTTTTCACTATTGCAAGGACTAGCTTTCCCATAGGTTATCTTTGGAGCTGCCTTGTAATATTTTACAAGTGTAACTTTTAATTGGGAAGATCTAGAGATTTGGTGTTTGGGCTCTCTGAGATCAGGATTCAAAAACACATCTTTTAGGAAAGTGGTTTTTAAATTGTGTGTTTGAAAATGCCACTTTTAGAAAGTGAAAAACACAAAGGCACGTCACTGACGCGCCAAACTCATGCACTGCGCGAACTGGACCTTTTCCCATATTTGATCCATCTTTTTAGTCCATATTTCTTCAAGCTTAAACAATGTGCTCACTGGTTTAATCCATCTTTTTGATTATATATCACGGAGACAAAGAAATTCCTTGTAAAAGTTTATTTGACATTTTCAGATGCTGCTGCTTTCCGATCCAGGTTTTAAACAACAACACGTACAATTAAATAAACTTCAACGTCAACCCAGTTCATGTAACCCAATGCATTTCGTGCCAAAGAGGCACTTCGTCAGGGGTTTCTGTAAAATACAACAGAGTCAGCTATACCAATTGCTCAAAACAAAACAGCGAAAGCTATAAATAAACACAATATTCTTCACCATCTGATCCTCCCATTCCTTTATAACGTGCATTATTCACTGAAAATCATAATGATACCCTGCTAAACAAACTACCGTTGTAACCGCCCACAGTTGTCCCAAACTACACCACAACCGGAGAAAAACTCCCTGATGTGTACCTGTTGGTTTCCTAAAGCCAAAATCAATACTTCTGCGAACGATTTTCTCCACTCTCGCTCTCCCTCAATTTACTCTCGCATTCAACCGCCAAAACCAAACCGTTTTAAACAATGCTCCTCCTGATCATGTGCCATCATACTGGACCATCCAACCACATGAAAACACTCTCAACTCGATCATAAAACTCAAACACCCATAATGCACTGCCTAATCTTCAACCAAAACCGGACTACCAAATCAAATCACCAAATTCCTGCATCTCATTCATAACCCAATCATTACTAGACCAACGACGCATCCTTATCTGCACATTCTTGCCCCTCGCTTCTACCTTCACATTACACACCTCACTCAAATCCATTTAAATTCCACATGAATCATAATACCCACACGTCATACGTGCCACCACTCTCTGACTAAGCCGTAACAAATATAGACATGAATATGTAACAAAAGAGCCTGCCTGCATTAAGAGCTAATTACCCTCAACAGAACAATAAAATAACCAAAGTAAAAAAAACATTAGATGACCAATGCAACTAAACAAAAATGCAATTAAAATACAACAGTCTCATGTTAAATGATGTGTGGTGTCCATCCATAATCCGGGTTCTCTTTAATATGAAATTATCGATGTCTCCGTAGTGAATCTTGGTCTTATGCCACTTTTAGAAAGTGGCAAAAAACACAGTTGATTGACAGAATGCAGAAAAATGTCTTACATTCACCCCAGTACAAAGATCTGGGCCTAAATCCATAGTTGTTTTGCACTCCACACCACCCTAGGTCAGACAATGGCTATATGCAAATCAGCCTTGACCCTGTGCCTCATGGGAACAGTCCAGCCCGAACTACCAAGCCATGTCTTTCCCAGACCGGAATCAAGCATCCAAGGACCGGTTTCTGGCTATCAGCCTTCTTCAGCCTGGATAGCTTGACTCCAGTGATGTGGTGTGGTGTCCATTTGTAGTGTTTGTTTTCATTGTGTTACTGTGTGTGTTGTATACAAATGCTTTACACATTGCCTCTGAGAGAAGCCTGGCTGCTCGTGCCCAGGCACCAAGGGGGTGAGCCGGAGTTATCTTGGGTGTGTAACTCCCTTACCCTGACTAGAAGGAAGGGTCCGTCCTTGGACAGAGGCCATACCACTGCCAGCTAGAGACCCCCATATCTAACAGATTCTAATTGTGGGAAAAGGAGGGAGGTGTGTTGTGTCTTATGCTCCTGGCTTGCGTTTCTGACAGTATTGGAATTCTCGATGTGTGTGACATGGAGGGTTCTAAAACCACGAGCGCTGACAGTTGAAACAGAGGAGCCAGTGGAGCTTTTCCCCCTCTTGCCTTCGTCCCTTACGCTGTATCTCTTTTTATGTAAATAAAGTGATTTCACGAAGCGGACCTATGTCTCTTCCATTGGCTGCTAGACTTACTTTTTCACACTTTCTGATCATTTGTCCTAAGATAGGCTTTTTGCTGTAATACTGTTATGTTTGTCCACATTATTAACACCCCCATTTTCTGAGTAGGGGTTGTGTTTTAGCTTCCTTTGATTTGTGCTTTTCTCCGGATCTTGACCTTCTTCCTTGTTTTCTGTTCATCTTCCTCACTGAGGGCATTTACGGTCGAAATGCTTGTTCTCTCTTTTCTTCCTTGTCAGACTCCATTTTTTAACTTGCGTTTCTGCTTGGTTTTCCATCCCGATTATCTCTTTCTTGCTAAGTGTGTAACTCTCCCTCAGTAAACAGCTTCCTAGCGATTCTCACTGACAGACTAGCAGATGGATCATGTCTTCATCACAGTATGTATTTAACTTGCAGTGTTGAACCAGTCTTCTGAGGTGCTTAATGAAGTCATCCATTGATTGCACCCGTCTTGTGAGGCAACATTAAAAGCATATCCCTTATAGTCTACATCCTCTTTGGGAAGACATGTGGCTTTTAGAGCATCGCTGAGTATGTTGTTGGGGTTGTTTAAGACGACTCTTCAATTACTTTGCAAATGTTTTATACTGCCAGATTTTTCTTGATGAGTAGCGTTCGGTTACCAGCTGATCTTATGAAATCATCCATCCAGTCCTTCCATATTGGCCCTAGACTGTTTCATATTCTACCTGCTCTTGCAACAGGCTTATTCACGGTGCTCTTCTTCCTTGATTTCTTCAGATTTTTCTGCCCTCCTTTTTTTGTCCTGGTCACACCACTTGTGTTTCACTTTTGATTTATTTTTACTTTTAACTCCACAATGATATCGAGAGGTTCATTTTGCAGGCTGCTCATAACGAACATCCATGATCCGTGCACGTTCTGCATCACTTGTTGGATCCCCTTTTCTGACATCACCCAACATGAAGACTGCATGGCTGCAAGGGTGCCAGGTACTCATGGCGGATGACCTATGCTACTTTTAATAATGTTAAGCCTTCTCTGGGACTCATTCCTGCACTTCTGGCAGAGCTTGTCTCTCGCATGTAAGTCACAGTCTTGCATGAGTTCAACTATTCCCTTTTTCTCCTTTCACTTCCTGCCCAACCCTTTACACCGGAAGTGATTACTACCATCCAAAGTCAGTCTGATGTCCCAAGGGTGCCGTTGTCAATTGCGTTGTCATGGCTACCTATGTATCTGTTGATAGGGCAAGTTAGACTCAGAGACTATGAACTGTACTTATGTTGTATGAAACTGTGCCTCTTCCCCCATTTTGGTAAGTCATGATACACTAGAAGTCTTATTTGTATTTAATTTTTTAAAGGATGTTATATTCTGCCCTAAGACTGGCATTTGTCGTCAAGATGCAGCTTCTGTGATATCACACTGCGCACACCTGATGCCCACGCAAGGCTCTGCGAAGGAGCAAATATAAAGGATTGTGGCATCTGCAAGTCCCAGTTCAGAGCTGAGCACGTTTGGTTTGAGCTGCCTCTTTTACACCACATACATCTAGGGTGGTTGGTGCACATTGTAGCGGGGCACTACAGGGGCACATAGGGTGTAATTACCTTGGCCACAGATATATACCATACTCTTTAAATGAGGGACTTCCACAACAAGTACTTGCTCTGTGGAGTCAGCCACGAGAGCTGATGTCACTTTTATTTTATACTCCCCAGCCCGCGTCCCGCCCAGGAAGCTGAATGTGTTACATTGTTGAGGTCGAGCCCGGTGCCTCACTATAACCCTCCCCACCCAACATTTGTTCAAGAAATAAAAAATAAAAAAATAAAGAATTAACTGAAAAAACTAACATAATAAAACGTTCTACCAAAACGTCCCTCATTGTTCATTCTCGTCATCTGTTTCTTAACACTCAGCCTCTCAGCTTTTGACTTGGTCTGGGATTGTTTCTCAGCTGGTATGGATGTCTCCGCTGGGATGGTTTTGCCTCTGATCTCCTTGGTCCTTAGGGTGTCCACCCTCTGTCTTTCTTTTTTTTTTTTTTAGTCCTCATACACCAGATTGGGCATTCTTAATGGGCGTCCTCCTTCTCTTCTCATCTGGCTAATTCGTTGCCGCCATGTATTGGGCCAGTAATGATAGTAATATGAGGTTCCCTCAAGTCTTAACTGTTTCCTTTATCCACTCCTTTTGACCATGACTCCCCGAGCCATGTGTTACTAAGAAGAACAAAGAGCCAACAGTACCCAGGTTAAATCACGGGACCTCTTTACCATGATCTACAACTCTCTCTCATGGCCAAGATAACCACATAAAAGATAAATTTGGATGCTGGATCTCTTAAAGAGTAGACTCAGGTAAGGCCAAAGAAGATTGTCCTAGGATTGATCTCCACCTGGTATGCACCTGTTACAACGCATTTTTTACAACACACTACCACTACAACGCAGGCATTACAACGCATACCATTACAACGCATTGCGCTGGGGGGCGCTCTAGGATAAGAGGTAAGTTTAATTTACTATCCAACACCTTCCCTAGGGTCCACGGGGACTGGAGTTAGAATAGTAAATTATACTTACCACTATCCAGCACCCCAAAGCGCTATGCGTTGTAATGGTATGCGTTGTGAATACCGCGTTGTAATGGTATGCGGAGTAAAAGTATGCGTTGTAACGTCATACATCCTCTCCACCTGTTGTTGGAGAACATCTTCAATAAACCTTTTTACCTCGAGCCAGTAGTTGGTGATCTTTGGGCACTCTATAAACATGTAGAGATCATCCGCTGCCAGGTGATTACATCTAGGGCAATAATAGACTGAGCCCAATGCCTTAGCTAGTTTCCCTGGGGTCCAATACACCCTGTAGACTGTAAAAAGGTGATTTCTCTAAGGAGCGGCTGGTTTAACTACAGACTGCAGCATAGGAAAAGAATCCCTCCAAAGATCGTCTAGATTGTGTGTAGCCAAACCAAGGCTGATCCCCCATAGACGCTGGATTTCAGACGCCAGCAGCCTTTCATCCTCCAACAAAGCCCAATACCAGAAAGAAGTTTCCCGCTTCCAGCCACCATCACTAGAAACCATGTCAAACTTAGCACTCAGATCATTGTGGTGCCAAGACTGGGTAGCCCACCACCTGGAGAGTTGGTAATATTTAAATTTGGTGAGCGTACCCCCTGTGATATTAAAAAGAGATTCCCAGCTCTACCCCTAAACATCAGGCAGAGCCCCTCCCTCCTTCACTTCCGTAAGCTCCTAAAAACTTGGCTGTTCGATCAATGATTCCTCCGTCCCCACGTTTCTCACCACAAATAACTGGTTTTATTAGCGCCAAGACGCCCGAGGGTATATGCTGCGCTTTATAAATATCAAAAATAAATAAATAAATAAATAAACACCTGCGAGTCCTTCTGTAGATCCCCCAAACCTGAATACATGCGGTTTTAAGAGGCAGAGAGAGATGATCGTTAAGGCAGGCAGGAGTGCCTGGGGAGTCCCAGATGGGGGCCTGTGGAGAGTAGTATGGTACTTTTAGATTTTTCCTGACATAAGTCCAGTTTCTTAGTGCAGCCCCCAGGACCTTTAACCTGACCTTCTTGTAAAATTTAGGATCCCGAATTTAAAAAGGAAGAACTCCTGACCTTGCGGGATATCATGAAGTAGGGCCTGAAACAATAGGCCCAAAGAAGACGGGACGAATTTATTGGCTAATATTCTGAAATTTTTCAAATGGAACGCATGGCAGTAATTAAATAAATCAGGCGGAGCTAGACCTCCCCGTAGTAAATTCCTCCTAAGTTTTTTCCAGGCGATTCTGGGGGTTTTAGTGTTCCAAATAAATGAACCAATTTTACCCTGCATTTTTAAAATATCAGCAGCACAGAAAGATAAAGGGATGCAATTAAACAAAAAAGTTAACTTGGGTAGAATTATCATTTTTATTAGATTTACTCTGCCGAATAAGTTCAGTGGTAAGCCAGACCACCGGAGAAGGAGGTTGCAGACCACTTTAGAAACCCTACTCCAGTTGATCTTATGAATATCTTCAATTTTCTGAGCTAACTGGATACCCAGATATCTCATGCGAGATTTAGCCCCTTGTGTACCCATAGCCTGGTTCCACTCCATAATCTCGGTCTTGTCACTATTTATTTTATCCCCCGAAATTTCCCCGAATGCCCTGGCCTGCTCAACTAATCTGGGTATAGACACTGCTTGGTTGATTGTAAACATAAGCAGGTCATCTGCATAAAGAGCAAATTTAAGGACCAGAACAGCGATTTTAAAAGGTGAAATTGACGTATCTGACCTTAACAGACAAACAAAAGGTTCTATAAATAGATTAAACAAGAGGGGTGAAAGGGGGCACCTCCTCTCACCCGTCTTGCCTCGTTCCTCGAGAAATGTTTACCCAATCTGAAAGAGCCCCATTCACCAAGATTTTTGCTTGTGGGGCCGAATAAAGGGATCTGACACTCGAGATAAAGTTACTGGGGAAGCCAAAGCCGTTTAATGCTTCCCAGAGATAGGCCAGCTCACTTGATCGAAAGCCTTGGCAGCATCGATGGCAACCAGCGTTAGCGGGAGTTGTTTGCTCACCGCCACATCGATAGCACCAATAGCCTGGGAAGTGAGTTCGTTTAATTGTCTTCCCGGGATGAAACCCCTTTGATCTTGATGGATTACAGTTTTTACAATTGTGGCCGTCCTGGCTGCCAATACACCCGCAAAGATTTTGTAATCTGTATTTAACAGAGAGATCGGTCTGTATGACTCTGCTTTTAGAGGATACTTATTAGCTTTCAAAATAAGGGTAACGGTTGCTTCGGACCACGAGCCCGGTATAGGCTCTCCCAACATATATATTTTATTAAAGAGATTTTCCAGAACCGGCTGAATAACGTCTATTAAGACAAAGTATACCTCTATGGGGAGGCCATCCGGCCCGGCAGCCTTACCTCGAGACATTTTCTTAAGCTGAGCCTCTACCTCGCCCTCTGTAATACAGGAGTTTAAAAAAGCTTGATCCACATGGGACAGCTGTGGAAGGTCTGTCTGGTTTAGCCAGTGTTTTATTTCCTGGACACCAATATTCAGGTCCTCCTTATATAAGTCCTGCATAAAGAGTCTAGCTTCCTCCCGGATCTCATCGTCATCATGTACCGTGCAGCCTGTGCTTCTTTGAATCAAGCTAGGTATCTGGTTCCTTGCTCTATCCACCCCAGCATTCCAAGCAAGGAGGGACCCACATCTTTCCCCATAGGCAAAATTCTGAAGTTTGCTAGCATCCCACCTATCTTTTAAAATCTTATCGAGATGTGCCTAGAATTCAGCCTGAAGGCCCTCGAGTTCAGTTTGTAAAGCAGGGACTTTGCTCTGATCATTAGCCGATACCCACTGCAGCTCCTGCTCTTTATTCTTGATTTTACGGAGTAGAGCCTCCTCCCCCTTCTTCCTGGCTTTATTTTGTCGAATCGTTAAAGAAGCTAAGATACCTCGTATAAAAGCCTTAAAGGCCTCCCAAACTGTCTGTAGGTTTGCGGTCCCAAGGTTGTAACTAAACAATTGTTGGGCTTGGGCTATTATCTCCAGTCTTACAGCCTCTTTTAGTAGGAGTGATCTATCTAGGGTCCACCTCAGCTGACATTTACTGTGCCTTAGATTCACAACTAGAGCCACAACAGAGTGATCAGAAAGAGTAGCGGGAACATAGGAGATTGAATCTACATCTGAAAAAATAGTCTGATCTAGTAAAAAATAATCTATTCTTGAATGATGTCTGTATTTTTTACTATAAAAGGAAAAATCTTTTTTTGAACCATTTTTGCTCTCCAAATGTCTATAAGCCTAAATTCCTTCATGAGGATTTTCAGCTCAGAGTGTGTTTTACGGGGGAGGACGTATTTAGCTCTTGAAATGCATTCTAAGAGCTCATCAAAAACAAGATTAAAATCGCCCCCCAAGACTACAGGTGCGGAAGTAGCCAATAGACTAGTCTTAAGCTTAATCATGGCCCCTGGATTATCGAGATTCGGCCCATAATCCACCGCTCATACCAGGGGCATGCCGTGTATAGTTAAAGAGGCCATCAGCCATCTTCCAGATTTATCCGTCTCACATTTTTCGACTTTTATCCCGCTATTGCCTCTGATGATCATTGCTACACCTCGAGAACTACCCCTTTGTTCTGAGTACAAACCTTCCCGGATCCATCTAAACTTGCTAATTCCTATCCTACACTCTTGAGCCTCTAAATTGGTTTCTTCTAGGAGAAAAACGTCTGCCTTAGAATTATACATGCATTCAGCCACTCTAGATAGTTTCCTCCTGTCCCTCAGGCCATTTACATTCCAACTTATTATTTTGAATCTTGTAATCTTAGCCATTTAAAAAGATTTCCAGAGAGGAAAAGAAAGAGCAATATATATTACATACCCAAACTAATGATATATTTTCTTTGACTGTTGTTGTATGAGGACCAACCCAAAAATCCCCTGCCAAACAAGCGGTCCCTGCTATTCCTACCGAGAACAGGTATGCATCCTTGGCCTGTGATCCAGACATGAATGCTCCTCTCCCCATGAGCCAGACAGATATTGCGATACTATCTTCATGCTCGGGATCTACTGCCCCCCTGGATTCAGGAACCTCCCTGGTAGACTCCACACCTGCCCCCTCAAACTGTAACGGCAATGGTCATAGACCTCTAGAGCTGGCCGCTATAGGTAACCACGGCACCGAAGAGCCTGAGCATGAGCCACAACCCGAGAGAACTGAGAGAACTGAAAGAACTGATAAGGGGCAGTCAGAACTGGGACAGCTATTTCAGTCTCTCAGGGGGGACATATTTTCCAAATTTGAGGCTTCAGAAGCTAATCAAAAGGCTATACAGGAGAAGTGTGAGACTCTGGAGTCTAAATTAGATTATGTGTGTATGCGTACTGGGGCCCTAGAGTTGGAAGTAGAAGCGCTTACAGAGTTAGTCCATGGGAATACTAAAAGCATCCGAGATCTGGAAACACAGAACATCTCCCTCCAGATGGATCTTGAAAGATTAGAAATGCAGGCAAGAAGGAACAACTTAAGGTTTTTAAAAATCTCGGAAGGGGCAGAATGTGGTGATGTCAAAACCTTTATCTGTAAGCTTCTTAGGGAGGTGCTGCTGAAGGATAGGCCTGACATTAACTTAGAGCAGGAAATTCAGAGGGCTCATAGAGATCCCTTCAGGCTTCACCCAGATAGGAAGGCTCCCAGAAAAATTCTGGTCAATTTCCATACATATACAGTTAAGGAGCTGATCTTGGGTAGGGCACTGACAGATACCACACTACAATTTAATTCTATCAGCTACCAAATTCGTTCTGATGTCGGGAAACAAACTGCTCAAAGACAATGGGAGTTTTTTTTTAAAAAAACTTTATTTTTGATTTTGCAACATGGAAAAAAACAATTCCCCCCAAACTTGGCATCAATCATCAAGCATGTGTATACAGTACGATAACCTCATTATGGCACTATATGGTACAGTGAGTACAGTTCAGTCTGTGTTCATGAGCAACATAATGACCACATCATTAACGTGAAATACTGTTGAGGAACAGGCAATGCACCTACATTAGCGCGGGTCCAACCTCCCCACCCCCTCCCTCTCAGATCCTGAGTCCCCTGAAGAGAAAAGTTCAGCGCTCGTGTCATCTGAATCGCTGTGAGACAACTCCGTGGCACACATGACTCGCCATGCAAGGAGATCATCCTGCAACCTCACATCCCTGCAGGTCCTCTGCATATGCGTCTCCTCAGCCAGTGACCACTCTCTTACATCTTTACGCCACGCTGACAACTCCTCCACCCCATCCAGGTGATCGCCACCCTACGCCTCACCAGCATCAAAATGAATTGCAAAATGTTGTAGGAAAGGTTTCTCTTCCTAGGTTTAGGGACCAGGGCTAATAGGCAGTGAAGTTGATTCAGATCGATCCGGAGGCCAGTTACAGCATGTATACGATCTACCACCCCCCTCCAGAAGCTACCGACCAAGGGGCAGTCCCAGGCCAGGCGTAGGAACCCCGCCCTCTCCATCCCACATCTGCAGCAGTTGTCCTCTCTGTCGCCCGAAATACGCCTCAAGGACAGTGGGGTCAAATAGGTGCGGTGCATAAAGTTGAAATGTGTCAATTTGAATCTCGCATTGCAGGACACTCTGTGGGTAAGTCTCCCTATTCGCTTACGCTGTCCCGGGGTCAGGGTGAGCCCCAGGTCTATCTCCCAGGCCCCCCAGGAAGGTGAAACCGGCGGGGCCGAGTCCTGTCTCATGGCCGAATACAGCAGAGATATCAGCTTACGCCCTCTGCCGCAAGAGAGGAGGATGTTCAGGGCGTGGGACAACGGGGGCGCCAACGGGAACTGGGGCCACGTCGCTCTTGCCACCTCCTGAAGGCCCTGATAGTGCAAATATTGCCCCTCCTCCAGGCCAAAGGCTTCCATGGCTTGCTCAAAGGACACGAATGACTCATTGGGATAAAGGTCCGCCAAAGTCTCACAGCCTCCCATTTTCCAATCCCTAAAGGACATGTGTTCCGCCATATCCACTACAGGGCCAGGATCCACACCGGCAACTCCCTATGAAAGGGGGCTCGCCGCAGTATTTTCTCCACAAACCGCTGCCAGACCACAGTTGCGTGGCGCACCACATAGGGCAGGGTCTCATCTGCTCCCCGTCCTCAATGCCACCTGCAATACTCGCTCATCAGCCCTGCCGGCCAGTAGACTCATCTCCCAGCTGTCTCCATCCGCGAACCACTGTGCAGCTGGCAACAGCTGTGCCGCATAGTAGTACAAGTCAAATCAAGGTGCCTCCAACCCCCCCTCCTCCCATGTTCGGACCACGGTATGGAGGGCAACTCGGCTATGCCGGCCCGCCCAGAGTAACGACGTAAGCAACGTATTAAGTGTGCGAAAAACACGCGAGGGGAGTGGGCACAGGGAATTCTGAAGGACAAAGAGCATCCTAGGGAGCATCACCATCTTTGCAACGGACAGCCTCCCCATAAGGGATAGTGGCAAGGAGTTCCAGAAAACGATGATTGTTGTAAGGACTTGAGAACTCGGTCAATATTTTGGGCTAACCCCTGCGCATCCGTGGGTGTTATCTGGATCCCGAGATACCGGAACGCCTCCTGCTCCCATCGTAGCCCAAGATTCGGCAGGGCCGTCAGCGGTCCCGCGCCGTAGCCTGCCAGGGGAAAAATCAGGGACTTCCCACAGTTAATTCTCAGACCCGAAGCCGCACCAAAGCGGTCCAAGTGCTGAAGGAGGACGGGCACCGACTCCCACTGGGTCATTAAATAGAAGAGGGCGTCATCCGCATATAAGGAGATCACATTGCACGTGTCGCCCACTGTGATGCCCCATTGTGTCATGTCTGTTTGGACCTGGACCGCCAAAGGCTCGATCGCCAGGGCGAAAAGGAGCGGCGAGAGGGGACACCCCTGCTGCGTGCCCCGACCCAAGAGCCATTCTTCCGAACGTGCTGCGCCGAGCTGCACTCTGGCCCGGGGGGCTTTGTACAAGATGCGTATCCAACGACAGAAGCCAGGGCCCATCCCCACCATCCGGAGGACCTCTAAGAGGTGCCCCCAGTCCACGGTGTCGAATGCTTTAGCGAGGTCAATCGACACCAGAACCATCTGGTCCTCTCTGTCTCGCACCTCGTGAATGATGTGGTTCAATCGTCTCAAATTCATGGCGGTGTTGCGGCCAGGGATAAACCCACATTGGTCGGGGTGTACCAGGTGCACCATGTGCGGCGCCAGCCGGGCAGCCAAGAGTTTAGTTAAAACTTTCACATCTGTATTTATCATGGTGATGGGTCGGTCGCCGCGGGGTCGCCACTATCCCCACCCGGCTTCAGGATCATACAGATTTCGCCCTGATTCATACTGGGCGGAAGAGCTTCCCGTTCAAACGCCTCCAGGTACACCTGCAAGAGGGGTTGGGCAAGGGCGTCCGCAAATGCTTGATAAAATTCGGAGGGGTAGCCATCTCCTCCCGGGGATTTAGCCCTCGGCAGACCAGCTATCGCTAACTTCACCTCACAAAGCGTCAAATCTGCATCCAGTTCCTCCGCGGCTTCCTACGGAAGTGTCTGTAGGGTAAGTCCCTGGAGATAAGGGAGGAAGGAGGCCCCAGTAACCGTGGGATCCACAGGATACACCGTCTGCAAATGGAACCGGAGGACCCGAAGGATACCCGCCTCCAAGTGTACCATTCCTCCTGTGGTGCTTCTCAGGGCCACAATCCTCTCTGGGGCGAACTCAGGCCAAAGGATCCAAGCCAATAACCGGCCCAATTTGTCCCCTTCCCAATAGAGGCGCTGCCGATACTGGCCCAGAGTAAATTTGTCTAGACGGTTCAGTATGTCATGTACACACGCGCGAGAAGTCCGTTCCGACTCCTGACCCAGGTCGTCAGGATCTGGCAAAGTTTGCAGATGCAGAAGGGCATCCTACGCAGATGGCAATTCCCGAAGTAGCTGTTTCCGGACTCCATAGGTGAGGGCCATACATTCACCCCGAATGACCGCCTTCAGGGCATCCCATTTGGTAGAATAAGTAAGGTCCCCTCCCTCCCAGTTCAAGTCAAGGTAATTCGTTAGGGCAGTCTCCACATGGTCCCTCCCCACCTGGTCCTGCAAGAGGTCTAACGGCGTCCTCCAGGTGCAAGGGCGGGAGGGCTGGTTCTCCCACTGGGCAACGCATGTTACTGGAGAGTGATCGGATAAAAAACTGGCCTGATGGGTGACCGTTAGGGAGAGGGAAGCGTCCACATTGGCCGCCAGTACCCTGTCTTGTCTGCTGTGTGTGTTATGAGTGGGGGAGAAACACGTAAATAGTTTTTGAGTCGGGTTACCCAGGTGCCACACATCACTGAATCCTAAGTTCTGCATCACCTCTCTAAGTCGCGCTGTCATGCGCGGTTTCGTCCCTGTGCGGGGAGGGGACCTATCCAATACAGGGTCCAGCACACAATTAAAGTCCCCGAACCATAGCAGTGGGCCCTCCAGATCTGATACAAGGACCTCCTGTAGGTGCAAAAAGAAGTCAGGGTCGTCTACATTAGGTGCGTATGAGTTTAAAATGGAGAGTTCCCTCCCGTCCAACTTCACCCGCAGGAGCAGGTACCTGCCATCGATATCCGCCTCCACATATTGAACAGCGCACGGGACCCCGGAGGCCACCCAAATTAGGACCCCCCTAGCATATGTTGAGAATGAGGAGTGAAACACCTGGCCGCTCCACTTCTTTGCCAACTTTTGGGCACCCTCCTCATCTAGATGGGTCTCCTGTAGGCACGTAATAGAGATCCCGTGCCTCCGGAGGAAGTATAGAATCCTATGCCGCTTGGTACAAGTGCCCAGGCCCCTCACATTCCAGCTTAAGAACTTGTGTACCATGAGTGGTAATAGTGCCCATCCGGGCGAACAGTCCTACGTCCTGTGACCCACCATTTCCGCGCCCGAACTGTAATACACCTGATGCCTGCAACATTCCCCCCAACTTTACCTCCCTCAACCCCAACCACCCCCCACCCACGAGCAATATTACTGCAACAATTAAACATGCTAATATGCCCTTCCCCTGCTGGTGCCAAGACGTACACAGCATTCCCAAATACCCAAACGGTAAAGACCATCCCAAACTCCCCCCCAACCCGACTCCCCCCCAGGCCGCCCTCCAGGACCCAAAAACAACCTCCATCTCATTGCTAGCGATGAAGGAGATCCTCATTAGCACATCTCCCCGTCCCCCACCCACGTCCCGCACTCCCGGAACCCAGCACTAGGCAGTGCTCCCCCATCCATCATAGCCCTCTTACTGTCCAGCCAGTGTCTAGCAATTTGTCCAGAGTTTAGGAAAGTATCGAGTTTAGGAAAGTATCCGGCTCCTGCCCCTGCGCTCCAGCCGTCTCCGGGACCGTTGCACTGGTGGGGGAAACCTCCTCCGCAGAGGGCAGTAATGTGTCAGGTACCAGGATCTCCCCAGGAGAAGTAGGCTGAGACGCTGCCGGTACATCCATGAGTAGGGAGCCGTCTTCTTTCACCGTAACACAGTTGCTCTCCACACTCTCATCCTCACGGGATCCTCGCCGCCGTCTCCGGCTGCGCCGCCTCCGCGGTCAGGTCCCCCACGTGCTCCGAGCTCCAGCCCGCTCTCCAGGGGGGAGATCATCTCCCCGAATCTCGAGCCACTCCCACACATCCGCAGGAGCTTCGAAGAAGTGAGCCTTTCCCTGAGAGAGAACCTTGAGTTTCGCCGGATAGAGTAGCATATACTGCACGTGCATCTCCCTGAGCTTTTGTTTAACTGCCAGAAAGGACTTGCGCTGTTCCTGAACTAGCTGTGTATAGTCCGGGAAGATGGACACCTTCGCATTCTCAAAAACAAGGTCCTTGGATTCTCTCGCAGCTCGTAGTATGCGGTCCCTATCACGGTAGTTCAGAATTTTGGTGATGAGGGCCCAAAGAGGGGCGCCGGGCTACGGAGGTGGGACCAACGCTCTGTGTGCTCTCTCTATCACAAAAACGTCCGACAGGCCCTCAGGGCACAACACCGTACAAATCCATTGCTCAAGGAAGCGTTCCGGGTGGCCCACCTCCGCTCGTTCCGGGATACCCAGTACACGGATGTTACTGCGGCGCGTCCTCCCTTCTGCGTCTTCCGCTCTCCACTCCAGGGCCTTTGTCGCGGCCGAAAGTTGGGAGACCGTTTTTTTGAGGGACGCCACCTCTCCTTGCAGCTGAGTAATATTCCCTTCCGCAGTTGTGACTTTATCGGCCACCTTGCGCAGGTCAGTCCGTAGAAGGTTCACGTCGATGGACACAGTCTCGATCTGACGTTCCAAGGCCGAGTGGGAACCCTGTATCGCCTTCAGTAATTCCGCCCGTGACGGCTCCTCGGGTGCTGGACCCCCCTCCTCCTGACCCGACTGGCGAGTGAGTCTCTGAGAAGGGAGTCTCTGCGTAGTATACTGGGTAATGGTGTTAGGCTGCACCGCCCGGGGTGTTCTATCCTTACGCATCATGAATTGCGGTGGAGGGCCACTCAAGCGTCCCCTATCCTCTAGTTCGTCGGCACAACAGCACCCTCAGATGCCCTATACGGTCCGGGCACCAGGCCACCAGGCCCACTAAATCCGCTTCTGGGCCCCCCACTGCCCAGGGACGTCGCAGGTGTACCTCTGTTTTGCGTACCCCCAGAAAAATCGTCCTGTAGGAGCCGGCACGCTAGGCTACTGCCACCTCTCCAAACTGTCCCTCTCTCATGCAGATCGGGTCAGGAGGGCACTGTGGGGGTGCATCCCAGGGTCCAATGTACCATAAGGAGAGGAGAGGCTAGGCCCCGACGCCGGCTTCAGTCCTGAGTGGCGCTATGTGTGGGCAACACGGTATCCTCCCATCTCCATCAGCTGTAGGGCATTCCCCCGAGGGTACCTCCTCCGGGCCACCGGACATCTAGATGCTGTGTCTCAAATCTAATGCCCCAGCATTAGCAGAGAGTTCCCATAGACGTGGGTCCCCCAGCACCAGGAGAGACGTGTTCCAGGGGTCCAGTATACCGCTCCTAGTTCGGTCTCCAATAACCCCACCTCCGGGCAGTCGGGACTCAGGCCTCTGTCAACCCACTGTCCATCTATACTTCTCCCATGTAAGGGGGGAAGGAAACCCCAGATGGTGGTAAGTGCCCTGGAGACCCTTCCTCCTGCAGGCTCAGTGGGCAGGCCCAGTCCCCGGTCCCCACACTCACGCGGCCCTATCCCGAAGCGGACAGGCCGCCCTCTCACCTCAGGGCAGGGGCACAATTCGGAACCAAGGGCCGGGTCTCAAATAGCAGCAGGCATTGTGCAGGGCGACACTCCAGCCGCGGCAGACAACCCCGGAGGCGGGGGACCCCTCCGCACCAGGCCCCGACATGGCACAGGCCGCTACAGCTACCGGCACCGGCAGGCCGTCACTCCGCCTCCCGAACCGGCCGATGCGGCAATCCAGGCTCCCACTCTCGCCTCCGTCGCCGCAGGGCCCCCCGATGGCAATGGGGTCTTCCGGCAAGTCTGTTGCTCCACCGCATCTAGGCCCGATCCCCGGCCTCAATTAGCGGCAATCGCTGCCTCCACCGCGGCCGGCCAGCGAGTCCGGCCCACCAAGGCGCTCCATGCCTCGGCGGGCACAACGCCGCTCCAGCGCCCTAGTAACTGCGGGGGCCCCGATGGCAATGGGTCCCCCCTTATCCGGAATCACCGATGGTCGGGTCAGGCCGCAGTCCCCGGCCTCGATTTCAGGCAGGGCCGGCGGTGGCAGATCAGTCGGTTCGAGCTCGCTGGTGATCCGGGCACCCACAGCCTGGAAAGCGGGACCGGAGGAGTACAGCACGGTCTGGGCTCACGGAAGCTCAATTTAGCCTTCTGAGGTGGGCTGAAAGGATCGTTAATCAGGATTTTAGCGACGGTCAGCAGGGAGCCGAAGGAGCTCACGTCCTGTCGGCCATGCTGCTTAGCCACGCCCAAGACAATGGGAGTAAGGTTCAAGGATGCCTGAGCTCAGGAGCTTGGGGGCAAATGTGCAGATGAAGTTCCCGGCACTTTTGAAAGTCATGTGGAGGAATAAGCTCCATAACTTTAGCTCTTCCCAGGAAATTTTCTCGATTTCATGTAAGAGAAAGAGAAAGAAAATCCTACACGCGGCCCACTGCAAGCTTAGGTTTAGGCTTCGGAAAGTAATTTCACAACAATATGTATCTCTATAGAAAACAATCAGGATAAAGTGGGTGGGGAGAATAAAGGGGAAAAAGTGAAGGGAAAAAAAAGCGGGGGTAAGAAAAAATAAATAAATAAATAAAAATAAATCCTTTTGAAAAATGAGGAGGATGCTGGAAAGTGATGTTTTTTTTCTATTTCACACATTAGGGGGTGTTCTGTAGCTGGTGCAGGGGTAGTCCTCAATAGGCGACAAGGATCGCCACAGGGAAGTATGAGGGGGTTCCTCAGGGGGGGCGGAGGGTGGTGGGTGGGGGTTGGGGGGCAAAGCAAAATAAAACACCCTCTGTCTTTCTTGCTCATGTTCTCGCTCTCCCTCTTGTGTTTGTTCCTCCATCTACGGCGATCCATTATCCGCGGTTTTGTACAGGTTGCTCTGCTCCACCTCCTCGCTGTCCCCTGGTGTCGGGACTACTATCTTCTTAAACCAGGACAGGTTTCTTGCTATTCTCCTCCCTCCACGTTGCGCAGTTACCATTGTCCCTTGCACATCGACTACTTCACACGGTTCCTTTTCAAACGGAGTTCTAAATTTCCATCCTGGGTGTCTGTCCTTTACCACCATTCAGTCTCCTCTGCACAACTCTACCACTTTGGCTCTTCTCCTCTTGCTGGCTTGTTTGTTGTTTTTCCTTTTGGATTGTGCAACTGTGCTGTCCATTACTTGCGGTGTCCAGAGTTCACTCACCGGCACTATGTCTCTTACCACTCTTTTTATAATGAGGTCGCTGGGGGAGCACCCCGTTGTGCTGTGGGGCATTTGCCGGTATGCACTCAGAAATTGATATAGACACCCCTCCAAGTCTTCGCGTTGATCAACTCCAATTCTCAGTGCCTTGTTGATCGTTCTCATAAACCTCTCCACTTCACTGTTGGCTTGAGGCCAATAGGGAGTTACGTTTCAAGGGTGTGTGTTGTATTGTTCGAGGTATTCCCTAAACTCCTGGCCATGAAATGGCGGTCCATTATCTGTTCATTTTTCTTCAGGTGTCCCCAGCAGAGCAAATGTCTTTTCCATTACCGGTTTGATGGCCTCAAATGCATTAGATCTTACCACCTCGACAACCGGGAATTTGGAATAGCTATCCATCATGACCAGCGTGGATCTCCCATCAGGGAAACTCCCGAAGTCCATACTTATCGCTACCCATGGCTTTGTACTAGGTGGTTTTGTGATCACTGGGGGAGCCGATGCTTCTCCGCCGGTGATTAAGCACGCATGACAACTTCCCACTTTCTCCATGACCATGTGATCCACTCCAGGAAATCATACTTTGCCTCTCAGACTAGCCTTGGGTTTTTCAATTCTTTGAAGGCCTTGGTGTGCTAGATTGACCGTCTTTTTTCACAGTCTTGCCAGCATCACTATCTTCGTGCCTCTGAGAATCAGTCCCTCGCTGCTTTCACTGACCTCCTCCCGGCACCTCCACACTCACATCCGGTCTCTTTCTCCTCCTCCGTCAGCCCGCTTACACCATCTAAGAGATTCTTCCACAGGTGATTGTGCATTGGTTTCTTTGACTGCAGACAGGCATGCATCATCTCCCGTTGCCACCACTATCTACTCCAGTGATATTGCTTGAGGACATGTGGCTTCTGTGATCTGCTTGACAAACGACTCGGCACCTCAATCCACCTCTCGCTGAAGGCTAGGATCTATTGCCAGGGGATGGCGAGACAGATAATCCACTGGATTGTTAACTCCTGGCCAATACACTACCTCAAAGTTGTAGGGTTTTGGATCTGGACAGCCCATCTTTCAATGTGCAGCGGTCCCCTTCTTGCAGTCCCTCCAAACAGTGGAACCAGTGGCTTGTGGTCCGTTACCCTTTGAAATTGTGTCAATAAAGATAGATATCGAAGTGCTGACATGCCCATCGAATAGCCAACGCCTCTCTCAATTTGTGCGTACTTTGTCTCCAAAGCTGTTAATGCCCTACTGGCTTATGTTATGGACACCCACTCTTTATCGATGTCCTGCTGAAGGAGATCTGCCGAGTCCAACCAGGCTGGCGTCCACCACCAGTTCCGTGGGGTATCCTGGTTTGAAGTACGACACTGTTGCTCCTTCCAACAGCGCCCCTTTGATATCCTCAAAATGCCTTTGCGGCCTCACTGGTCCACTGCCACTTTACGTCTTTCTTGGTGCGCGCTCACAGCGGCTCTGATATTGTAGCCAGGTGTGGAATGAATGGGCCGCAATAGTTTGCCATCCCCAGACGCTTCTCATATCTGTTTGGTTCTGGGTCTTGTTGCAGCTACAATGACTTCTACTTTCGCTGCGTCCACTTGTAATCCATTTTTTGAGAATTTGGATCCAAAAAACTCAACTTCGTTGGTGTAGAACGCACACTTCTCCTTGTGCAACGTCAATCCTTGGTCTACCAGCCTTTGTAGTGTTGCTCTCGGGTGTTCATGGTGTTCTTCAAGGGATTTTGAAGATATCAACACTTCATCACTGACATTTATCACCCCTCACCAGTCCAGATAAGGCTTTGCAAATAGCAACCTGAAAGACCTACGCCGCCGATGACACTCCAAAACGGAGTCTCTTGAACCTCCTCAGTCCAACGTGTGGAGAATGTGGTGATGTAGTGACTAGCTTCATCAAGTAGCGACTGGTGATATCCCAAGTTAAGATCGACTTTCGTGAACCACTTTGCGTCATTAATATCAGGCACTATTTAATCTGTGGTAGGAGTTATGTGCCTCTTTCTCCCAATGGCCTTGTTTGGCAAGCGCATGTCCACGCATAGACGTATGGCACCTGGTTGTTTGGGCTTCGGTGCGATAAAGAGCGGTGACATCCACAGGGTGGGTCCCGACACCTTCTCAATCACCCCCACCTTTTCTAGCTTCTCCAGTTCCGCCTCGACCAGTGGGCGCAGATGGAACGGCACTCTTCTGTGTCGCAGGGCTACTGGCTTGATTGTTTCATCGATGTGTAGTTTGACCTTTGCGCGTTTTAGGCAACTGAGCCCCTCGAACAGCCCTGGAAACTCAGCCATGATGTCATCTGCATGCGACTGGTGTATCTGCCGTGCAAACATGGCCAACCCAAGGTCTTCCGCCAAATGGCAGCCCAGTAGGGTTCCCATGCTGTCCTTCATCACATGAAACTTCGTTGTTGCGGATATATCCCCATGGGTAACCTCCACTTCAATCACGCCGTGTAGCAGAATGGGAGTATCTCCCCCATACGTGAAGATTC
Source organism: Lissotriton vulgaris (assembly GCF_964263255.1). Lineage (NCBI taxonomy): Eukaryota > Metazoa > Chordata > Amphibia > Caudata > Salamandridae > Lissotriton > Lissotriton vulgaris. The sequence goes on from NW_028253252.1 coordinate 57,190, forward strand.
CTCCTCTCGTGCGGAGAAGCTGCGTTTTTTTGTTTGAGTTGCCTTTATTGCTCAGTGTTTAATATATTGACTGATGATCCTGTGTCTATTAGTGCCGTGACTTTGTTCTCACCTATGCATACCTGGCACATTGGCGGTGCTCTCTTCCTTGGATTCGTCCTTCCTATGTATGAGATAACGAATACTTTGTCCTCCTCATCGTCTTCTGTGATCTTCCTCCTCTGGCACAGACCCTCCACATCGCCTGTGGCCTCGGCCGTCTGTATCACGTGCTTGTTGGGCCCGAACCTCTTTTGTTTGCTTCCTGTGGTGGGTGCTCATGCTGCACTCATGCACACCTTTGCGAATTGCCTGAGCCTGCCACACAGCAAGCACTGTTTACCTTGTGCAGGCATCCAGAAGGTGGCGACTGTCCAGCCCGCAGTTTCCACATCCTCAGCCTCCTGGGCGCCCACGCGCCCACGCGCCCTCTTCCTCTGCCTGACCCCTTGCGAATAGTCTTAACCCCCTCTTCCTTGAGTGCGTCTGGATGCACTTGCAGGTTTCCCAGTGATCTTTGTGCTAGTGCTGAATCCATTTCCCCTGCTTGTGCGTCTGCCAATTCATGGGATCTGTCTAGTACCAAGACATCATCTAGCGATATTCCGGGTTGATGTAGAATCGACTTTTGTAGATCCGAGGATTTGCACCATGGAATTATCTGAGCCCTTATCTCTAGCTGCTTGTCAATGACCGTGCAGGAGTTAGCCAGTTTTCTCAGCCGTGCGAAGAACATGTAGACTCACCTTTCCTCCCTTTGCTTTGCCTGTTGCAGTTTGAAGTGTTCAAAATCAGTTTTTACCTTCGGGTCGAAGAAGCGGTCCAGGTCTCGTATTGCTTTGTCATAGTCATTTCTATAACCGGTGTCTGGCAGGTCCTGGAATAGTTCATAGAGTTCATCACCACCCATGTGTAACATGGTGGTGGACAGTTTGACTGCGCCGTTTACAATGAAATAGTTATCTAACTGTCCTATCCACTTGCGCCATCTCGGCGCTGCTGTAGCTGGATCTGACAGTTGGCTGGACTGTGGTAGCGCATTTAGTGTGGTTTGTGTGCTTCGCTCTGCGGCCGCCTACGCATCACCTTCCACATGCGTTGACATTGCGCTGGACTCTGCGTGGCTCTTCGCTGCCTTTGCACTTTTATCGCTCTCGTGCCCTTCTCCTTTAGGCCTCCTATGTACTGCTACCCTTCTGTGGCTAATCCCCACATGTTCAATCACTGCCTCACGTGATCCTTGTGCACTGGCTTGGGCTTGTTTCCTGCGGTTCCGATTTCTTTTCCTTATATTTTTAAAAAGATTTTTTGCACTCTCTTCACTTTCTTTTCCTTTTCCTTCTAGCTATTATTTTTTAGGTTTCGACCTGGCGAGGGCACGCAGTGCCCCACCCAGATCGAAAACTTTTGTCAACAGTATGGATGTTCGGACCGCCTCTGTTTCCCATTGGCTAGCTCCATAAATGGACGCTAGCCATTGGGAGACAGAGGCTGTCAATCACGCTTTCCTGTGAAAACGCGATTCGGGGGCGTTTCTGTGTCTTTTTTTAAGTACCGCCCTCTCCTCTTCCCATTGGCTGGAATTTTACCTTCCAGCCAATGGGAAGGGGAGAGCGCGAAAAACACGCCCCCGAATCTGCCAGCCGGGACACCCCCGTGACGTCATTCCCGGGCTGCGATGTGGTTGGCTGCCGGCCCGGGACCTGACTTGTTCTTAATTTGGCGCTTGTTGGAAGATGGCGGAAAATTTAAAAGGTAAGCGGAGCAGCATGGGGAACTCAACTGTCACGAAGTATAATAAAACAATATATGCGGCACAGTGTGTGGTCAGTTGGACAGTCGCAACAAGCTGTTTCTGGAACGGTCCAAACTCGGGCCGTTGTTGTGAGGAAGTTGAAGCCAGCCTCGTTCCCTACTCAACGATCGGAGAGTCCGAGCCGCGCTCTATTGGAAGCTGGAGGGTGACATTCCTGGTGGCAGCTGTTCAGCCACAGCTTTGGTTGCGCGTGCAAGTGAACGGCGCGAGGCTCCTCTTCATTCGTGCTGATTGGCGGGGGAAAGTTCGAACCTCGCGCTGGTTCTTCTGTGCATGATAGGCTAACGAGCGCGTTGAAAAAGCAGTAGGTTTTGTGTATATATGCACGCGCATTACACCGGCACCCCGATTGGTGGTTGTACCGGCGGTTGGAACTCTCTGTGATTTTTCAAAGTCCTGGTATGGAAGTGGCCACGCGCTCGCCTATATAAATGTAGACAGCCTGTGGCGGTTGAATTGGGCATCTCTGAGACTGAGGGGTGGCGGGAAAGCCGCAACGCTGCTTCTGGTGGACCAGCATACCCCCCCTCCCCACCCCCTCCCGTTGAGTGGGGTATCCTAACGCCCTCGGGTTATTTACAACCTCTGCGATTTCCGGACGGCTAAGCTTCTCGCACGCGGTTCTCAGGACTCCCGTCGCCAATGTGTTTTCCCCTTTTGCCGTTCATTATTCAAAATTTTACTTGGGATATGCAGACTGTAGGGTCCAACTTTATATCTTCTTGGGATGTCTCTTACCGGACTTTTTAAAAACCCTCTTTAGCAAGAGAGACCGCTTTATATATTATCTCAATGAGTGACCTGCCACCGTTATGGCTACTGGCGATCCTGGAGTTTAAAAGGCCTTCCTTCCCTGTAGTAGCCAAGTAACCTCCAGGCTTTGTGGCGCACCCTGCTCAACACATTTATTTACCTCAGTTCGATGGACCAGGGAGGATTGAGCGCGGTCAGCCTCTAGTTGTCTCGTGTCTCCTCGGGCCATCTGCAGTGCAACCCTGAGGAGGGCTTTAAAGCGGGGCACATGTATGTGGCTTTCGTAAATTGCGTTAAAATCTTGCGTCATGTTAGTAGCCGCAACGTCATGTTGAGCTCCTGCTTCCATAGCAACGGTAATCTAAGATGTTGACATGTCTTAAGCCTTGTTCTAAGTATCTTATGATCAGATGACTGCACAGTCATATCCAAATCACTTTTGGCTTACGTGGTTTCTTGCGGTACTTTAGTGTTTGTTACCCAGTGTTTTCTCTCCTGCATCACACATCCTGCTTCAGTATTTTTTTTTTTGTTTAAACTCCCCACATTGAACCAAGTGTCAATCGGCTGGCCAGCCTGGTGATCTAATTGAAAACCCTTCACGGTCTCCTAATATTTCCATTGTTTGCTTACTTTAATATTTTCTAGCAACTCTGCTTTTAGTACTACCTGATGATTTTTTTTGTGACTCTCCTATCTCGCACTTTACTGCACCTGATTATGGTTGTCGCCCGAGCTGTCAGACATATGTTATAATTCGAGTTACTGGGCAGCTTAATTTCAGGGCCGTTGGAGTTGTGCAATGATAACGCGTTTCCTGAACGATTATGGATTTGCAGCATAAACTAGCCGTCTGCATAGCTTGCAGAAATTAACAAAAAGTTGTTTGTAGCTCAAACGGATCAAAAGTTTCATAACTTCACGTTGCAGTGCATTAGGCCTTTTTTTGTCCCGAAGAGGCTGCTCACTTTTTGTTTGCTGTGTTTCCCCATACAGAGTTGACTTGTGTAATGGTGATATAATAAATAAGAAATGTGCTGTATAACTTACCTTTGTCTTGCTGTGTAATTTAGTAGGACGTTCTACATGATTTGGTCCTTTCCTGGGGCATGATTCCGTTGACCCTCCCTAATAACCATAAAACATTTACATGTGAACACAAAGCTGTGAAAGTATGATAGCAATAGATTTCATCCCTTACTTATAATCTTTAAAAATGAGCAAATAACCAGCATAAAGTCTATTGTAGATATTTGAAAAGAAATTGAAGTACTCTCCCAACAGCACATCATCTAGAAGTATAGGTATGGATAATAAAAAACTGTCTGGATGCAATTTGAGCTTTTCATTAATTGGCGAAATCCTTGGTCAGGACACTCATACATGGTATGAGTACAACATTATTTCGCTACTTCAGTGTTTTAATGCAATATCGAACCCAAACGTCAAATTTACAGCAAGAACATTGTAGGTGTGTAAATAAAACACCACTATGGCATCCAATACACACAAAGATGAAGTTTGTCATAAATGCAGGAGCCCACACCCCGCAGGTCCAGGCTCCAGAGGAATCTAAACCGCAACTGGCTCATGCCTGGTTGGATGCCATGGAGAAGGAATGTGTGAGTTTGAATCAATAGTTAACTCTTACAAATGTAAATAACATACTAGACGTTGCAGGGGACCGAAATGTAAAGGGGCACACAAAACATGTCCACTAACAAAGGACTGGAGAAACATGCTATCGCGTGCAAAAACCACAGTTGATGGACAGAATGCAGAACAATGTTATACATTCACCCCAGTAGAGAGATCTGGGCCTAAATCCATCGTTTTTTTTTGCACTCCACACCACCCCAGTTCAGACATGGCCATATGCAAATCAGTCTGACCCTGTGCCTCATGGGAACAGTCCAGCCCGAACTGCCAAGCCATGCCTTCCCTGGACTGGAAACAAGCTTCCGAGGACCGGTTTCTGGCATTACAGCCTTCTTCAGCCCGGTTTGCTTGAATCCAGTGGTGTGGAGAGCATGGGACTCACGTCTGAGCATACCCTGCCACACTTATGGTGGCCAAAAGCGGTACAAAAGAGGGTGGTGATGGACGGAGCATCTGAATCAATCAAACACTCACACCCAGTCAAAAGATCTGGGTTTAATCCATCACTGTTCTTTAGCCCACTCTGCCACCCCAGTTCAGACATGGCTATATGCAAATCAGTCTGACCCTGTGCCTCATGGGAACAGTCCAGCCCGAACTGCCAAGCCATGCCTTCCCTGGACTGGGAAACAAGCTTCCGAGGACCGGTTTCTGGCATTCCAGCCGTCTTCAGCCCGGCTTGCTTGAATCCAGTGGTGTGGAGAGCATGGGACTCACGTCTGAGCATACCCATCCCACTCGGGGTGACAAATGCAAAAACCACAGTTGATGGACAGAAGGCAGAACAATGTCATACATTCACCCCAGTACAGAGATCTGGGCCTAAACGATGGATTTAGGCCCAGATCTCTGTACTGGGGTGAATGTATGACATTGTTCTGCATTCTGTCCATCAACTGTTTAGGTTTCGCCTGCCGAAGGCTGCGCTCTGCGCAGCTTTTTGGCGCAGGCGAAATCTATTGTTTACAATATGGGCTTCAGGAACGTCCTCCGGCTCCCATTGGCTAGCTCCATAAATGGAGGCTAGCCATTGGGAGCCGGATCTGTCCGTCAAGGCCGGACCAGATTCGGGGGCGTTCCCGCGATTTTTTCGCTCTCCGCCTCTGCGATGTCGTCATCGCGGCCGTGGACGGGTTTTTTTTTGTTGTTGTCCAGGTTTGTGGTTGTCATTCCGAGTCCGACCGCCGCCCGAGGAAATCCAGGTGAGTGCGTTCCTTTCCCGCCCCTCCCTCCCGCTGTCCGTTCCTTTCCCGCCCCCCCTCCCGCTGTCCATGTGCTCGTAGGTGCTTGTTGCCCTATCTGGCCGCCACCTCGCATGCCGTAGCAGGTCCGCTGAAGCCGCTGGTCACCGGGGTTCCGGTGGTGGCTGAAAAGTTGCAGCTGCTTGTTTTCCCTCTGGGCTTGTTTTTGACCATACATGCAGATTAATTACATCAGAGTGCATATATTTTTTACAAACAAAGTTTTGTTTTTTCACTCATAACTTGTGGTTATATGCATGCTTGATTAGGTGTGCCTGCTTGTGTTTGTATATTCATACGTTTGGTTGTGTCTGAATCACATTGCTGTTTTTCCTGGCTTTCTCTTTGTGCCTGAATGTGTGTGGTATATGTCGAAAAGTCAGTAGCACACATTTTCCGACGTTCACTGTAACGTGTATCAGTGTTTTGGCTGGCCACTTTTGAGTCCTGTTGTTGTGGGATGTGGGGGGCATAATTTGCACGTCTTGGTTGTCATGAGTTACCTGTGAACATTCACAGACTCTGTGTACAATAATCTGCAGTGGTGCATAATGGGCCTGCTACACAAGTTAAACTCCAAGGTTGGTCTCGCAGATGAGGAACGTGTCAGCAGGCTGTCCGTTCATGCATAACTCTAGGTCAGTCCTATCAATTTTTTGATTCATTGTGGCTGTGGGCTCAGGGATAGTCTTTCCAAAGTTGTCCATTGTGATCTGGTATTTGCCCTTGGCACTTCGTGTTAATACTGGGGCAAAACGATGACCAGACAGAATTTCTGAATGTAGATAGGAGGTCCTCTGCTGACAGGATTCCCCCGAGCTCTATTGTATGGCTGACAGGAACACCGCCCCCCCTCCCGCTGTCCGTTCTTTTCCCACCCCCCCTCCCGCTGTCCGTGTGCTCGTAGGTGCTTGTTGCCCTATCTGGCCGCCACCTCGCATGCCGTAGCAGGTCCGCTGAAGCCACTGGTCACCGGGGTTCCGGTGGTGGCTGAAAAGTTGCAGCTGCTTGTTTACCCTCTGGGCTTGTTTTTGGCCATACATGCAGATTAATTACACCAGAGTGCATATATTTTTTACAAACAAAGTTTTGTTTTTTCACTCATAACTTGTGGTTATATGCATGCTTGATTAGGTGTGCCTGCTTGTGTTTGTATATTCATACGTTTGGTTGTGTCCGAATCACATTGCTGTTTTTCCTAGCTTTCTCTTTGTGCCTGAATGTGTGTGGTATATGTAGCTAAAGTCAGTAGCACACATTTTCTGACGTTCACTGTAACGTGTATCAGTGTTTTGGCTGGCCACTTTTGAGCCCTGTTGTTGGAGCGTTGTGGGGTGTGGGGGCATAATTTGCACGTCTTGGTTGTCATGAGTTACCTGTGAACATTCACGGACTCTGTGTACAATAAGCAAATGTATAAGCCTGGCAGACCTTGCTTTGCTGAAGGCACCCAGACCTATCAACACCCTGTTACCATAGATAGTCCTCCTCTTGGTTTCCCTTCATTGAGCGAGCGTAATAACCTAGAACCCTCAACTATTAGTCTACCAACCTAACGGACTAACCATTACGGCTATGTTGTGCGCACTGTCTTGAATGCTAGAGTCTCAATTACATTTTTGGCCAGTTTCAGGAAAACACTGGCACTTAAAATCGAAAGGGATCGGTTTTCTAGAAAGAAATGATTGCATAGATTACCTAAAAATGGGATAATGACGAGCATCCCTACTAGTGCCCTGTGATTTCAGCTAGACACATACACAGCTTTTAAGGAAACCACATAATACACCAAAACATAATTTCCTATTTTTTGTGTTATTCGAACATGCATGTTCTACATTTCTGTTGCTAAAGTGTGGTGCTTGGAACACTTTAATAATATAAATCTAGCTTCAACTTGTGGTATTACCAAATGTGAGAGCTGTGTGGGCTGAGAGAGCTGTGTGGGCTGAGAGAGTTGTTGGCAATGTAAATAACAATGACATTTATGTATAAGTTAAAAAAAAAAGAAATGTCATGAGCAATGCCAATAGCTCTAACTTTTCCAAAGGCGAAACCATTGCATTGTAAATGCTTGTTTTCATTTGTTCCTGTGTGCACCCTGCCGTGCTTTAAGGTTGCGCTGGTCCACTGACTGCCTTCTCCTATGACTGTTGCCACATGCTCTCTCCGCTCTCCTCTCTCGTCGCCTCCGCGATAACAGAAACCGGTGCCGCTCCCTGAATGTAGTGCGCTTCGTGCGCTCTCCCCGTGAGTCACTACGCACTCACCGCTGGGCCTGCTACACACTATTTCTGCTTCTGCAGCGGCCGCTTGTGCACTCGCGAAGCCGCCCGTCTCTGTCAAGCCTCTTGCCTATTGGCCTGCCCAATGCTCCTCGTTGCCACTCCTCACCTCACGTATGGTCGCGTGGACGATGTTTCGCCAACGAGCGCCGATCGTGCTCAATCAGTAAGCTAGTTCTCCCGCCCTGTCTCCAATGTAGCGGGGCACTACAGAGGCACATAGGGTGTAATTACTTGGGCCACAGACATATAACATACGCTTTAAATGAGGGTCGGCCACAGCAAGTACTTGCTCTGGGCAGTCAGCCACGAGCGCTGACGTCACGTTTATTTTATGCTCCCCGGCCCGCGCCCGTGGTCTCACATTATGTGCAGTTGCCAGGCTGGGGACAAAACATTGCATGGTAACACGTAATATTATGATATAATACCTTTTGCTTGCTTCAGAACTTGCACACACTAACAGAAACAGCACTGTAGTGCTCAGAAATAATGACAACAAAATATGCACATAAACCCTAGCATGAAGAACATGCAGAGTTGCAGAACCCTATGCCATGGGGACACAGAGATATAACTGACAGCAAAGCAGTGACAAGCCCCACGGCATCGCAAGTAAATCACAGAACCGAAAGCACAAAATAGCGCTTTTGCTAGGAAGGACTTATGTAGTCCCACTGTGTTTGAACATCATAGGCGTTTCTGGACTAAAGACTTTCAGTCACCCAAGACCACCACACTTGAGTGCAACACCACCTGAACAGCTGGCTGACAATGGCAAGAATTTCCTGCTCTGTAAATTTGTGATTTTAGAGTTTATTTGTTTGTATCTCTTCCTTAAGTGACTGTACAACTTGCACATTTGCATTTTTTTCCTCCTTTCACTCCACTTGTTATATAACTCCAACCACTAGTATATGTAGTAGACCTTTTGTACTTACTACCATTCCTATGTGATTTTAGAGTTTATTTGTTTGTATCTCTTCCTTGAGTGACTCTACAACTTGTACATTTGCAATATTTTCCTTCTTTCACTACACTTGTATATATAACTCCAACCACTAGTATACGTAATAGATCTTTGTGCATACTACCATTCCTATGTGAATTTAGAGTTTATTTGTTTGTAGCTCTTCATTGAGGGACTCTACAACTTGTACATTTGCAATTCTTTCCTCCGTTCGCTCCACTTGTACATTTGCAAAAAAAAATCTGTTTATATCTCTTATGTACCTCATGTAATCCAAAATCCTTATGCAACGCAACTGGTTCTTTTGTAAAGCGCTCTGACACCTTCGGGTAATGTTCGCGCTACATAAAATAAATAAAAGGTCTTTATCCATGTACGTAAATTGGTGCGGACGAAAAAATAGCTATTTCTGTGTTTGCCTAGCGTAGAAAAAATTGTCCCTGAAGAAAATAACTTCCTCCCCAGAAATAATCCTACGTACTCGTGGTGAAGCAGCAACACATAGAACACAGGCTCGGCACAGCAAAACACAACGCCTGGCAACGTTGAAAACCCGTAAATCGAAGCCGTACGTTAGGGTCAACTTTGCGCTCTAGAAATAGTCTCACTCTCAACAGATGTGCGGTCCTGGATAAACTGGCCCAACAATCACAACTGCACGCTACTATCCAGCTAAATTGTTACTATTATTTTTTAAACTGGAGGATGGCGCCCTCTGCTGACTAGAATACGAAAAAACCGGATCTGTTGGTGTTCTCCAATAAAATTGTGGCATGACATTAACCATACATACGCTGCTAGCGGGAAATGTAGGTTTAGTGAGCCCAACAGCCTCCTTGAGTGGGAAGAATGACTCAGAGTAGTCGTTGTACACCGAGGCCAGTCTGCTCTCAAACCAGCAAATCCGACACCGGTGTGACGGGAAAGAAGTACGTTTCCAACGTGTGCTAAACGATTACTCAGGAATGGTTATAACATCGCACCCTTCAGGTAATCCGTTTCAGCATTGCAGGCCCTGTTTCCTGCTCAGGCGAGCACTATTTGGTTTTACTAAATGTATAGCTGTAGTTCTTTAAAACGACTGATGCTTCTCCCTGCTTAACTGAATGCAGTGTTGGCCTAGAATCTACCTTAAATCTGGGAAACCGTGTTCAAGTCTCGGCACATCATCCTGTGATTCTGGGGAAGTCACTTAATCTCCACGTGCCCAACAAAATTGAATGTGACCTCATGTAACGCAACTGGTTCTTGTATAAAGCGCCCCGGTACCTCTTCGGGTCAAGTTCGCGCTATATAAAACTCCTTAATTAAAAAAAAAAAAATAAGGTTGGCAGATGCAGAATGACAAAGTACAGAGATTATGTGTGAAAGAGTGAAATATGCATAGGCACAATTTCAGAAAGAGGTGGGGAGCAAAAGAATGAAAGTGACTAGAAGAGAGAAACTGCATATGGCTGTGAATGGTAGAACATGGCCTATTGAAGCAGTCTGAAGACCACTTCTTTTCCGCAGACCATAGTAATGTTTAAAAAATCCGCCTAATATTTTCAGAATTGAAACATTTTCAGTGCGAAATTCACGGCAAAATAGTTCTTAAATACTAATTATTTTGCTACTGTTAACAAACATTGGTACCACTAACAGGTTTGCTTGCTTGACGGGTATATTTAGTGTGCTTTATGTCTGGCTACAGCAATAGAATATTCACGGGCCCACTAGTTAGTGATCTGATTTACTCCCAAGGAAGTGTCTTTCGAGGTGTCAAACATTCAGCAGTATAATGTCACTCATTCACACGCTGAAACCATAGAAATGTCACACATAAGCGATCCAAAGACATACAGTTTTCCACAAAAATTGATCTAACCAAGTTTTCTAAATATTTCATCTGTGCTCAGGTTGCTGTTGTTTCCAGGTTGTCAAAAAGGCTGCTACTGTTTATTTACTAGGGGGAGAACACGGACTGGAAGAAATTTTGATGCGACTACTTGACTCATTCTATAGCATAGAACACAATACACGAACTGCAGACAAGTCACTTACACAGGAGTTCTTTTAGTCCTAAAATGTTACATTTACAACTTTTTATTTTGCTTCCTCTTAAAAGTTAATAGGAATAAAATCATTTGTCTGATTCTGCTGTAATGTGCCCTCTTGTTCCCAATGCCAGAAATGAACATTTCAGCATTAAAGAAAGCACAAGAGAATCGACCCTTATGTGGAGCACGACGTCGCTACCTGACAGACCTCCGAGACCTACGACACAACCTTGGGGTCTCTGATAGTCAGCCTGACTCGGCCAGCGCTCTGACATCCTACAGGTCATCCTGTGATTTCTCGCAAGCTGGAAGGCCACCGCAATAACTTCAACCACACACGAATCTCCTTCAAAATGGCGGACAGAGACGAGAAAAAGAACAACAAAAAGGTGAAGCCGGAACCCTCACTGTCGGACTCTCCTATTAAATCAAGGGCGGACGTCAGTAGCACCCTAGAGGTAATCCTGAAAAAACTAGCAGAAGTACACGACCTAGCAAAGTCAACCAAATCCAACACTGACACTATGCAGCTGGAACTTACTGCAATTAGAGCTGACATGAGCTCTGTACACAAAAGCATAGATGAAGCGGAACAGAGAATTAGTGATTTAGAAGACAAATCCAATACTGCATCCACTTCCATACAGCAACTTCAGGGATCAATGGACCAACTCAGACGCCAAGTAGCGGAATTGGAGGACAGAAACAGAAGGGGCAACATGCGCATTTTTGGAATCCCAGAAAATGCAGAGAAAGATGCGAATTCCTGTGTAGACTTTCTAGAAGCTTGGATTCCGAAGATAACAGGGATTTCCTTCAACCACGAGTTTGAACTCGACAGAGCCCACAGAGTCCCCAGCTACATTCCTCACGGCTACAGAGGCCCGCGTCCACTGATATGCAAACCACTGAGGTACCAGCATACGGAAGCTATACTTCAATTCGCAAGACGCAATCACAAAATCACTTGGGAGGGCCATAATATAACTTTCACCCAGGACTACTCGAAAGACACACTCGAAGTCCGGAAGGGCTTCCTGGCCCTGAGAGAAAAACTTAGATAGAAACTTAGATCGAAAGGCATTCAGTACTCCTTTGTTGGTCCGGCGAAATTCAGAATCACCATACAGGGCAAACCGAAATTCTTCACGGACCCCAACGCACTGGCACAATTCATCGGAGACTCTCCAACGCAGAGTATGGACTTGTCCAACGGCTCTTCAAACAAACGGAAGACCAACTCGCAAGAAAATATAAACTCGGGTTCTGGTCATGGGTGACTCTAACAGACCAATCTCAAGCCTCTAACTTGAAGTTCATAGTGTTCTCATTGTTCAGTATCTTTTACAGTAGATAGTAAGTCGAAATAGTCTTCACCCTTGAGCAGCCGATCATTCTGCTGCCTCTTCCGCTTCAGTTTCTGTTGATGCTTTGAATTGATCTGATTGACTCCGTCAGGTAAGACCGCTCAGTGCTCATACCGAGGTCACCTGCACATCCACTAATATCCTTATCAAGTGTTTTAGAATGGAACTTGCTTTGTGCTCTTTAATCCGAAATCGGGGCGTATGCTCTGCTCCATCACCTTTGACACATGAACCTACCAGGGACTCAGTGATTCTCAGAGACTATATGTGTACCTGTAGAAAGTCCCCTCATATCATCTTGTCTTTTGATTGCGCATACCTTTTGATTACACATGTTTTACACATATAAATGTACACAGTATGCGTGTCTAACTGGTCATGTTCAGGTACCTTTTCCTTATTACTCTTATTGAATATGTTCTTAAACTTCACTGCTTAGTTAAGTTTCATGATCACACGACTTATCAGTGTCTCGAACACTACTATATACTGCTTACTACATACAGCTATCGTATATTGTTAGTTACCTGTTCCCTGTTACACCCACCATTCTAATCCCTTCCTGTGCCGCAGATGGATGGCAATGCCGTCGCAGTTCCCAAGTTCTTTTGAGAGGGGAGGTGGGAGGGGGGAGGGTAAGAGAGGGAGGGGGGAAGGGGGGAGGGGGAAGGGGGGGAAGGGGGGAAGGGGAAGAAAATAATCTGGTTTGTTTCAGCATGCTTTTTTTATCTGAGGTTAATGCTTTTTCTCAACTATATGTCTGCAAAAGGACTGCTTTCCGATAGTTCATGGGGGCCCTCGCAGAGCACACACAGGGATCTAACCTATCGTGCTACTAGTCTATCCACAGTAATAGCCTACAGTACCATGTTCACTACAAACCCAAAATACGTCTGCTCAATCGACACCATTGTAACAGCAATACACGCGAGACAGTACAGAAGCAATAAAGCAGCTTACTCATTCATACTCAACACACACCCACCACCCTCTAACCGACTCTTCAACAATATAACGCCTGACCAAGAGCGACACCATAGTAACCAATGACTCGTAATACATCTATCTCGGAGGGCCTTAATATTGTTTCCCTCAATGTTAAAGGTCTCAATCATCCGGTCAAGAGGAGAAAAGTTCTGGAGTATCTGGCCAAATCCAAGGGTGACATCCTACTCCTGCAGGAGACTAAACTGTCAAAAGATGACGCTGACTTTATAAACCAACATTGGATATCTCACAATCTTTGCTCTCCAGCAGTTAGCAAAAAGAGGGGGGTTCTTACACTAATAGCTAAGAAATCCAACATCTCCGTAGTTTCACACACTCACGATAATAACGGCCGCTTCGTCATGGCACACCTTCAGAGAAACGAAGATCATATCCATGTCTTGAACGTTTATGGCCCCAACAATGACGATCCAGAGTTTTGGGATTCACTAGCCCCGACCCTAGATTGCATACCCCAGGGAGAACTACTAATTATGGGGGGTGATTTCAACCTGCCACTAGACCCAATCACCGATCGCCACTCGAATTGCGCCTACCACCCTACACGTTCACATACTAGTTTACGCCGCCTATGCTCCAGATTCAACTTACACGACTCATGGAGACTCCAACACCCTGACGGCCGAGATTACACCTTCTACTCGCCTCCTCACAATTCCTACTCGAGGATAGATTATATCCTCATTAATAGCCCCTTCACTCACCTCATCGAAGAAACCAGTATTGCCCCTAAACTAATTTCTGACCACTCAAGCATACAGACCAAACTAGTGGGCTCCAGTTCCATTCTCCCCCCTAAAAGATGGAGATTCAATGACGAAATATTTTCTGAGCCGGAAAACAAACGAAAGATCGAGGATGCCATCCTAGACTACCTCAATCTTAATGACACCCCCGACTCAGACATAGCGAATGTTTGGGAGGCACTCAAAGCCACTCTGAGAGGAGTAATAATAGGCATTCGGGCTCAAGCTAACAAAAAATTAAACAAAGACTTGTCCACTCTGGAAGGTAACATCAAAAAGCTGGAAACCGCCCATATGGCAGATCTCCAGAACTCGATGATTTTAAACGACCTCACCAAACTCAAATATGAATACAACTCGATACTCAGTAGAAGGGCGGGGGTCTAGGTCAATAAGTTTAAGGCTCTAAGAACGTGTGAGGGCAACAAAGCTGGAAAGATCTTAGCGTCATATCTAAAACATAAAAATAAGCAATTCAACATCGCCTCAGTTAAAGATAGCAACAATGTCATCCAAACAAAGCAGAACCTAATTCTTAATACATTTAAATCCTTTTACCAAGACTTGTACAAAAATAACCTAGACTTTGACTCGGAAGAGTGTAACAGATACCTAACCTCACTGGGTCTTCCTAAACTCAACGATGATGACAAGGACACACAGAACTCTCCGATTACCCTACAGGAAGTATCAGCGTCCATTAAAACGCTTAAATGTAAGAAAGCGCCGGGCCCTGACGGGTTCTCAGCCAGCTTCTATAAAGAACTCACGAACTCCCTGAGCCCGACTCTCCTAAAACTATTCCAATCCTTTAGCGTAACAAAAGGTATTACCAATTCAATGAGTGAAGCTACCATCATAGTCATACCTAAAGATGGTAAAGACCCTCTGCTAACCAAAAATTACAGGCCAATCTCCCTAATTAACTTAGATTGCAAACTTTACGCAAAGATCCTCGCCACACGTCTAAATTTACAACTCCCAAAGATAATTAGTACATCACAAGTTGGCTTCATGAAACAGCGCATGTCTAACGATAATACGAGGATCCTCTGTCACGTCATTGAAAAAGCCAGAATACTCGCAGCCCCGGCCGTAGCCATTACCCTCGACGCAGAGAAAGCGTTCGACAGAGTCTCCTGGTATTTCCTCAAGAGCTGCATGTCCGCCTTTAACCTGGGAAAACCATTCACTGATTTGGTTATGGCCCTATACCGTTCGCCTTCTGCACGCATTGCTATAAATGGTTCATTGTCGGACCCCTTTCCCTTGGAACAAGGGACAAGACAGGGCTGCCCCCTCTACCCCTCACTTTTCCTCTTGGCAATGGAACCCCTAATTGCTCATATAAAAAAAAATGAAAACATCAAAGGTGTGAAATTCGGAGATAAATGCGTCAAACTTGCCGCCTATGTGGACGATATCCTGATTGTAACGGAATCACCAGAATCTTCCATCACTGCACTAATGACCACCATAGATAACTACTCTTCCCATTCAGGATACAAACTCAACCGGGATAAATCTGAGGTCAAACCACTCAATATTTTAACCACCAAAGAGGTGCTGGGAGACTCAGGGCTATGTTGGCAACCAGAGTTTGTGACATACCTAGGTATCGAATTTGGTGACTCCCTCATGGAGACCCTCCATCGAAATGAAAAAATCACTTTAAATAAAATCAAGACCCAACTAGAGGGGTGGTCCCCCCGTTTCATTACTTGGTGGGGCAGGGTGGAGACCATCAAGATGATGATTTCACCTATAGTTAATTACCTCATATCTATGCTCCCACTAACCCTCACATCTGACTTCTATCACAAATTAGACATGGCTATCTCTAATTTCCTATGGAAAGGGAAAAGGGCAAGAATCAGCATAAAAAAACTTCGCTTAGACAAATCCGTGGGTGGGGTCAATTTGCCAGACTTTAAAAGGTATGAGGCCGCATTCCTAGCCAAACAAGGAGCCCACTGGCTCGCTCCCTCACCTGACTATACTCCAGTATGGCTAGAAATTGAGGAGGAAATTCTAGACGGTATCTCCCCTAGCTGATCCATCTAACCTGAACAAGCTGACCCACTCTAAATCAATATTTCATAACACAAAATCAGCTCTCCTGAAATTTGATAGAATCCTAGAAAACACCATTCGGGGCTCACAATGGGAATCCCTTTGGGACAACCGTAACATTATGTACAAGGGTAAACCCATGCACAACGAGACATGGATCAAAAAAGGCATACTGTTCCCATACCAGCTGTACGCAGGGGCATACCCTATTCCTTTCAGTGACCTACAAATCAAATACGATCTTGCACCAATTGAATTCTATAACTTCCTAAACGTAAAAACGGCTTTGTCCAAAACCAAACTCTCCCCGACACCACCCTCGCTCCCGTCATACCTTGCCAGACTAAACAGACTAGGACACCAGGTTTCCTTTCTCTATAGACTCAGCCGTCCCCAACAATCTGGCCTTACTGCCCCAATTACACAATTCTGGAATAACCTTTCATCCAGGCCAATCACAGACTCAGACTGGACCAACCCATGGATATCTTGCACGAGACACAAAATCAGCCCTACACTGTCACAGACAAAATACTGGCTCTTACATAAGGCCTTCTGGACCCAAGCGCGATTATTTGCACACAACCTCACCCCTGATGCCTTTTGCTGGAATTGCAAACGCGCGGAGGGTGACTTGTCACACATCATCCTAGAATGCGACTGCGTGGCACAATTCTGGGGGAAGATATTCGAATTGATCTCAAAGCTTTTCCACATCTCACCGGTAAAAGAGCTCCCTTACCTAGTTTTCGGGTTCACCCAGGACCCACCCCTTGATGCAGATGATAGGGCATTACTTGACCTCCTCCTCTCGGCGGCGGTTAAGACAGTCCTCAGCAACTGGAAAGATACCAGCAAGGCCAATTACGCAGGGTGGCTGAATTGGATAATCAGCTTACGTGGAGCAGACAATATTGCACTCCTTCAGACACCGTGGCGCCCTCCCACGACAAAACTATGGTCGACTCTTGATAACTACTTCACGTCACATAAGCCACCTTAGAATGGCCCTCACACCGTCCACGACCTACCAACATATGCTCCCCGACTACCTTCATTGCACTATTAATTATCGTAGAAAATTGTCCTTAAATGAATGAGTAAAATGCTGTTGAAATACAATGTCTGTTGCTAAATTGTTATTGAGTATGAGATACGGGCTATACTGTTCTAGGCTAGATGCCAGCCATGTACTTTTGTACTGACATTTACTATGATATATTGTAGCGTACAGTAATTCTGATTCGTAAATTTATGACTCAAATTATGCTAATGGATTTACTTTTTATTTATTTTTTTATGTCTATGCTGAAACAACCAATAAAAACTTTTGAAATTTAAAAAAAAAGAAAGAAAGATAACAGAACTACATTTGTTGTCCCCAAATGTGTCATGTGTGACATGTCCGTATTCGATACACAGAAGCAGGTTGGAGTGGCTTCCCTTTTCAAGTGCCTCTCTAGGCTGTTCTGCGGACACAGCCTTTACTGCACCTCATAGTAGGGTAGGCTCCACCTGGAGCACTTGCAACAGAGGCAAGTGGTAGTGCTACAGTAAGATTATTCAGGAGTTGCTCTTAGCAAAATACCAAATTGAATTTCTATAGGATTTATGTCCTCTCTGCCCCTACTTCAATGTCTAGGTCTCCACTTTCCTGCTCAAGAATGTCAGCAATACACTTCCACTGTATGGGAAAACAAAATCACCTCCATCCAGTGCACATGAACAGGTTAGGGATTTCCAAAATGGAACCCACAGACCTTCCATCACTCTGCTTCCCCTATACGTACAATGCATATACTGTACTGCCAACATATACTCACATGCACAACTTTCATGTGGGATGTTTGCTGTAAATACCTTTTATATCAGCAGTTGCTCTGCCGTGCCATAGAAATAACCTACAATGGGAGTAGGTAGCAAAACAAGTTTAATATCTGACTGTGCATTGTAAGGTAAGAGCATTAAATTACACCTTTTCTCGTTTCTGCACCAACTCCTCTTGTGCGGCGTGCAGACAATGTACCAATGTTGGCATACTCCAGACTATGTTTAAAAGAGCTGTCCTAGAGTTGGCTCATAACAGGCTAATGCTCTTAGGGCCATATTATCAAGGTCGGGCGATACATTATCGCCGCTTTTATCGGCAGTAAAACTGCCGATAAAGCGGCGATAATGGGCTTGATATTATGCTCTATGGAATTCCAATCGAAGCCCATGTTAGATGTGAAAACATCTAACATGGGCTTCGATTGGAATGTATCGCCCGTCCTTGATAATATGCCCCTTAATGTTTAAGTGATGTGTATACTCGATCACGCATATTTTAAGCTGCCTGCCCTTGACATGGAGCACTATGATTCCTCTCCTTTCTATCTTCAGAGTGACCCTCTTCTTACCTTTCCTCTTACACATACCTTCCATTTCTAACTATAGCCTTCTCTCAGTTTCATGCCTGTCTGCCCTAATGTCTCTAATGGACTTATCGAAAGGATGACACCTCTTTTGATAGACCACAAACTCTCCTTCTTTAAAATCCTATCTCTGCAATCTGACATTACCTAATCTACGCCAGTCGACCTTTCTCACCAACCATTGACCTGAAGCCACATCACCCCCACTAATGATCACACCTACCTAGCAAAGGATTGCTTCTCTGTTGTCAATGCTTGTTATATGTCCCTTCTTTTTCTGTGTCAACCCCTCCCATGGAGCATGGCCCTATTATTTGTAGTCTTGCCCTTTTGTGCACCTAGGTTTGTGTAAACGCATTCTTTTTTATTTTGTTTCTGCCAGTGTTTGCCGAATGTCAGCTTTTCTACGTGTATGCATTCACCCGACGGGAACGCAGCAACGATTGCCGTAGTGCTAATAAACGTACGTAATGGCATTCGACATTTTTTTACCGTTCGGTTCTATATTTTGTTTCCAATCAGCATGTTTTGGGGTTTCGTCATTGTTTTATTTCAATTATGATCTGCATGTATCTTCATTGTTCTTTTGATTCCAATCGACATGCTTTATAAATCGTATCAGTAATTGGCATTTTTTCCCATTTTTTATTTTGTTTCTGATCAGCATTTTTTGGGTGGTTTCTGCATTGTATTATCACAGAAACATATTAAACAGTGTTAAATGCATTTGTATATATATTTTTAGTTTAAGCACAGGGTGATTAGGTGATTTACTCAAACTCACAGAATGTTGATCCAATGCCGAGACGCAAACCTGATCACCAGTGCAATTTTACGGTGTTTGGTGCTTCAAACTGAATTAAGCCATGTGGCCTGTACTTTGTCATCAAATACGTCACTGCTTCCCCCGTAGTTGATTCCTAATCGTTGTTGCATGCAGTCGCCTCCATTCATTACTGTTTGCTGCCCTTTCATGCACACCATTGATTCTGTTTGTTTCATTTGCATGATGCATATTATCATAGCGCTAAGTTCCGGTGTTGGCGGCACCGTGGAGGCATTAATCTTTCACTGAGTTAAAGTTAATTTCAACGCTGTCTACTTGCACATGCAGTGCACATGGGGACTGATGCTATTTAATTAATTTTCATACCAGATAACAAAATCATAGAGCATAGTCCTTGTGTTGGTGCTCTTTCTCACTTGTGTTCTCTGATTTCTATCTTAGCCGTCTCTCGTTTTCTACATTTTCATCTCTTGTCACCACTAGTCAGTTGCTCTCACCCCTGTGATCCTATTTTTTGGGTCTCGCCTACGTTGCGCATGCGCTGCTTCACCTTGGCGAGATCTATTGTCGGTGCTTTTGTGTCTGGCTTCTCTAGAAGCGGGGTTGGTGGCCGCCCAGTCTCCATTAGGCCCCGCTAGGGCTCGAGTCGGGTTACCACGTGGGTGGACGGCGTCCCCCCACTTATTTTACCGGGTGGATGCCGTCCCCCCTACTCAAAAGCAGAGCTTTCTATGACGGTATCACTTGCCCTCACGGCTGCCCCTAACTTTATTAGATGACGGCCGTTGATTTACCCATTGATCTTCCAACTGACGGGGCTGGCTACCGCGTAGTTTTAACACTCCCGGTTACGGGACTTTAATCCTGGTAATGTTATCCTTGCTCACAGTCAAAGACGCAACTAGAGACACATTTCGGGAGAGGGGCGGGAT
The DNA here is from genome assembly GCF_964263255.1 of Lissotriton vulgaris. NCBI lineage: Eukaryota > Metazoa > Chordata > Amphibia > Caudata > Salamandridae > Lissotriton > Lissotriton vulgaris. The sequence continues at coordinate 77,319 of NW_028253252.1, forward strand.
TCTTCCAGCCAAGTCAGAGTGGAGCTGCAGGGGATCTTAGAAGGAGTGAAAAACAACAATGCCTCATTAACATGCAAATGGTCTTTTAAAGTCCTGTGAAGTACTCTGGTGCGGCTGTGTGCGCGACCGGGAACTGTCTCAGCCTGGGCTGACCCACACGACAGGGGGAGGCTGCGCCTGCTCCCAGTACAGGGGGGTTTCGCCTATGGGGCCCTTCGCCGTGCGAGATATCAATGAATGGGAACTGTGTTGTCTGTTGGTCAATAGCGTCACTGTAGTTTTGTATACACGCCTCATAGCTGGCAGTAAATATTTCCTTGTTGTTTCGGGCCGTCACGTCTCTCGGCTGCTTTTTTTTAGAGTCCTATTTGCTACACCAGCACGTGCAAATTCAAAGCTAAACAGTGCTGCACTTTGGAAGATCTTGCATTTTGTTCACGTAGTTAGTGTTGTTACAAGTGACAAACCCACATTGCACGAGCGGTGGTTGCAACTTCCTTGTCACGTATTGGTTGTTGGAGAGGAGAGAGGGCAGCTTGAGGCAGAAATCAGCTTTGGCAGTGGCCCACCTGCCATGCTCTCGCCTCTCTGTATGAAATCCGGCTTCTTAATGGTTTTAGTATAGCGCATTGTTTGTCTACTACTGGGCATCTGGGCGCTGCTGGCAGTCTATTTAAGCTACTGTTTAGAAGTGTTGGAATTACCCACTGGACAGCATTCCGTAGGTTGTATTAATGCTGCAATCACCTCCTGGCGGTGTGGGTATGCTTAATCAGTTTGCGGGTAGTGAGAAGTCCCCATGTCGACGCTCTCTTCTAAATGCTGTAAATAGCACGTATCATTATTATTACCCAACTGATTGGTACTCAGTTTACTGGAACCGGGAGGATTAGTTGATTTCTGCCATGATTTGAACTAGTAAACTACATATTACCGTGTATCCTGAATGAGTGGTTGACTCGCTGAGCCACCCTCCTAGTGAGTTTTGGAAGTAGGCTAGGATGAAGAAGGTTCTGTTCTTCTCATCATCTTATTGGCTATAGTTCCTCTCTCTCCGCGGTTTATGTCTAATATGCCTCAGTTTAAAAAATATTGATACTCTTGGATAATTTTGTGTGCGCTTCTGTGGCTGTTGTAATTTTAGCTCTTCTTTTACCCACTGATGGTGGATCGCAGCTTGTGCAAGGGCGGGTTTTGATGTTTCTGTATGTTGCAAATGTTGTACTTTAAAATTAATAGATATCTTCTAACTACTCAAGTCTCCAGGAACGTTGGACCCCCAGCATTTAATGTCTTTACTAATGCAGGCGTACACGAAACGTCATCCACATTTGGGCTGTTAATTCCTCTATACAGGTACATTAAGTCACAGGCTTAAGAACTGAGCAGCTTCAATTGTTAAATATTGCAATATGTGCGTACGGTCAAATTATAGATCTGTTTCACATGTAATGTCACTTCCTGTTGTGATGTCACTTCCTGTCTTGATGTCACTTCTTGTAACACCACCTAACTTGGAGAGTCCCCCCACTTCTTTTTTTTAGGACTTTTGCCCTGGGCCCCGCCCACCTCGGGACTGGAGATTTTGCTTGCGCACAGATTCTCTTCCACACACGGGTGTTTATTTTTGCATCCCGCTTTCTCTTAAGGTGAAACGCAATGCATATATAAACAAGCGGCAGCACTAAAATGAAAAGTGTTAACACAGTCAGCTGACTCGCGGATGCCGCCGCCGCCGTCAGTCAAGCACTGAGCAGGTCTCAGGCTGACAGGCACACCAATCGCTCATTCATGGTCTCCAGGAGCCCCGAGACTCCTCCCTTGCCTCCAGTGTTCCGTATTTGCATGCCCTCCAACTGCGTGCATGACAGCCACAATGTTTGCTTTCACACGCTTGCACTCCACACCCAAATGTACACAATGCCGGCACCTTCTGTAAAAATGTCCTAAATAATGAAATGTTAATTGTTGACTCTGACCTCTCGTGCCGTTACACATAATTGACAGCCCTGCCTGTTCCATCATTTTTGGGAGCCGCGGCGGACTGGGCCTGACCGAGAGCCACGTCATCAGTCTGTGCACCGCTTGTCTCGCAGGGCTTCAGGCGGCAGCCTAAAGTCGTCATCACTTGAGGTTCCTGCCTCGCGCCACTAGTGGGCAGACCATGAACCCTACTCTAAAGGCCACTGCCGGCTTGTTAGGACATATCTCATAAAGTCGGTCAGGCATAGGCGGGAGCTCGCGTTTCGTGGTCAGCGAGACGGCGGTTGAGTGGTGTGCCAGTCATCAGTGCCCGAGCTGGAAGTTTGGGTGTTGTGTAAGAGTGCCTGTGTTACAGTCACTGTGCTAAAGCACAGCGCTTGTGTTTTTTTTGGTCTAATGTTTCTTTGTTTTTCACTTTGGCGGCACATGCGCTTTACCTTCAGCCATGTTAAGCTAAAGGGCGGGTGCTGTGATTGTTGAAAAAGCAAAGAAATAGATTTTTTTCTATTTATTTACTTTTGCTACAATCGCCGCACCCGCGCTTTACTTTATAATTGTTAAAGGTAAAGCGCGGCCGCCGCGATTGTCGAAAAAGTAAAGAAATAGTTTTTTTTCTATTTCTTTACTTTTGCAGCAATTGCACTTTCCATTTAACCATGTGAAAGTAAATCATGGGTGCATTGATTGAAGCAAAAGTAAACAAATAGAGAAAAAAACTGGCCTGCCATTTTTTTTTCTATTTGTTTACTCTTGTTGGTTGAGTCGGGGCTTTCCCTTTGCAGCTTTGCAGAGGAAGCAGACTTCCCTCACTCGTAGATCTCTGCACAAGCACTGGGTCTTAGCTGGTATTCTATCAGCTGCAGTTGGGTCCTGGTTGTACTCTAAAAATTGGTTCGGCTGTAAGGGAATACGGGGGACCATGTATATTATTTTAGTTCTGTGTCCTCATACGCAAGAGCTATTGGCTTTGACGTTGCTTCTTCAGTTTAGTCTCTCATGCTCTGGGTCGAGGTTTGATGACAAATAGTAAGGTCCAGTCCCCAAAATGAGTGCCAGTAGACCCCACCTGGCAACCACCATCTCAAATTAAGCAATAGGCTTCACCAAATAACACGCTTTTTATGTATATCTATATAATTGTGAGCTTATTCTTAGGCAACTATTATGTCTTCCTAAGTAGATGATTGTCTCACTGCATGTGACCTGATGTGACTGAAAGCTCTTCCCAATGCCCTCCTTGGGATGATGGTCCTGAAGAAGGGTCTGTGGCCTTAGCTTGAATGGGACTATAGATGTGCACATTATAAATGTGCTTCGATTGAATCCTGTATGAGGAGCTATGGCGTGACAGGAAGAATTACCAAATTTAAACAGGAAATAGAGGAGGAGTTCAAAGAAAAGAAAAGCCTTCAGAAACGTTCCTGGCCCAGCTGCAGATGAAAGTGGATCCAGAGGTGAGAGGCAAAAACTGAAAAGTATCTGCTGCTAGCCCAGCACGCAAAAAGTAAAGTTTCTGCAGAAGCATCTGGCCTCTGGACCAGAGCAATCTTATTGGAAGATAGGGATTAATCTAGTCCATAATGAATTTGGATGCAATCTAATAAGGCCTGATGGACTATACTGAAAACAACTAGAAAATCAGGAGAGTCCTTTCCCGGCTTCAGATAGACGGTCTTATTTGCTGGCCCTTTAATCGGCTGAACTGATGTGTTCTACACTGGCTGAAGCTTAGCCAGAGAGGAAGCTGGTAGGCCCAGAAAGCAGACGTGGCTATAGTCCGGCCTGTTGAGGTAACAGCAATAATGACCACAATGCAGGGGCGGCTCCTCCGGTATGGTGGAGGAGCATCGCCTCACTGCCGAAAGCAGCAGGCAGAAGAAAAATAAAATGACAATATAACAGTTTTATTGACATTTTAATTTTGACTTTTAATCCGCGAGTCTAGGGCAGGGCGGGCCATGTCCCATCAGCAGTAGGGAGGGAGTGGTAGTGTGCACTGAAAGTGTGGACGGCCGTCCACGGCTGGCCAAACCGACATGTGCACTTGGATATCTCCAGGCTGTTTCCTTGGAGATATCCCCAGTACTCAGGGCACAGGCTCCCACTCCCTGCTGGAGCGCGAGACAGGCACGCTCCGCCCAATCCCAGTGCTTCTCTCAAGCTGGGAGTATTAGCATGAGAGCAGCGCTGGGGTGCATTGGGAGTCTGGGAGCCTGTGCTACTGGGTATTGGAGTGCCAGCAGAGGAGCAGCGCTGCGTGGGAGCAGAAGATTGCGGCGGTTGGCCACAAAAGGGAAGTGTAATTGTTTTTTTATTATTATTTTTCTCCACGTTGCCCCCACAAGTTGGGTTGGCAGCAGCCGCCGCTGCCACAATGGTGGGAATAAGGAACCAATCCTGGTTAAAGGGTACAATTGGAGCAAGCAAGAAGGAAACCAGAGAACACATTTGCAAAGAAAATGTTCATAAACAAAAAGAAGCTCTTTACTTTTGTGGCTGGAGTAGAACTAAAGCACAAAACAAAAGGCTAGGGAGAGAGTAGTTCCAGCATGCTAATCCAGGAACCGGGACATCAGGAGACTGGAGAAGATGAAATGTAAAGAAAAGGCTAAGGGAAAGCCTTCTCCCTCCATGTATTCAGGATCTGAGCCAACATCTCTGTCAACATCAGGACTGTTCTCATCATAGTACAAGTCTGAAAGGAACCCGAAGGCCCATCTGTTGTAAGAACACTACTTCACCTTGTTATAAGAACTCCAACTTAACGTGTCTTTTGTAAACAATCACAAATCGCATCCCCGGTCCACTCCTGATGTTGCGCTTCGGCTAAGTTTGTGCTGCACAGATACTAGGAGATATATACATATATGACTGATTTCCTTAAAGCATGGCTTCTGTTTGCTTCTCATTTAGCTTGAGAAAGCTGTTTCTGATTCAGTGATAAAGGAGGCTGGACTGGAGCAAGTAGAGGAAAGAGAGTCTACACCAGTGACATCAAAGTGCAGAACAAGCGTGTGTTATCGGTATAAAAGTATGACAACACCACAAAGCTTCTGACTGAAGAGGAAAAGGACTGCAGATAAATGTTAAACAGGGTCTGTGACAGTAAATAGCACTGTTAGACTCCACCAGGGATGGGAAATTCCTTAAATCACAAGAGGGGTAGTGTTAGAAATGTGTGTCTCTAGTTGGCAGTGGCCTGTACCCTGTCCAAATAGGGACCCTTCCTTCTAGTCAGGATAGGGGATTTACACACCTAGATATCCCCTGTTCTACCCCAAGGTAGCTTGGCACGAGCAGATAGGCTTACCTCAGAGGTAACGTGTAAAATATTTGTGCAGAATACAGTCTGTAACAGTGCAAATACTACAAAGGGACACCACACTGGTTTGAAGAAATAAACACTCTTTATCTAAACCAAGCAAGACCAAAATGACAAAAATCCAACATACACAACTCAAAATATGACTTTTAAAAGGTTTCAAGCAATTATCTCCTCTCCTCTAGAGCGAGGGCATTCTCCTTCTCCTGCTGCTTGTGCTCCTTTTCACAGTATTTGATTTCTATTTCATATTTGAGCTTCCCAAGCTCTCTCTGATGCTCTCTCTCCTGTTGTCTGTCCTCTAGCTCCTCTGGGGATGACACACTGCTGCCATTCCAAGAAGATGCTCTAACAGGCAGATCCTTAGCTCCAAAACCTCCTTTCTGGCTGTATAATTCCAGATCCACATTCCCATCTTCAGCTTCCCCAGATTCTCTGGCTTCCCACCAGACACTCAAGGCCTTCTGCAGCTCCTCCTTCTTAGCAGAGCTTCTAATGAGAAATCCAAAGTTCTTGCAAAATTGTTTGAGCTGATCAACTTTGTAAGAGTGCAACATTTCAATCTCAAACTCCAACTCTGCAACCTCACTTGCTGGTTTACCACTCAGAAACATGGTACGTGGATACTTCAAGGGTTATTTATTTATTTATTTATTTATTTATTTATGGAGTTTTATATAGCACTGACCTGACCCGAGGGTATCGGAGCGCTTTACAACAGTGTTTCATAGGAGATACTTGATAAAGCAATATCAAACAAAAGTGCGGAATTCCACGGGTGGTGCAAATTCTTGAGGTAGTAGTAGAGTATTGAGGTCGTCTTGTTGCATAATTTGTTGAGGTAGTTCAAGGGTGTTGCAAATTTTGAGGTAGTAGTAGAGTCTTGAGGTGGCCTTGTTGCGTGCATTGTTGAGGTAGTTAAAGTGTCCTAAGGAAACCTCAGCTTTGGCTGAGGCGAGTCAGTTGGTGCGGAGCCAAAACGGGGATTGGGTTAGGCGTGGGGGTGGGGGTTATCCCTTCGGGTTGGAGTGGTTGAGGAGGAGGGCTTTAAGGTGCATTTTGAATTTTGTGAAGGACGGGATCGTTCTGAAGTCTGCTGGGATGGAGTTCCAGATTTTGGGCGCATTTCCCGCGAATGACCTAGCAGCGGTTGATTGTTTGCGTGCTCTCATTGGGATGAGAAGGAGGGAGTTGGAGCTCCTGAGGTTCCTTGTCTGACCTGCCCATTTGAGCTTGGCGGCCAGGTAGTCTGGTTTCCCTGGGTGTAGGGCTTTGTGCGTGAGGCAGGCCGTTCTGAAGTACGCCAGCTGATCAATTGGGAGCCATTTTAGTTCTCTTAGTGCAGGAGAAATGTGGTCATAGTTCCTGATTCCAGTGACCATTCTGGCTGCTGCGTTGAGGGTTGTTTTGAGGGGAACTAGGTGGGCTTTAGCGGTACAGGTTAGAGTTGCGTTACTGTTGTCGAGTCTGGATAGCACCAGTGCTTGGGTGGCTTGTTTGAGGTCTTTGTTGGGAATGAATGGTTTAATCTTGTAGAGAAGCGTCAGGTTGAGGAAGGCGGTCTTTGCTGAATTTTTGATGTGTTTGGTCATGTCCTGTTTGGGGTTAAAGGTGATTTCTAGTGATTTTACGGAGTTAGCTAGGGTGAGATTGCCGTTTAGAGTATCCAAAGCTTTAAGCCATTCTGCAATATATGGGTTCTCTTCTTTGTTGGAGATGAGGAGGATCTCTGTTTTCTCCTGATTAAGTTTAAGGTGATTTAGGGACAGCCAGTGTTGAATTTCTTTTAGGGTGTTGTTTAGTCGGAGGATGTCATCTGGGGAGGATGTTTCCAGATAAATCTGGGTGTCATCAACATATAGGTGGAAGGGGATATTAGCATTTTAAGTATGGAGGTGAGGGGTTCCATGTATATGTTGAACAGTTGTGGTGAGAGCACTGAACCTTGGGGCACAACCCTGCTGACGGGGTGAAGCTCTGAGGTAAAGTTTTTGATTTTTATCCTTTGCGATCGGTTGTGGAGGAAGGAGGTGAACCAGAGGAGGACCATCTCATCGGCACCCACCCTTTCTTGTAGAGCCTTGATGAGAAGATGGTCGCCGTATCCATGATGTAGCCTTTTCTGAAACCTGATTGGTGGGGATCAAGAAGGTTGATGTTGTCCATATGCTGAGTCAATTGTCATAAGACACATTTTTCGAGAATTTTGAAAAGGAGGGGGAGATTGGAGACGGGTCTGAAGTTGTTTAGATCTGTGGAGTCCAGGCCTGTTTTTTTCAGTAGTGGCGTTATTTTGCCTTCTTTGAGGCAATCGGGTATGATGCAGTTTCTCAGGAAGCTGTTGATGATTCTGCACCAGAACGGGGCTATTGTGAGTTTGAGTTTTTTGGTCAATTGGGAGGGTATGGGATCAAGGACGTGCGAGGCGGGTTTGGAGGTGGAGATTAGCTTGATAATCTCGGCTCCCGAGATTGGAATGAAGGATTTCCAAGTATTAGTGGGGTGCCTATATGTGCTTTTAGTTGGGAGTGGGGGCAGGCTTTCGCAGGCGTGGTTGGTGGTGATGTCAAGTGAGAGGTCATTCTTGGAGATTTTTTCTTCAAAGAAGATGGCAAAGTTTTCACACAGTTCCTTAGAGGTCTGGGTAGTCTTTCTGTGGCTCTGAATTGTCGCCTTTCGTTATTGATGTCTGTATTGAACCAGGATCTGGATGGGATGTTCCTGGCTTTATTTTGTTTCAGAGGGGCTATCTGGTCAAGAATGGATGTCAGGGATGTGTTGTAATGGTCGGTGAGTTCTGTCGTGGATAGATCCTCCGTGGAGGTGTTGAGGAGGCAGTAGGTGGTCTCTTAATGGTCTGCACTCAGTAGAAGTGCACACTGATCACTATATGTCAAATACAACTACAAGTTCAAATCCTCACAATGCATGGAAATCTGGGAAGCGCTTGAGGTTGATGCGGCAGCAGGAAACAGGTGCTGCGTCGATTTGTTCAGCCACTGTCCCACAATGCGTCATTTCTTTTAGCCGCACAGCAGGGCTTGCGTCGGAGTCAGGGCGCTGGCCCCGGACTTCGGAGACCGGTGCGCTGGACTCAGAATGCAGCGATTCTTCAGGCGGCTGGTAAGCGCTGCAGGGATATCTTTGGCCGTACGGGCTGTCAGCGGGATTTTCTCCCGAATAGCGATGCTGAATCAGAAATTTCAGCTGCCAGAAGGGCAAAGCGTAACTGTTGTAGGTTTCTTCACCTCTAGATAGTTCTTTGCAGCAGGAACAAACTCCAAGGACCCAGAACTGGGTTTGGCACCACAAGGCAAGCCAGATATCCCACTACTGAAGCTCAAAGAAACTGCAGGTAGAGTATTGGTGTCCCTGAGAATTCTTAACTGGAGGCAAGCTCTATATCAAGACCTTGGAGATCATATTTAAGCAGGATACCACAACAGTGCAAATGTTCAGTCCTTTCCACTGCCTACAGACAGAAGCAGCAACTGCAGGTCCACCCAGCAAAGCAACACTCAGCAAAGGGGTCAGTACACCTCCTACCAGCTCTTCAGCTCTTCTTCGCACCGTTCTCTTGGTCCAGAATCAATCTAAAGCTCTGGGGTTTTAGGTCTAATACTTATTCCCCTTTTCCCCAAAACCAGTTCTGTCCTCCCTGGTCCAGTTTCACTACAGGAGGTGGAGACAGCATTGTGCAGAGCGACCACAGTCTATTCAGGTGCTAGTGACTACACCTCCCACCACTCTAGCTCAGGATAGCCCATCAGCATTGCAAGGCACACCTCAGCTCCCTTTGTATGAGTGTCTGGAGTGTTTGCACAAACAGCCCCCGTCAGTCTAAAATCAGACGATTAATCCACAAGCAGGCAGAGGCACACAGGATGGTTAAACAAGAAAATGCCCACTTTCTGAAAGTGGCATTTTCAAACACACAATGTAAAAACCACCTTTACTCTGATTTCAGAGAGCCCAAACTCCAAATCTCTAGCTGTTCTCAATTGAAAATAAATCTTATAAAATATTACAAGGCAGCTCCAATGATAGCCAATGGGAGAGCTAGTCCTTGCAATAGTGAAAAACGAAATGCACAGTATTTTACTATCAGGACATGTAAAACACACAACTACATGTCATACCTTTCATCTACACGGCAACCTGCCCATTAGGGTACTCAGGGCCTACTTAGTTGTAACTTACATGTAAGAAAAGGGATGGTTAGGGCCTAGAAAGTGGGTGCTCTTGCCAGGTCGACGTGGCAGTTAAAAACTGCGTTCGCAGACACTGCAGTGGTAGGTCTGAGGCACATTTGAAAGGTCAATTGTATGTGGATGGCACAATCAGTGCTGAAGACCCACTAGTAGCATTTGTTTTACAGGCCCTGGGCCACACAGTGGACGTTACTAGGGACTTATCAGTAAATCAGTTATGCCAAACATGGATAACCAATCATAAACACAATTTCCAAAGGGAGGACTTGCATTGTGGCACTGATCAGCAGTGGCAAAGTGCCCAGATTACCTAAGATAGCAAAAATCGAAATTCAGTATGCAGTCAAAGACATAGGAGTTAGAGGCAAAAAGACAGGGGAAACCACACCAAGGATTCCAGGTCTAAATGTAAGCAGTGGCTGATCCTGCATTAGGGCAGAGGAGTGTCACCCTGTGCTGCCTGTGCCGCCGCAAAGGTGAAAAATAAAATTGTAATAAAATACATTTATTACCATTTTATTTTTCCCTTTCCCGAGCCGAGCCTTGTTTCAGGGTGGGGCCACAGCTGCTGACTGGCAGCAGGGGAGTGGTGCTCACTCCACCTGTTTACACTGTGCATGTCATTTTGACGGCTGTCTTGTGACGGCCAGCCTGACATGCGCAGTGTAATCTTATCCACCTAGCTATCTAGAACAGACAAGTGGAGAGCAGACACAGCCCCCATTGCCTCAAGGAGCTTAGAGGCAGCCTGCTGCAGCCAATCCTGGTGCTGATCTCATGCTTCTCATCTGCAGCATGAAAGCAGCATCTGGATTTGTGTGGAAAATTCCATTGCTGCAGTCAGAGCGTTAAGGGACTCACTAGGGCCGGAGGAGGCAAGCCAGCGGAGGTAAGTGTATTTTTCATTTTCAGCCTCGCCCTCAACGCGAGAGCTGCAAGTCGTGGTTCGTTATAAACACTGTGCAGAATGCAGCACGCATAGAAAGAGGAAAGAAGAAGGAGAAATTAAAGTACTTCTCGTTGTGCCACTCAAATGCCGTCCCACGGGGGGGGGGGGGGGGGACGTAGAATTCTGACGCTTTCACAATTGTACAAAGTATTGTAAATCTGGGAATGTGTCAGGTTCCATGGATGCTGTGTGGAAACACCCACAGCAGCACCCATGGAACGCTCCTTTCATGCAGAGTAATGTGTAGAAGGGATGCCCATATTTTCAAGGCCATGAAAAGTCACGCAGGGTGACTTTAAGTTGGCTTGTGAATATGGGTACGCCGATTGCGCCGCCAGAGCTTCAAATAAAGTGGCACAAAGGGCTTGTAAATGAGGACCGTTATGTTTAAGTGATGCAAAGGAGGTTGGGTGAGTGGGGAGGGTGGTGTTGGGGCAGTGTTGATGATAGTGGCTTGCCCTCCTCCTGTCACAAGTTTACACTGTTGAGAAGAAGCTGCAGCAGTACAGTCAGAGCAAGCATGCCAAATACAGGACCTCTCCATGTACTGTGGTCAGAAAATAGGTTCTTTATTTTCCATGCTCTCAAGGTTGACAAGGCTCGAGGTTACATTGTGTGGAGGGGGCCGGTCTGTCAATCTGACAACGTTCGAGCAGGCCTGGAATGTGGTGTGTATACGTCATTGGCCTTTCAATATATCTTACCTCTCGCCCTTTTCGATTCTACGTTATTATAGTTTGTCCCGATAGAGTCATACCTTATAAAAAGCAACCTACCTAGAATACAAGTCATACTGCACAATATAAAATGGATAATAGGTTAACAACGTGGTGAAGCTGTACTAATGACTTATTGTACGCTATACATGAGGAATGTGTCACCAACTCCGAACCACCACCTCCTCCCAGCTCTTCAAAACGGACCTCAAAGTTCTCCTCCTCCAAAGACACCTCCAAAAGTAATTCACGCCCTCTCTATTATCTGAAGGAAGACCTCCCATTACTGAAAACTCTATTCTCCATGACTATGGATGTGCCTTCCCAGTGTGTTCGTGTGGTTGGAGAGTATGCCATTTATTGCAGTATTATCCTTGTACCTGTGTTTGGTACTCTTTTGTAACATGCACATGCCACTTTTCTCTTGTAACACACTGTTTGCTATCTCTCACATTTTGTTTGCTTTTGATACTTGCACAAGTGCCACCATTGCCTACGTTACGTTTGTTCCTGTGCCTCAGTGTCTAGCATATATTGCAGTATATTACCTCTAATTGTACTTTGTTTTCTCCTGTAACCTGCATACTTGTCACTCTTTCCTCCTGTAATGCACTGTTTGCTACCTCATGTATTTTGTTTGCTCACAATTGTCACTTTTATCTCATGTAACTTATCGTCTGCTTTTGTAATTTGTTCACTTGTAATTTTCTGTTCCTATTGTCAAGCGCTCTGACGCCTTCGGGTAAAGTCCGCGCTATATAAAAACGCATAAATAAAAAGTTCTCTTTTAAAATGGCACATTGAATTAGTTGGCTCATAAATGCATTTCCTCATGTGGCCGCTAGAGGTCAGCCGCGGGAGACTCCTGAAACCACTCCACCTTGAGAATGAGTTTCCGGGCTGGCTGAAGGTGGGGTGAGGTGTGCATTGTGGGAGATGTACTTCCTTGTTCCAAGCATACCCATACAAGGAAATGCAATCACAGGTGGGGCTAGGGGTGACCTTCAATCGGGCGGTCCACTAAAGTTGAAACGAGCCAGGTGTAGTTTTTCCCGGCTAAGGTCAGTTGCACAAAATAGGAGCTCATATAAACAGGACTTTTCATATAACTTTCATCCAAATCTTTACTGTCGGAATTCAAATCAGACACTTTGAACTTTTTAACGGCAAGATTACTATTAGCTCCTTATTTCTCTCATAAGTATTGGTGTTAAATTCCAAATATTGATATATAGTTTCAGAAACACAAACACTGCTGCCTGCTGTCGCCGGGTGTTACAATGCACTTATTCACTTCACGTTATCATGTATGTCAAACTCTTTTTAAAGCCATTGAAGCGCACAGTAACTGAATTATTTTAGTTCAATAAGACTTCTAGCTTTCCTTTTAAACAATTCTTTATCAAGAATGTTCCAATGTTCAGAAATAAAATGGACATGCACAAATCAAGTCTAGAAAAAAATACTGTGAATTTAAACATACAATCCATAGTAATATATATCTTTTAAATTTGCAGGAATTTTCATTCTACAGTTAAGCAAAGTTGTCTTAATTGTATAATGATTAGTCTGGCAAAACTATAATTTTTCCGGTTATTTATTTATGTTTTTTTGTAAAGCCCATACTTCGTCAGTCCAGGTGCTGGTCATGTTGAATAGACCATGGTTAGGTAACTTACTTAAAAATTCATTACAGGCGTGCCTCAACACCAGGGTGGGATATACATACATTTCTATGCTATCATTTGTGATGTCATCTTTTTCATGCGGTAAGTGATAAGCAGACACTAAGTACAGGGCTTGACTTTTTAGCATGTTATGACCACCTTTCGTGTCTGCAGTGCCTGCTTTGGCCATGCGCTCTGGTAACCGGGTGTGGTCTTCATACCCAAGCACCTGCTGCACAATGCCTTCACCTCTTGACCTCTGGCCACAGAACATGACCTTGAGCCAGACCGCTCCCCCAGCACGCATGCTCCATGGCCTCAGAGTGTGTAGGGTGTGTACAATGGCTCTGGGTGCAGGGTATTACCAACCCTGCACGCATTCTCCATGCTTTCAGTGCACATTATAACATGTTTGTGCCCTGGCACAAACTGTACACTAAATCAAAATTGGGTGCAGTAGCTGCCCATGTTCAATCCCCAACATCCTCCATGGGGTCGTAGGATGCCCCAGACCACGTTTACCATACTTTGTTAATTTATCTGCAATGTGGGATCTGCACATTGCAGCAATCCCGCCCATAATGTAATGGTGGCATCAAATCAATGTCTTCAGCGAAGGTCAGTCAAGCAGGCCACTGAAACCTGTAGCTCCATACCTACCACTGCCCTCAGCAGTCTTCCAGACTCAGCGTGAGGTCATTTGCAGTGCATCGGGAGGAAACGGGCGTTATGTTTGCACCACTCTCCACTCCCATTGAATTTTAGTATGTTTTCGTTGTTTCATCCTAACCGTACTGTTCCTTCAACTGAGGTTTGGTTTTAGGGTAGCATTTATGTGATTTAAAACAACATTATATACCTGTTGAGTACATATACCCCTTCAAATTCTCTAGTAATAATTAGCCCCAGTTCCACCAGTACACTGATCATGACCTCACGCATGAACATAGCAATTGGCATCACTGATGACATCACTGGTGTGTTAAACCTTTTGCACTGCGTAGTACTGTGAGCTCGCACTTTGACACTTTCAACAGAGACTGCCCCTAGAGTCTAAGTGACTCAGCCAGGGAGAGGTGTGGCGCAACGGCCAGGGCAAGTGACTGAGGAGCACAGGGCTCACGGTTTGGCACCTTGAGACCCTTAGGGGTGAGTAGTTTGCACTTTACAAATACCTGATTTAGATCTAACCTTTGGCTGTACCTGGCAGACTTTGGGTGTAGGTCCAGGCTCGCTCGTGACCTGCACTCAGCAACAGTTCTACCAGAAATCACTGGTCTCAGTCTTTCGCTTAGGCCAGTAGGCTCTGGGCACAAGACCCTGAGCCGGCACCACTTGCTCCAGAGCCTTCCAGCTCATCTGTTGACCGTGCTCAGCAGGCTGTGACTGCAGTTCCTGGCTTTTGGCCATGCGCTGCGCCCTAGCAGCATTCCCCTACTACCTCCTTGACTCTGCCTCCTCTGAGCAAGCTGTGGGCGTATAGTGTGGCCCTTAGCCTGGTCCTGCACTCAGCACCACTTCCACTTAACCAGAGTACAATTTTCAGCCATGGCTTGTGAATTTTGGGTTTAGGGCCTGCCCTCAGGCCAAGTGCTCAATGCACCTGCAGGGCCATTGGCTAACATCTGGCTCTCCTTGCAAATGATGCATACTAGAAACAAGCCTACATTTTTAGGATTTTAGAGTGCAAAGTGGCCATATAAATTTGAACACTGCAATCCACTGCATTGCATGACTAGCACATCATATCAGCAGTCAAGTAATCTTCATTATAAAAGCTCACTTTTTTACTCTGTGTGCCGTCAATATGAGCAGCTATTGAAATGACAGCAATGATTTACAGCATAGAGAGTGTTAGACCTGGCATCCTTATCGTGGTTTCCCCTGTTTTTATGCTTCTACCTCCTGTATTTTGTACTGTATACTGGACTTCCTTTTTGTTAGCTGGTGTACTATTGGCACTTTACCACTGCTGATCAGTGCTAAAGTGCAAGTGCTCCTTATGTAAACAGTGATTATGATTGGTTATCAATGATTGGCATATTTGATTTACTGGTAAGTCCCTAGCAAAGTGCACTATGTGTGCCCTGGGGCCGTAAATCAAATGCTACTAATGGGTTTGCAGCACTGGTTATACCACCCACATGAGTAGTCCTGTAATCTCAAGCCTGCCATTGCAGTGTCTGCATGTTCAGTTTTAAACTGCCATGTCAACCTGGCAAGTGCACCCACTTGGGCTGAGCAGCAGGGAAGCTGCTCCCGGTTACGGCTGTTGCTGATAGTGATGTACTTGTCACCTTCCAGCTGTTACATGGACTTAATAAAAAAGATCTACTAAGTTACTACTCGGCTACATCCTGTACTTCATCTCTACCCTTGGTACATTTTCATTACACTATCCTTTGAAGCATGCCTACTTCAAAGGCCACAAAGGGGTATATGTATTAGACCTTTAATTCCACATTTTCAGAATACTTCTGGATTGAGGACTCTGCCAGGAAGAAGAGCTGTCAGTATGTTACCGATTCCCTGCCTGCACTAACGTCATGGTCATTGCTCGATGGGAGAGCGCAGCACTGAACTCTGACGACACTGCAGCCCTGGTCTCACCGACATCAGCGCATCTTGCTGACATCGACACCGCTGCCTGCAACTTGTCTGTGGGCACTACCTTGTCGCACTGACTTCCATCCCACTGCAATGTTGGTCTCACTGACGAAGTTGCCTAAGTGCTGTCACTGACTCCACTCCTTGCACCACACCCGTGGTCATCGTCTCGTCGTGCTGCCCTCAATGGCACTGCAGCCTCGGGCTGCTGATGACAGTGACATCACTTTGACACTAGAGCTCCAGCATCGACAACTCTCTGCTGCCTGCACCGAAGCCACGGACACCGCAGCCCGGCTCCACCGACACCAGCGCTCCTGACTTCGATTGCATGGAGTTAGACCTGCAACAAGTGTGACTTAAAGGACTCACTTACTTCTGCACCGACGCCTCGCAACTCCAGCTATTTGTCACCGCTGCACTTCACCACAAGGTCCTCGAGGCCTCTTTAACTGCAAGGTACAGTTTGCAAGTCTTCCCCGATGCCATAGCCTGGTGCTATCAACTTCAAGGAAGTATATCTTTGCTTTAGTCTTAAAAAAAATAATATCTTCACTTGTGTATGTTGGATTTTTATTGTGTTGGTCTTATTTTGATTAGATAAATATTGGCTATTTTTCTAAACTGGTGTGGTGTCCATTTGTAGTGTTTTCACTGTGTTACTGTGCGTTTTATGTTATGTTATGTTATGTTATGTTATGTTAGTGCTATTTGTATTGCGCACGGCTGCTCCAGCGAAGGAGCGTCCCGGCGCACCGACAAGGTAGCGAACACAACACAACAGGGGAACAGAAAATATTATTAAAAAATGGGGGAGTGAAGGATTTAACAAAGGTCAGAAAATAAATGGGTTTTGGTGGCCTTGCGGAAGGAGAGCAGGTCACCAAGGGTCCGGAGTTTCAAAGGGAGAGCGTTCCAGAGTGCGGCTGCCCGCACCTTAAAAGAGCGACCCCCCACCCGACTGAGTTTAAACCGAGGGGCTACCGCTAATTCTTGGTCCAGCGAGCGCAAAGTGCGGCCCGGGATATACGGGCGCAGAAGTTGGCAAAGTAAGGGAGGCGATAGGCCCTTCAGAATCTTGAAGGAAAGGCACAAAACTTTAAAGTCGATCCGCCGCCTAACGGGTAACCAATGCAAGGCTCGCAAAGATGGACCGGCCGAGCAAAATCTGGGGAGACCTACGATTGCTCTGGCCGCAGCGTTCTGCACTCTTTGAAATCGGGTTAACTCGGCCTGGTTTAATCCTATAAAAAGGGAGCTGGCATAGTCCAGCCGAGCCAAAACCGTTGCTTGCACCACCAATTGACGAGTTGCGGCATCAAAGTATTTAAGGGCAGGGCGCAGATTGCGCAAGATGCCGAAGCAGCACGCCGCCGTCCTTTTGGTGTGGCCAACGAAGTTGAGGGAAAGGTCCAGCCAAACACCAAGATTTTTGATCTCCGCAACCGGAGTAGGGGTCGACCCCAGCTCAGAGGGCCACCAAGTATCTCCCCATAGGTCCGTCCGCTTCCCAAAGATCATCACCTCCGTTTTTTTGGCGTTTAGTTGGAGACAGTTGGACGTCATCCAACCAGCCACCGCCCTGAGTCCTTCTCTGAATCTTGGGGCATCCACCCCAGAGTCCCCGCTGATCGTGACCGCTAGCTGGGTGTCATCTGCGTACGACACCATGGTCATACCACAGAGCTTCACAACCTCAGCCAGCGGCCTCACGTAGATGTTAAACAACGTGGGACTCAGCGAGGAACCCTGTGGGACCCCAAGAGACAGAGGATGACATTTGGTCTGGTAGGGCGGGGACGCCACACAGAAGGAACGATCCCTGAGAAACGAACGGAACCACTGGTGTGCAGTGCCGATCACCCCTATCTCCTCAAGACGTTGCAGGAGAATATCATGGGAGACCGTGTCAAAGGCGGCGCTAAGGTCTAACAAAACAAGCGCCGCCGTTTGACCTGCATCCAGAACTACCCGCAGGTGCTCGCCCATAGATAACAGTGCTGTCTCCGTACTGTGGCCAGCCCGAAAACCATTCTGGGTGTCGTCCAGAATGTTGGCACGCGACAGATGACCAGTGAGGGCGGTGTTAACATGCGCCTCCACGAGTTTGGCTGGCCACAGGAGAAGCGAAATCGGGCGGTAGTTCTCCGATTTTGTAGGGTCGAGAGATGGTTTTTTCAAAATGGGCATTACTACCGCATGCTTCCATTTTAAAGGCACCTGGCCTGATGATAGCGACGTGTTGATTAAGTCGCAAACCGGGCGAGCAAAAATCTGGTCTCTGAACATTGGTGGCTTGAGCGGGTCGTCCGGCGACCCAGACTTAACTCGGAGAGCCAAGGCCGTGTAAGACTCCAAAGAGAGAGAGGGGAAAGATTCTAGCACCACCTGATCCGGCAGGATGGGTGGCCCCATACTGGTTTGTACAGTGGAGGGGGGGAAGGCCCTATATATGGTCTGGACCTTCTCCAGAAAGAAAGCCGCCAGCGCTTCACAATGAGTATTGGAGCTGATGGAGTTACCGGCAGGCTTCCTTGCCACAAGGTCTTTAAGGGCCTTAAAGATGGTTTTGACAGGGTTCCCACTGTTGCGAAACTCGAGAGCGTAGTATTCAGCCCGGGTTCTACAAACCGCGCAGTGATAAGACTTGACCGCAGCCATATACAGGGTTATTTTGCTGCTGTCATACCTCTTCCTCCAGTCTCTCTCTGCACGTCTGCAGACACTTTTCAGAGCCCTCAGATTGCCATCATACCAGGGGCTAGGGGCGCGGGAGCCACACTTACTGGAAACCATCGGGATAAGGGAGTCGAGGGCCCTGGTTACCCATCCGCAGAAATGGTCATAACCAGACTCCACGCTCTCCGCTGCACCCAGTGGATCGTCAGTGAGAAGGCGATGGAGATCTTCCGCCTTTAATTTGCTCCAGCGCCGTCTGGGCATGGCTCGCAGTGGCACCTTAAGTGGGGCTTCTTCAAGAGGATAGTAGATGGTCACGAGTGAGTGGTCAGACCAGGTCAGGGGGAGGGGGGGGGCCACTGTCGCCCCTTCTAAGTTAGAGAAAAAGGGGTCCAGAATGTGGCCACCACTATGAGTGGGGGCCGAGACCAGCTGGGACAATTGAAGGGCCTCAAGGTCCGCCACCAACCCTCCCACGGAAGAAAGACACAGAGTGTCAAAATGGAGATTCAAGTCACCAATGATAGAAAAATTGGCAGACCCTACTGCTAGTGAACTAACCGCCTCAGGAAGAGCCTCCCGAAATGCCACTGAGCTACCAGGTGGACGGTAAATCAGCAAACCTGACAAGGTAAAATGCGAAGTAACCGCAACCTTGAACAGGGCGCTTTCGCAGCCCGTGATGTTCTGCACACTCCAGGCGCAAGGATAACACGATTTAACTGCAAGAGCGACGCCGCCCCCTCTCGAAGAGCGGTTGAGTGTGTAGATGGAATACTCAACGGGGAGCGCCAAATTCAATACAGTAGAATCGGTGTCTTGCAGCCATGTCTCTGTCAGACAAAAGATGTCAGGGGGGTCATTGTCCACAAGATCAGCGATATCCTGATAATGCTTGACCGCCGATCTTACGTTCAAATTCCAGATGGTGAGAGGACGCGAAGAGACCTTGCTGCTTATGGCAGGCTGCACTATACAAGACCCCAAGCAAGAAGGAGCTTCGAGTAGCCAGCCGCCACAAGCACAGCGATGGGGGCCACGCAAAGGGTCAACGCGGACTTCGGCGCAGGGAGGCAAACAGGTGTTAATCGCCAGGAGACTTTCCCTGGTATACGTAAGCATAGTTAGAGATGCACCTGATGTAAATATCGCCACGAAGCCAGCGCAACCGAGCGCGGATGGGCGCAGACGGGCAGGACTCTGGCACGACTCCGGCCACGCGAGGACACGCCCGCTGCGCGATCCCGCTGCGCTAGGGGAGGAGCCTTAAATAGGTGTTCCCAGGCAGCACATGCGCACTCAAGCGCTATCAGATGGAAACGCCTCACTCCACTCACCCCACTCCAAGATGTCCGCCAAAAACGAACCAGGCACCCACCCCAGGACCAGACCCGCCAAAACGGCGGTGAAGGGGCACAATTTATGGTGCAGGTAAGGGACAATTTTAAAAAGGGTCAAAATGACCAAAACAAACAGAAATAATTTAGAACGTTTTTAAAACAGCAGTTTTACTGCAAAAACGCGCAAGCGCTCTCGCAGCAGCAGCTACCTTGTCAGGGGCTGAAAGCAGGAGGGACTCGCCCTAAATAGGTGTTCCCAGGCGGCACATGCGCACGCAAGCGCTATCAGATGGAAACGCCTCACTCCACTCACCCCACTCCAAGATGTCCGCCAAAAACGAACCAGGCACCCACCCCAGGACCAGACCCGCCAAAACGGCGGTGAAGGGGCACAATTTATGGTGCAGGTAAGGGACAATTTTAAAAAGGGTCAAAATGACCAAAACAAACAGAAATAATTTAGAACGTTATGTACACATGCTTTACACATTGCCTCTGATAAAAGCCTGACTGCTCTTGCCAAGCTACCAAGGGGGTGAGCATGTGTTATCTTAGTTGTATAATCCCCTTACCCTGACTTGAAGGAATGTTCCCTACTTGGACAGCATGCAAGCCATTACCAACTAGATATCCCCATTTCTAAATTAGAGACCCTCAGTTTTCTATTTTTTTTAAACAAAATATAGATACAAATATAGCTGATTTCTGTATGTATTTGTAAAAAATCAATTAAAGCAAAAATCTGAGAACCATAATCATAACTCATTCAAAATATATCTTCTACTTAGGTCCTTTTGTGATATTTGTATTTTTTTTTAACAACCAAAGCTATTTTGTTATGAAAGTAAAGAGCTTCATTTTAAGTATTTGCCTGTGAATTTTTGTCATGCTTTACTATGGCCCATGCTCAAAGTATTGTCTACCGATTGGTATTTTGCCACACGCAGCATCCAGTCACCCTCCCTCAAGAGTCTGCTGTACACAGCCTTTGGCTGTGTGCAGTGGGATAGAATGATGTGCAGCACGCACTGAGTACAGGAGCGTTGTGCACAGTCTTGCTGTCCGATGACGGCTCCTCCTCCATGGCGGAGGAACGTCGCCCCACTGCTTTGCAGTAGGGAAAGAAAGGAAAAATAAAATGATTATAACTTGACGTTATCATTTTATTTGTTCTTGCTGTTGCAGCATGGGGGTGGGGCTTCTCAGCTCGCAGTGGAGGATTGGTGCGCATGATGCTTTTGCCGGCCGTCTCCTGCCGGCCCAACAGGCATGCACACTTAGCAGTAGTAGTACAAGCTTTATTCGAGATAACTTCTCATAAAAGCACAACATATAATCAAATACAATACAGATAAAAACAGTTATTTCATTCATCATTATACATATACATATTCTAAAAAACAGTTGTGCAAGCTCATACAATACTGGACAATAAGAATTGCACACAAAAATAAGAACAAATTGCATTAGAATTACATTAAAAATTACCTTAGATTAAATAAGCCTACCTATCAACCTCCAACCACTTAGCATGTTCTCCACCCAGGCTACATTACAGCCTGGGTGAAGAACATGCCCAGGTCCCAGGCTTCGGGAAGCCAATCACAGCGCTGCATTGCAGCGTTGTGATTGGCTTACGGGAGCCTGGCTGCTTCCTGTTCAGCCGACGCAGAGGAGAGACAACGTGGGAGAAAGCAGCGAGGAGGTAAGTGTCTTTTTCTTCTTTTACACTCACCCTCTCGCCCTGCTATCCCAGATCTGTGCCGGCCACCACTGTTGCTGTCCTCAGGGCTGACTGCACAGAGCATCACATATTGCTGGTTGCAATAAAAAAATTGGATATCAGAGGTTCCCTGACCGCAAACTATTCTGATGGCCGCAGTCCGATTGTGAACACTGAACACCACAATAAGAAAACAGACTGCTACATAAAACCTGCATGCTTGGGAGTGTCTGCATCACATGACATTTGTCTTTGCACATTAAGTCCTATGTGCAGGGCACAGCTTTCATCCACATTCAACACCTTGCAAAAATGTGCTCAGTAACCAGTGAGCAGGGACATTTGATAGTGTGGAGTGGATAGTGGATGAAAGACGTGGTCAAGATCCTGCTTCCCCCAAATCCAAATCACTCCACTTTTGACCATGCACACTCAAGAGACCACCTAGCCTTTGACTATGCCCTGCACCCAGAACCCCTGTCCTTAGTGGCCACAATGCATTCCTGAGGGTTATGACCTTGGGCCATGCAGTGTGCCCAATCCCCTGGCTTTAGCTTGTGGCCTTTACCTACGCCGTACACCCCCTTTCCACAAAGCCCGCCATACATGACCAATAGCCATGGAGAGCTGGAGCGTGGCCAAACTGCGAACTGTGATGTTTCATGAACAGTTTGTGAACTGCCACCATTGAAATTGAATTGCAATACTTAAAGGTCCAGACACAGTCTACACACTTCTACTTACTGATCGGGGTCACTTTCAGAACGTCATAGCAACTCAAAATGGTGAGCAAGTCCACAGACCTCGTTTTAAGGTCTGCGAAGGCCATCGCAGGTGCTATTTCTTTTATGGATTGCCACCCTCCTTGATCATTTCCTTTGGGTCTAGGGTGTGTTCCCATTGTCTCGTCATGTCCTTAATTATTTTTCTACAAACTATCTCAGATTCCTTGATCACAACCACAACAAAAAACTTCACGTTTTGGAGCCAGTTAGAGGGGATTGATGAACAGTGTGTAACTTTTCCCAATATATATTAACTATACATGAACCTTAGAAAGCACACTCTAAAACTGTTTGCAAGCCAAATTTTAAATTACATATACACGCAGCCCCGCTGAGTACCATGCATCACGCGTTAGACTCACGCATTTCTGTGTGGTGGTCTGCATCACCGCACTGAAATGGAAAGTCACGGATTTATTATAGTGACTCCTGGGCTGTCAACAAGCCGGAGCGCTACTAAATTACTAGCACAGTGGCAGAAAGCTGGCAGAGCGGTCAGTGCTGCTTGCAGGCTGGCTTGAGGGATACATCAGTTCACTCTGGGCTGAGGTAGGTTACAGTGTTGCCTATTCACCCAAGTGTGTCATTCACAGACACACAGAGGGCGGGCCCAGCTGCACTTGTCACAAGTCGGTGGCGCGGCTGCGCAGTTTCTGCTCTAATGGCATGTTGGTGACTTCTGCCCTGAATGACTGCCATTATCTGACGACCTAGTCACCTGCGACCCATCCATCGCCAAAGTGATGGTGCCTCAACAAGCACTGCAGCCTGTAGCGCTGCAGTGAGTCCTGCAACACTGAGGCCATGATAAAAATGCAAAGCCGGCGCTAGTCCTTGACTCGAGGCCTGGATCGTGGCCGCTGCTCATGGTGCAGGGGGAAGTCGTCACGGCGGGCTGGCCCGTACCATCACGGCGCTGTAGTGTTAGTCACACCACAAGTAAGTGTGTCACATTGACTACCTTTTAAGTAGAAGATAAGTTGTTTCAGACAAAAGTTGCTGGTTGTATTACGGGTTCTTTCGCCTCTTGGCATTGAAAGACACCAGCTCCTCTTCATCAGGTACATGCTCACAAATATCACTAGTTCACTGTTGTATTTAGCGATTGCTTTACTAAGTTACATTCCTACTGTATAACCTACTTATTTTGGTAAATTTTCAATTCTTGTGTTTATGTAGAGGTGGCTCCCCCGCTAAGGCGGAGGAGCATCGCCCCACTGCCTTCCAGCATAGCAAAAAAGGAAAAATGATAATAACAAGATGTTATTATCATTTAATTTTTCTGTGCTGGGGCAGGTTTATGGGGCAGGGCTAGGTTGCACAGGTGGGCGGAATGGTGGCACCTTCCTAAGTGCGCATGAATGTTTGGCCGGCTGTCGGGGGCCGACCAAACATTCATGCGCACTTTGCATGTTCTCCACCGCCTGGGTGGGCTGGAGAACATGCCCAGGTTTCTATTCCCCATCTGAGCACCAAACCACAGCGCTCAGACCAATCACAATGCTGCATTGCAGCTCTGTGATTCGGTCAGGGGAGCCTGGGTGCTTTCCAATCACAATGCTGCATTGCAGCGTTGTGATGGCTTAGGGGAGCATATCATGCTTACTGTTTCAACAGAAGCCAGGAAAGAGGACAGCTGGCCGGTCGGTAGGTATATGCCTCGTTTTTTATTACTGCCTTGTGCTGTTATTTTTGAAAATGGTGCGTCTACAACTCTTTCCTAAATTGGAGTAGTGTTGAGGCAGTACTGATGTATTCAGGGATGTTTTCCAGATCCTTGATGCTGGCACCCATAGATGGAGAAGGTCTACTGCTTGTTTTATCATTTTGTAGAGTTGTTGGTCGCCAGTCTGGTCCACACCTGTTTAGCTTAACTACGTGTGTTTGAACACATGATCCTAAAGACCATCTATTTGCTCAAATGGGCGTAATTACTGATATTTATATGTTTCTCTCGTTTTCATTGCTTGATTTTGCTTTCAAGAAAGTGTCACTCATAGTCATTGAAATGTCACTCATAATTACACTGAAATTATGAATATGTCACACATAGCAATCTAAAACCTTGCCAGCTATGTACACATAAATTGAATCCTCAGGATCCCTGGTAACCGGCCGCAATAGGGTAACGATGGTGGGCAGCAGTCCTTGATGATTGTTTGACTACAGGCACTGACCCCTCCCTGGGATCCATGTCGCGTTAAAATTAAGCGACAAGTAAACAACCACAGAAAACGAATGTGTTTTCTTTCTTTCTGTTTCACACCTTAGCGTGTGTGCACTTTTTTCACCCTTAGACTGGGGACCTCACCCCAGTCTTATTCACAATATTTTTGGTCACGACGAAAGCCAACAAATGGAATCTACTGGCTGAAACATGTATGCCTTTTTATTGGATACATGAGTTAAACCCAAACTCGCAAGGTATCCGCTTCAACTTACTTTTAACCCTGCTATAGGCCCCATTATTACATTTACTCCTTTTTGAGGGAGACCCTATAGACACTTTTAAATCACAAATCACTACACTCAATTCACCACCAAAAAAAAGCGCTCCGCTGTAGATCAGGCGTTGTAGCACACCCAAGGTGCACTATGCGCCTTGGGCCGGAACCCAATGATGAAGCATGCCCCCAACTAGGGGGCTCATTAGGATTGCGGTTAATCCGCATCCTCCGGGCCGGCGGAAACCACCGCCGGCCCGGAGGATGCGGATTAACCGATGCGGACAGAAAAAAGACCCCCCACCAGATTAGGATGGCTGGGGGATCTTTTTTCCGTCCCCCGCTTTTCCGCCGCGGTCGCCTTCCCACTGCAGCGGAAAAGCTTTAACATGGCTGGCGGTGTGTATCAGACACGGCCAGCCATATTTGGATGGCGGTGGTCCTATGCCTTTTCATGGCGGCATTTCCGCCGTGGAAAGGCATACGGACTTTTCTTTGGGGGCCCGTTGTGAGCCCCCAGGGGTGAAGGGGGGTTGGGGGGTGCACATGGGGGGTACCTATGGTACCCCCTGCCTTTCCGTGCACGAAGCGGTAAAGGAAACATGGTATTTTAACATTGCGGTGTGTGCTGCTTCAAGCAGCACCCGCCGCAATGTTAAATAACAGGATGTGACTGCCAGGGTGGCGGTCACATCCTATTCTGCACGGAGGGACCGCCGCTGCGTCCGTCCGCCATCCTAATAGGCCCCTAGGTTGAGGGTTCTTTTAAAAAAACAAATGGTTTTCTTTGGACACAAACTGATCATTCCTTTGAAGGCCAGTCCTTGTTGACACATTCACATAAATTTAAACCCTTCATATCTGCTTTCTAAAGTGACATTTTTACAAATGTCTGACAATCTGATGTTTGGATTAACAGCAATTATGGAACCACACTATGAATTTGGGTGATATCTTTGAATGACAGCATCTTGTTCCAGGATGGATACACTTTACTGCCTTTTCGATCACCAGTCCGTGGATGGGGAAGGGCCCACAAACACATCTAGAAGGTTCCTAACTACAAGAGAGTACTTACGGAAAATTGCCTTTTTCCTGTAACTACTTAAGGGAAATATATATTCCTTGAAAAAAACTGAAGTTGGCAGGTGGGTAACAGTGACTACAGCACAAACCCTAAAAGACATGAAAATCGCTAATAAAGGTACTCCTTAACCATAGCGCCTATGCCCACCATTTTCACGTGTCCTTAACTAACAGCCACGCCCATCATTAGTGTGAAGTGGAAATGAGATGTGAATTAGAGCTTCCATAAACATTTGGATTCATATGTAGAAGTTTGTAGCTGGAGTGATGCACAATTGAAAGTTGATTGTCCACTTTTGTGTGCAAAGCTATTGGTATCTTAGGAAAGTGTCTGGTACTGAGGAATTAATTGGTCAGTTTGTTAAGGTATAATGTAAAAACTTCACTGACCACCTCACTCACCAAACCTCAGCAGTACCTTATTGCGCGACCAGTTAAAGGACCCACTCCTCATTAGCAAGGTAACGAATCTTCGGGAATTTCTCCAAGAAAATGGCCTTCTCCGCTCCGCTCCTTCCCTGAAAGTTTGGGGGTGATTCGTCAAGTGGGGGCCGAGAAAAAAGGGGGGTCCCAAAACGTGTTTTCCCCATGCAATTTTCCATAGGGACCTTTAGCCAGGGCTACAGCCCGAACGGCTGAACGGAATTACACCAAAATTTGGCAGAGAGGTAGAGTTCGGTTCGCAGATTGTGCTTTTTGTTAAATGGTGTAAATCCATTCAGTAGTTCCTGAGAAAATCAAAAGTAAAATCATAGTGATATCTAGAGACAGAGTTCAGTACTCTGTACTGTACTCTGTACCTTCTCGAGCACGAGCTGCATGCTGATTGGCTGTCAACTGTCTGTCAACACTCCAAACCAGGAAGTGTTGGCAGCCATCTTGTGCCTCAGTAGCAGTGAAACAAACGTGCAAAACATGCAAAGGAGGCAGGGTAGAAACACCCTGATCTCCAAGGTCTGCTCAGGGGGTCCCACAAGGCCCCAATTTTTTTTTTTTTTTAAATCACAGGGTACGAAGTACCATACTCTGTACTGTACTCTGTACCTTCCCAAGCGAATACTGGAGGTTCCTGGTGGGCTAGATGGCCCCCAGGGACCTCCAGTATGCAAGGGGAATTAGTTATGTATGTAAATGTAAATGTACAGGAATTTATATAGCGCAAATCACCGACTGGTTTCTAAGCGCTTGCTTAGGGAACCCGTCCTGGTATTCCCCTGCGAGATAACCCCAGCAGGGTATCCGCAAGGTGAAAGCCAGGCATCCCGCCGCGAGGGGCCGTTGTGGAGATTAAGCAAGCTATTGCCCAGAGTCGCAGAGTGTGAACCCGTGAATCGAGTAGGCACCGGAGCGAGAATTGTCGAGTCAATGGACATTTTAGGACTCAAGATCCTGCCGAGCCGGTAATTGAACCCTGGTCCCGGGCTGACCTCTGCTTCCAGGTCTGCCTCCTCTAACCAGTGAGCCACAGTTCCCCCTCTGCAAACGCGCCAGGGGGCTGCGTTGTGGAGAGGTGTAAAAGGGCGTGACCTCATTACACCTCTCTGCAATGCAGCCCCCTGGCGCATACTGGAGGTTCCTGGTGGGCTAGTTGCCCCCCAGGGACCCCCAGTTTGCAAGGCAAATTAGTTCCTCCTCTGCAAATGCGCCAGGGGGCTGCGTTGCAGAGAGGTGTAATGAGGCCACGCCCCTTTTTACACCTCTCTGCAATGCAGCCCCCTGGCGCATACTGGAGATTCCTGGTGGGCTAGTTGGCCCCCAGGGACCCCCAGTATACAAGGGGACTTAATCCCCCCAACTTAGAACACGTTACAGTGCGCGTTTGCACAGTGGTGAAGGTAGGGGGCGGGGCTTGAGGTGATGTGAGTGCAAACATGCCCTGTGGCGCGTTTTAAGTTGGGGAATTAATTCCTCTTCAATCCATAGGTCCCCTAGGGGGCAACTAGTCCAACAGGTATCTCCAGTAAGCGCCATGGAGCTGTGTTGCAGAGTGTTGTAAAAAGGGGGCGTGCCCTCTGAACACCTCTCTGCAACACAGCTGCCTGGCGCATACTGGAGGTACCTGGTGGGCTAGCTGGCTCACAGGGGACCTCAGGATTAAAGAGGAATTAATTCCCCAATCTAAAATGCGCCACAGGGCGTGTTTGCACACATGTTACCTCAGGCCCCGCCCCCTTCCTTCACTATTGAGCAAAATATTCCTGTAAAATCAGCCGAACTACGAATTCCGATTTACTTACCCGTTATCACAAAAACGTCAGTGCTGCATCTTTGAGCACACTACTGATCCTGAAAAAGTAATTCTAACCATACTTACAGTAACTTGAATTTCCTTCCATAGGCTAACATTGACTGGTTTCACTTGGAAATTTTTCTAGAGTGGAGATTTGGAACTTAAAAAAATTCCTCCAAAATCAGCCGAACTACGAATTCCGATTTACTCACCTGTTATCAGGAGAGACCTCAGTGCTGCATCTTTCAGCCCACTACTGATCCTAAAAAGTAATTCTAATGGTAGTTACAGTAACTTGAATTTCCTTCCATAGGCTAACATTGACTGGTTTCACTTGGAAATTTTTGTAAGTGTGGAGTTTTGGAACTTAAAAAAATTCCTCAAAAATTAGTCCAACTACGAATTCCAATTTACTCACCTGTTATCAGGAGATACCTCAGTGCTGCATCATTCAGCTCACTACTATTCCTGAAATGTATATTTAACTGTACTTACCAGTAACTTGAATTTCCTTCCATAGGATATCATTGCCTGCTAAATAAAGTATATATAAATTAAAAAAATATTAAATAAAAAAAATATTACAATTTCAATATTTTTTAAAACATTTTTTTCCAATTTATATTAAAAATATGTAATGTAATTTAAAAAATAAAATATCTAAAAAGAAATACTTTAAAACAATGTAGTAAATTAGTATAAAAAATATAACAATTAATACATTAAAAAAATTATCATTTACAAAACCTTTGAAATTCACTGAGAAAACCATAGGTTTCAGCCACTTTATAGTTAGGAATTAGCATTAAAAAAACCTTTGAAACTCACTGAAAAAACCATAGGTTTCAGCCACGTTATAGTTAGGAATTAGCATTTAAAAAACCTTGCAAATTCACTGAAAAAACCACAGGTTTCACACATGTTAAATGATGTCATTTGAGCTGTCATGAGTGATGTCATGAGTGATGTCACTGACCATGTCATGAGTGATGTAATATGTGACGTAAACAGCTGTGCATTGCATATATATATATATATATATATATATATATATATATATATATATATATATATATATATACTGGCAATCGCCAGTAGGTAGTTATAGTTAGGACCAAGTTTCCATAGGAAAAGCATTTTTTGACTTGCCTATATCTTTGGCACACTTTGACAAATCTTCACAACATTTTCCAAAAACAGTGTGCCGGTAATTGTAGTTGTGCATGGGAAGTTTTGGGGTGATCCATCAAGCGGGAGCAGTGAAAAAAGGGGATCAAAAAAAGTGTGTTTCCCATGTTAATTCCCATAGGGATTTTGAAAATGACTACAGCCCGAACTACTGGACGGAATTACACCAAATTTGGTAGAAAGCTAGCTCTTGGTCTAGAAAGAGTGCTTTTTGTTATTTGGTGTAAATCCATTCAGTATTTTTGAGTTATTTCAAGAAATCCAAATTTGGACATTTAGTGGTGAGAAGGCTCCACAAACCCTCCCAATCTCGGGCTGAGATCGGATTGGCTACCACACTTCAAGCATGGAAGTGTTGGCAGCCATCTTGGGACTCGGCTTCAGCCGTGTCCCAGGAAAAAGGTTACAAAAAAAGAAAAAGGGGCAAGGTAGGAATACTCTGACACCTTAGCTCTTGTGCTGTGGTCCCAGAAGGACCCTGCCAGTGCACAAAATAATAATTTTGTGAATCAGATGAAAAATAAATAAATAAAACAAGCGTGGGCTCCTGCCCATTTTGGGGCATAGCCCCGGGTCGGCCCCCCTCCTGAGGATCTATACTATCCAGGGACCACCACCTCCGCGAGGCTAAATAACTAATGATGGGGGACGCGCTGATCCCCCGAGCCCTGGGGACGTCTAATGGGGGGCACCAGGGACAACCACCTCCCCGGGGCCAAATACTTTTAAAACAATCGGAGAGGGGCCATGTTACAATTATATTATAACTTTCCGGTATTTTATGGGCTATTGCTTTAAGGCACCCTCTCTGTACCTGTGTGTGGTGCTTTAAGAGTATTGTTATCTTTCCAATGTACTTGTACTGCCAATTGCCCTGTTGGTTTCCGGTTCTAGAATGATAAAGATTTGTTGGGAGTCAACTGCCTGGTTGTATGGCAGGTACTGTGCCTTTCTCCTAATAACACAGCACAGGAGTGGTGCCAAACTCTTGGGATTTATTTTATACATATTTATGTATTTCTTTTCCTTCACATTTATGGATTACATTGGATCTCTTCAATTTTCTGGATCTGCATTCTTGATCCTTGTAGATACCTTTCACCCTATCCTCAAGACCGTACCGTTACCAAGGACATCAGTGTCTTCTCCTTGCACCGTATTGCCTGAGGAGTGGGACATGTCCCTGTGTGACATCTCCTACCTATGCAACTGGATCGCAGCAACAGAGGAGCAAGGATGTGCTCCAACATGTGTGCTGAAATCATTACACCAGTGGCGCCATCTTGGAATTAGTTCTGAGCCCTTCAGCTCTAGCTTTTTGTGTTTCAGAGCTTTGATTTGTGGACGACACAGGATCTTGTGTGCGGCGTTGGACTGCAGCTGTTGGAAGTGGTGTTCTTCCCAGTGGTTCCTTTTGCACCGATGCGCACAGCTGAGAGGAATGAGTTGTTGATCTCTTGTTATCACCTCATATCCACGTAATTGTTCTGCAGTGCTGATACACACAGCTATTGTCAGGTGATTTTGCTGTTTGTGCATTGATGCGCACGACCGTGAGGAAAAGTTGTATATCACTTGTCAGTGAACTACCACATTTTAGATTGCAGCACTCGTGCACAGCGGTTCACAGGGGTTGCAGTGTGTTAGTGTTTGTTTCTGGTTGTTGGAAATCTGTGAGTTCTGATCAAGGTAGCCTACACATACTTTTGCACAAGAGTCTGTTTTTGAGTCTCAGCCAAGTTAGGTAGGAACAATGCAATTTGAACCCCCTGCAAAGTTCCTGCTAAACAAAGGGGGTCCTCCCATAGATGTAAAGAGGAATTCTTTACCTATTTCAAGACAATTGATGGGGATAGAATGGGTGTTGTGAAGAGAAAAGTATATTACTTCACTGCTTAGGACCAGAAGGCAAGATGACTTTTAGAACTTTGCCGCAGGTTCCTCCACAAGGAGAGGGAGATCGTAATGTGTATGAAGAGGCCCTATAACCAATGGAGCTCCGGTTTAAACCTACTTCCACTGTAACATTGAACAGGGTCAAGTTTTACACAAGAACTTATCGTGAAGGGGGAATCTTTTGATGGCTTACTTACAGCTTTGAGAGGGCTTTCTATGCACTATAACGTTGGGGGAATTACAGGTGAAAATATTATGGATCAAGTTATATTGAATGTTAGGAATAAGAAAGTACAGGAACAATTATGGGTGATGGGAGACCCAAAGTTGCAGAATGTCATCAACGTTGCGAAAGCAATAGAACAATCAGAGAAATGGATACAGTCTGTGCAGGAAAGTGCTGGAAAAAGTGTGGGGACGAAGGATGAAGTGTATGTGGTGGTGGGTAATGCTGTATGCAAAAATAGACAAGCAGGGAAGAGGAATGATAGAACATTGACATGTTTTAAATGGGCAGTTATGGCCATCTAGCCTCGTCATCTCACTGTCCTGCTATTGGGAAGAAATGTAGTAAGTGTGGGAGGACAGGACACTTTTCACAAGTATGTAAAGGGGAGAGGAACAAAGTTACTATCTCATCCAACTGAAGGAGCATGTGTGAGGGACGTATCTTGTGAGAGGTGCGCTTCGGGTGGTAACTATGAAAAAGAAAAGGGAATAGATCTATCTTTAAACACGCTGGAGGTGGAGAATGTAGTTAGCAAACCATCTAAGTGCAGAATCCAGATTCTCGATAGGGATCTGGAACTTATGGGCAATTTAGGGTCGCCTCGGACCATAATTCCTAAGAGATATTTTGAAGAGAGGTTTGGGGACATCATGAAGTTAGAAGATTTGAAGGTGTCTGATGTTGTGGCACCAAGTTTGATGTGTCAGCCATTGAAATGGAAGGTTATACTAAGGTGGATGTTACTTTCAAGGAGAGAGAGGCACTCATTAATTTGTATGTGGAGGTGAAAGATGTGAATATGTTGAGATGTGAAGACCAATGGAAGTTGGGCATTATTATAAATCCGATAAGCAAGGAGCCTGTTTTGGTAGTCCATGATCCTGAGGATTTTACCTGGATTGTTTCTCAGTTTTTGGATGTGTTCACAGGAAAGCCGGGCAAATTGCAAGGGTATTTCACTGTATCATACTCAAGTGTGGAGTGACACCAACTAAACAAAAAGTGAGAAGGGTACCCATTAATGTGAGAGATGAACTCAAGTGTACACTGGATGGCATGTTGAGTGAAGGACTCATTGAGGATGTGGAGTCTTCTGAATGTGTGTCTCCCAAAGTTTTGGTGCACAAGGCTGATAAATCCTTGAGGTTGTGTGTTGACCTGAGAGTGGCTGGATATGAAATTGCGCAAAGGCCAATTAAAGAAAGTAGGTTTCACAATAAGTTGCTCAAAAGGAACAATGGGAAATTGGCCACTAACGTTCCCAATGGTTCTCCTGTATGAAAAACAAGGAGTATAAACTAAAGCAAAACTGTCCCCGAGCAAAATCACACAAATGACAGTTCTTTAAGAAAGAAAGATTCAGATTCTTGTCATTTCATATATTAGAACAATCAGTTCCATTTATTTCTTTTGTTTCTTCTTTTTCTTCGCAACAGTCAAACTTCCATTAGATCTTCAGATAGTCATACAAATGTAGCCAAAAAAACGCAAAGCCGACACGTGTTTAGTCACAGGACATTCTCCCAATGACTTCTTCAGGGCAAGGATAATTCCTCATAGAGTGAAAAAATTCGCAGTTCAGAAAAACTGTCTTAAGCACAGTGCAAAGTCACGATGGCGTAATCTAAATAACGATATCCTCTTTCCAAATAGGGGTTCACTCAGCCATAATTGGTCAATTCGATATCTTTAGCCTCTCAGTAATCCAAGTAGACAAGGGTATGTGTATTCTCGGCAAATATGCCAGACATCATCAATGTTGCCTCATAGTACGCGGTAAAAAAACGCGGACTATGAGGCAAGATTGATGATGATCTATTATGGATGAGTGGACCCCTATTTGGAAAGAGAATATTGTTATTTAGATTACTCCATCGTGACTTTGCACTGTGCTTAAGACAGTTTTTCTGAACTGCAAATTTTTTCACTCTATTAGGAATTATCCTTGCCCTGAAGAAGTCATTGGGTGAATGTCCCGTGACGAAACACGTGTCGGCTTTGCGTTTTTTTGGCTACATTTGTATGATTTTTGAAGATCTAATGGAAGTTTGACTGTTGAGAAGAAAAAGAAAAAAAAAAGAAACAAAAGAAATAAATGGAACTGGTTGTTCTAATATATGAAATTACAAGAATCTGAATCTTTCTTTCTTAAAGAACTGTCATTTGTGTGATTTTGCTTGGGGACAGTTTTGCTTTAGTTGACCTGAGAGTGCTCAATGCTAACATAATGGTGGACTGCCATACGTAACCAAACATTAATGAGGTGATGAGTATGTTGGAGGGTGCAGCTGTATTTTCTACGCTGGCCTTTCGCTCTGCCTACCACCAGATTGAGTTTACAGAAGATTCACATTTTTTTACTGCCTTTATCATGCCACAGGGCTTATTCCAATCTAAGAGGATGTCGTTTGGCCATGCATCGGTGGCATCTGTGTTCCAACAGACGATGTTTCACATCTTCAGCGGTATGAAAGCCTATGTTAGGTGCTTCCAAGATAACATTTTGGATCTTTACTAAGAACAAACAAGAGCATTTAGAACACTTGAAAGAGGTATGTTGAGTTTTCGGAGAACAAGGGTTGACGTTGAAGGAGGACAAATGTAAGTTGTTTCAGGAGTTGTTGGAATATTTAGGACACACATTGTCTATGGAAGGTTTTGTAGCTAAGAAATCGTTGCTGGATGCCATTATCAACGCACCAGCCCCAGGTAGTAAGGAGAAGTTGCTCTCATTTGCAGGCCTCTGTGAATACTACAGCAAATTTATCAGAGACTTTGCTACAAAAATTTAACTGTTAAGTGAGCTCACCAGCAGAAATGTGGAATTTGTGTGGTCAGATAGAAAACAGCAGGCTTTTGAACTGGTCAAATCTGAGATTGTGAGAGCACCTACTATAAAACGCTTTTGTGTGAACAGAGAGTGTACAATAACTGTGGATGCTAGCCTGTATGGGGTGGGAAGCGCATTGTCATAAAGATGTGGTGTGTGCTTCTCACACTATAAACGATGCAGAACGAAAGTATGCCATGATTGAGAAGGAGTAGCTGGTGTGTGTGTGGGCAGTGGAGTATTTCTGAAATTACACGTGGGGCTCTTGTTTCATCCTTAAAACTGATCACAAACTTCTGGTTGGGGTTTTGTGTCCTGGCGGGTGTTGCAATGCCAATGCACACATTGGGAGGCTGATGTTCAGGCTTCAGGAATAGAATTTTAATGTGGAGCACGTGCCTGGGGAGAGTAATGTTACTGCTGATTGTTTAACAAGGCTTCCATGTGAATATAAGGAAGGGGTTGATGGAGCAAGGGAGTCCGAGGATACAGCCAGCATAACTGATGTGATGTCCAAAGAGTTTGAAGGTGTTGATGAAGAGAAATGGAGATGAGCTGAGGAGGATGTGTTGTTGAGGGATGTTCTGGAATGTGTGAGAGAAGGATGGCCAAGAAGGAAGGAGATTTCTGCTGATCTATTTCCATATTGGAAAGTGTCTGGGAATTGGAAATAGAAGGCAGAACATTGTTTAAGGATGGGAAGTGCATACCAACAGTGGGCTTGCGTGATCTCATTTTGTCTTTAGGCTATGAGGGACATCTAGAAATGTTGTCCATGGTGAGGTTTGTGTGAACAGTGAGAAAATATTTAGAGTGGTTCCAGTGCCTTTGTGTCCTGTAGAATGGCCGGAGTTCCAGTGGCAGAAAGTAGGTTTTGATATTTGTGGTCCCTTTAATTTCTTTCCCCATGAATGCAGGTGTGCTATGGTTCTGGTGGACTACCACTCTAAGTGGACAGAAGTTAAGTTTGTGTCCCAAGTTTCCATGGTGGTGGTTATAGAGTTTATCAAGGAACTGTTGCTCAGGAGGGATACCTGGAAGTGCTCATCACAGATGATGGGGCACAGCTGACATTGTATGAAATGGAATTTTCTTAAATATTGCAACATTCGCCGCATAACCACAGCATTGTATGAACCACGGGAAAATTAACAGGGGGAAAGGTTCAACTGTGTGTTGAAGGATAGCAATTTGTGGGCATGTGGTTTTGGAGGGGAATGGAAAGACAAACTATCGGAGAAGTTGTGGTCGTGCTGGATCACAACTCATACAACCATGGAGGTTAGTCCATTTAGGATGCTCAAGGGTAGGGATCCTGTGTCAAGGTTTTGTCCCTGGTGATTCAAGAAGAAGCATCTGGAGAACAGCGTGGATAGAGTGAAGGAAGAATTGGCCACTAGAGTGGGAGAGAAACAAGAGAAAGTTAAACTGGCCTATAACACCAAGTGGAAAGTTAAGGAACCTGACTTTATAGTGGGAGATTGGGTCAGGATTC
Organism: Lissotriton vulgaris; assembly: GCF_964263255.1. NCBI lineage: Eukaryota > Metazoa > Chordata > Amphibia > Caudata > Salamandridae > Lissotriton > Lissotriton vulgaris. Next base: position 112,699 of record NW_028253252.1, read on the forward strand.
ACAAGCCAGGGTTTCTGTACAAAAGTGAATCGAAATATGGTAAGGGTATGAGAGTTGTTAAAGTCAATAGGAAAAGTGTGGTCACACAATACAGTAAAGTCTGATGTGTCACCAGGGTGGCCAAGTGTGAAAATGGTGATAAGGGTGCCCTGTTTGATGTTCTGGGTTTGAGGGCCCCGTTGGAGAGTGTGGCTTCAAGGATTAAGCGCAGTGAACGTGACCAGACGGCACCTGCTAGGTTTGTAGATTATTTGTTCGGATATGGGTTTGTGGGTCCCTGGTTGTGTGTGGTTGTTTGTGCCTGTTCTGTGTGGTCCTGTTGTGTGGGTGTTCTGTTCCTCCCAGTAGGGTCCTTGTGTGTGTGTGTTTGTTTGTAAGGGGTAGGTGTGCAGCATAATTACAATTGCATTAAACCTTTCCTGTGTTTTAAGGCACTCTCTGTTTCTGTGTGTGGTGCTTTAAGAGTATTGTTATCTTTCCAATGTACTTCTACTGCCAACCTGTTGGCTCTGGCTCTAGAGTGATAAAGATTAGTAGGGAGTTGGCTGCCTGGTTGTATGGTAGGTACTGTGCTGTTATCCTAATAAATACTATATGGCCCCAGGGACCACCACCTCCCCGTGGTCGGCCCTGAAAAGTAAAGGAGGGGAACTATGCGACCACCCTCCTGGAGCCATTATTGACCCTGAGGACCACCAACCCCCAGGGCTGGCTCCTGAAAGCTCCCACCAAGCAAAAGTAAACACTCCGCTTCCAGCGGGAAGAAGCTGTCAAAGTGCTCCTGCCTGCTAAAGCAGAGGTTTTATCTAATTCCCTGCCAAAAGAGATGAGACTATTGCTCTTGCACACAGGGAGCTGTATTTCCAGCAGCTCCCTCTGTGCAATAGCAATACTGGCTCCTGCAGGACGCGAGGAGCTGACGGGGACTGTGCGGGCCTTGTGGCTCCCCGGTGGTTCCCATGCTGTACACTGGATGCCCTAGGTGAGCTCCAAAGCACCCAGGAGACATGGCTGGGCACCGGGGAAGAGGGGGCCGCATGGCTCCCCTATTGAGCTATGGCCAGACCCCAAGGGGGGTCAGGTCCTGGAGCCGAAAAAGCCCAGGAGGGGGGTCGCGCCCCCTCCCCATTCAGATAACGCTGGGGCCCAGGAAATGGGGCCCCTGGGGTCAAATTGGCCAGGCTGGGGGTGGGGCGGCACATTCCCCTCCCCTGTGCAAAGAAGGGAAAACAGAGGGCAGAAAAGGCAAAAGGGAGAAAATCCAGCAGAAAGGGCAAAACAGAAGGCAGAAAAACGAGCAGGAAAGGCAAAATAAAGGGTATAAAAATTAGCAGAACAAAGCAAAACAGAGGACAGAAAAAGGAGCAGAAAGGGTAAACAGAGCAGAAGAGGGCTGAAAATGAGCAGGAAAGGCAAAACAGGCAGAAAAACGAGCAGCAAAGGCAAAACAAAGGGCAGAAAAACAAGCTGAGAAGGTAAAATAGAGCAGAAGAGGGCAAAACAGAGAGCACTCGGACATTCACACACCTACTCGCAGGCACACTAAGATACTCATGCACCCACTCACAGACCCACTCAGAGGCTCATGTGCCCATTCACAGACCCACTCAGACACTCATGCACCCACTCACAAACTCACACACCCACTCACAGACCCACTCACAAACTCATGCATCCACTCACAGCCACTGAGAGTCATGCACCCACTTACAGGACCACTCAGCTACTCACGCACCCACTCACAGACCTTTTCAGAGACTCATATACCCACTCACAAACCCACTCAGAAGCTCATGCACCTACTCGCACACCCAGTGAGACACTTATACAGCCACTCCCAGACTCATTCAGACACTCATGCACCCACTCACAGACCCACTTAGATAGTTACGCACCCACTCATAGACACACTTCGTGACTCACGCACCCACTTGCAGACCCATTCACACTCACGCACCCACTCACAGACCCACTCATAGGCTCACGCACTGACTCACAGGCCCACGCATAGACTCATGCACTTGTTCACAGACTCCATCAGAGATTTGTGCACTCACTCACAGACCCACTCACTCATGTATCCATTCACAGACCAACTCAGACACTCACGCACCCACTGACAGATCCACTCAAGACACCCACGCACTCACTCACAGACTGACACACATATCCATGCAAATCACAGAACTTAGTCTGAGTGTGAGCAAACTATGATTAGTGCTATAAAAAATGATATTTTTGTCAGAACGGTGCTATAGAGAGATGAGGTGCATTGTTGGTTAGTGGTAGTGAGAGAATTCATGGAGAAGGAGGAAATGGGTAGGGGGCGCATATGGAGGCCCTTGTAAACCCACTCAGACACTGACACCCACTCACAGACCCAGTCAGATACTCACCTACCCACTCACAGACCTACCCAGACACTCGTGCACCCACTCACACACCCAATGAGACACTTACACAGGCACTCCTGGACCCACTCAGACACTCACACTCCCATTGAGACAGTCACACACTCGCTACCATACCAACAGAGACACTCATGTCACTATTACTGATTCGGTAAATACTGAATCGGTAATAGGGGGCACATACTCAAGGGTGGCAGGGTGTCACATTGACACCCTGTTGCCACATGGCACTTTTTAAAAAGCACAAAATAGCTTTTTTAAAGGTTTTCGATATTTACCACCAACTTGTAGTTGGTGGTAAATAACGAATCCTGAATGTAAGAAGGCACTCACTTGAGTGTCTCCTACATAGCTTTTTGGATTCGGTAATTACTGATTCCTTAAAATAAGGAATCGGTATTTTATCGATTCCTTAAGGAATAGGTAACTACTGAATCCTTAGACCTGCCTCCTACATCTCAAATCCTAAATGCCGCTTGGTAACGGCCGAAATTCGGTATTTTCGGCCGTTACCGGCCCGTATTGGGCTACCTACATATGGCCCCAAGTGAGAATAAACAAGAAAACATAGGGCCAGATGTAGGTAAGTAACATTTACCGATTCTTACTTACCGAAAATTACCGAATTTTACCGATTCGGTAATTAAGAATCGGTAAATGTGAGGGGTGGGTATGTAGGGAATCCAGATGTTCCCTTTTACCGAATCGGTAAGAGTCGGTATTTACCGATTCGGTAAATACCGGATCGGTAAAGCCTATTGATTCCTATGGGCTTCAAAGCCCATAGGAATCAATAGGCTTTACCGATTCGGTATTTACCGAATCGGTAAATACCGAATTTCACAAGGGTGCAGGGGGTGTCACTTTGACACCCCCTGGCACCCCCTAAACAGGATTGGGTGCCATGTGGCAGGCATACAAGCCCTAGGGGCAGGTCTGCCTGCCACATGGCATAGGTGGGCATGCACACATGTGCGTGCACACCGGAATCGGTATTTTACCATGAAGTTGGATTTCATGGTAAAATACTGATTCGTTAAGGCCTTTGGGACTCAGAAGAGTCCCACCTACATATGGAATTGACAGAATCGGTAAAATTACCGATTCTGTATTTTACCGAATCGGTAATTTTACCGATTCTGTAAATGTAGATTTACCTACATGTGGCCTTGGATTTAGGACCCTACATACCGATTGGCCATTTACCGGTCGGTAACGGCCGAAATCGGCCACCTACATCGGGCCCATAGTCCTCACAATTTTCATACCAGTCTCTGTATTAGTCAAGAAGATGGGAGTTAACATGTCAAAGAGTAGTAAAATATATTTTATTTAACGTGGAATATTAAAGGGCTATACTTAGAAAAAAAACAAAGCCTGGCTATGAAGTATTTGAAGCGTTGTGAGGCAAACTATTAATACTACAAGAGAATCATTTCAAGAGTCAAAAATTCAAGGCTTTGCCTAATAAAGAAATATGGATTCAACAGGTGATATATACAGATCAAACGTGTTACTAAAGGGATTTCAATCATAGTAAGAAGTTGTATAAACATAGAAGTGTTAGGAACCATAGTGGAAAAATTGGTTCGTTGGGTCATATCCATAATTAAGTTGTGTAATGTAGCTTTGATATGTGTAGGATATTAAGGTCCAAATATCGATGAGATTTCTGTGCTCTAAATTATTAGAATGTAAATTACTAATTATATTGGGGTGATTTTAATACAGTGTCAGCTTGACCTTTTTATAGGAATAGTTGATAAAGATTTGGAAAGATCCACAAGATGCCCCCATATGAATTCACCTAAAGAAGCATGGTCTCCAAAGAGTATAATGCAAGATTTGGGCCTGCACAACATCTAGTGAAACAAAGAAGCTGTACAATCCATACTAACAAGTATGGAAATTTCTTTAGAGCTGACGTTTGGATGCTAGACGTGCCACTTGAAGATAGAATCTTATATGTAAAGCACAATCTAGTGCCTATCTCGAATTATGCTATAGTTTGGACGGAGCTGAGCGGTCTGAGGTGTCAATAGAGGGACTGGTCTGTGACTTGGCAAACCCAGGACTCGCTCCCGGCACACAGACCAACAGAAGAGCCAGTCTGAGCTGGATATCATGTCAGGCAGTAAATAGAAACAAATATGGAGGAGCAAAGCACCATTCTCAACTGATGTACATGTGAGCCTGCATATATTCAGGAAGAAGGAGGAAACATTGCCCCAGTCACAGAAGCATACAACACAACTACTGCCAAAGCCTAGCGGTCTGAAGTTGTTTCAGCATGCAAGATCCCTCCTGGGAAGAGGTCACATCTTTACAACTAGACAAAAGTAGGAAGCAAAGAGGAAACCTTCCACCTTCCCGACTCATGTCTGCTGGTGGAAGCTATCCAACAGGAAAACATGCAGTGGAGTGTGACTTACATCCAACTCGAGAAGAGAGATGTAAAACTGGAACCTGAAAATCTTGTCTTTTTGCGTGGAATCGCTTGCCATTGTTACAATTAGGGTACCCCTTGCCCAATGACCTGCAGGCGGGCAAATTGATCCTGTCATTCCCACACGTCATGGGTTGCTACAGAGCCTTCCAAGGGAACATAAAATTCAAACATCATCATCTGACAACCAAGCATTAATCACTCATCATTCATCTGCCCTACTGTAAACAAACTTTTGCAGTGCACGCTAAGCGATTGATGGAGGATTCTATCTTCTCATACCATCAGAAGGCAAACAATGAGGGCGAAATATTTAACAACAAGGGGTGGTGATGGACAGAGTCTGAATTAAGCAGAATACTCTCACCCAGTCAAGAAATCAGGGCTAGATCCAACACCATTTTTTAGCTCACTGCACCATCCCAGCTCAGAACCTGGCTATATGCAAATTAGTCTGTTCCTGTCCCAGTGCATGATGGGAACAGGGCAAACCTAACTACCAAGCCAATACTTACACTGGGAAGGAAACAAGCTTCCAGCGACCGGTTTCTGGCATTTCAGCCGTCGTTGGCCCGGCTTGCTTGAATCCTGATGGTGCAATGAGCAAGGGACTCACATCTGAGTATACCCTTCCACGCTTAGGGTGGACAAAATATTTAACAACAAGGGGTGGTGATGGACAGAGTTTCTGAATTAAGCAGAATACTCTCACCCAGTCAAGAGATCAGGGCTAGATCCAACACCGTTTTTAGCTCACTGCACCATCCCAGCTCAGAACCTGGTTATATGCAAATTAGTCTGTTCCTGTCCCAGTGCATGATGGGAACAGGGCAAACCAAACTACCAAGCCAATTCTTACACTGGGAAGGAAACAAGCTTCCGGGGACCGGTTTCTGGCATTTCAGCCGTCGTCGGCCCGGCTTGCTTGAATCCTGATGGTGCAATGAGCAAGGGACTCACATCTGAGTATACCCTTCCACGCTTAGGGTGGACAAAATATTTAACAACAAGGGGTGGTGATGGACAGAGTTTCTGAATTAAGCAGAATACTCTCACCCAGTCAAGAGATCAGGGCTAGATTCAACACCGTTTTTAGCTCACTGCACCATCCCAGCTCAGAACCTGGCTATATGCAAATTAGTCTGTTCCTGTCCCAGTGCATGATGGGAACAGGGCAAACCAAACTACCAAGCCAATTCTTACACTGGGAAGGAAACAAGCTTCCGGGGACCCTGTTCCCATGAGGCACTGGGTCAGACTAATTTGCATATAGCCAGGTTCTGAACTGGGGTGATGCAGTGAGCTAAATAACGGTGATGGATCAAGCCCTGATCTCTTGACTGGGTAAGAGTGGTCTGCTTAATTCAGACACTCTGTTCATCACCACCCCCTTTTTGAATCATTTTTGGCCACCACAAGTGTGGCAGGGTATACTCAGACATGAGTCCCTTGCTCACTGCACCACCAGGATTCAAGCAAGCCGGGCCGACGACGGCTGAAATGCCAGAAACCGGTCCCCGGAAGCTTGTCTCCTTTCCGGTGAAGAATTGGCTTGGTAGTTTGGTCTGCCCTGTTCCCATGAGGCACTGGGTCAGACTAATTTGCATATAGCCAGGTTCTGAACTGGGGTGATGCAGTGAGCTAAATAACAGTGATGGATCAAGCCCTGATCTCTTGACTGGGTAAGAGTGGTCTGCTTAATTCAGACACTCTGTTCATCACCACCCCCTTTTTGAAAAATAATGAGGGCGAGCCAATGTCAAGGAGTCCTACATGCAGTGGATATGTGTGATTTTCCTCTCAGGCCTAAGCTTAGGGCTGCAGTTTAAGATGACGCACTCAGAACACTAAACCACACAGACTTAGGGTCCAACATATGGGGATTTGAAGGAGTGGTGACGGAGGCAGCAATATAAAAGAACACCCTCATAGGCAGCTGGGAGGAAAAGTGAAACCGAAACCATCTTAGACACGGGACAGCCCGAGGGGTGCCACAGTGAAGTGAAGAAGACGACATAACAACAGTGTCCACTCCAGTGGGCGGTGACGGGAGTCTGCGTCACTACACTTCGTTGTCTCAACTCTGTGGCCTCAACTCTAAAGCTGCCTTTGTATGATGCCCGGTGGAGCTACCTCATGAACCATAGGGGAGATTAACTTTGGACTCCCTCCTTTGACTATCACCTACCTAGCCGGACTTTGGGCAAACGCTACCACGTCTCTCCTGACCTTATCTTTCCCCTCCCCTCTCCCCTCTCCGCTCCTACTCTTTCCAGCTTCTGTCCTCTGTCAACACCTGCCCCTGCCCCTTGTCCCCACCCTGTTTCTCAGTGAACCTCTTCCCTCGACACTTGAGACCGAACTATTTTGTCTGATGCCCGATGGAGCTACCTGGTTTAGCTATAGGGGAGATGGACCATGGATTCCTTCCTTGGTCGTCACCTATCCAGTCGGTCTTCAGACAGACTTCCTTTCGTCTCTACGGTTGTCTCTTCCCTTATCCTCACTTTCTCACCTCCCCTACCCCCCACTACTTTTCTCTCCTCTCCTATTGTATTGCTGATTGTCTGATGTAATTTGTAATTGTCGATCTTTTTCTGTTATATTGTTGAACCACATTGTTGCACTTCCCTTCGTCTCTCCTGTCATCTCCTCTCGCATCCTCCCTCTAGTTATGTCTCTCCTTCTCTCAATGTATTGAGACTGAGCTATTTTGTCTGATGCCCGATGGAGCTACCTGGTTTAGCTATAGGGGAGATGGGCCGTGGATTCCCTCCTTGGTCGCCACCTACCCAGTCGGTCATGAGACAGACTTCTTTTCGTCTCTCCTTATTGTCTCTTCCCTTATCCTCACTTTCTCACCTCCCCTACCCCCCACTACTTTTCTCTCTCCTTTCTCTCCTCTCCTCTCCTAATGTATTGCTGATTGTTTGATTTAATGTGTAATTGTTGATCTTTTTCTGTTATATTATTGAACCACATTGTTCCACTTCCTTTTGTCTCTCCTGTCCTCTCCTCCCGCATCCTCCCTCTACTTTAATGTCTCTCCTTCTCTCCTCTCTCAACTTATTGAGACTGAACTATTTTGTCTGATGCCCGATGGAGCTACCTGGTTTAGCTATAGGGGAGATGGGACGTGGATTCCCTCCTCGGTCGTCACCTACCCAGTCGGTCTTTAGACAGACTTCTTTTCGTCTCTCCTTATTGTCTCTTCCCTTATCATCACTTTCTCACCTCCCCTACCCCCCACTACTTTTCTCTCTCCTTTCTCTCCTCTCCCAACGTATTGCTGATTGTTTGATGTAATGTGTAATTGTTTATCTTTTTCTGTTATATTGTTGAACCACATTGTTTCACTTCCTTTCGTCTCTCCTGTCCTCTCCTCCCTTATCCTCCCTTTATTTTATGTCTCTCCTTCTCTCCTCTCCCAATGTATTGAGACTGAAGTATTTTGTCTGACGCCCGATGGAGCTACCTGGTTTAGCTATAGAGGAGATGGGCCGTGGATTCCCTCCTTGGTCGTCACCTACCCAGTCGGTCTTTAGACAGACTTCTTTTCGTCTCTCCTTATTGTCTCTTCCCTTATCCTCCCTTTCTCACCTCTCCTGCCCCTCACTACTTCTCTCTCTCCTTTCTCTCCCCTCCTAATTGTATTGCTTATTTTTTGATGTATTGTGTAATTTGTTGAACTTGTTCTGTTACATTGTTGATTCTCATGTGAAGCGTTCTGATACCTTCGGGTCTAGCCAGCGCTATATAAAACTCTTTAACTAAATAAATAAATATTTATTTATTTTATTTGTAGGATTTATAATGCGCATAGCTGACCCAGCGACGGGGCGTCCCAGCGTAGACCGCAGACTCCAAGACACGTACCAGAGACCAGAGGGGTTAAGCCGGGAAAAGCCAGGTCTTTATGGCCTTCCGGAACGCAAGGTGGTTCTGGATCACTCTGATGAAAACAGGACCACATGCCTCAAGATACATGTTTTAGATGGACACTGGATAAATGAGGAAGTGTCCCAGGTGTTAGGAGACAGCTTAAGTGATTTTTTAAAAACAAAACCTAGCCAGTTGTAACTTGACTAGTGTCTCAGATGCATACAAAGCCTATTTAAGAGAGTTCATTATTAAATGGTCGAGAGGGCAACACAGGAAGACCAAAAGTACAAACAGTCACTAATGCAAAAAAAGCAGGGATTTAGAAATGCAGCTAATACAACTAAATGCAACCTGCTATAGGTCTGGATTAATGGCTGTTTTAGAAATTTCAAGAATGTTCTAAAATCAGATTAAAGCACAAAAATACAGCAAGATGAGAACTGAGTAAGCTGCAACATTTTGAGTATGAAATTACAAAGCATTCTTTTATTACATGTTTTTTTTTCATAATTGCAATCTTTTTAATGTCATTTTACAGCTCTGCATGGATAGTACTGTGCTAATCCTATGCTTGAAGAATTTGCTGTAAAAACGGCAAAATACTTTGTCCCTTTCTATCTCGGCGTGGATGGCACTGTGTTAATCCTATGCTTAAAGACTTTGATAGAAAAGCAGGCATTTGAGGTGAGCTAATTTAGAGTGTCACTGATGTTTAGTGTGCTCTATACAGGGGCTGCTTTCCACCTAAACTTGAGTAAGTACTACCCAGAGTTATTTGCTTTCTTTTTTGCGCATATATATCACCATGTTTCCATAGGAAAAGCGTTTTTTGTTTCGTCAATAACTTTGGCGCCGCTTGACACATCTTTATTATATTTTCTAAACGTTTGTTAGTCGGTTCAGCTGCTGTAGTGAAAGTTTCAAGGTGATACCTCACGCGGATGCTGAGGAAAAAAGTAGGGTCACAAAACGCATTTCCCCATAGGGATTTTGAACATGACTACAGCTCGAACCACGAATGGAATCAAATTTGGCAGAAACCTAGATGCTGGACCAGAAAGTGTGTTTTTTGTCATTTGGTTTAAATCCATTTAGTCGTTTTAGAGATATTTAAGTCTACAAAATAAAGATATCTGGTGACGGGTATCTTTGCAGTGGACTTGCGGATCCACAGTCCCCATGCTAAAGTTTGATTGGCTGCCAACACTTCAACCAGGAAGTGTTGGCAACCATCTTAGGACTCGGCTTGAAGCAGAGCCCCACAAAACTTTTTACTAAAAGGTATGCCAGTGCCAGCAACCTGGAAGGAGGCGGCAATAACATTGATACATAACCCAACCCAAATCCCCAAAAGGTGTGACCCATCTTGGTTTTGAACGGATTATAAAATATTTGCCAGAATATTGGTAAAACGATTAAATCGCATTGGTTATAGGGGAATTGGCTTATGTTATGTTATGTTATGTTATTGCGTGTTTTGTATAGCGCTCAGCTACTCCGAGTAATGTCCCGGCGCTACTAACCTGATGCGGAGCGGAGCAGGCAAAGGAAGACCAGATCTACTGAATGAAAAGCCAAGATTTCAGATCTTTCCTAAAAGCTAACAATGTGCCAGTCTTTCTCAGAGTGATAGGCAAGGAATTCCACAATTGTGGTACAATGCGTCTGAAAGAACGGCCTCCAATACGGGCACGCCGAATACCAGGAACGGCGGCCAAGGCATGCGACGCTGACCTCAGTAATCTAGATGGCTGGTAAAAAGTCAGCCGCTTACTAATATACTTTGCACCAGTTACGTGGAGAGCTTTAAAAGCCAGTGTCATCGTCTTGAAAACAATACGCTTCCGAATGGGAAGCCAATGTAGAGTTTTCAAGAGTTCTTTAGCGCTAGATCTCCGATGAAGGCCAGCGATGGCGCGTGCAGCGGAATTTTGGACTATTTGGAGACGCGATAAAAGGTACTCCGGGAGTCCGAGATATAACGCGTTCGCATAGTCTAAGCGAGAGCCTATTAAAGCCTGCACCGTAATCTTTCTGTGGGCGAAGGACAGCAGCGGAAGAAATGTCCTCAACATCTTAAGAATGCCGAAGCATTTACCAGCAAGGTTAAGAATCTGGGGCTTCAGGGTGAGACCGTTATCAATTACCACTCCTAGGTTCTTGGCCAAGGTGGAAGCGGCAGAAGGAGGAAACATGGCCGCAGGCCACCAGACCTTCCAACTAGGATCCGAAGGACAGCCGAAAAAAAGGACCTCGGATTTATCCGAGTTGCATTTAAGGCTGTTAGACTGGAACCAATTGAACACAGCCTCGAGGCAGCCTTTGATGCTCTCTCCATCAAAATCCCCACCCCTCTTACAGGTGAAGAGGAGCTGGGTGTCATCCTCATAAGAAACGATCTGGGCACCATATGACTCCTGAGGAACAGCTCCCCCGCCTAGGGAGAGAACACCCCTGAGCACAACGTAAGGAGGACCAAATGGTCTGATTCCATAGACATATGGTAATTATTAGTTCATACTCTGATTAAAGATATCCATCTTTCAGCATTTATTTAAACATGTGGAAGAAATGTCTTTGTTTTCAACATGTAGAAGTGGCTGTAATCCACATAAAGTTCAGTATGTTATGATACACATATTCTCACACATCCCGATGCATTTCGGGCAGAGCCCATCGTCAGGGGATTACTCTACAACAAAAGCAAAACCAGGCTGTAATTACTTAAAAATGCAGTAATACAGTGAAAATAATACATGCAGAGGTATCAGTCGGTAAAACGTGAGTCTAAATCAAACCGGGAGTTTAGGTGCATAGGTGTGACCCAGAAGCGAAAATAGCCCAATGTGCCAAATCCTCGAGAGGCGTGATGATACAATGATGACCCAGAAAGTATCCCGGGAAAGTGCTCAAGTGCAGGTAACAAAATAACATAGTGATCAAAGAGTTGGCCCACTCGCGAAAATTAGCTCGGTAATATAACGACATGAACGTAAAGGTGTGCGCTAAAGTCGAGAGCAGAGTTAAGGCGAAAAAAAGGAAAGTTATAAGGTCCCGAATAGGGTACTTACATGTGTGATACTACGTTTGGACTCCGCGGAGTTCCGAGAAAAAGATCAACCGCGAGGTGATGGTGAATCAACAAAAAAGCGGAACCAGGTTACCAAACATAGAAAACGGACAAAACAGCCAGTGAAGACGGTAGAGAAGGGAGGTAGAGTGTATAGGCGCCATGCTGGAGAGTGAAAAGGATAGATCCTAGTCTATCGAAATTAATGGACAACAGACAAATGATGAATGATATAGAACCAACAAGATACTTGGAGAAAAGGATTATAAATAACAAAGAAATTCAATACGATCGTTGAGCCCGTGGGGGACCATCGTGGACAAATAACGGATCCAAAAGTTCTCACGTTTGAGTAAAGTGTTCTTGTAGTTCAGTGTGATCTGAACTTGTTCCAATACTTGGTATTTAAGTTGAGCCACAGTATGTCTGTTTTCCATTAAATGGGTGGCAACAGTAGACTTGAGGTTCTGAGTGCGGATATTACTCTTATGTTCTAAGATCCTCACTCGGATCTTTCTTTCAGTGTGGCAGACATAGCATTTGCCACAAGGGCATTTTAAGACATAAACAACGTTCTTACTGTTGCATGTTGCGTTCACTTTGAGTTTTATGGATTTACCTTTCATTGGGTGGTTGATGGTATTGCCAAGGATACAGTTATTGCAATTGCTGCAATTGTAGCAGGGTTTAAGGCCCGTGTAGGTGGTGTTAGTTTTGGATCCACTGGGTTGGCTCAGGATTTCCTTTAAATTCTTGCCCCTAGTGAATGCAAACATAGGAGGCTGGTTAACCACTTGGATGCTAAGGGTGGTGCCTGCATATCAATGTAATTTCCATTGAAATCAATGGAAATTCCATGACGAGTTACCCTTGTCATTAGCGGCGAAGAGGTTAAATAATCCCTTGAAATCTGGTTCCAGAGATAGGATGGGCCAATGTTTACGGATAATTTGTTGGAAACGATTGGACGCCTTGGAATATTTGGAAACAACCACCATGCGGTCAGTGGGTGTCTTCAATTTGGGTTGCAATAGAGTGGATCCCAAACATTTCTCGCTCCTTTGGGCTGCCAGATCTAGCATAGGGGTGGGGTATCCGCGTGCTCGCAGTCGTTCCAAAACAGTCTTGATCTGTATTTTGCATTCATCTTCTTTAGAGACAATTCTTTTTACTCGAAGTATTTGGGCGAATGGTAAGTTGTTCTTCAAACCCATGCGGTGAAAGCTTCGGTAGTGCAAGGTGGAATTCCTATCCGTAGGTTTACGGAAGATGGTGGTGGACCATTCTCCTGGTTCTCTCAGCACTTTCACGTCCAAATAATTGTTGTAGAGTAATCCCCTGACGATGGGCTCTGCCCGAAATGCATCGGGATGTGTGAGAATATGTGTATCATAACATACTGAACTTTATGTGGATTACAGCCACTTCTACATGTTGAAAACAAAGACATTTCTTCCACATGTTTAAATAAATGCTGAAAGATGGATATCTTTAATCAGAGTATGAACTAATAATTACCATATGTCTATGGAATCAGACCATTTGGTCCTCCTTACGTTGTGCTCAGGGGTGTTCTCTCCCTAGGCGGGGGAGCTGTTCCTCAGTTACTCACTTCACACTGCCTGGCCAGACAGTGTTTTCCTCTAGTAGCACACCTCAATTCATCACAACCCTCCACCACGGATCACACTTGCTGTGCGAGCTCCTTACCTGCTTTGATATTACTTCCTTTCTGTCCACGGAACTCAGCACGCAACAACCATGAATTTTGACTCGGTCTCCGGTATGACCGACCAAAAAGCTAGCACCTTTGCTTACACCACTGAGGATGCTGATAAAATATATGGCATGATACAGGATGACATCACCGCTACCGGCAACACTCGCAGCGTGGAGAGCAATCTTCGGCAATTACTCTACTTACTCAAGAAACAATCCAACCAAAAGCTACACGCCAGTACCCTGATCCGGTACCATCGTGTCCAACGGATCCCCCGCGGCCTACGGGTCCCCTTAAAACCTTTACTATGTAAAAACAATGCCAAATTCGTCGAACGCTGGTATTCTATTTTGAATAAATGCTCCCTCGATCTGATCCTCCTGATCGTGGAAGAACTATCCAAAACACTAGACGAACTGTCCCATGAAATTACTTGTGTAAAAAAGGAGCTAGACGATGCCATGTCCGGAGAAGATCTCAACAAAATGTTGGAGGATGTGAATACCCAATTGGACAAGCATACACGAGAAACACAAGAAAGAAAACTACGCAAATTCAAAAGAGATACCATAGACTATAAGCTCGGCGAGGTGTACACCTGGACAGAGGTGTACGCCCGCCGACGCCCCAACAAACCTTACAATCCTTTTTCTGCCAATGAAACCTCATCTTCTGAAGAAGATCAAAGACAAAGACCAACCCCTGCCAGATCCGATGTTGAATCACAGATTCCGAGTACCTCTACTGACTCTGCGGTCCATTTTTTAGAATCAGGTCCGGATCAACAAAAAGATCCCGGACGGGAAAAACCCGCCGAGGAATTAGAAAAAACTCCACCTACAACAAAAAGCAAAAAGACGAAAGGAAGACGCTGAACACCAACGACAATCTCGTCATCAATATTTCCTCTACCACATTGTCTATCGAAGAAATAAATACTCTACAGAAGGGGCAATCATTCGTTCCCACCACCCGTACCAACACGTTGGAACTTGAAGTGAGTGCCTTCAAACTCATACGAAATATTCGACTGAGACACTATTTCCAAAACATCAACCCCATTTTGACACATGAGGAAGACATGCTTCGAGGATTGCGACCTCATAGTACTTTCTTGGCACCCCAAAGCCATAAAATCATTGATGCTTTCGAGAACTTGGTGAAACAAGAAATCTTGAACTTACCTTTCTTACAAGCTGATAAACACGGGAACCTCACCCGGAAAGAGAGAAACACATTACAAAAACTTGCGGATAACCCGGACATCATCTGCCAAAATGCTGACAAAGGCGGTGCCCTTGTGATCATGGACACCACCTTCTATGAACAACAGGTCACAGCACACATCGGAGATTCTAACACTTATGATGTTTTACCGGGGGACCCTACCCCGGAGTATACCAACCATTTGACTCACATCATTAACAGGGCCTTTGAAAGCGGCACCATCAACGATAAAACCAGAAGATACTTGACACCCATCAACCCGAGACCACCCGTATTGTATATGCTACCCAAAATGCATAAACATCCGACAAATCCGCCATTCCGACCCATTGTGTCGACGAGAGGCAGTATCCATGAGAACGTGGGGAAATTCTTGGATAAATATCTTCAACCATTTGTTGTAACCACTGAGTCACATGTCAAAGACACCACCGACTTCCTACTCAAACTGGAACCGGTCATGAACCAACTGAAAAACACTCAACTGATCATGTGTACAGTAGATGTCTGTTCCCTGTACACCTCCATTCCTCACGACGGAGGGATCGAAGCTATTGAACAAGTTTTGGCTCAATCTGACCGTGATCACGATCTTAAGGTGTTTTTGATGGAACTCACAATGTTCACCTTATATCACAGTTATTTTACAGTCTTTGACAAATGGTTTCTACAACTCAACGGCACGGCCATGGGGAATTCGGCAGCTCCTTTCTACGCTAATATTTACATGAGAATTTTTGAGGAATCTCACATCTTATGTCAAAACAGTTGGCGAGAACATGGCAGGTTATACCTACGCTACATAGACGACATATTCCTACTTTGGGAAGGTACCACTGAAACTCTAATTACCTTCTTAACCACTTGGAACAACATCAACCAACGGATACAATTCACTTGGGATTATAATGAGCAATGCGTCCATTATTTGGACGTGAAAGTGCTGAGAGAACCAGGAGAATGGTCCACCACCATCTTCCGTAAACCTACGGATAGGAATTCCACCTTGCACTACCGAAGCTTTCACCGCATGGGTTTGAAGAACAACTTACCATTCGCCCAAATACTTCGAGTAAAAAGAATTGTCTCTAAAGAAGATGAATGCAAAATACAGATCAAGAATGTTTTGGAACGACTGCGAGCACGCGGATACCCCACCCCTATACTAGATCTGGCAGCCCAAAGGAGCGAGAAATGTTTGAGATCCACTCTATTGCAACCCAAATTGAAGACACCCACTGACCGCATGGTGGTTGTTTCCAAATATTCCAAGGCGTCCAATCGTTTCCAACAAATTATCCGTAAACATTGGCCCATCCTATCTCTGGAACCAGATTTCAAGGGATTATTTAACCAGCCTCCTATGTTTGCATTCACTAGGGGCAAGAATTTAAAGGAAATCCTGAGCCAACCCAGTGGATCCAAAACTAACACCACCTACACGGGCCTTAAACCCTGCCACAATTGCAGCAATTGCAATAACTGTATCCTTGGCAATACCATCAACCACCCAATGAAAGGTAATTCCATAAAACTCAAAGTGAACGCAACATGCAACAGTAAGAACGTTGTTTATGTCTTAAAATGCCCTTGTGGCAAATGCTATGTCGGCCACACTGAAAGAAAGATCCGAGTGAGGATCTTAGAACATAAGAGTAATATCCACACTCAGAACCTCAAGTCTACTGTTGCCACCCATTTCATGGAAAACAGACATACTGTGGCTCAACTTAAATACCAAGTATTGGAACAAGTTCAGATCACACTGAACTACAAGAACACTTTACTCAAACGTGAGAACTTTTGGATCCGTTATTTGTCCACGATGGTCCCCCACGGGCTCAACGATCATATTGAATTTCTTTGTTATTTATAATCCTTTTCTCCACGTATCTTGTTGGTTCTATATCATTCATCATTTGTCTGTTGTCCATTAATTTTGATAGACTAGGATCTATCCTTTTCACTCTCCAGCATGGCGCCTATACACTCTACCTCTCTTCTCTACCGTCTTCACTGGCTGTTTTGTCCGTTTTCTATGTTTGGTAACCTGGTTCCGCTTTTTTGTTGATTCACCATCACCTCGCGGTTGATCTTTTTCTCGGAACTCCGCGGAGTCCAAACGTAGTATCACACATGTAAGTACCCTATTCGGGACCTTATAACTTTCCTTTTTTTCGCCTTAACTCTGCTCTCGACTTTAGCGCACACCTTTACGTTCATGTCGTTATATTACCGAGCTCATTTTCGCGAGTGGGCCAACTCTTTGATCACTATGTTATTTTGTTACCTGCACTTGAGCACTTTCCCGGGATACCTTCTGGGTCATCATTGTATCATCACGCCTCTCGAGGATTTGGCACATTGGGCTATTTTCGCTTCTGGGTCACACCTATGCACCTAAACTCCCGGTTTGATTTAGACTCACGTTTTACCGACTGATACCTCTGCATGTATTATTTTCACTGTATTACTGCATTTTTAAGTAATTACAGCCTGGTTTTGCTTTTGTTGTAGAGTAATCCCCTGACGATGGGCTGTGCCCGAAATGCATCGGGATGTGTGAGAATATGTGTATCATAACATACTGAACTTTATGTGGATTACAGCCACTTCTACATGTTGAAAACAAAGACATTTCTTCCACATGTTTAAATAAATGCTGAAAGATGGATATCTTTAATCAGAGTATGAACTAATAATTACCATATGTCTATGGAATCAGACCATTTGGTCCTCCTTACGTTGTGCTCAGGGGTGTTCTCTCCCTAGGCGGGGGAGCTGTTCCTCAGTTACTCACTTCACACTGCCTGGCCAGACTGTGTTTTCCTCTAGTAGCACACCTCAATTCATCACAACCCTCCACCACGGATCACACTTGCTGTGCGAGCTCCTTACCTGCTTTGATATCACCATATGACTCCGCCAGTGCCGCCAAGGGGGTCATAAAGATGGTAAAAAGAGTTGGGCTCAAAATTGAGCCCTGAGGCACTCCCACCTCCAATGGTGGCACCATGGCAGAGTACGGTGGGGCCCAGACCGTTTGGCGGCAGTTCGCTAGAAAGGACTCGAACCAGTTGAACACTGTCCCCCGGAGTCCGATCTCACTAAGTCTTGAGAGGAGACCTCCGGCGGGGACGGTGTCAAAAGCCGCCGAACGATCCAGCATTACCAGCATCGCCTTTCCCCCTGTATCCAAGACCTCCCTGATGGCCTCCGTAACTTCCAATAGAGCCGTCTCCGTGCTCATATTGGAGCGGAAGCCGAACTGGGTGTTATGCACGATGTTGTTAGTTTCGAGGAAGTTGGAGAGGGAACAGTGGACATGCTTCTCCACGACCTTAGCAAATGCTGGAAGCAGAGAGATGGGCCTGTAATTGGCGTGTACTAAGGGGTCAAGATTAGGCTTTTTTAGCAGTGGTAAAATAAGAGCATGTTTCCAAGCCGAAGGAACCACTCCTGAACTAAGTGAAAGGTTAAGGACTGGATTAATTAAGGCATTGATAGCTTGTGCCGATTTCGCAAGAAATTTGGCCGGACAAGGGTCCAAAGGGGAACCTGATTTAAGTTTGGCCAGAAGATCCAGTGAAACTGGCAAGGAGAGGGCGGGGAAGGAGGAAAGGACAGGAGCGTCAGCAGAAAGGTGCGGAGAGGGAGGGACCCTCTCACTGGGAGCCACCGTTGCACCGGAATGAAGAAAAGAGCTCTGAATAGACTTGATTTTATTCACAAAGAAATCGGCAAGTTGAAGAACCCAAGCTTCAGAAAGAGAGCAGGTAGGCGTGCTCGAAGTGGGGGACATAAATTCCTTGACGATGGAAAATATTTCTTTGCTAGTGTTCAGAGCTGCTTCAATTCTTCCGGCTAGGTAGGCTTTCTTTTCTGTGATAATGTCACTATGGTATAATTTGATAGATTCTTTATAAGCCAATTTGGCACTAATGTCATACTTGCGGCGCCACTCCCTTTCGGCTTTCTTACAGAGCCGGCGCTTCTCCGCCAGTGCAGTTGAAATCCATGGGGCAGACGTGCGGCAGATAGGCCTGCGAGTAGTCACCACTGGGGCTAATTCGTCCAGTCTTTCCACGAACCAAGTCTGCAGAAGGTCCAAATCGGTCTCTAAATTGCCTGACAGCTCGCAAGGATGGGACTCTAAAGCTTGTACCAGCATATCAGGGGAGACACGATGATAGGCTCGCGAAGTTTGGGAGAGACGGCCATGCAGATTAGAGGGTGATTTATCTGAGTGAAAGATCTGGAAGTTCACTAGGTAATGATCTGACCACAGGACAGGAACCAGGGAGGAAATACTAATTGGAATGGTAGAGAAGATCTGGTCATGTGTATGACCTTTATTGTGGGTGGGAGCGGAGAGAAAAGGAATGAGACCCAGCGGAGATGCAGTATCCAGGATCTTAACAGTGTCGACATCATCCCTGGTGTCCATGTGAATATTAAAATCTCCCAAAAGAAGGCAGTGGTCAGTTTTTAAGCAATGCGCAGAGACCACCGCATGGAGCTCAAAGGGTTTTGGTGTGGGGCGACAGTTGCATTACCTCTCACACCTTAGTAAGTACCGTTAACCTGGCAGAAGCTAAGGCTTTTTACTGGTTCAGCTTGACATTTTTATGGGAATGTTTGAATACATTCAGACCCTGTATAGGACTCGTTTGATAAGGGTGTTGGTGTACAGGAACTTGACTTGTAAAATCCAGGTAAAAAGAGGAACACAACATGGTTTCTTTCCGTCACTACTGCGTTTTCACATATATATATAGTGAGACTTTTATGTAACTAGTTATACAAGATCCACATATTATCTATTTTGAATATAATGGATATAAAAGGAAAATAGCCCTGTATGCTGATGATCTAGTTATCAATACACCAGAAGCAAATAAGATGAAAATGCAGGAGGAGAAGTTGGCACGCGAGTTTGGAGACCTTTCAGGATACCCACAGATTCCAGCAGTCATTGTCAAACAGACTGAATCCAGAAAGATCCTCATTGCACCAGAGTGGCCAAGACTGTGATGGTTCACAGATCTTCAAAACCTGACAGAGTATCCATACAGGACACTATCATGCAGACGGGGTCTTCTTCAGAACAAGGGACAGATTCTGCATGGCAACCTGCCATCACTAAGCTTGACTCCTCATTTCACTCAATATTGATAGCGTGGATTTGTCTAAAAGAGGCAAAATACTCTTAGGTCAGGGTGCCTTATTCTTTTAAATGTAAGTGATGCTGCATTTGGTGTATTAAGAGAAACATAGAACCAACGAAATGCCAACAAAAAGCATTATCGCCTTACATGCACTTTCTGCCAACTCAAAAGCTTAGTTTATGCTCTATTAAGGTACATCTCGCAGCCAGTATGACGTATACAAAATGTTATCAACAAAAGCTCTTTTTTTCAGATTCCCTGTAGTTAAGAACCTCATACACTAATTCAGAAAAAATGTCCTCCGATTAGGAAAACGTTCTTTCTCTGGGCACTTACTGTGGTTTACTCGAAACTCATAGGCCTTGCTTTTGAACCAATTCATAAAGTTTCCGATCAATATATATCATAGAAAGACACTTTCCTAGTTGCAATGACATCTCCACGTAGAGTTAGCGAGATCACAGCCCTCGGCTCCCATAAGCCTTACACAGTATACATAGGAACATAGGTCATGAAGGTGCATCCGAGCTTCCTTTCTTAAGTAATTTTAAATTTCCATGTAAATCCATCCATATCACTTCCAGCGTGTTCTCAAAATCCTTCTACACCAGTGCAAAGGTCTCTGCATACAATTCAAGTTAAGAGAGTACTTCATTTGTAACAAGACAAAAGGCAATTTGTAACCATAAACTGTTGTTTGTTTGTTAAGTAGTGGCATAGTCATACATCTATTTCCATATTAATTTTATCTTATATCTTACCCTGTTATCAGAAAACCAACACATCATTGCATGGCAGACCTAAGGCTCACTTTACAAGTTGCTACTACTGCGTTGCTAAGGAACATCCGTTAACAGAAATGTGTAAAGCAGCTACATGGAGGTCAGACCCTTTCATAAGGCACTACTGTCTTCAATCCTGCTCTAGTGGAGACACTCAAGTGGGGCTCTTAAAAAGGTAATCGGATATAGAATGCAAGACTTGTCTGTGATCCTTTTCCTATTTAGTGCTTATGGTTATCAATGGAGATCCCCTGCATAAGAAGGAAGTTATTTTTCTGTAATCCTAATTATTCTTCAGGGAAATCCCCACTGAAGTCATAAGTAATCTTCCTTCTGATCCAGTTCAAGAATAGAGACATCAATGGCCTTGGAGGCAGCATCTAAAGTCTCTGTATAAAATTGAACTGGAAAATTGAACTGGAGCAGCTAGCTGCTACTGACTGTGCATGAGTGTATATTGGTCGAGTGTGCTCCCTAAAGAAGGAGTGTCCGTTTCTTTAAAAAAGTGTATATACATAAGTACATTATAAATTGTCAAATGGTCAATAACAATTAATCTTATTACCTTACTTTCTTTACGGACCCACAGGCATACATCACTATCTTCCTCTGGTTGGGGAAAATACCCAGGGTATCCTTTTAAAATGATGCTTCTCCTCATCGAGGCAAGGCTAGGCGGACTTGCAATTAACCAATATGAAAGACTGGATCCTGGCAGATAGAATTGCTCCTGCTCAAAGACTGAAGTTGGTGCTGTTCCATCACAAGGTATACTCAAAATGCTGTACAGTATGTCCCCCCACCCCACACTTGCTACCACTAGTTACCTGGCTCCCCATAGTTTGCTGGTATGTGGCTCCCCACCACATTAAATGGTTTGGCACCCTTATGTGGCGAAACCTCTTTGGGATCGGACATGGCTGGGTGAAACGATTGGCCTAGCAGGCTTCCATGCCTGGGACCTCGTAGGCATATTCACAGTGGGAGTAATCTGGGAGGACGGCCCCATGCAATCGTTCCAGAAGTTGCTTACTGAGTTCCACTTCCACTCCGCTCAGTTTTAGAAAGATATCTCCGATTGCAACACTCCCTGAAAGGTTATTAGAAGGAATTAAGCACATTCCCTGCATTTAACCCCTTGGAATGTAAGCTGGTGGTCTATGATCTAGGAAAGGGGGTTATCTTAACCAACTTATATCAAGAGAAATGCATAGCTGACACCAACGATATGTGATGTGCATAACTTAAAATCACTACAATCTGGTTTTTTATGAAAGGGGACATCTTGCGTTTACACAAATCCCTAGTCACCAACACACCAGACCCGCTAACAACACTCCGAATGAGGTGGGAGCAGGATGTGGGTCCCCTCAAGTAGGATGTGTGGAGGTAGGCGAAAATGTGCCTAGACTGTTAGCTGTCTCCATGCACCTCCCTCTCATACAATTTAAGTACTTGCATCAGATGTATTTATCGCCACGGCCTACTTGGTGGCCAAGAGATACCTAGTACTGCACTGGAGGGAGCAACGGGCACCTCGGCTGCAGGATCGGATTTGGACCAGTGTACTGCATTGGAAAAACTGATGCTCAAAACCAGAGGGGTGCCACAAAGGCATAAACGGATGTGGCCACCCTGGATTCAGTATGACTGATAGCTACACTAACAACATACTTTACTATTTAAAGAAAGACAACCCTCTCTGTACTACAATGTAATGCTTCAGGAGTAATTGTACTGTCCGTAAACACTGTCTGTTGCACAAACATATAGCCGGCAGGGCAACTGTTATCTGTGGTATGTTTCATGTTAATACGTAAAACTAATATAATGTGTTATAAAAAAAATAAAAGCATGCCTGTATTTCTAGAGCTGTAGCATCGCATCATATAAATATTCTAAGAAAACAATTTGCACCTCGTAGAAAAAAACTAAATTTGGTAAAAGTGGTCACAAATGATGCACTGATCTTTACCAAATCAGTTTTAATTTTGGGAACCAGCATTGGTTCACAAAACACAATTTGTACTTGGTTGCAATTCGGCCTACCTCATTATTGTTCATGAGGTAAGACGCAAATCACAGCCCACTATTATAAGCCACATTTACAGGGATGGCGGCCTTCTAGGGTTAGCAGACCACCATGTCCGTGACTGTTTTTAAATAAAGGAGGTTTTTTTTAGATTTTGCTTGTGCTGTTCTTCCAAAATCTATTGCATTTAAAAACAAATCTTATAAGAGGAACCCGTCCATAACTTACCTCTACTTACCATTGGCTGGATCCTTTTTGGCTATGCCGATGACACCCAGCTGATCCTCTCCCTCACCAAGGACCCCCACACCGCCAAAACCAACCTTCACAAAGGAATGAAGGCTGTCGCTGAATGGATGAGGAACAGCCGACTGAAGCTGAACTCGGACAAGACAGAGGTCCTCATCCTCTGATCCACCCCTTCGGCCTGGGACGACTCCTGGTGGCCGACCTCACTGGGAACCGCCCCAACACCCACCGACCATGGACGCAACATAGGGGTCATCCTCGACTCTACCCTCTCCATGACTAAACAGGTCAACGCCGTCTCCTCCTCCTGCTTCAACACCCTCCGCAGGATCTACAAGTGGATCCCCACTGAAACGAGAAGAACGGTCACCCAGGCCCTCCTCAGCAGCAGGTTGGACTATGGAAACGCCCTCTACGCAGGAGCCTCGGCCAAAATCCTGAAATGGGTCCAACGCATCCAGAACGCCTCTGCACGCCTGATCCTCGACATCCCTCGCCCAAGTCACATCACACCCACCAGAGAGACCTGTACTGGCCCCCCGTCAACAAGAGGATAACTTTCAAGCTCCTCACCCACGCACACATGGCACTCCACAACACCGAACCAACGTACCTCAACAGACGACTCAGCTTCTACACCCCCACCCGCCAGCTCCGCTCCGCCGACCTCGCCCTCCCCTCAGTTCCCCGCTTCCAAAGAGCGACCTCCGGCAGCAGATCATTCTCCCACCTCGCCACCAAGACCTGGAACACCCTCCCCATCCACCTACGGCAGACTCAAGACATGCTGACCTTCAGAAAACTCCTCAAGACCTGGCTTTTCGAGCAGTAGCAGCATTCCCCACCCCAGCGCCTTGAGACCCTCACGGGTGAGTAGTGCGCTTTACAAATGATATGATTGATTGATTGAGTGATGACTCCCACGTCACTTTACTTACCATTGGCTGGCTACCACGTGGGTCTCATTTCCTTTCTTCCCATTCGTCAGCACCTCTTTACTTACCATTGGCTGACTTCCACATGGGTCTCATTTCCTTGCTTCCTATTAGTCAGCAGCTCCTAATCGCCTCCGGCTTCCTCCTACTGATTTGAATATGTGCGTATTGTGTCTGAAGAAATAATCCAAAGAGGCTAGAGAGAAATTAGGGTTTTCTATCTCCCCGTTGTTGTCGCTGTTTTAATTGCATTACCACTCCCACCCGAACCAGACTGTCCTATTAATGTTCCAACAGACCCAAGCCACGCACACCCCCCTTTGAAAGGCTGTAACATAAACAAATGATTGCTCCCAGTTGGAGTGACCAAATACTTCTCATCAAAAGCTGCCCTTCCCCTAGGAGCAGAAACAAGCCACTAATAATGTGTCCTCTCCTCCCCAAACCCTGTCCATTTACATGTTTATCTACTCACATGTATGTGTGTATATGTGTTTGCCACCAGTGTTCTCAGTAGCATTTGTTGGACCCAGACTCCCAGTTTCTTCCAGAGTCAAACTACTTTTAAAAAAAAAAATAAACCATGTTGCACAGCAGGTCAACTGCTATTCAACATGTAAACAAATATTAACAAAGCCAATAGATTTTGCATTGGTAAAACCTTTTGGCTTTGCCAATGCATGATTCAAATGCAGGCCAATTTTCTTTAAGTAAAATTAGATGCTTAAAAAAATTAGAATTCACACAAACATTTTTAGGAGTAGGCGGTGGCCTGCAGTGTTCTAGGGGACCACGGCCTACTCCTAAAAACAATTATGTCAACATTCACCAGGGGCGTTTGCAAATGGTTTACCGCCGCCTTTAAGTTAGAAGTACATTTTTTTTATGTTTTCCAAACAGATTTCAGTTGAAAAACATTAATACATACCATAAGGAATTAATATTTGGAATGGACACCTTAAACAAGACCCGTCCAAATCATTATTATTTTCTAAACCCATGAAAAATTCTGGAAAACATTTTCCAAATCGTGAATTAGATTTTCAAAACGTGTTTTAGCAATCACAAACCCTCATATTTACTGAATCTGAGGGTTTGCGACAGTTAAAACACGTTGTACATGAGGCCCTATATCCTTGGAAACCCTCAAGATGGAAATAATGCTTCCAACACAGAGTATTATCTAAATGAGGTAACATTAATTTACACTACTTTGTTGCAATATAAAATCTCATTAAAATATATATGACTTATTAATAATGTTTATATAAATATTTACTTGTAGTTGTCTCAAAAAGATGATGAGAAAGCGAGCATATGGTGGAGGACATCTAAGGGGTCCGTCTGGGAATTTTTTAAAAAAGAATAATTAAACCAAATATTAAACACCACTGAGAAAAATTACAGTTGAGTTCAATTCAATTGTAGAGACAAGTTAGGGTAACATTCCTGATAAATATTATTTGTTCCTCCAGTGTGCACTGTGAAAGTGAACTCGAAATTACATATTTGTATCCTGTATATGTCTACTGAGGAACATATGACTGTTTCATCGATGTAACACATATGCGTGGTCAAATGTTGCTTCTTTTAATATTGTTTAAGTAATTCTGAAATCGGATTCCAAATAGTTTGAGGGAGTTGATTGAGCTCGACCGTGTCTTGATCTGTAGGCAACAACCTCAAAGCCACACTTCCATATTAGTTGCATTTGTTTCCATTCCACTTGCTCAAACTCATTCTGTATCCCGTTTTGCTGAGGGGCCAATAGCAAGCATGCTATCAAACACTCCGAACCTCTCCGAGACCCGAGCGACCAATGTAAGAGGACCATCAGCTGGTCTGGATACACTACATTGAATGTTGACCCATCAGGATAAATGGGGAATGTTCAGCTCCAATGGTTTGGCCTGCATGTCAACCACACAACTGACAAGCGGATCCATCCCAAGCTGGGACTGCAGCTTGACTGCCCCGGTTCCAGTGTTGACTAACTCCCCCATATGGTTCATCAACGGACAGCGGTCCCAGTATTTCAGGAGACCAAAGTAAGCTGGTCACAAAGTGGTTGGTATCTCATGGTTTTTTTACCTTTGATTTCATGGATGGTGTAGGGTAGACCTCCTCAGACTCCCTAGCTGCCATGCTAGGGAAATCAGTAGCCTCTTTGAGCATGGTTCATGAATCAATATGCCGAACAGCTAAATATCTGTTCTTGTACAAGGAGCTGTATGCATATACAGCTGTATAGTGAGTATTTAAATCATCTTAAGCTTGGCTTCAATTGGTTTGTTCTTCATGCCCTAAAAGGTACACAGTGCTTTTCTCCCATGAAGAACAAATGAAGCAATTAAAACATGTATTATGAGAAATAATCAGCAGACTATTAATTTAGCAAGTTGTTGTAACTGGTAATTCTTAAGGGCAGTGTTCAGTGTTGGCTAGTCACATAGATCAAGAACAGGTTTTGGTAGTTTTCAAAGGCGATGCGAAATGTAGATGAGCCTGGAAATCAGTATTAGAGAAGATGGTCCGATATCTGTTAAAGAAAGAAAGAACTGTTGAGCCTGGACCTACTCGCCTATGTCGCGTGGGGTAAATCATGCTACACATTGACAGAGACTGACCACT
Organism: Lissotriton vulgaris; assembly: GCF_964263255.1. Taxonomy (NCBI): domain Eukaryota; kingdom Metazoa; phylum Chordata; class Amphibia; order Caudata; family Salamandridae; genus Lissotriton; species Lissotriton vulgaris. Next base: position 139,252 of record NW_028253252.1, read on the forward strand.
TCACTCCAGGTCATTACAGACAATGTCTACGGTTTTGAGTTTTTTATCTACAAATTAATGAATTCTGGTTTTATAGTCTAATTAGTTCAATGAAAGCAAACCAAGACCACAAAACCTATAATGCAGCAGGCACACACACAAAAGTGCAGGGCTGGAAACAATGTCCGTAATGACCCGCGGGGATGTAGTCACCCTACATGGACACCAAATGTAGTACACTACGCACTCCAGTTAGATTGATGTTTTAAGGTATATGGTAGTGTACGGTGTTGAAACAATACAGTATACCCTGACAATTCTTTGCACTTTGCCGAAGGTACTAATCAGGGACACTGCAACGAGGTTGTTAGCAGGAATCCTGCTCCATTAATATTCTTTACATGAGTCCTTGTGGCTGACAACGCAGAGATAGAGGCCTGCAAGGGACTACAGACCTCGGTCACTGCGTTCGATTTCGCAATGTGCCTGCATTGTGACCCGTTGACCTTAAAGGCGCTGCATCCCAATGCCACATAAATAACAGATCTGCAAAGGGGCGTGGAGAGGAGCGTGCAGCAGTCCATGGACTCCTACCTGCGCTGTTGAAGCTGTCCCTCAGGGGTGGTTACAAGTGTGCAATGGGGCCCCACTGACACTCTTTGAGTAGCTGTACGCTCTACAAGACTATTTTAACATAACATAACACTGGCACCACTACTGAAGCACATGCAAATCCTTGATACATTTATTTGCAAATTGGAAGAGAGGATTTATTTGACCCATCACTGCCTCCAGGTCTTTGTGATTCACAAGGAGTCGCTACCTGTGCTTGGCAATACTTGAATGTCTTCAGCACATTCAAATTTGGATTTTCCCATCGTTGACCCTACTAATATGTGCAGCACAGACTATATTAACGGGAAAAAACATTTAGGACATCTAACCCAGAGCGTTTTCTGTTTCTATTACGATACACCTCACCACTCCACGATTCTAATGGACGTGCTGCATTTCTTTATTTTAATTAACTGAAATGCCCTTGTGAATATCAGTTTTTGTTATAGCTTACTGCAATATTTACCAGTTTACACAATATATGTAAGAACATTGGGGCATATTATCAAGCACTGCGTTATAATTATCGCCGTTTTAGCGGCAGAAAACTGCCGCTAAATCGGCGATAATGGGCTTGATAATATGCCGTAGAGAATTCCAATAGAAGCCCATGTTGACACCAGACCATGGGCTTCTATGGAAATTCACAAGGGCATATTATCAAGCCCATTATCGCCGCTTTAGATGCAGTTTTCTGCCGCTAAAACGGCGATAATTTTAACACCGTTTCTTGATAATATGCCCCATTGTTTGTAAACGTGTGGGCTCTGGCCATGTTATCTTAAGCGAGGAATGGCTCAGCGTGAGTGAGGTCAGCACGTTCGGGAGATCTTTCAGAATGACCAGCAGGTTGTTGCACAAGTATTGTTCGAAAAGATGTGCATGTTGCAAGAGGGGATGTGTGCACGAGAGGAGGTATGTCTACGTGTTCCAAGCTGTATTTGTATTTGCTGGCAGTAGTGCTGCGATGCTAGAAAGGGGCAGCAGTCTGGAGGGAACCCATGTAAGACGCTGCCAGTTGTGATGCAATGGGTCACTGACTTGGCAGTGACTAAAATAAACTTTGTTATCAATCACTATAACCTCTAGGAAAACAAATAGCAAGGGTATTACTCGCCACCCAAAACCGCAATCGGATGACTGGACTGTAATCGCTGATAAGGTGCATTAGCGTGTTCACAATTATTTCATCATGTGAAAGGTAGGTTAAAAAATAAAAATGTATAACCAAATATATAAGCATTCATTTTTATGTTCTTGTTCTACAGAAATGCATTGGCAAAGTCAATAGATTTGATGTTTGTATGCCGTAGGGAACCGGTGTGTGCACGACTTATAAACATTGCACCCATTGGCTTTGCCAGTGCTTGTTTGTGTACTGGAGATCAAGCACAGTGAAATTAATCTGAAAAGTGATGCTACAAAAAGGAAGTGCTTTCTTTTTTGTAGCGTCCAATTTTTCAGAATATTTTGTTTGCTTTCCATTGCCGATAGGCCACTCGCTGACCGATTATAAACATGGTGGCTGTCTTAGAATGGTTAAACAATAATACAGTATGCAAAATACCGTTCCAAGTTGGCTACCATGACTGATAATTCAGCAAGCAGCCCATCAGCAATAGAGAGAACGCTCTGGCAAAAGCGTCTGACAGAATGGCTGCAACAGAAAAAAAAGCTATTTTCTTTATGTAGCATCGATATTGTTTGGATAATTTTGCCAGAGGTCTTTCCCCGGAGAGACCGGCTGCTCTATAATTAAACAGTTATAAAATGGTTCCTCATTCAGTCAGTGGAAGTGGAACGACATGCCCAAACAGCCAATAGAAAAGCAGCGGCACTAAAATATCCCCATTGGCTGTTTCAGTATATGATTGACATACAGCAGTATTAGGATTTTGGAGGATGCCGGACATGTGCCAAAAATTGGCAGATGGCCTATCCGCCCTATTTAGAATGTAGAGGCATGTGTAGGTATATGTCCCACTTCAGCCAAACTATAAAAAACCACTACAAGCAATATATCTCAACAAAAGAAACATGGCCTTTAATATTTCTTCATGCTTAGGGGGTCTGTTCAATTTAGGACTTTAATTGATACAAACTGAACCACCAGAGGTTTTACTTTACTCACAATTCAAACAGCCAGTCTAATACATTTTCCAATGTGCTACACATAATGGGGATATCTTATGCTATCTTATAATATACTACTGTTTCTTACTCTTCTAAAGAATTCCACTAATTTTAGCCTTAGACATTAAGGGACTCATTTATGAGGTTTTGACGTAGGGCAGCGCCACAAACAATATTGCAAAAAACACAGTTGATGGACAGAATGTAGAACAATGTCATACATTCACCCCAGTACAAGGATCTGGGCCTAAATCCATCGTTTTTTGCACTCCACACCACCCTGGGTTAGACACTGGCTATATGCAAATCAGCTCTGACCCTGTGCCTCATGGGAACAGTCCAATCCGAACTACCAAGCCATGTCTTTCCCAGACCGGAATCAAGCATCCAAGGACCGGTTTCTGGCTATCAGCCTTCATCAGCCTGGATAGCTTGACTCACGTCAAGCTATCCAGGCTTGGCAGTTCGGGCTGGACTGTTTCCATGAGGCACAGGGTCAGACTGATTTGCATATAGCCATGTCTGAACTGGGGTGGCAGAGTGGGCTAAAGAACGGTGATGGATTAAACCCAGATCTTTTGACTGTGAGTGTTTGATTGATTCAGATGCTCCGTCCATCACCTCCCCCTTTTGTACCACAAACAATATTGCAGCGCTGCCCTACGTCAAAACAAAAGGGCAGGAATGTTCCGTACCTATGCAATATGGTGCATTCTTGTCCTTTTCCAAAGCACTGGTGCACAATGGGCTGCCATGCGCCAATGTAGGCATCCAAGCATCATGGTGCAAGGGTACCTGCATTGTGGCACTGACTGGTTTTGTGCAGGAAACGGCACCTTTCTGCACAAAATCTATCAATTTAGGCGATTTCCTCTTTCTATGTGGGATGCAGAATGCAGCACACACTGGAAAAAGTAAAAATACAAGGAGAAAAGAAAACATTTCTCTTTGTTGCGCCTCTGTTGGACCTAGATTACCCAAGCCTACATATGATAGCTTGGCACAGTAGTGGTCTACAGCTAACTCAAGGCGTTGGCTAAGTACTTACAAGTCTCACCCACAGTAACACAGTGATGAACCACTAAAATAAAGACACAACACCTCTGTTTGGAAAAATACCGTTACCTTTTATAAAAATAATATGGCTCTTTGGTTTTAAATCATACAGGATACAACATCAATTTCTTTCAGGAATAAACATTACACTTTTACTTTGAGAAATTACTTTTCAATCTTCCTGCTGTGGAAAAAGGACAGTAAAACACATTCACTTGATAAAAGTTCCGTAATTAGGAAGTGACACTCTTTTGAAATTAAAAGAAACCTGTTAGTTTTATACTATGTAGGGTTACACAATTACATCACCTAACTGGCATGTACATTTCCTAACAGTTTCAGAGTGCTATTCAGGGTTATTGGCCTGCTTCAGTAGTAATTTTCAAGACCCTAGTATCACTACCCTGTAACCAATTCTGTAATTACTCTGGTGTATCAAGCTAACTCCCAGCTCAGATCAGCCCTGGGCTCTACAATGAACTATTATTTATTCTATTCACAACTTAGGATTTTCACTAGCAGTTCCCAGTTATTAGACTCTTTAGGGGCCCCTCTCCCCTGCTCCTTACTTTAGCGTGGGGACGATGATGTCCCAGTCCCCACGCGTCACTGTTGCCTCTGGGCGCCTGCCGGCGTCTTTGCCTCTGTTCCGCCGAACCGGCGCTTTGCTGGGGGGTCTGGCGGTGAATTGATTGGGGTCCCCGCTCACCCTTCCCTGCTCGTGTCTGCTTCACACTTCGACACACGAGCGGGAAGGTAAAAACGGAGCAACACGCCTGAGCCTTCTTTTCCCTCGCTCGCGCTGGCTCCTTCAGCTAGCGCTCGAGCGTGAGGGATCGGTGTCACTGACACGGCGCTCCAGGAAGCCTTCCGGCGCCGCCTCAGTCACGCCGACAGTCGCGCTGATCCTCCGGTCATGCGCGGAAGCGCTCCACGACGGCTCCGCCTCCTCAGCGACGCGCACTGCTCCGGGCCTGCTCACCTTGTTGCCCCTCCTTCCGGGGACCTTCACCGCTCACGGGGCATGCGCGAGCCCGACGCTGGAAGCGTCTCTTCAGGGGCCGGCTCACTTCGCCTCACGAAGGCTGATTAAGGCAGCGCAGGTGCGAGGGACCAGTGTTCCCGCTTGGCGCCGCGCTGTCACCACTCTTTTGGCCACTGATCTTCCCCTCCCTTGACTCCAGGGAAAAACGCTGCACAGAGCGGGACGCTCTATCGTCAGGGTCCCAACAGGCTCTGCTGCCGCCTGCCTCCTCCACCAAGCCTCAGGAGCACCACAGAGTCCACACCTGGCTGGAATCCACTCTCCTACTCAGCGCTGGTAGGTGGAAGTCTTATCCAGGGAAATTAAGTCTCCTAGCCAGGCGTTCTACTAGGGATCAATGGGGGCAAGACTTAGAAGGGTCTTCCTTCTCAAGTAGCTCGATTTCTGTCTCAGCAGTTGTTGTCTTGAGAGAGGGATCGGTCAAAGGCTGAAGGGGGAACAATCCTCTGAAGTAACTGTCAGCCTCAGTGACAAACTAGCTGCTCTCAGTGTGTCCACCTCCTCTCACCACTGCCTCACTCCTCTACTCTGGGGTCAGCACAAAATGGCTGCTGGTCACTGGCCTTATATAGGTTGGCCTGAGACCTGCAGAAGTCTCTAGTTGATTCCAGAAAGTTCCCTAATGTTATCCTATGGACCTGCCCTCCAGTAGTGTCCGTTATGGCAGTTGGTGGACACCATTTTAGATCTTCTGGAGATCCCTAGATTTTCAAGGGGGTGACTAGGCCTCACAAGTTATGAGGGAAAAATGGCGTCATCGCCAAGGAACACCTAGCCCCCCTGACAGCATTAAAAATTCCTGATGGACACATGTAAAAATAAAAATAGAAACTCTGGGAGGCTAAGGGGGACAAAAATAAATCATGGTGGTTAGAGTCTTCCCAGAAGCAGACAGGTCTAACACGCGTCCCCCCCAGCTGAAAGTGGGGAGAACTACCCAACCCCTTGGGAGTCCTCATCACTAAGGCGGAAATACCTGGATAGACCGTCTGCGTTGGCATGGTCTGCCCCAGGTCGGTGTTCCACCCTAAAGTCCATTCCCTGTAGGGAGATGGACCACCTTAGCAACTTGGGATTCTCCCCCTTCATTTGCATCAGCCAACGAAGGGGGCGATGGTCAGTCTGAACTAGGAAGTGCGAACCAAACAGGTATGGTCGCAGCTTCTTCAGAGCCCAAACCACCGCAAAGGCTTCTCTCTCAATTGTACTCCACCTCCTTTCCCTGGGGAGTAGTCTCCTGGACAGGAAGACCACGGGTTGATCCAAGCCCTCATCATTTAGCTGCGATAACACTGCCCCAATGCCATGTTCTGACGCATCTGTTTGGACAATGAATTCTCTAGCAAAATCAGGGGCCTTGAGAATGGGAGCGGAACACAATGCTTGTTTCAAGGTCATGAAGGCTCACTGGCAAGCCTCCGTCCAGACTACCCGTCGGGGTTGCTTCTTGGAAGTAAGCTCAGTGAGGGGGGCCACGATAGTGCCATACCCCTTCACGAAGCGACGGTAGTATCCAGTGAGGCCCAGGAAGGCTCGGACCTCTGTTTGAGTCTTGGGGGGCTCCCAGGCGATGATAGCCTCAATCTTTGCCTGGAGGGGCTGCACCGTCCCTCTGCCCACCAAGTGACCTAGGTACACCACCGACCCCTGTCCGATCTGACACTTGCTGGCCTTGATTGTCAATCCAGCCTGTTGCAGGGCATGAAGAACAGCTTGCAGATGCTGCAAATGGTCCTCCCAGCTGCTACTGAAGACAGCAATGTCATCCAGGTATGCAGCAGAAAAAGCTTCCATTCCAGAAAGGACCCTGTTCACCAGCCGCTGAAAAGTGGCAGGGGCATTCTTGAGCCCAAAGGGCATCACACGAAATTGGTAGTGTCCCTCAGGTGTAGAGAAGGCTGACCTTTCCTTCGCCTCCTCGGTAAGGGAAATCTGCCAGTACCCTGAAGTTAGGTCAAAGGTACTTAAGTATTGAGCAGCTCCCAGCCGGTCAATAAGCTCATCCGCCCGTGGGATAGGATGGGCATCAGTTTTGGTCACTGAGTTCAAGCCTCGGTAGTCCACACAGAATCTCAATTCAGGTGTGGTGCCTGGTGGGGCAGCTTTTGGTACCAAAACCACCGGGCTAGACCAAGGGCTTCCAGAAGGTTCAATTACTCCCAGTTCCAGCATCTTGGCGACTTCACTCTTGATGCTGGCCTTCACCTTGTCCGACAGCCGGTAGATTTTAGACTTCACAGGTGGGCTGTCTCCTGTGTCCACGTCATGGGTACACAGGTGGGTCCTACCCGGGACAAGGGAGAACAGAGAAGAAAATTGCTCCAGGACCTGGCGGCAATCACTCTGCTGTTCAGGAGTTAGGGATGGCGAGAGAATTACTCCCTCCACCGACCCATCCTTTTCTTGGGACGAGAGAAGATCAGGGAGAGGTTCGCTTTCTTCTTCCTCTGCTCCATCGGTTACCATCATCAAGACAACCGCGGGCCTCTCATGATGTGGCTTGAGGCGATTGGCATGCAGCACCCTGTGGGGCTGCCTCGGGGCCCTAAGATCCACCGAGTAGGTGGACTTCCCCTTCTTCTCCAACACCTCAAAGGGGCCTGTCCAACGGTCCTGTAGGGCATTTAGCTCTCCAGGTTCCATCACCCACACCTTCTGTCCAGGCTCCAGTTCCACTGGGTGAGCGTTGTGGTCATACCACTCCTTCATTACTGCTTGGCTGGCCTCCAAGTTGTCTGAAGCCTGCTTCCACAACTTAGCCATTTGGCTCCGGAAGGCCAGCATGTAGCTCACCACGTCCTGGGGAAGCTTGCTGGGAGTCCGTTCCCATCCGTCTTTCACCAGGCTGAGAGGTCCCCGTACAGGGTGCCCGTACAAAAGTTCAAAGGGGCTGAAGCCCACTCCCTTTTGTGGCACTTCCCTGTAAGAAAACAAGAGACAGGGTAGGAGGATGTCCCATTTCCTCCGCAGGCTCTCAGGTAGACTCCGTATCATACCTTTCAAGGTTTTGTTAAACCTTTCCACAAGACCATTGGTTTGTGGGTGATAAGGAGTGGTAAACCGATAGGTAACCCCGCACTCCTTCCACATAGCCCGCATGTATGCTGAAAGGAAGTTAGTCCCCCTGTCGGACACAACCTCCTTGGGGAAACCCACTCGGGTAAAGATCCCCATCAGGGCCCTTGCCACCACAGGTGCAGTGATGGTCCTCAGAGGTATTGCCTCTGGGTACCGTGTGGCATGATCCACCAAAACCAGTATGAACCGGTGACCAGCCGAAGTTGGTGGATCCAATGGCCCCACAATGTCGATGCCCACCCTCTCAAAGGGGGTGCTAACGACAGGTAGTGGTTCCAGGGGAGCTTTAAGCTTCACTCCTGTTTTCCCACTAGCTTGGCAGGACACACACGTCCGACAATATGTATCAGACGCCACTTTCATTCGAGGCCAGTAGAAGTGGGGGACAAGCCGGGCAAAGGTCTTGTCCTGTCCTAGATGTCCTGCCAATGGTATCTCATGAGCCAGTTCCAGTAGAAAGGCTCTAAAGCATTGAGGGACCACCAAGGCTCTGGCTGAACCGTGGCCAGGTGCCTTGGGCTCACTGTAGAGGAGTCCATCCTCCCAGTAAATCCGGTAGCTCCCTTCAATGTTTCCCGCTGCCTGGGCGTTGGCCTGTTGCCGCAGCCCCTCGAGAGTAGGGCACTCTTTCTGAGCTTTGCAGAACTCTTCCCGGGAAGGACCTCCCTCCACATGCCATTCAGTAGGGATGGGTAGGTTCTCCAGGGAAGCAACACTCTCCCCTGTGGACTCCAGATCCACCTCCGCAGGTGGTCCAGCTGTCTCACAAGGTGGAGATGTCGAGGCAGGGTCCTCCGGCCTCTTGTCCTTCTCCTCTCTGGCAGCCGGCTGGGCCATTGTTCCAGGCTCCAGCGTAAGCAAACTTCCCCTTCGGGCAGTCGCTGACCTTGTGCTGACACAAGTCCAGTCAGGGGGTCCCAGCATCGCAGAGTGAGTCTGGTACTCCACCCTCCTCCAAGCATTGTGCTCCATATCATTCCCTAACAGGCAGTCAACAGGCACGGCAGGGCTTACGGCAACTCGAAGTGGACCTGCAACCCCTCCCCACTCAAAGGGAACCTCAGCCACAGGGTAGTGGCCCAATCTGCCGTCAGCCATTACGGCGGGATGGAGTACGTCTGGGATGACCTGCTCTGGAGACACCAGCTGACTCCTTACCATAGTCATGCTGGCTCCTGTGTCTCTCAGAGCCTCCCCTCTACGGCCATTGATGGTGACCCACTGCTCATACTTAGTAGTATTAGAGGGCAGCTGGGTCTTGGGAACCATCTCCTTATCTCCCAGGGACACTAAGGTGACACCCGCCCGCTCCCCTCCATTACCCAAAGGCATCTCCTCCCCGAGCACTACACTAGTGATTCCCGGGGCTTTTCCTCCAGTGGGAGGGGGTGGTCTTTTTGGGCATCTCACATCTCCTTTATAGTGTCCCACACCACCACACTCAAAACAATGAACAACCCTTGGCTGCTGGCTCTGGCCAGGGGTAGGGTTGCGAGGGGGGTTACTCTTGGGGATGAATCCTCTGCCCCTTCCTTGCGAAGTATTTTGTGGCCCTTTTGAGAACTCCCTCTTAGTTTCCCCTCCCTCTTTCTTCTGGGGGGCGCCCTGTCCTTGCTTCTGGGAATTCCCTCGAGTCCCCTTAGTCGACACCCGGGTACTAACCCAGATGTCCGCCTCCTCAGCAAGCTTCCTGGGGCTGGTCAGCTTGCTGTCCACCAGATGCTGTCTTAGTTCGGGAAGACACTTCTCGAGTAGGTGTTCCTTGAGTATGAGGTCATATAGTCCCTCATAGTCTCCTACTTCGCTGCCTCTTACCCAACCCTCCAGGGCCTTCCTGGAGTAGTCCAAGAAATCTACCCAGTTTTGTGTGCCCAGCTTGTAGCTGCCCCGGAACTTTTGTCTATATTTCTCAGGGGTCAACCCAAACTTCTTGAGCAGCGCTGATTTCATAGCCGGATAGTAGGTCTGTTCACTCTGGTCAAGGGCCAACAAAGTATCCCTGCCAGTGGGGGGCATGTATTTGTACAACCCACCTCCCCAGTGGACTTCCAGAATCCCATGGGCCCTCAGCGAGACCTCGTAGGCGGCTAGCCATTTAGCAATGTCGTCACTGGGTACATAACAAGCCATAATATCTTTTGGTAGGTACGGTCTAGGTTCCCTGGTGTTGGTCTGGATATCGCTGCCACCATTCTCTGGTTTAGGGGTACGTAAGTTTAGGGCTTGCAAATCCATCTCCTTGATGGTCCGCTCATGCTCCAACCTCTTTTCCTCCCTCACCATGTCCATCCTGGCTAGTTCTATTCTCATCCTCCTCTCCTCCCTCCTATCTTCTAACTCGGCGTCGGTCAGGCCCCTCTCTGACACACTACTGCCCACTCTAGAAGGTGTTCTAGGACCTGTTACAAGGTTCTCCCCTCCCGCCTGGTACAGTGTTGCGGTCTCCAGGACAGTGTCCTTGTCACTCTCCTCAGGATCTACCTCCTCCCCGGAATGAGCCTCTACCCATGCCCGAATACTGGTCAGCAGCTCAACTTTTCTGGCTCCTTTCTTGAAAAACACCCCCTGCTGCTGACACCATTCCTTCAATTGGGTCACAGTATAATTGTCTAGCTCTTCCACATTTACCTCCATTCTTATTTGAAGTATAAAATGCTACACAGGAGAAATCCACAGAGTGACCTGAGGTCAACCTCCACCCACCGCCAGAAGTCAATTTAGAAAAACCAAAAATGTAAATTAGGAGGGCCGCAGGGAGAAAACTCCAGGTGGGGTCTCGTGGTTGGCACTGCGTTACTAATAAGTGAGTGTAAGTACAAATCCGCTATCCCACCGCTGAAACACCAATTATGTTGGACCTAGATTACCCAAGCCTACATATGGTAGCTTGGCACAGTAGTGGTCTACAGCTAACTCAAGGCGTTGGCTAAGTACTTACAAGTCTCACCCACAGTAACACAGTGATGAACCACTAAAATAAAGACACAACACCTCTGTTTGGAAAAATACCGTTACCTTTTATAAAAATAATATGGCTCTTTGGTTTTAAATCATACAGGATACAACATCAATTTCTTTCAGGAATAAACATTACACTTTTACTTTGAGAAATTACTTTTCACTCTTCCTGCTGTGGACAAAGGACAGTAAAACACATTCACTTGATAAGAGTTCAGTAATTAGGAAGTGACACTCTTTTGAAATTAAAAGAAACCTGTTAGTTTTATACTATGTAGGGTTACACAATTACATCACCTAACTGGCATGTACATTTCCTAACAGTTTCAGAGTGCTATTCAGGGTTATTGGCCTGCTTCAGTAGTAATTTTCAAGACCCTAATATCACTACCCTGTAACCAATTCTATAATTACTCTGGTGTATCAAGCTAACTCCCAGCTCAGATCAGCCCTGGGCTCTACAATGAACTATTATTTATTCTATTCACAACTTAGGATTTTCACTAGCAGTTCCCAGTTATTAGACTCTTTAGGGGCCCCTCTCCCCTGCTCCTTACTTTAGCGTGGGGACGATGATGTCCCAGTCCCCACGCGTCACTGTTGCCTCTGGGCGCCTGCCGGCGTCTTTGCCTCTGTTCCCCCGAACCGGCGCTTTGCTGGGGGGTCTGGCGGTGAATTGATTGGGGTCCCCGCTCACCCTTCCCTGCTCGTGTCTGCTTCACACTTCGACACACGAGCGGGAAGGTAAAAACGGAGCAACACGCCTGAGCCTTCTTTTCCCTCGCTCGCGCTGGCTCCTTCAGCTAGCGCTCGAGCGTGAGGGATCGGTGTCACTGACACGGCGCTCCAGGAAGCCTTCCGGCGCCTCCTCAGTCACGCCGACAGTCGCGCTGATCCTCCGGTCATGCGCGGAAGCGCTCCACGACGGCTCCGCCTCCTCAGCGACGCGCACTGCTCCGGGCCTGCTCACCTTGTTGCCCCTCCTTCCGGGGACCTTCACCGCTCACGGGGCATGCGCGAGCCCAACGCTGGAAGCGTCTCTTCAGGGGCCGGCTCACTTCGCCTCACGAAGGCTGATTAAGGCAGCGCAGGTGCGAGGGACCAGTGTTCCCGCTTGGCGCCGCGCTGTCACCACTCTTTTGGCCACTGATCTTCCCCTCCCTTGACTCCAGGGAAAAACGCTGCACAGAGCGGGACGCTCTATCGTCAGGGTCCCAACAGGCTCTGCTGCCGCCTGCCTCCTCCACCAAGCCTCAGGAGCACCACAGAGTCCACACCTGGCTGGAATCCACTCTCCTACTCAGCGCTGGTAGGTGGAAGTCTTATCCAGGGAAATTAAGTCTCCTAGCCAGGCGTTCCACTAGGGATCAATGGGGGCAAGACTTAGAAGGGTCTTCCTTCTCAAGTAGCTCGATTTCTGTCTCAGCAGTTGTTGTCTTGAGAGAGGGATCGGTCAAAGGCTGAAGGGGGAACAATCCTCTGAAGTAACTGTCAGCCTCAGTGACAAACTAGCTGCTCTCAGTGTGTCCACCTCCTCTCACCACTGCCTCACTCCTCTACTCTGGGGTCAGCACAAAATGGCTGCTGGTCACTGGCCTTATATAGGTTGGCCTGAGACCTGCAGAAGTCTCTAGTTGATTCCAGAAAGTTCCCTAATGTTATCCTATGGACCTGCCCTCCAGTAGTGTCCGTTATGGCAGTTGGTGGACACCATTTTAGATCTTCTGGAGATCCCTAGATTTTCAAGGGGGTGACTAGGCCTCACAAGTTATGAGGGAAAAATGGCGTCATCGCCAAGGAACACCTAGCCCCCCTGACAGCATTAAAAATTCCTGATGGACACATGTAAAAATAAAAATAGAAACTCTGGGAGGCTAAGGGGGACAAAAATAAATCATGGTGGTTAGAGTCTTCCCAGAAGCAGACAGGTCTAACAGCCTCCTTAACCTCATGCATGCTGATGACGAGCTAAGCTCGTCATGCAGCACGGTGGCGCTGTGCTGATGACGAGCTGAGCTCGTCATGACCTCCGCGGAACGCCCACGCGGGGATAATTCCCCCGGTGGGCTGGGCGTTCCATTGAGCGGGCGTAGCCATGACGAGCTCAGCTCGTCATCAGCACAGCGCCACTGTGCTGCATGACGAGCCGAGCTATTCGTCAGCACTGCGGCGCCGAGCATGGTCCCCCTCCCTCCCGCGCCGCAGAAGAAGAATTAGCCCCACTGCGATGGGGTTAACGCCACCCCTGGTGTGGAGCTCGATTTTGGCGCATTGCCGAGTTTAAGATTTCTCGTAAATCTGGGAATGCTTCAGATTCTATGGGTGTTACGAGGGAACACCCACAGCAAGACCCATGGAACACCCCTTAAACGCAGTGTTCTGCTTCAAAGGGGCAAATATTTACAAGGACATGAAAAGCCACATAAAGTGGCTTTGTAAATATGCCAGTCACACTGCGCAACTGGAGCGTCAAAAAAATGGCACTCCGGTGGTGCAAAAGTGCTCATAAATGTGCTCGTCAGGGCCTCATTTACGAGCACTTTTGCTCATCCAGAACGTCACTTTTTTGACGTTTGTGGCGCAATAAGCCCCGGCATATTAACAAGGCAGCGTAAATCCACTTTATGTGGCTTTTCATGGCCTTGTAAATATGTGCCCCTTTCATGCAGATCACTGCGTGAAATGGGCGTTCCATGGGTGTTCCCACCCAACACCCATGGAATCAGGAGCATTCCCAGATTTACAATAAATCGTAAACCTGGGAATGCATCAGAATCTAACGCCACCCGAGGGGTGATGGTAGGGAGGCGCAACAATGAGAAATGTTTTAATTTTTCCTTTTTCTATGTGTGGCATTCTGCAACACACATAGAAAGAGGATATCGCCTGAATTGATTGATTTTGTGCAGGAAGCCTTCCCTTCCTGTACAAAATTAATCAGCCCCGCAACGCAGGCACCCTTGCACCATGGTGCAATAATGCCTGCATTGGTGCATGGCAGGCCATTGTGCTCCTGCACAGGGAAAATGGACATAAATGCACCATATCTGATAGAGAAGGCGCATTCCTGCCCTTTTGTTTTGAGGTAGGGCAGAGCAGCAACATTCCTTGCAGCACTGCCCTGCGCGAAAACCTCATAAATGAGGCCCTCAGTATGTTTTGTTTATATAAAGGGAAGGGATATGTACTGTTCTAGACTGTTGTAAGTATTATATGTTCTTGGTAATGGTTTGAAATATAGAATGTGATGACAGTAAGATGTGGCTCGTGTCCCACAGTCTGTTGCTGTTTAGCAGCAACTGACGGATTTTTACTACAAATTTGTGAGTGTTTTACTGCAGAGACCTCCTGTTTATTATTAAATCCTGTTTACTGAACCTACCAATTTTGTTGGTTCCAGCCTGCTCTCTTTTCAACTGTAGCACGTTATTTTGAGAATCCCAATGACAAATGAGTCCAAAATTTTTTGCACGGTAGCAATTTTTTAATGATATTTTCTATTAACAACAAGCTACTTCCACCTTCAGTCACAAATCGTAAATGCGCGTGAGTGGATAACAATCGCACAGGTCTGCACTCCGCGCCAAAGGTCACCGCGCTGATACGGTTTCTGAGTCACTGCTCCTGATGTGTCGCCCCCGCTCTGCCCTTGGCACATGTGAAGCTCCTTCACTGCAAGTGTCGGCGGGAATGGCCGAGTTTTTAAAGTAACAGCGACCCGCTGGAAGTCCTGGTCACAGATAAGGGAATTCCACGATCTGGAAGTGCTAATGCTCCCCCCGCCCTTTCAGAGTAGCTTAAATATTATCCTGACAGTAGACAAGGGTGCATGATATTGAACCATGAGAACTATCACTCAGACTCCTGAGCAAATAGAACATAACTAAATAGAACGACAATTTAAAAACACAAACATTGATGATGCATGAGCACACGCAAACGTCAAGAGGTCATAATCATGAGTGAACCGTTTGTGTGTGTATGCAATGTTTGGAAGCCGAATCAGCACGGGCAGGCACCGGGGAAACGCTGCACTTTGTCCTCGGGATACTGAAGGACACATACCTCTTCTGGTCTGAACCTGTCAGCTGATCGCGGCAGCTCGCTCGGCAGGTTCACTGCAATCCGGCGCCGGCAGGTTCCTGGCATTCTTTCTTCACGCGCTGGCAGCAAACGTGGGGCGCGCGCAGCTTTTACAAACGCAGAATCTACGCCCTTAGAAGACAACTCTCAACAAACACGTCTGCGCCACGAGCTCGGCACACTGGAGCTTATTTACAAGCCCCTTGCGCCACTTTTGACATGGGAAACGTGACGTACGGGTCTTGTAAATAAGCCCCACTGTGTTGAAAATTTGGCGCAAGAGACACTCAGGTAATCGTGTCCTAATTTACAAAGGTGCACTGAGTATCGCAACATGTACTGCACTAACTATTGCTATCCACGGAATAAGAAGGGTGCTGTGGACGCTAATGCAAACAAGGAAAGTGACTCCTAACGACCTACTTGGGTAGTAAAAGATAAAGGTGAGCTGGATCCCTCACAACCTTATGTCCCGAAGCCACTGCTCCTGTCGCACTTATATACGTTGAGCACCAGTAGTCTCTGAGAACCCTCATGGGGCTAGACAATTCGGTGCAGTTCTGCAGTACGAATAATATTTCCTTGGAAAGGGGCAGGGTGCTTTCTTCAATGACTAGATTGAGGCTGGTGCTCTCAGCAGAGACGTTTGAAGGAATGCGCAAAGTGGGCAATTAACCAAGCCCCATCTCCCATGGGAACCACCGGGAAAAGTGCAGTCTATCGCACCTCTATCTGCTTCTATGGGTTAACATGCCCCCTCCATCCGCCTATTTTTATTCAATGTCACGTTGCGTATATCTGTTTAAACTATTTT
This sequence comes from Lissotriton vulgaris, assembly GCF_964263255.1. Classification (NCBI taxonomy): domain Eukaryota; kingdom Metazoa; phylum Chordata; class Amphibia; order Caudata; family Salamandridae; genus Lissotriton; species Lissotriton vulgaris. Next base: position 155,013 of record NW_028253252.1, read on the forward strand.
TGTGTAGAGTCCAATTTTTTGACGTTGAACACACAATTCAATATCGCTTGCCATTATGGGGGCTTGAATAATCAAAAGAATGGGCAAAAAAATCCAGTTATTCCAAACAAGAGCCGCCAAATATTTTTTACCAGGGGCCCTAACAATTCTTAAAATGAAACTGGCTATCAGGTCCGGTGGGGAGGGGGTGGGTGGTCGAGTTGGAGATTCCAATGCCAAGAGTGTAACTGAAGAGTTTAGTCAGTCAAGTCAAGTCATAGAATTTATATAGCGCACTACATACCCAGAGGGTTTCAAGGCGCTTAGGAAGGGGGGGAGGATTACTTGTCAAATATCCACGTTTTAAGTTGCTTTCTGAATGCCAGGTGGTTCTGGGTAAGGCGAAGGTAAGCGGGGAGTGAGTTCCATGTTTTAGCAGCCAGGTATGAAAAGGATCTGCCTCCCATGGTGGTCTTGTTGATGCGAGGTACAGTGGCGAGGGCTTGGCTGGAAGAACGTAGTTGGCGGGAGGGGGTGTAGAAGGACAGTCGTGAGTTGAGGCATTCTGGACCGATGTCGTAGAGTGATTTGTGTGCGTGGGTAAGCAGTCGGAAAGTGATCCTCTTATTGATGGGTAGCCAGTGGAGGTCTTTAAGGTGACCAGAGATGTGTTCGTTGCGTGGGATGTCTAATATGAGTCTGGCTGAGGCGTTTTGGATTCGTTGGAGTTTCTTCTGGAGTTTTGCGGTAGTACCTGCGTAGAGGGTGTTTCCGTAGTCCAGCCGGCTCGTGACCAGAGCGTGGGTGACTGTTTTCCTTGTTTCGGAGGGGATCCAGCGAAATGTTTTTCTGAGCAAGCGAAGAATGTTGAAGCAGGAGGAGGATACGGCGTTGACTTGTCTGTTCATTGAGAGTGAGGAGTCCAGGATGACGCCTAGGTTCCGTGCGTGGTCTGTTGGGGTGGGTGCTTTTCCGAGGGCTTCCGGCCACCAGGAGTCGTCCCATGCAGAGGGGGATGTACCTAAGATGAGGACTTCTGTTTTGTCTGAGTTCAGTTTCAGACGGCTTTGTTTCATCCATTCGGCGACTTCTTTCATTCCTTCGTGTAGGTTAGTTTTGGCGGTGCTGGGGTCCTTGGTGAGAGAAAGGATCAGTTGAGTGTCATCCGCGTAAGAGATGATGTTGAGGTTGTGTTGGCGGGCGATGGCCGCGAGGGGGCTCATGTATACGTTGAAGAGGGTGGGACTGAGTGAGGATCCTTGAGGTACGCCGCAGATGACTTCAGAGGCCTCGGACTTGAATGGTGGGAGGCGGACTCTCTGGGTTCTTCCGGTGAGGAACGAGGTGATCCATTCAAGTGCTTTTCCTTGGATTCCGATGTTATTGAGGCGTTGTAAAAGGGTGCTGTGGCAGACTGTGTCGAATGCTGCAGAGAGGTCAAGGAGGATGAGGGCGACTGTGTCTCCATTGTCCAGTAGAGTTCGAATGTCGTCTGTTGCTGCGATGAGGGCGGTCTCAGTGCTGTGTTTTGCTCGGAAGCCAGATTGTGAGGGGTCGAGGGATTTGTTGGCTTCGAGGAAGGCGGCGAGCTGGTTGTTGACAGCTTTCTCGATGACTTTGGCCGGGAATGGAAGAAGCGAGATGGGGCGGTAATTTTTGAGTTCGGTGGGGTCCGCTGTGGGTTTTTTCAGAAGGGCGGTGAGTTCAGCGTGTTTCCAGTCTTCCGGGAAGGTGGCGGAGTTGAGGGAGCAGTTGATGACGTCTCGGAGGTGCGGTGCTACGACGGAGTCAGCTTTGTTGAAGATGTGGTGAGGACATGGGTCTGTGGGGGATCCTGAGTGGATGGAATTCATCAGGCGGATGGTGTCCTCAGTGGAGATTGGGTTCCAGTCGTTAAGGGTGTTCACGGGGGGAAGATGATCAGCAGATGGTAGGGTGGGTTGGTTTCCGGGTTGGTTGTCAAAGCTGTTGTGGATGTCTGCAATCTTGTTGTGGAAAAATGAGGCTAGGGAGTCGCAGAGGGTTTGAGAGGGGGTGATGTCGTTGGAGTTGGCCGAGGGATTTGAAAATTCCTTGACGATGTTGAAAAGTTCCTTGCTGTTGTGAGCGTTGTTGTCAAGTCGATCCTTGAATGCTGTTTTCTTGGCTTTTCGGATTAGTTGGTGGTGAGTGCGGGTGGCGTTTTTGAAGGCGTCCTTGGTGCTGGTGGTTGGGTCTTTTTTCCAGGCCTTTTCAAGGGAGCGGCAGAGTTTCTTGGACTTCTTGAGATCATCGTTGAACCATGAGGCCTTCTTGTTGCCAGGTTTACTTTGACGTTTTTTCAGTGGTGCTAGGGTGTCAGCGGTGTTGGATAACCATAGGGTGAGGTTGGCGGCGGCTTCGTTAGCGTTAGAAGAGAGGGCTGGGGTGTTTTGAAGGAGCGATGCGGAGATTTGGTCCGTGGTGATTTTGTTCCAGTTTCTTTGCAGGGTAGTTTGGAGGTGGATGTTGGGTTTTGGTTTGTTGTAGGTGAAGTGAACGCAGCTGTGGTCAGTCCAGAGGAGGTCCGTGGTGTGGCTGAAGGAGACATGGTTGCTGGATGTGAAGATGGGGTCGAGTGTGTGACCTGCGATGTGGGTGGGGGAAGTGACTAGTTGTTTGAGTCCGAGGTTGGCGAGGTTGTCCACGAGGGTGGCGGTGTTGCGGTCGTTGATCTTTTCGAGGTGAAAGTTGAGGTCTCCCAGAAGGATGTAGTCTTTGGAGGGGAGCGCGTGTGGGGTGATGAAGTCCGTGATGTCTTCACTGAATTTTGCGCGGGGTCCTGGTGGTCTGTAGAGGAGGGTGCCTCTGAGTGTGGTTTTGGGGTCGATGTGGATCTGGAAGTGAAGGTGTTCGGAGTTGGCGAGGTTGGCGTCAGAGCTGGTTGATATGCGGATTGATTTCTTATGGACGATAGCGATTCCTCCTCCTGTGTGGCTGGTACGGTCTTTGCGAGTGATCTTATAGTCTTCAGGGATGGCAATGGTGATGTCTGGTGCGGAGGAAGCATTCATCCATGTTTCCGTGAGGAAGGCGATGTCCGGGGAAATGGTGTCTAGTAGATTCCATAGGTCAATGGCGTGCCTGTGGACTGATCGGGTGTTGAGGAGGATGCATTGTAGGTGGTTGGGGTCGGGAATCTGTGGTGTGGTCGTAGCGGAGATCTTGTCGGTGCCGCTGAATTTGCAGGAGAAGCAGGAGAAAGGTCCATGGGTGTGTCCAGGAGCGGCTTGGACGCAGTTGGGGGCGCGACCGGGGTTAAGGGCTAGGAGGGTGGCGGCATCGTAGATAATGCGGGGGGGCTGGGCAGCACGAGGGGCAGGGGGTCTGGCGCTGGGCGCGGTCCAGGCGCGGACGGGCGTAGACGGGCTGAAGCGCGTGGACGCTGCGCGTGGGACCATTGGCCATAAATGGATGGTGGGGGGGGAGGGGCGAGGGCGTCTCAGCTGGGAGGCGGGTCGGGCACACGAGGACGACAACAAACACGCAAAATGGAGGCGGGGGGAGGAGCAGAGCGGAGCGCTATTGACAAATGCGCAGTCAATGTACACAAGCAGAAATGAAGTCACTAAACAAGCAGAAATTGAAAGTTACAGCGCTATTTAGGCAAAGCGCTATGCAAGCTATCACTAAACAAGTAGAAATTGAAAGTTACAGCGCTATTTAGGCAAAGCGCTATGCAAGCTATCACTAAACAAGTAGAAATTGAAAGTTACAGCGCTATTTAGGCAAAGCGCTATGCAAGCTATCACTAAACAAGTAGAAATTGAAAGTTACAGCGCTATTTAGGCAAAGCGCTATGCAAGCTATCACTAAACAAGCAGAAATTGAAAGTTACAGCGCTATTTAGGCAAAGCGCTATGCAAGCTATCACTAAACAAGTAGAAATTGAAAGTTACAGCGCTATTTAGGCAAAGCGCTATACAGGCACACAGCACGCGAAAAACAATGCAAATTTGAGAGGGCTTCTGACACGGAGCAGCGCTACGATACCAGGTGTCTGCCAGGGAGCGACCACTCCGACCGTGAGGAGGAGCGAGTCACAGGGTCTGCAGGGCGAGGAACGCTTTTACGAATTAGTGGGAGGGCGTCTCAGCTGGGAGGCGGGTCGGGCACACGAGGACGACAACAAACACGCAAAATGGAGGCAGGGGGAGGAGCAGAGCGGAGCGCTATTGACAAATGCGCAGTCAATGTACACAAGCAGAAATGAAGTCACTAAAGCAGAAATTGAAAGTTACAGCGCTATTTAGGCAAAGCGCTATGCAAGCTATCACTAAACAAGTAGAAATTGAAAGTTACAGCGCTATTTAGGCAAAGCGCTATGCAAGCTATCACTAAACAAGTAGAAATTGAAAGTTACAGCGCTATTTAGGCAAAGCGCTATGCAAGCTATCACTAAACAAGTAGAAATTGAAAGTAACAGCGCTATTTAGGCAAAGCGCTATACAGGCACACAGCACGCGAAAAACAATGCAAATTTGAGAGGGCTTCTGACACGGAGCCAACCATGGTCCTGCTTGAATAGCCACTGTATCTTTCTTGCGCTGCTGTGTGTTGTGGGCTACCCCGTGGCAATTGAACTCTAATCTGGAGTACACTTCGGGGTGTGCCACAAATACACTGATGCAGCCCCAGCAGCGCTTTATACTTTCCTTGACAAAGGACACACATAAAGTGAACCACCATCCATTTTCAATGGTGCCCATCATCACCTCACAAGGTTATAGAAATACTATTAGCGGATGCACAAACCGTTTGACCTGCCGCCTTGAGAGCGGTGTTTATTGATTGTCTAAGTAACTGCATCCATAGTTTCCTGTAACTGGGATCTCACTTCCACATCAGTGTGGTGTGGTCAAGTGTATGTGATATACATGCACTCTTCTGCAAGACCAAACTGCATGAAGTACAAAATGGTGGTTCCTGCCAAAACTGGTTGGGTTTGTGTCGTGTCTTGTGTGCATTCTCCTTTCTACTGTTTTACATGTTGTTGTTGTTGGAAATAAAGACCTCTACTGCGGAAAATATGTATATCACTGGTTCAGTCCGGACCTCAACAGACCTCCCCAAATGCTTGTTTTACAGCATACAAGTTGACCAATCCTAAGGCACTTCTTTCAACCTCTCCAAAAATGATACCCAGTTCCAGACAGGGTGAGTATGAGACCATTCAATCAACTATTTGTAGAGCCAGCTACATACCCGTGAGGGTCTCAAGGCGCTGGGGAGGGAGGAGGGGCCTCTACTGATCGAACAGCCAGGTCTTGAGAAGTCTCTTGAAGGTCAGCAGGTCTAATATCCATTAATCCAAGTACCATGCACCCGTACTCAATTTGAAAAATGAAGCACTTATGCTGCACAAAATCGACCCATGGTTCAACATTTCAACAAATATGAAACATAGATAGCAACATGTAACTTTAAATCACTGGCAAAACTGCCTGATCTAAACCACAAAAATAAATAGTGCACGACACCCCGCTGCAGTGGATGAAACACCTTGCCAACCGATGGACAGTGTCAACGTCACATCACAGAAATTTTGCCATTTAGGGTTCGTGGCAATTGAGTAAAAGCAGTCTACTAAATGTGTCATTTAACTATGGTGTTAAAAAATGTACCCCTTTTTAGGTGGTCGTCCCAGTTTTTATTTTTTGGGAGGCTCACCTGCTGGTAAATTTGATCTCTTACCACTGCAACACTACTATCCAGTGTATGAGCACTGACCCGTTAGCACATGTCCAGATTGGCTTAAAATAAGATTTTCACTATCCGACATGTACACATTATATGGTTCAGAAATACACCCAAAGCATGGAAAGTTAAACACCACTTGTGGGTTGCTGCACCTATTCTGCCATCCACTACAGGGGCACTGAAACAGGGTTCCAGGCCTTTTCTGTGTAGCCTGGCTGCTGCCATTTGGTCCACAAGGCGAGGGGGCAGTGTATTTAAAACTGGCACATGAAGAAAATCAAAGTTACCATGCCCCTACAGATAAAAGGCCACAGATGCTGTTATCACTGTGGCAGGCCTAGCAGTCCTATGTAGAAAACCAGAGTATAGATTAAAATAGTAATACTGTTATCTCAGGAAAGAGACTAGCTGAGAAAGCATTTGTTTGTAGTTATTAAAATCCAATTCTGACTGACATGCCTACTTGATCTTCCCTGAGCTTAAGAGAATATTCAGGGTGAGTGCTGCCGCCTTCCTATCTGCACAACGGTGTCAAACAAGGCAGGGCTGTTTGAGGCACATGTAAAACATGTGCACCTTCAACAGGATCAAACAGGACCATAACACAATCTTGGATTTTCTCTGACGCTTTGAACCAGTTTACTGAACAGCAAAGTCCTAAAAAAGTAGGCAAGCCAAGGATTGTTAGCATTTACTTCATTGGCCAGAGAGCAGCTAGGAATGTCTTAGGGTTTCCCCTACAAAAGCTAGATCCCCCACAGTGTTCCTCAGAATATTGACTAGACCTGCTGTATGTGACCTGAAAAAAAAGGAGCCTGAAGGACTGATCCCGCTCCATCGTGTAGCCAGGACAAAAAGGAGGACTCCAAGGACTAGTTGGCCGACTTGTCCTGTGACTACAGGGACACGACAAGCTGCAAGAGGCCTTTTCCTCCAAATTCCCAGTTGATCAGTAGGAACGGGACCTGGATTTTTTTTAGATTAAATGAGTGTTTTACCCAATATTTTCACGTATCTACAACATACCTGGACCTATGTTTTTTCATTAGAGAAATTATATATATATATATATATATATATATATATATATATATATATATATATATATATATATGCTTGCAATGTTTCCCCGGTTTAAAGACGCACTCTGAAGCAGATTAAGTCAGGCAAACCGGCATTCTTTATTTCAGAAAATTTTTCAAAAGCCTTACGCGTTTCAGAGCAGCATCCCCTTGGTCACAGGCATTTTCTTAAGGCTGCGCAGTATTGTTTGAAAGGCTCACTCCCAGCATGTGATTTATTCCAATTAGTGGGCTTCACAGGTGAGTACAACTTGTGTTGCATGCTGGGAGTGGAGGGCTAGAAAACCGAAGTGAACAGCTTGGGAATGCACAGAACATACTAAAGGACATTTTTTGTTTTATTAACTTTGACACCATTTGACAAATCTTCACAAAAAAGTCTCCTTCCTATAAGTTTCGGTGGGAGCCAAGAAAAAACAAGCATTGGCAAAACACATAGGTCTCACTATGCAAGATCCATTGGCTTTGCCAATATGTTTTACCAATGTTGTAAACCAGGGTGGCAGCTGTTCAACATGGCTAAAAGTTAATAGGGTAAAGGAGAGTGGTGCGGACTGGAATGTTTTAGAGTAGAGTGTTATGGAGTGGCGTATAATAAAGTTCAGCGGCGTGGAGAGGAGTGAAGTGTCATGTAGAAGCAGTGTTGGAATGCCATAGAGGGAGTAGAGGTTTGTGTAGTGGAAGGGCGTAGAGTGGAGCACAGTGTCAGAGTTGGGTAGAGTGTCGTAGAGTCAAGTGGCAGAGTTTTGCGGTGTAAAGCCGAGTGGCATAGTGTTGCGTAAAGTGGAGTATTGTTGTAAAGTGGCGTACAGTAGAGCAGATGGTCAGTGTGGAGTGGCGTAGAGTGGTGTGTCATAATACAGTGGAGTAAAGTGGCATGGAGTGTCATAGAGAGTTGTGGAGGGCATTGTAGAGTTCAGTAGTGTTGCAGAATGGTGTAGAGAGGAGTAGAGTGCTGTAGAGTGGAGTGGCATGGAGTGTCAGCAGAGCAGAGTTTAGTGGAATAGAGCATCAGAGTGGGATACCGTGGAGTGGCGTGAAGTACAGTAGTGAAGAGTATACTGGCTTAGAGTGCATTGGTTTTGAGCAAAGAAGTTTAGAGTGCAATGGCATAAAGTATAGTGAAACAGTAGATTGCCGCAAAGAGTGGCACAAATTAAGAGTGGCATGGAGTGGTGCAGGGTTAAGTGCAGAGGTGTAGAGTACAGTCATGCAGAGTAGCAGTGACGTAGAGTACAATGGTGCAGACTAGAAAAGTGTCCCAGAGTGCAGTGACGAAGCGTGCAGTGGCATAGACTAGAACACTGTAGAGTATAGTGGCCTAAAGTGCAGTATTGCAAAGTAGTTGGCGTACCTAGATGCAGTGGCGTAGGGTGCATTAGTTTTGAGAAAAAGTGGTGTAAAGTGCATTGACGTAAAGTGCAGTGGCGTAGAGTAGAGTATTTTACAGTAGAATGGAGTGGGGCAGGGAAGCACATAGTGGTGCAGGGTAGAGCGCAGTGGCATGTAGTATAGTGGAGCAGCACAGCATTGATTGCAGTGGCGTAGACAGAAGTGGCCCGGAGTTGAGTGGCATAGAGTAGATTGTTTCATAGTAGTAAAGTGGTGAACAGTGGAATGGTGCAGAGTGGTATAAAGGGAAGTGGTGCACAGTAGCTTAGAGTGGCGTAGAGTGCAGTAAAGTGGCAGAATGGTGCAGAGTAGATTGGCGTACAGTGCGTTGGTTTTGAGAAAATCTGTATAGAGTGCACTCACGTAGAGTACAGTGGCAAAGAGTGCAGTGTTGCAGAATATGGTGGAATAGAATGGAGCAGAGTGCAGGGGTGTATATTGTGGGGTAGAGTGCATTGGCGTAGAGTGGTGTAGAGGAGTGGTGCAGAGAAGACTGCAGTGACACAGTGGAGTGAAATGGCATAGTGTGGAGGGGTGCAGAAATGAGTGCAGTGGTGCAGAGTGAAGTGGTGTAACGTGGAGCATGGATGGTGTGGTGGTGTACTGCGAACCCTCAGCAGTAGTATTTGAGAAGGTAAGAAGCAACACAACTCAAAAGGTCAATCAAAAGATGACGTATAGGAGAAGTGTACTATTTAAGCACTATTGGCAAGAGCCACTAAGTGTGCTAAAGCACAAGCCAAACCAGATGGTGCTTGGACAGGAATGAGAACGGCCAATAGTGAATATGCTCTGCACACCCTGGCAGGAACAAACGGTCAAGAGAGTGGATGGGTTGTTGGGGGGCGGTAAGATGGAACAAGTTTGGTCTGACTGAAACAGTATCATTGAGTTCAGAGAAGGGGCTAAGACGTAGACATCAGTTATTGACCTTCCTGCAGCATGCTTAGTTTGAAAGAGACTGGCAGTAAAAGAGGCCCAGTTACTGCCAGCCTGGCTTCTCGTAAGCAACGACGATAAGTACAAAATTTGTGTTTACGCACAGTTTGCAGGTTTTCAAAACACAAATAAAAGGCATTGTTATTTACAATGCCAATACCTCAAACTCACAAATGTGAAATCTACTGCATTGTAAATACTTGTTGAGTTCTGAGACAGAGGCAGTCATAGGATGGCAGGGACCATGACGCCAGGCCATAAGTTTCAAAAGCAGGAGGGATGAGGAGGGAGCTGCAGCCAAAACAGACCTGAGTCTTTAAATGCACAGCAAATGTCACCAGATTAGAGCAAAATTTAGAGCCATGTTTACAACAGAGCTCTATAAACTATAATCACTGGTCTCGAGTGCTCCAGCTTAACCCCTTCCATGCTGATGACGAACCCCAGCCGTCATGCACTACAGTGCTCGTGTGCTGATGACGGCTGGGGTTCGTCACGGCCCGCCCCTGTTCGTGCTGTTTACAGCACACCAGGGGAATCACGGCCGCATGGAAAGGGTTAAAGAAAGAAATGGTGCTCAATAAAGCATGTCTCGCAGAGACAGCAGACTTACTGCCTTGGCGAGACCAAAAAAGAAAAATAACGCAAGACCTGTGCAGCATGACAACTTCTCAACGTGGTTCCAGCGATAGATTCAATAGGCACCCAAACTTGCTTGCCCAATCAGGACGTGTTAATTTTTGCTTCTAGGACAGAGAAAAGCAGCCTCACTGACGGGAGCAGCACGCTCTACAGTGGCTCCAGCGGTGCAGGAAGAGCAGTGCAGTTCTAAGCTCCTCTTTCGGGTAGCTGGGAAGCCCACAAAGCTGAGTGAGAGAAGGCTGTGATGCACCTTCTGTAATACCTCAGGCAGTGGCAGGTTTGGAGTTTTATTACCTTCCTTCCTGCACAGCTGTTTTCTTTGTCGTTAAGTTTCTAAGCCCTGTTCTCTGGCCTACTAAATCCAGGCCATGATTGAGGGTGCAGCACCTAAAGCTCTTTCTGAACGCAAGAAAAACGCTGGAAAATGCAGACCAGTGCGCTACCCGAGTGGTGCAAATGGCTGGATAAAAACTAGGGGTGGGCGGAATTTGCATAGTTGCGCTACGCAAAGTTCTGCGAAACTGCAAAAAATCTCCGCAAGCACGCAAAATCCACGAGCTCGTGGAATTGCTGTGCTGCCATAAGAATTGTCTCCAGCAGTGACCATGTGTGTCTGTAACTTTGCCACTGCGCCGAAAAGGCTCTGGGGTCCCTTGAGTGAGCTGTCCATCATAGTGGGTAATGGGTGGGAAGATGTTGCATACGGCTAGTGTTTGTGGGGCGGGACTTCTATGCATTCACATGCCTCTTGTTTATAAAATGTCAGAGACCGATCAGAGCAGCAGATGAGGAGAAAGAACTATAGGGGGATGCACTCAATGTCCTGGATGCCAAGACCTCCATCAAAGATCACAGCTACTTTTTAACTATAGACATGGGGAGAAGAAAGTACACCTGCCCAGCCTCGACCGTGCCCACACATTTTTTTGGCTGATAAATGCATTATTGAATTTGAGCTTTAACTCTGGCACCTACTTTATATCTGTAAGTGCTTCCCATTGAGGTTTAATTTTTGTGACAGGAGCCAGAATGAATCCTGCCCAGCAGCACATAATATTCCAAGGAGACGCCACCATTTTGTGCAATACCTCTACTAAACTGGAGTACTACTGGCTAATCACTAAGTGCTACCTCGTTGGGTAAATGTATAGTGCCTTTCCTACACTACAGCAGCATAAAGGGCCAGAACAGTTGTCTCCAGTAACCATGCGAGTCTGTAACTTTGCCACCGCACCGAAGAGCACTGGGGTCCCTTGAGTGAGCTGTCCATCATAGTGGCAAAAGGGCAGGAAGAAGTTGCATACCACTAGTGTGTGGGGGACGGGGCTTCTGAGAGAGTTCACATGGCTCTTGTTTATAAAAAAGGTCAGAGCCAATGAGAAAGAACCTCCTGGTCATAGGAACTATACAGGGATTGCGCTCAAGAAAGTCATGGATGCAAAGACCTCCAAGGATCACAGCTAATTTGACAGTAGATATGGGGAGAAAGCACACCTGCCCAGCCTCGACCATGCTCACAAATTTTTGGGGCTGATCGAGTTACTGAATTTGAGCTTTAATTCAGGCACCTGCCTTATATCTGCAAGTGCTTCCTGTGGAGGTTTAATTTGAGACACAAACGACGTGCCAGAATGAATCCTGCCCCACATATTAATCGGAAGATGCCACCGGCTTGTGCAATACCTCTACTCACCATGCCCACGAATTCCAGCACACCGCAGGTCAATGAATCGCCGAAATTTTCACAAATTCTGCAAGCAGAATGGAATTTGCCACCCACCTTAATAAAAACCATACCTTGCTGAATAATAACTCTACAGCCTGTCACCCCTCAAGTTTCTCAGGGGGATTTTGTCAAAAATCGAACTTAAAGACACTTATTTATACATCCCCAACATGAAGTTACTTGCGTTTTCTATGGGCATGCAGTGCTTGTATTAACTATTGTCTTAGCACTTCTGACATTATGCACCAGGAGGAAATTTCCATTCTCCCATAACTGGCCAATTGTCTTATTGTCTCCCCAGCGACAGACATGTCCAAAAGCACAACTGTTCTGCAGGAGCTTCATCAACCAGCAGAAGTCTAACTTATCTCAGGATTAGACCTTTATCAGAGCCAGATTGGTTCATTATCAAAGAACAGTTCTGAAAATCTTCTAATCCACAGGAGCTCAGGGACTTGAACCCTACTGCAGCAATGTGTACCCTTCGTTTTTTCCAAGCTCACATTGCATGGGAACCAGTCTACTTTTCTTCAACTTTATAGATCACTTTACTAGACTTGGGTGCGGATGCGGTTCAATACTGATCGCATCACGCTCCTCTGCGCATAATCCATTTTGTACTGTCTGGTGTCTTTCGAGTTCATGAAAAGGCAAAAATAAAGGTGAGAGTTGCTAGTTTGTCTAGCATGGCATAGAAAGATGAAGAGTTTTGTAATTCTCGAACTCTTCCAATGGATTGAAGAAATGGTGCTCAAATATTTGTCCTTTTGATTTGTTTTTTTTTTCTTATGATAGATGGTTATGTAAATCTATTAGTATGGGCAGTGGACAGGTTTTAAAAAGTATGTAAATATATTAGTATGGGCAGTGGACTGGTTTTAAAAAATCCAAACTATTAGCTTGCATATAGTCTGTACATATTTCAAATTATGAAATGTAATTTTTTGTATCAACAGCGCTGAAGAAGCTTTTCTTCAGGTGCTACGCATTGGCTGTGCTTGTAAGGCAATCTGTTAAACAATTAAAGAAAAGTTCTGCATCAACATTCAAGACTTACGATCATCTGTTAATACAAAATGTACATTTCTGTTGCCTCTTGTTTGTGTATTGCATGTTTGTAATGTATGATCAATGTGCAGCAGACCATTGAGGGCAGAAACGGTACGTCTTACGAGTTCTTCTGTACAAGGTAGGGATTATTCCAGGCAGTGCAGCTTTGAATCTCCAGGCTGCATCCTCTAATTTGTTTAGGATTTTGGATGCAGCCTGCTACAATCTTTGAGGTCCCTTGGACCAGATTTCATCGGAACAGATTGGGTCAGACATTCTGAGCTACATGTCCCCAGCAGCTTGGGACTTATAGACCATACCTACAGGACAGAGGAGCTCAAATCATAGATGGGAACTACAAACATTGAGGTGTGTCCCTGCCCCATCAATAGCCATGAATTAGAACAATGGATGCTAGCACAAGGGGATGAAGGGCATTGATGAGCTCCATGCAGATTTAGCAACTAGTCCCCATTTAGATTGGGGGGGGAGGGAGTAGCAAGATCGCAGTGACCGTCCAAAACGTTTATCTTCGAGTCGGACATGGTCAATGTGTTATATCCCAATCAGCAGTCTATGTCCAGGTGAGTTTGAATACAATATCAAAAGGAGGTGTATTCCTACTTCAAACATTCTGTCTTGAGTGTTCGCGGATTTTCTTTTAAAGTAACTTTATTGGCATTTATATCACACCGACATCCGAGACAAGCAAATAACCTGTATAATTATAATAACACAATGGGAAGAGCCAATCAGCAAATTCAGAGAACTGACACTGAAAAAAACCCATCTTTCAGCTAGTTGATTCACTCCATGTCTTCTACTGTTTTCGCTCCGATATGCCACAATTGGGCGCCGATTTTTTAGATGTTTGTTTCAACTAAATTTCACAACCCCTTCCCTCTGATCTCAAAATTCTCCATCTGGTTAAGGCAAGAGTGAATGTGGTATTAGATCCAGTGAGACCCCACTCTTGTTTTAGTAGAGCCAAGGCATGGCTTAAGATTCAGCGGTCTCCTCTTGCCTTCCCTCTTCTGCAAACTAAGAGGACTCAGGTTGGTGGCTTGGAGATTGAAATTGCAGTTAGTTCAGTAGTTCTGAGTAAGTACCCCATTTAGGCATCCAGGAGGCGTGCTACACTTTTATACCAGACATCTGGCTCCTTGAAGACAGTGGTGGATTTTACATCAGTTGGATCCTTAGTCTTGCCTCACCTCGTATTAGGATGCATGGATGGATTTAATCCAGGTCTCTACCCTAGAGAGGAGTGCCAATATGTACCATGGTTGTGTGTCACTCTGGATCCTCGCTGGGTGGCAGCATAACCCAGAGTGAGATTTAATCAAGCCACGCAAGGCCATCTTGCATGGCATGATAAATTTAGAATAGCGCATGGCAGCAAACCGCTGCATTGCTTAACTTTGCAGCAGAGGCATGCCACAAGTGGAGCGTGGGTGTTCCCACACATCTACCCATGCATTGACATTCCCATGTTTACCAAAACACTGATAGACCTGGGAATGCGTAAGGATCTATACATGCCCACGATAAATGCAATGACGAGAAATAACTTTAGTTCACCTGGTGTGCTGCCAGAATGCAGCACACTTTGAAAGAGGGGAAATGTCTCCAGAGGCTGATTTGTGGCCCGTCAAAAAAAAAATCTTGGCTAAAACCATGGTGTACGGGTGCACTAGTGCAGGCAGAGCACAAACGCACCACATAAAATGTTACATACCCGCCCTCGCCTTTTCTTGCTGCAATGCATAAAAAGTTAATGAATATGCTCCTCAATGGGCAATGCATAAAAAGTTAATGAATATGTTCCTCAATGAGCAACAATTGGAGCCTATTGCGAAAGATCAGAGTTGATTAGGAAGCTATTAAAAAGTTTAAATAATCGACAACCTTTTCAATCTAGTTCTGCTTGTTCCCAATGTGTCCCATTTCACTTTTAGCCTATTGACCACATCTTTCCTTTAAGTTTCTCCAAGTTGCCCTAGCTTCTGGAGCCTTTAATCTTTTAACACCAATTTTGTAAAACATTTAGGTAGAAAGATATTTGGACTGTGACCTCGTTTTATTCATAACGTTATTTTCACCTTTCATTTGGACCAGGTGATTACTCTTCCTGTGTTTGGCCCAAAACACAGGAGACCGTGCATGGAGACAGATGACCAGATATATGGTCAAGCGTGCAACTAGCGCTTGCAATATGTGGCTGTACCAATCTGACTACCACCATGCACTGTGCACCTACAAGTCCTGGAACCTCTAAGGCAGTGCGTTTGCTCCAAAGTGCATCACAACTATCAAATGTAAAGCGTGGTTGACCTCACCGGGCCGCAGTAAACAAACCAGCTTGTGGCAAATATCCAGGAAAGAAGTAAGGCATTCCATCGAATGTATGGCTAAACATGGTGAAGCTACATGCAGTAACTTGGGATCAGCCAAGTTAGTCTAATTTATAGACGTGCCACAAAGTCAATCAAGCAACCCCTCCCAAAAAATGTTAATCTATGCTGGATTTTAAAATATATATAGTAAATGAAGTGAGCAACCCAGTAAACCTTTGGGGGCTTGGGTAAAACGTGATAGAATGGGTAAAGTTGCCTCCAAAGGAGTTTGTTATACTAATTAAATTGAGTTAATTGTGTAAATAAATGAAATACAGGTGACTTAATCGTCCTGAGTGAAATTAATTGCAGTGAATTAGATGAACATACACATACTTAGGACTGACTAAACACAATACTTAACACTGAAACAATAACCAATGGACAAGTGTATAGGCAAAAAATAGTAGATTTTATCAAAATTCAATCATAAAGGGAAAAAAATACAGAAAAAATGTATAAAACAGGAATACAGGATGAGTGTCAGAAAGCAAATCAAAATCTCTGTAAAGCCTGTAAACCGCCTATCCAAAATAAAGATACAAAAAATTCTCCTTTGGTAAAGCTGAGATCCAAAGGAGAATTTGTTGTATCTTTATTTTGGATAGGCGGTTTACAGACTTTACAGAGATTGATTTGCTTTATACATATTTACTGTATTGTATTTTTCCCTTTATGATTAACTCAATTTAATTAGTATAACAAACTCCTTTAGTCAACTTTACCCATTCTATCACGGATTTTAAAATAGACCGAGCACGGTTAAAACAAAAAATAAAAAAAATAAAAAAAACACATTCAAAGACAGGTCTCGGGTGCGATGAAAACGGGCTTCGCCACGGCAAACCTATAGCCACATAGGACATAGTTACAAGCACAAAAATCTCTGCCTCAAAGCGGACTAACCTGAAGGGACGTAAAAAAAATCAAGGCATTAACTGGTGCAGACCTTGTTAAGGTGTAAACCTTGGGCTCGCCAAAACGGGCGCAAGCTACTATCCTTCCAAACATAATGTGTCCGGGTAAGAATATCAAAGTGTATTACACCCTTCGAGCAGACACTAGATTACAGAACGGTTGCTGTAAACTACCAGACGCCAAGTATGCGAGGCCTGTCAACAGTAAAGTTGCAGTTGATTAGCCGTCCCTGTCAGTAAAAGAACGCACTTGCAGCAAATGTTTATCGTGTTTAGTCTTACTCAGGGTGACAGATTGCGCATGGCAAAGTGAGCTTTTCCGCTAAACCTGGAAAAAAAAGCACACATTTGGACTGTAAAGAAAACGCATACATCAGGAGATGTTACATGGGAGAAAGTTAAACGAGGAACTAAATACGAACAAGCATAGTAAATTCAATATTTTTTATTTCTCCAAACCCAGAATATTAAAAACGCGGGAGACAAATAAAAAATATATAATTGAGTTCCACCGTAAGGGAATGATTTCGTGGAGTTGGTCAGATAAAGGTTGGTGCCCCATTTTCAACCAGTAAAATGTACCAGTTGGATTTCATAAATAAAATGCGGTATGCACGTAGAGTCCATGAATTTCTCGGTATGTTACATTTTACAGCATGCCAGCTGGAGTTTTAGATTACTTTCTTCAACTCGTCGTAAATGACCAGCACAAAAGCACCACCCATCCCTCGGAGAACATTGGACCAGGCACCCTTGAAGAAAGCCTTGGAACCTTCGTCACGAGCAATCTTTTTCCAGCAGTCGATGGTTCCAGAGTACATGATATCCGCTAAAAGAAAAATTACGATGGGTCAATAAATGGAATTGGTAAGTCACCAGCCGTCAAGAGGATTAGTTAGAGCAAGGTCATTTGAAGCGCTTAGTATAGATAACGGAAAAATGCATGTCATTTTTTTAATCAACTTTGTACTCCCGAGGTGTTGGATTCAGCGCCCCCCAACCACCAGGACCGCGACCTTCTGAAAGCTTTAAACTCCCGAACCGCTTGCCTAAAGCCGGACTAGACTCAAGTGTTTGACTCCCAGAGCACAAGGATCACGCATTGTGCTGCCCCTAGGAAGGACTCCAGTCTTTGATACAGAGGCGTGTACAACGAGTAGAAGAATAGAACTCACCTGCTTTTCTGCCGGACTGCATCATCATACGACGTCGGACCGTGTCGAATGGATAAGAAGTAAATCCTGCCACTGCTGTCACTGACTGGGCAATCATCCAACTGACAAAGATGTGAGTATTCTTGGGATCGGGCAGCATACCTAAAAAGCAAACGAACAAAGTTTTAAATATTGGCACTCCTGACAGGGCAAGAGAGCAAAAGGTCTCCGACAGCATGCTCGCCTTCGGTACAAGCCATCATCATCCGTCAGGATGTAAACCAAGCAAACTAACCACCACTGACCCAGCATGGTAAGCCGGAATATGACTGATACACGCAACTGCAACCTCCATGCACGTACCTTTAGCCGTGTCGTAGATGCCGAAGTAGGCCGCTCTGTAGATGATGATACCCTGCACAGACACGTTGAACCCCTGGTAAAGCCCCTTGAGGCCATCCGACTTGAAGATCTTAACGAGACAGTCGCCCAGACCCTTGAACTCTCGGTCTGCTCCGGCTTTCCCCACATCGGCAGCCAGACGGGTACGGGCAAAGTCCAGAGGATAGACGAAGCACAGAGAAGTGGCCCCAGCAGCGCCACCGGATGCCAAGTTACCAGCGAAATAACGCCAGAACTGGGTTCTCTTGTCCACGTTGCCCAGGAAGATCTGCTTGTACTTGTCCTTGAATGCGAAGTTGAGAGCCTGGGTTGGGAAGTACCTGATGACATTGGCCAGGTTACCGCGCCAGAAAGAGATGAAACCCTGCTCCTTGGGGATACGGGTCACACAGTCCATGATTCCCTTGTATTGCATGTCTGCGGTGATCTGCTTACTGGCATGTTGGACCTATAGTGAGAAAAGTACAGGTATTAAGAACGTACATCACGACCAAAGAGATTCAATCACTAACCGTATCACAGTCAATAGGTAGCGGCAAGTTTGTAGAGAAAAGCATTTAGACAACCTGGGATTTTCAGGTCTAAGGAACACCCAGAATGGAAAAGGGTTTATGGCCCAAAAGTTAAAACTGGGACAAAATGTCTAGCGTGACGTCGAGCCTACAAGACAGGTGAAAAACGGAACGACATTGCACTTAAACTGGTCATCGCTACACAGTCCGAGAATAGTTTGTAGAAACCTTTAAAAAAAAAAACACAAACCGAAGGCAAGGCCGGTCTCACCAAGAAAGTTGATCTACACCACACTTTATAATAATTTGCATTTGTCTGCCATGTTAAAGAATTAATGCGTGGTGAACCCTTTTAGAATTCCGGTTTCCGGCATACTCAAACGGCCTTCGTGGACCACGACGTGATTTACAGCCGAGAAAAAAAAAGTCGATTCCGTTAAGGGATTACGGAAATATTTAGAAATGCTTAACTTCGGGAGGCCCGGCTTAGACCCGCGCATTATGGGCGCTGGTTTACCCAGACAGTCGTGGCCATTATGTATGCCGGAGGAAGCGGAAGTTGCGCACAGAGGTAGGCCCGGGGCCTACAGAACAAAGGAGGATGCGATGTCCTTGAGCCCCCTACACAGGCCCCAGGACCAGAGGAGGCAGCAATTCCTAGGGTAGAGATAAAACTGCAGGCCCCTTAGTGGCCAGATGTTTTGGGCAGTACGCACAGGACAGGCGGAGATAGTACTTCCTGCACCAGTTCTTATGACCTTGGACGAGAGCAAGGAGGCTTCAGTGTGTAGGTAGGGAACTGTCAACTAAGCGGTTAACGAGACCACCAACAGTCCAGGTCTGAGACCCACAGTGACGGTAACAAAAAAGCTTCAACGACCTTACACCGGACGAGCGCGTATTTATTTGCACTATTGTACGTAACCCATCACAACATGCATCGCAGCTGTAAGTTAGTCTAGGACTTTAGGATCTCACCTTCACACCGCGAATGTTACATACCCCTCTCTTAGCAATATGGGCCAGTGAAAAGCTTTACATCTAGCGTATACAATAATATATAATACACTGTGACCTAGTTGTCTACACCAGCAGTTGCAGCAAACATACAAACGCTGTTGCTACGTACAAGGCGCTGGTCAATACTAGATTTAGCATCTTGACCTGCAGTAAGGGCCGTTCACGACAGTCTACAAGCTACATCCGTTACGAGGCATACAAGCGAAACTTTCATAATCATGAAATCTTCGCAGTAATACCACCAGGACTCATCCGGTACCCCCGTCTTACCTGCAGCAACAGCTTGACCCTCTCGATAGGTGCCACTGCGGTCTTGGAGATGGCTGCGGCCACTCCGCCGGCCAGAAAGTCCTTGGCAAAGGAAATAGCGGCGTCTGTCATGATGAGGGTTGGTGAATATTACTAAGTTATACAGAATGCTTAGTTCTACCCCGGATGGTTCGGGGTCAACAGATCCAACGGCTGGGAAGAAAACTGGCGAAATGGCCGATTCTTATACCGCAGAGAAGCTTTCAGCCGGGCGGTAACGACGTAGTCCGGCGTCCTCGAGATCTGATTGGCCAAGAAGGAAGGGGGCTGGTATAGAAGCGAGTGCCTCGCCGGGTATTGACACAGAAAAGTTACTACGGTGACCGTGACCGCCATTTTAGGTCTCGAAAATGTCTAATGCAAGGGAACGTGCCAGGAAACCAAGGTGACACTGATGCACCCGGAATTGGATTCAGCAGCTTTTACTTCGAGCATGGCAAAAAACTTACAGATATCCAGACAAGAGATCAAACGTCAACACTCAATTCGTATGAATGCATTTTAAAACAAACTGTCGGAAACTTCTTAATTGGGGGGTTTTGTACGATATAACAGGTTAAATCGCAAAATAATCTCCGCTAACTCCTAAAAATGTGAAAATCATCAAGCCGCTTAAACAAACCGGTTTCCTTTCAGGAGTGATGTCACGGGTTCGCTTTATACAGTTAGTCCGTTCGCATAAAATATTTCCATTTAAAATGGCTGCATAATTCACGTGAGGCCGTGACGTCACGTCTCAGTGAGCTGTCATTGCAGTCTCCTCTGCTGCCCAAAGGGCGGGAGCTGGGAAAGGGTGTCTTCGGGAAGCGCGCGCATGAAGTTGGGGAATGTGGGCGTAAAAGGAAATGACAGTATAGAGGGAGGGCAGTTACACTTTCTGGGCGTGACGTCCATTAAACGAGTTGCTCAGCAACGCACAGAGGATAGAAATAAATACGCACGCTTTCGGTATCAATGAAGAGCCTCACAGGGCTGTTTGCTGGAAAGCGCTGTGATATCTTCTGGCCATGTCCGCGCAATTTTTTTTGTCAAATCTGTTTATTAGCATTTTAGAGGTTTTATGGTACAGTAGGCACTTCAACAATATCAGCTCAGCTATCTGGGCATGTCAGTCGAGCATTCATGTACATTATATCATTACAATCGAGAGACACAGTGTCCCAGTGTAAAGAAGAACTCAAATTAGTATTAATCTTCTTTATTGGCAACTCTGCTCCCAGAAAACATGCTCATATCGCTTCAATCCCCTTCAAACTGTCCCTACAGAACCCCCCCTACATTCTTTGTTCTACGAATGATGTTGTTGCATTCCAAACAAGGAATGATCCAACATGACACATCTTCCTCCTTCCAAACAAAAACAAAAGAAAAATAAAATAAACAAAATACAAAATAAGATGCAAGGAAATAATTTACTCTAACATGTAATCTCTGAATTTGTGAGGAGTATTAATAACTCTACCAAATCTTCCCAGTCTCTTTGAACCTTCACAAATTCGTGGTTCGCACAATTCATTATTATATATATATATATAAATCTTTATTCGGTTTATTCACAGTGGAAAAAAACCATAAAAGAGTACAGTATAACATACATTGTAAAAATACACAAGTTAAAACCAATTCAGATAAAATTCATTTCATAATTAAGAAAAAAGAGAATTATTCTAAGTATACAGGGTGCCGGTTGTGATAGATAAGACCTAGTTTTTTTACAGGTTTTTTCTATGTTTTATAATACACTTTAAGAAACTGCTGACAAAGTAACAGACATTCACTGTTTCTAGCATTTGCAATCTTAAAAAAGCAGGTCGACACTGTCTCAGTCCCCATGATTTGAGTATCGGTAAAAGCCAGATCTTCCTATGGGCTTGATGGTATTTACAAAGCAGGATCACATGCAGATTTGACTGTGCTGATAATCCGTCACAGGGACAGGGGGGCAATATGGGGTCCCAGCAATTTTGTGATGGAAACGTGACCATCCTAAAAAAGATGTTTAACCTAAATCTAGTAATTAACATTCTTTCGTAAGTTGTTAGCTGTAATTCAAGATACGGGTGAATGTCAAAGGCCACTTGGATCATATTTGCATGGATCACTGCCGTTTTCGTGGAATTGGATACAAGTCTTAACAGTTCGAGATGACTTAATGCTTTCTGTTTCAAATCTTTTTTGGAGATGTCCATGATGGAAGACGGGTCAAGATAATAGTTCTCAAGGCCTAAATCATTGAAGAAGTTCCTAACATATAAAAGCCACTTTATTTTCAAAGAATTATCCAGGCTCATTGAGTCTGCAATGATAGCTTGTGACAAGGCATTTTTCTTTGACAGCCAAATGCGACGCCACAGCATCAGGGGCTCTATTTTAATTAGATCCTCCAGGTATGGAATAGCTAATTCTAGGTGCATTGCGTAAATTGAGGTGCCTTTGGGGGTGGCTAACAAAAATCTTAAGAAAGTGTTTTCTGCCTTCTGGATGGTACTGATGTCTGAATACCCCCAGACTCCTGCACCATATGTTGCAATAGCCTGGCATTTGGCTTTATATATCTTAAGGAGCTCTACTATGGGTCTTTTGCCTAATCTCTGAGAGAAAGATATTAAGGCAGCTATGGATCTCCTGAATGAAAGTGCCCTAGTATTGATTGCTTGCTTCCAGCTAAGTTGATCATCAATCATAACCCCCAAGTATGGATAATGGGGGGTACGCTCTAACTTTTCGTTATTCAGGAAGGTAGGGTGTGGTCGTTTTTGTCCTCTGCCAGCTGTCATGACGAACGTTTTTTTCACGTTCACCTTTAAATCCAGGTTGCCCATAAATGACGTGTATCTGCTCACTGATTTCTGGAGTTCTCTGGGGGTTCGGGCTAAAATAACCGCATCGTCAGCGTCATTATTGTCAATATCATCACCCTGTCCACTTCCTGGACTACTCTCCTCTTCTGTTTCCATTCCTTCCTCCACTTCATCCTCCCACAGCCATTCATCAAACACATCCGCAGCTCCACCCACAGCTGCAGCTCCACCAACATCCATCTTCTGTATTTTTTTAATATTTTTACATTTCCCTATACGGCTCAAATGCCAAACTCGACCATCACTAAGTCTGGCCGAATTCCTCAGACACTCCACTACTCTACATGGTTTTGAAAATGCACTTTCTCCTTTTGCTACTTTTCCCACCTTCTTAGTTTTTACCCAATTACCCACAACAAGTTCATCCATCCTTGTGACATGCCTTTTGTCAAAATTCCTTTTGTACACTTGTTGTGCCTTAATGATGTTTTCCTTGACATTCTTTGGTGATCATTGAATGTATTTTGTACTCTCCATCCATCCAATATTATCCTTAGTGAAAGGCTCTCTACCTCTCATCATCACAAATGGACTCAAACCCGTGAGAGAAGGCGTGAGACGATAACCCCACAACATTTTTCTAAGTTCTACTTCCCAGTTCTTCTTATTCTCACACACAATCTGGATTGTTCCCTTTATAACACGATTAAATCGCTCAACCGCACCATTTTCTGCTTCATACTGTCTAATTCCCTCTGGTCCCAAAGAATGCAGCAAAATTCCTTTTTTAATTTCTGGTGTCATATCATCCTTCTTTATGGTAAACATATAGTTCTTAAAATACACTTTCCATTCCTGCCATCTAATCTTCGGTTACCCAGGTTCTGCTAGGAATGGTATTGGTGGTGTTAACGTGAAAGTTTGCGCTGCACACATCTTCCTTTAACTCTTCTTCAAATTTATAATAACATTTTTTTTTAAAGTAATTATTTTTTTTTTTTTTAAATCTTAAAATAACCAATTTTTAAAATATTTCTAAATAGTATGTTGTTTGTTACTTTAAAACAACAAATTCCTGCTTCCTTCCACACACTTGTCGTGTTTTTCTTCTTAACAGCCTTCTTCTTCGTTCACAATGCGTTTATTTAGTCTTCTTTCCCATTGAAATACATGTATAACTTCCCAATCTCTTAAAATGGCCGCCAAGCGTGATGACGTCACACGCTACACCTCTCGCGTTGTCCTCTTCTCAACGCGATGTCTTCTTATGCTGATCTCGCGCTTGCGCGCGACAATTGCTCATGCACTTTATCTGTACAGACGGCGCACAAGACAACTTCCAATGGCGCACGAGACAGAGACAGCTTCGAGTGGCGCACGAGACAGCTTTTAAATTACGCTCCACGCGCCAGCTTGCTTCATCCAGGTAGTGGTTTCCTCCTTTTTGCCACTCAAATCCGCTTCCATACGTTAAACGCTGTATGCGCTCAGTCACTTGCAATTGTCCCGTCCTCCTCACCTCATTATTTCTTCAAGTGCTCACTTCCATTATTTCATCGTGAAACTCCTCTACTTTTCCTCAGTGGGTCCGCGCAGAGTTGCCTTTCCTCAGTCGCCAATTTGTAAAGAAGAACTCCTCCTCAAATTAGTATTAATCTTCTTTATTGGCAACTCTGCTCCCAGAAAACATTACATCTTCATATCGCTTCAATCCCCTTCAAACTGTCCCTACATAATCCCCCCTACATTCTTTGTTCTACGAATGATGTTGTTGCATTCCAAACAAGGAATGCTCCAACATGACACACAGGTACAGTATTTCATAAGCAAAAGATAATCGCCCAAAGCTGGCAAGAGTGTGGAGTGCCTGAGCGGACAACCCCCATATTAGTTTATTTATGTATTTATTTATGCGATTTTATATAGCGCAGACTTTACCCGAAGGTATCAGAGCGCTTCACAATAGGAACAGTAATGATACATGAGGAGAAAATTACAAGTGAACAAATTACAAAAGCAAATGTTAAGTTACATGAATCAAAAGTGACAATAGTGAGCAACCAAAATACATGAGGTAGCAATCGGTACATTACAGGAGGAAAAAGTGACTGTCCACGCGCTGAGCCTTGTACATTAGCAGAGTTTAGGGTGGATCCCCCCAATGTGGACCTGCGCACAAAAATGACTTTTATACAACAACTATAAATAAGCAAAAACAACAGCGGCAAAACCACAGGCACATACGCATGCTAATCCCTTTCTCACCTCCCCCCACCCCCCTTCGGCCCCCGGCCCCGCGCGCGCACCCCAGCCACAGTTGGGCCTGCACCTGAAACCTGCATGACCCAAACAGTCGATAATGGTACCTAACAGATTATCCAGACAGGAGAACAGCCCACGGTACACTTAACTCCAGAGAGCGCCCCCTACCCCTCTACAGCACCCGCACCTCTGACCTCATCCGGCAATTGCAAGGTATTAAGCATGTGTTCCCAGCGCTCCGCTATTGGTTCTTTTCGGAGCCCCAACTTTTCCTCTCTACGTATGGCTGTCCGCTCCGCCTGGGCCCATGCCTGAAGAGAGGAAGTCCACACCTGTACGCCAGGTGGGTCACGCCCCTTCCAGGGCCTTGTAAGGAAGCTCTTTGCCACCGCCATCCCCAGATCTAAGAAACGGGACGACACCTTATCTTTGGGCGGTCTCCTGAAATGGTGCAAAATGTAGTCCGGCCAATCAAAGGGTATAATACCACCAGTGCATTTCCTAAGTAGCTCACTTACACTCCAGTAAGCGCCCAGCTCAGGACAACTCCACAAAAGGTGGAGGAGCCCCGCACCTATCTGGGGCAGGACGCGTCTGTGCGATGGAAGTACTTGTTGATTAGCTCAGGCGTGAGGTAGGCTCTATGAACAACATAAAGTTATATCTGGCGAAAGCGCATGTTTCTGGGAATGCGTACCGGACTTTTAAGAATTCTCTCCCACTCCTTATCAGATAGCAACCTTCCCATGTCACGCTCCCATTTAACCCTAAGTGGGGCCAGACTAGTCCCCGTATGGAACCTTAGCGACCCAGTATGTCCGCGCTATTTATAATTGCAAAAATTAACTATGATGACTTGTACGGTGAGCGTGTGTACTAAAGTAAAAATCAGACTCTCTCTCGTTTCCTCCCACCCCCACAATATAACCATATTATTTTTGAGATGCATTCTTAGTTATTGTGGTTACATTCAATGAATTTACAGTATTCTCATTCATATTGAATGTGTACTATTGTATTTGTCGCTGGACATTCTGGAGTGCTCTGTGTGTTCCATTCGGGACGGTTACGGCATTTGAGATCATCCTGGGTACAGTCGTGGTAGGTTTTGCCTGCGCCTGAAAAAATTCTGTCAGGACCGGAGGCTTGATTATGCTTAAACTTTCTTGACTTCAACTCACAGCATTAAAGAAATTGAACCTACAACTCCCATGGATAAACTTATGACTCAACACTATGTCACACAGTATCCAGTCATAATGCCCCTCTGGTTATAACAGTCCATGTCATCCTCCTCTTTTTTTAGTTGCTCACAACAGCCTCAGATAAGTATTCATTTATTTATGACAGTAACAGGACTTTGTTCCAACTTGGACATCAGGACTGCGGACTCTCCCTCTGATGATGAATCTGACCAGGGATCTAGGATATTCAGCACCCTCGGTGTGGGAGCCCTCTGTGAAAGTGGTATATTTTAATGGCTACGGCAGGCACTGGAAAAAGAAGCCCCTAAGAAACTGAGACTCTCCTTTAAAGATAAGGTTGCAGCGACTCTCAAAGTGTGACCTTTATGGGCTGCTTAATTAAGAACCCCAAAAGGAGTATTGGTAGATCTTGGAGACCATGCCAAGATAAGTTGCTCGATGTTACTGAACTCATTACATGGAGCTGGCAGAGGAAGTCAAGTACACAGGTGTACCCATTGATCCCTTTGTCCTTTCAGGATGAGCCCAAAGGGCGGTATGTTTAGTGGGCAATGCCAACTGTATTGTGTGAGCGGTGTGTAGACGCTCCTTGCTGCTTCGATTGGACCATATACTGGGGGAATTGACCACCATGGAGTTGGGCCCGGGCTTAAAGGGCAACCTTTTTGGAAAGGTCTTTATGAAGGATCTACTGAAGTTTTTTCAGGCAAATGATTTACAATAGATTTCAGAGTCACCAAAAAAGCAAGAAACCCCACGTAACACTATCACCTACTGTATTTGCAAATTAATATACACAAATTGAAATTTAGACAAGTGCACAAGTATGAGAGAACATCCACCACAAACTCTCTTCATAGGGAGTAAACCCAGATTTAAAGACTAATACAGCTCAGAACACTGTGAAGCTACAGTGTTTAAATGTTTTAGTATCAATGTATTGTAGATCCATGTCCAACAATTATTGTAAACACAATGGAAGTGGTCCAGGACATGTTTAAATACTCAATCCTTTATTCTCATACTTCTTCATATAAAAAAATCAATTTGATGGTAGCCAACACGTTTCGTTCTCTAGGAACTTCTTCAGGGCTTATAGTGCAAATTCACCATGTCATTAGTAGATCTTTGTTAGACCTGTCAGCCCTTTGGGTGGCCCCTCCTATTTGTTATTTATTTTTGTCCCCTTTCTGCCTCCTAACCTTTGTTTTTTTATGTCCACTGGAATTTTTAGATGTTGTCCTAGGGGTTAGGCACTCCTTGACCCTATAGTTTTTTTAGGCCTAGGTGACTCTTAAAAATGGTGGAAACTCAGTCACACAAAATGGTGGCTAGTAACTGCCATAACTGTTTACCTCAGGGAATGGACCCATAGAACAATATAGGAAAACTCCAGAACCTTCCAGCTGGTTCTGGAAGCCTGGGGATAGCCTATAAAAGGGTCAGTACCAGGGCGGCCATTTTAGAGGTGTCTTTCAGAAAGAGTCAGCTGGAGTACAGGCTGTGGCGCTAGGTGGGGTAGGACAATCAGAGGGTGGACTTCTTTTTAAGGGTTGCCTCCTTATTGTATTCACCACCTCCCTTTTCCTGCAGACCTGACCCTCTTGGACTGTAGACCTGTTGATCCTGGACAGGAAGTCTGCTTGAGTAAAAAGGTCCGACCCCTAGATTGGGGTGGGTTTGAGAGACTTTTCGAGGAGTGGAGGGGTGTGGAAGTCAGCCCCGCTGTCCAGCCTTGGAGAACTGACTAAAACCTTGAGAGACTCTGCAAGGCTAGCGGAAGGATTGAGGGAGTTATCTATTTCTTCTGCCTTCCCCCCTCTCCTTGCGTCCATCTGCCACCTGTACCAGGTCCACCGAGACCCCTTACCGGCACTTAGAAGCGTCGCTGGGAAAGTCCTTCTCTGCTCTGGGAGATCCTGGTGGGGAGAATCACGACTACTGGTGTGCGACTCTCCAACCTCCACCCGGGTTTGACTGTGTGAGGAGATGCAGTTATGGGCTGCTGAGGTAGCGTGATGGAGCAAGAGTCAGGTTGAGGCTGAGGAGGCGCGATTCCGCGCAGGCTCAGTGCAGTATTCCTTCACCCAGGAGGAGGGGGCGGAGTGTTGTCTGGGAAGTGTCTGCCGGCGCGCAGGTCCGGAGGCGAGTTGCTGTTTGCCTGTGGAGAAGGGGCGGCAACTGACTGGAGCCACTGCTCTCCCGCGCCTGCCCAGTGATGCAATTTGCTGGAAGATCGAAAAAGACGCCGCGAGGAGGAGCTCGACGGAAGAGGATCCGGCGGCGCCGCTAATCCAGTGCGACCTCCCCTCGGTGCTGGCTTGGCTGACGTTCGGCCTGGCCAACGAGGGAGGCGCCGCTGGGTGAGAGAGTCTGGTGGCGAGTGCCGGGTAGCTGCAACTGCGCAGTGACGGCGAGAGTAAACTGAAACTCTGGTGGCTACAAGTAAGGAGGGAATTGGGGCTTGCTGTGGGTCTGGGGATTGTCATCCGAAGGTCCTAGAACGGAGACCCCCCCCCCCCCATTTATGCACTGGAAGCACGGAATTGGCAAGACCGGGAAGATTGAGTCCAGGAAGTCACCAGGACTCGGGCTATAAGGGAACAAATAAAGCAAAGGAGGGTGACAAAGCAGAAGGGGCCAATTGAACCCTTTTAATGCCAATAATGACTGAGTTAGTTGCTTAACCCTTCTTTTACAGTGGTGGAAGGGGAGGATCACTCTGAGTTCTCTTTGTCAATCTCTTGATGTACTTTGGTGAAGCAGGTTGTAGTATTTAACTTACCATCTGGACCCCTGTGGATATTCTTGTCTCTTCTTCCCTTTGTAGGTGACAGACTCTGCTTCTTACTGTGCCAAGTCAGTTTATCCAAAGGAAGGTCTTTATTACAGAAACCTTAATGCTGTGTTGAACCCCTTGAGTTAAGAAACAATGTATTGCTGAAATTCATTGGGGGAAAAATACTTAATGTGAGAAGTGTCAAAACAGTCAGATGAAATAAGTGAAAGTAAACAAAAGCTTTTATAAAAGTGAACCTTATTTTTCTAAACTGGTGTAGTGTCATTTTTGATTGGATGGACGCTGAGTTACTGTGTAAGGGTGTGACGCAAGCTTAACACTTTTGCCTCTGGAAGGTCCTTCTTACTTTGTGTCAGGCTACCCTTTGGGGCTGGTAATCCCAGGTCCAACAATCTTGTAATAGGTTTTTATTGGAATTTGAAGAAATACATTTGGCAGATCTTCATATTCCAATTCTATCAAGTGGTTCCCTGATATGGATAGCATCAGTCCATCCGAAAGGTAGGCCTTGTGGCGTGTTCTTGGCAAATGGCGATCCTTATCATGGGACTGAATTGGCTACCACTCTACAGAATAGCTCTTTTTCAACAATTGGTGTCATGCGATTTCTGACAGCAGAAACCCAAAGACACCTGAAATTTATACCAATGTTCATTTTGAGGTATGAAATCTTTATCAGCCACAATTGATGTTACGGTTACGAGATGTAACATTTTTGCCTTTTCTCAGTGATCCATTGTAGAGAGATTCAGAGCTTGCTGTGTTTGGGTGTATGCTCAGTGGTACTCACGCACAGTGGTAACTGTGTATTCTTGTGCATTCCACCCTGTAGTTCATTGGTTTGTGGAATCAGCATGACATCATACTTTCATTCACCATAGCGCCCATTTTTACTGAGGTATGCATGGTGTGGAGAATACAGTGAGGTCTGGGTAGGGCCATTTCTTGGTCCCCCAAGCCTGGCAGGCTCCAATTACAGTGGACCTCCTTTAGACATGACAGTGTAAACTCGTGCTTGACAGGTCTGCTGTGGTTTTAAGTATACCACTTGGGGCAGTGACTTAAAAGGGCAGATAAGTACCTGCACTTCTTTAATTTGGAAGGGATAGTACGGGCACTTCTCAGGGCTGCTAATGCCTTTAGTGGGAGAGTACCTGCACTTCTTAGCAGCATACAACTACTCTGGGACAAGGAGCACCTGCACTTAAATATTTAGATTTCAAGCACTAACTTGGGGCACACTTTAAAGGGGGAAAACGGAATGCTAAAACAATTCTTGTTTGTACGCTGTCTGGTTGCTGGAAAACCCTGCTTTCTTGTACCAGCCATCTGCCTCTGGTTTTATTGCGAGCGTAGTGGCTCCATCAAACTGGATTTTAGTGTTAGAGTTGGGAGGTCACTAATATTACCATAGTACACCCCACCAAACACACTCCGCCCTTAGAGGCCAAGTTTAGTGTAGCCGAAGACTTTCAACATCATGAAAATGCCCAAAGTGGGTAGGGTTGGGCCAGAAAACATTTATCTCACTGGTTAGGGTGAGCAAAGGAATAATTCCCACCCACTAGAAAGTAACCACCGTCCAATCCAAGAGTGGCTCAAGAACCTGGTTGCCCTAAACTACCCCCTCGTTCTATCCGACTCAGTTAAGTCTCTAGGCATTACCCTTGACAAGAACTTATTAAAGGAGGCCCACATCAAAAACTCTGCAAAAGGTGCGCTTTTCTCACTAAAACACCTCAAGAATTTGAAACCTTTTCTTCCCCATGATGACCTCAAGACAATAGTTCAATCCCTAGTTCTCTCTATAATCGACTATGGGAACGCTTTCCTAACAGGGACTCCAAAAGCTCACCTAGCCCCACTAAGGGCAGTGCTGAACATGGCCGCTCGACTCATATCTGGAGTAAAAAGATTTGAACACATCACTCCAGCTCTCAACTCCCTCAACTGGCTTCCCATAGAAGGGAGGTGTATCTGCAAGCTATTATAACAAAAAAATGGAGGTACCCTAATATAGAAATAGAGACAGGGTGAGTACAGTTCAAAATTCAAAAAATGTCCCAGCTAAGAGGCACAGATTTACCAAGACTATGTCAAAGACCACATTGGTGATAACCCATCAACAACATAAAAGGGAATATTAAAAGGTACGTCAG
Organism: Lissotriton vulgaris; assembly: GCF_964263255.1. Lineage (NCBI taxonomy): Eukaryota > Metazoa > Chordata > Amphibia > Caudata > Salamandridae > Lissotriton > Lissotriton vulgaris. Next base: position 185,478 of record NW_028253252.1, read on the forward strand.
CACAACACACAAACAAATGCAAAAGCAAAATGGTGTCATTAAAAATTGTTCCATATATTTATTACAATCAAAAGTTAAAAACAGTTTATACATAAAAACATTTCATAATAACATTTTAGAAAACAGAGTCGAGATCCCTTGCCTTCATTGTTATGGTTATATTTCGATAAGGAAGAAACACAGCCTTTCTTACATTATAGAAAACTGTCCTGAAGAAGGGGAACATCTGTCTACTCACCGAAACGCCACATCGACTCTGTTTTCTAAAATGTTATTATGAAATGTTTTTATGTATAAACTGTTTTTAACTTTTGATTGTAATAAATATATGGAACAATTTTTAAAGACACCATTTTGATTTTGCATTTGTTTGTATCTACAAGCTAGTCTGCATCACACACAAAACCCTTCACTCTCCGTCCCCCAACTACCTTAACAACAAACTGGTAAGAGCAGGAAAATCCAGAACTCTGAGAAGCTCCAACTCACTCCCTCTAATCCCTCCGAAACTGAAAAAGAAAACCGCTCAGTACCGATCGTTCTCTGGCAACGCTCCAAGGATGTGGAACGCTCTCCCTAGAGTTCTCAGATGCAACCCCTCCTTCTCCTGTTTCAAAAGGGACCTGAAACTCCATCTCCTCAACAAATACTTTCCCGACCAACGTCAATGAACCTAGACTTCAATATCCGATTTGACTCCTCTCTCTCTTGACATTCAAGGATAGTTGGTGACCGGACTGTGTTAGCCACCTTCATTTGTTTTCTCTCCCTCCCCTGCACTGTTTACCTATTTTTCATGTTGTATTTTTTATCTCTGTTTTGCTTCCTTACTGCCTTCCTATTATGTAATGCAATTTTCGTCTGTCTTTACTGTGTGCATGTATATAAAACTTTTAAAGTAAAATAAAATAAAATAAAGTGGCAGGCATAAATGTGGTACCTCCAGTTACACACTTCCTGGAAGATCAGAAGAGGACCGGACCTTCTGTCTCTGACCATAGAAGAGCCCTGAAAGACTGGACCTGATCTCTATTGTACCCAGGACAAAGAAGTGAACAGTACGAGTGTAGGAGGCTGGCTTAGTATCTGGTGCACACTTATTGAAGTGGTGCACCTTGCACTAATCCAGGCAACCCTTATGGTGGTTTTAGTGGTATTTGATAACCATAGAGAGCTGTGGAGAGCAGCCTTCAGGCATTTCTTGAAGGAGTGTTAAGCAGCTTGTTTTACCAGTTTAATCTATAGTGTTGATTAGATGAAAAGAAACCACACAGTGATTAGCAAAAATAAGTCTGTTTCTTACAACACAATATGACTATCACAATGGTATATCTCCTACCTGGAGATACCAACACAATACACGAGAATACTTCAAAAGCAGTCAGGCGAGTAGTCCAAAATACAGTGGCCTCCAGGGGGAGACCAAACCATATATTAAGAAAGTGGAATGCGAACTGCAAAGGAGAACGAGACGTGGACCAGAAGACCAAGAGGAGCCTGGGACACAAGGAAACAAGACAAGAGCCCAGGAACCCAACGGAACCCCACGGAGGCTGTGTGCAGAATGGAAACACAGCCACGTGCCCAATGGAAGTCAATGAAGAAGTTGCTGTTGCAGTTTTAAAGAAGAAGGACCCTTTCGGGAGGACCCTGAAGAAACCTTTGGAAGACAGAAGGTTGGAGAGCCACTCCACCCGTGGATGCCCCAGAAACCAGGTTACCTACACCATGGGAAGCCGGGTGCATAGGGGTGATGTGACATCAGAACCTGCTGTAGAAAACAATGGGAGACTTTGAAGAAAATGCCTCTGGAGACGATGTCAAAGGAAACCAGTGGAATCTGAGAGTGGATTCTGGATGTGAAGAACCTGCAAGCAGAGGGGACAGAGTCTATGCCACTCAGAGGTGACCAGGAGGCACATAGACACAATGCCGCTGATGTTGAGATGTTCTGAAGAGTCGACAGTGACCTTGTCACTGCAACTGTGAAGACCAGGTGACACTGAGGAAGACCAGGAGTCGTGCACAAGCTGTCCCACGCCAGATGTCAGTGACTAGGTGGTCGTTGTCCGGCGGGAGCTCTAACAAGAGTTGGTAGCCGCAACTGGCATGGAAGACGAAAAAGGAGCAATGTTGGGACCAGCAAGGTCCAAGGAACACACCAACAGCAGGATAGTCAGAACAGGCCCCAAGCAAGCAGGGGAGCCCACTGAAGAAGTAGAAGACCCTCAGGAGGACCCACAAGCTGAAGGCACATGATACGCAAGAGGACCTCGAGCAGCTCACTAAAGATGAAGGCCCAAGGGGCAGAGGATGCGGTGAGGACAATTCTTTTTGTCAATAAACTTTATAGTTATGCAGATGACCATACATCACTTACAATGTTCACAATAAGCGCTCATGGTATTACATTAACTGCAAGTTCCTTGGCCATACATAGCAGGTCTAGGTATAGACTTTGCATTCGGCACTCCGGCCGTGGTAACTCGTTAACTACTAAGAAATATAATATACCCCTATCTCAACCCCCCTCCCCCTCCCTCCTCAGGTGTGTCATGATGGACCAGATTTAACATATCGGAAACAGGTTAAAGTCTTTTCTCTTTACTGTTGACATCTATGCCCCGTAAATCCCATTACCCTTTCAATCCTTTTGATTCAATCCGATTCATAAAATTACTTGCCATTAGCTATATGGAGACTCATCCCATCCCAGCATCGCAGTACCCTCCTATTATCTCTCCGGAGGTATTATAAACCAGCTATCTCCTTACGGAGTTTCTGCCTGGTGGCCGGTTCCCTTTTTCAGTTCCTCAACTAGGGCCGACCAGGCTCTAGCCAATTCCAAAGAGCCCATCCATCTCTTAGCATTTCTAGTTCTAATGGCCCCTCCATAATCCGACCAGCGTATTAACTCACTCTTCCATCTTTCCAGGCAAGGCTCCCTTTGTCCCAGTTCCGGTCTATCTCTCTTTCAGCCAGGAGAAGTGCCAGGTCCTGAAATCCACTTGTGACTTTAGTCTTGGGGGTGTGTGGAAACCAATGTAGGAGGCAGTGTTGTCGTGTGTAGTTCACCCCTTTGTCTAAAACTTCGGACATCGTGTCCACTACCATATTCCAGAACCCTCCCAGCTGCGGGAAACTCCAAAACATGTGGAAAAACCCTGCTCCTGTCTCCATACACCGTGGGCTTGCCGCGTCCGCTGTCGCAAAGTATCTATCCTATTGGGGATGAGATATGCCCTATGCAGGACATAAAAGTTATTGAGCTTAAAGCACAGGTTCCTGGATACTTTGGGGAAGTGCCTGTCTCACCAGGTCTTCCCATTTTTTCTCCTCTTTGGGAATCCCCAGACCCTCTTCCCACGTCGCCTTTACTTTGTCTAAGGGAGTCACACCCTCGCTTCTGAGTCGACCATACAAGCACGTAACGCCCTTGTATGTCCCAGCAGACAACACTATGTATTGGCAACCAGCGGATACCGGAGGCTCCCTCGACCCCAATTTCCAGTGCTCCTGGATAGCCGCTGTCAATGCCATATGTAGGAGAAAATTAGCCCCCGGCAGTTCGTGTCTGTCCCGGAAGTCATTAGATGGAATTAGTGCCCCGCCTTCATACAAGGCCCCCATTGTACATACTCCTGCCTCCACCCAGTCTCCAATGTGGGAGTTCCCTGAGCCATTCCAGCGGGATGTCTGGTGCGTAAGGCCTCTTAGTTTTTCGATTTCTGCAAGTAGTGACCCCAGCACTTACACAGTACTTGGAACTCAGGGCTAATGTTTGTTCTTGAGACTGTTAGTCTCAAAACTGCCCTGGATAACTGTTGGATGTCTGGGACATTATGCCATTTGCTCTGTTCCTTCTTTCCTGCCCCCACCCACTGAGTGAGCCACTGGACTGGGCTGCGAGATAGTAATTTTCAAAGTCTGGGAGTGCAAGACCCCGCTCTTCTACAGGTCTTCGCAGTGCAGTGAGTGCTACTCTGTGCCTTCCACCCCCCCACCCCATACAAATCCTGTGACCAATAACCTAAGGTCCCGAAAGACGCTCGCTGATATCCATATTGGAAGGGTTCCAAAATAGTATAGTAGCCTTGGCACCGCCACCATTTTAAAAAGGGCAATTCTGCCCATCACAGAAATGGGCAGGGGTATGTGTGATGACGATCAAATAGAGGAGGACCCTGAAGAAGTTGTATAGTCTGTGCACCACAGAGTGAGGTACAGGACTGCATAAACAGACCAATACAGTAATGCATACTTCCAAAGGCAGAAGAGCTGAGCTTGGAGTACTGGCTGTATGAACAGCAAGGGGGGCAGACCACCTACAGCAACCTGGCGATCTGTATGTAAGTAGCACGCCTGGAGGGAGGGTAGGGAAGGAGATAGATGGGAAGGGTAGAATAGGGTATTGTTTATAAGATACAACCCTTGTAAATTGAATAAAACCAGAATTGTATCCCAGTAGCAATTGTAAGAAAGGGTGAGTGGGATGGCACCAATGTTAAGTTAGTATTTCTGCATGCAATATGTCATGAAGCTATGGAATGAAACCCCTGACTAAGTATTATTGCATAGAACTGATTACTATTGATGGCTTATGTAAAACTCAATAAAGTTTGTTTATAAAAAAAAATCACAGAAAGGGGCAGGGAGGCCCAGAAGTTCATGTTAGTTTCCAGTCCTCTAACTGCCTTCCTCTTCATTGCCCTCCAGGGTATCTAAGGTGTCATGATAGATTGTTGTCCCTAGATAGGATAAGCATCTAGACTCCCACATTATATCTTGTGCTTTATTCCGCCTGGCTCTGCCCACGGTGGTCGAGAACATGCACAACTTTCCTCAGTTAACCCGAAGTCTGGAGACCCTTCCCAAGTGAATGAGAATTTCCGTTGCCCCTTGTAGATCCTCCCTCGTGTTCTGCAGGAAAAGCAGGAGGTCATCCAAATATAGTGCTATATAATGCTGTTGACCATATATCTGAAGCCCCTTGCATGGCTTCCCAGACCTTGCGTGGCAGGCCAATGGCTCCATAGCCAAGGTAAATAGTTAGGGCGACAGGGGGCAACTCTGTCTGTTACTCCCGGTCACTTCATAACTGTCTGAAATCACTCTCCCAGTTTTCACCCTGGCCAACAATCCTGCATATAATAACTTGGTCTATGTTACAAACCCCTGACCCAGCCCAGACTTTTCTAATACTCGAAAGAGATAGGGCCATTCCAAGCTGTCAAAGGCTTTTTCGATATCTACGGCAAATATAGCCGCTTTTTCCTTATTTTAAGTGTGTACCCTAAATAATATCCAGATATTGGTAGCGGTATTACGTCCCGGGATGAACCCCGCCTGGTCTCTGTGTATCAGGTTGCTCATATGCGGAAGGAGACGCATGGCTAGTATCTTGCTTAGTACTTTGTAGTCAAGGTTAAGCATAGACAGTGGTCCATAATCTGTTTTATCATCGGGGGTTTCCCTGGCTTCAAGAGGGACACTACCACAGCCTCTCTTGATAGTGCAGGGAGTCTGCCCACGTCTCTAGCCTCTTTACAGAGGCTCACTAACTTGGGGCCTAATTCTTCGATGTACGTCAAATAAAATTTTACTGGCAGGCCATCTGTGCCAGGGTCTTGCTTCTGGTCATTGTTTTAACTGCAGCCCTGAACTCCGAGAGTACAATATCCCCTCCCAGTGCGACAGCCTCCTCGGCTGTCACTGTTGGGAGAGTTATTGGGTGCAAAAAGTTGTCTATGTCGGTCCCTGCACTGGTTGCCTTACTCTGGTATAAGTCTGCATAGTATGCCTTCAATATGCTATTTATGCCCAATTGCGCACAAATAGCGGGTGCCTCTCCATCCCTGAGTTCCAGAATTACTGTGTCCCATTTAGCCGGATTAGCCAACCACGCCAGGAGTGTCCCCGCCCGGTCTCTCTCATTGTGTGCTCTTATCATATAATTTCTGTAATCAAAACATCTCAACCTTTCCACATGCTCAGCTACCCTTTCATTAGCCTCAATCAGCTGGTCCTGCATCTTACTGCGTTCGGGCCTAAGGTGCTCCACAGACCTCAACTGTTCCTCCGCCGCAAGAGTCTCACACAACAGGGTCTTTCTTATTACCCCTACCTCCAATATGCATCTACCTCTGATGGCCGCTTTAAAGGTGTCCCATACTATCAGGGGGTCAGTGTCTCTCGCCTCATCCTCATCAAAGTACTGGGTAATGGTACTTTTAATCGTTGCATGGAAGAAAGGGTCCTCCAGTGCTTCAGGTTTAAGTTGCCAAGTTGGGATACTTGCCCAAGGTATATCCCACCTCACTCCCAGTAACAAATGGTTATGATCAGAGATAGTCCTGGAAAGGTATTCACTGGTCGTCACTAGGTCTTGTATGTCTAGTGTGCAAAGTATTTGTGTTCATTCTAACATGTAAGTCATGCAAGTGGGAGGAGAAGGAATAGTCTCTCAACTCAGAGTGTTGGGTTCTAAGGGTGTCTATAATACCCCATTGGGTTTGCCATTCCTTCAGGGCTGTCGCTGACCTAACTATCGGGGCATCTCGTGATGCTGGGTGTGATTGATCAAGTTCAACATTAGCTATACTATTATAATCCCCTCCTATCAAAACCGATCCCACCAGGTGTGGCGCTAGTGCTCTGGAGAGGCTGGATGAGAAAGATACATGGTCGGAGTTGGGGCCATATAGGCTCCCTATTGTGATCTTGCGGCCATCCAGAGTCCCTTGCTCTACCACACATCTCCCCTCTGTATCAATGATTTGGTCCTTGCACTTAAATGGAACCCCCCGGTTTAATCCATACCAATATCCCTCTGGCGAATGCTGAATAATCTGTATAATAGGCGTGTCCCCTCCATCTATGCTGGATAACTGCTCCTTCTTTAGCTCTAATATGTGTCTCCTGTAATAGGGCAATCTGCACTCCTCTTCTGGCCAAGAAGGCATATACCTTTATTCGATTGGACATGGAGTGCATTCCTCTCACATTCCACATGAGTATTTTATAGTCTACGGGGGGCATCATTTGTTGTTTCGGTCAAGCCCCCTCTTCCCACTAGGGGCGGCTATTACTCTACCTATTCTGTGTCTCTTGGATAGTGACATGTCTTGCACAGTTTATTTATTTATTTATTTATTGAAGTTTTGTATAGCGCTAGCTGAACCCGAGGGTATCAGAGCGCTTCACAGCACATACAGATATGCAGCAAATGAGAATAAGCAAAACAGGAATCAAGAACAACAAGTAGGAAATAAAGTTTGTACGACAGTAATTTACGGACTTCAACCGTCAGGCGTGGGGTTCTCCTTAGGCACCAGAGTGTTCAAGGAAGAGGGCTTTGAGTAGTGATTTGAATTGTGGGAAGGAGGCGGTCATTCTGATGTGGGGGGGGGGATGGAGTTCCAGATCCTGGGGGTATTCCCCGCAAAGGATTTATTTGAGGTTTTGCGTTTCTGTGATTTCAGAGGGATGAGTAGTAGTGTGTTGGAGCTTCTGAGGTTCCTGGACTGACCCGCCCTTTTGAGTTTGGAGGCCAGGTATTCCGGTTTGCCTGTATGCAGGGCTTTATGTGTGAGGCAAGCTGTGCGGAAGTTGTCTCGTTGGTCAATCGGGAGCCATTTCAGTTCTTTGAGTGCTGGAGAGATGTGGTCAAATTTCTTAGTTCCTGTGACCATTCTTGCTGCTGCGTTGAGGGTGGAGGTGAGAGGTCCTAGGTGCGCCTTGGCAGTTCCAGTCAGCACTGCAATGCCATAGTCAATTCTGGAGAGCACAAGTGCCTGCGTGGCCTGTTTCAGGTCTTTGGGGGGGAGGAAGGGTTTGATTTTGTATAGAAGTTTCAGGTTCAGGAACGCGCTTTTGGCGGTTTTAGAGATGTGTTTGTTCATGTCTAATTCGAGATCGAGAGTGATTCCTAGGGATTTCGCGGAATCCGTTGGCGTTAGAGAGACGTTGAGGGCATTTAAGGCTTTGAGCCATTCCACTATTTGTGGGTTTTCATCTTTGTTCGAAATTAGGAGAACTTCCGTTTTTTCTTCATTCAGTTTAAGGTGATTGGCTGCGAGCCACTGTTGGACCTCCATGAGTGTCGCATTAAGTCTGTGAATGTCAGCGATCGAAGTGGTTTTCAAATAGAGTTGTGTGTCATCCGCGTAAAGGTGGAAGGGGATGTTGGAGTTCCTTAGAAGTGAGTTGAGGGGTTCCATGAAGATGTTGAAGAGTTGTGGAGAGAGTACTGACCCTTGCGGGACTCCTCTACTGATGAGTAGGGGGTCAGATTCGAAGCTGTTGATCTTTATTTTTTGAGTGCGGTTGTTAAGAAAGAAGGAGAACCATTTTAAGACTGTCTTTTCGATGCCCGCTCTCTCTCGGAGGGCGTTGAGTAGGAGGGTATGATCCACTGTGTCGAACGCAGCTGAGAGGTCAAGGAGGTTGAGAAGGCTACATTGGTTGGAGTCGAGTGACATGTGCAGATCATCTAGGACATTTAGGATTGCGGTTTCAGTACTGCAGCCTTTCCTGAACCCCGACTGGTGTGGGTCCAATAGATTAGAATCCTCAAGATGTTGGGTTAATTGTGAAAGCACGCATCTCTCAAGAATTTTGGCTAGGAACGGAAGGTTCGAGACCGGTCTAAAGTTGTTCAAGTCCATGAGATCAAGGCCAGGTTTTTTTAGAAGTGGTGTGACTTGACCTAGTTTAAGGCAGTCGGGGATGAAGCCCTCGTTCAAGGAGCTGTTGATGATCTTGGCCCAGATAGGGGCTAGAGTGCTCTTCAAATCCTTTGTCAGTCTCGAGGGAAGTTGATCGAGGGAGTGAGATGAGGGTTTAGCGGCGGCGATAAGATTGCTTATCATTTCTTCCTTAATCGGCTGGAAGGATGCCCAGAGGATAGACGGGGTTACTGGGGGGTTGTGGTTGGGTGCAGGGCTCGTGCTGAATGAGCGATCAATTTTGGCGATTATTTCATTGAAGAAGCTTGCAAAGTTTTCGCATTGGGTCTTGGATGCTACTAGGTTGGCTGCCTTAGGGATGGAAGTTTGGTTCCTAATGATGTTGAAGAGTTCTTTGGGGCGGTTTTTGGCATTGTCTAGGGCGGAGCAGAAGAAGGATGACTTTTTGCTCTTGATGTGGGTATAATAGTTTTTGCGTGCTGTCTTGAGTTGGTCTCGATGGAGGGCGGTGGGGTTGGTCCTCCAGGTTCTTTCCACGGCTCTTAGATGTCTTCTTTCCTCATTGATGTCAGTAGAGAACCAAGACCTAGAGGGGATGCTTCTGGATTTTTTTAATTTCAGAGGTGCCAGCTGATCCAGGGCGAGCTCCAGGTTGGAATGGTAGAGCGAGGTGAGATCCGAGGTTGAGAGGGACTCCGTCGTGTTCGGGAGGAGTGTGCTGAGACCTTCTTCTAGCTTGTCTCGGGGGATTCTGGAAGTGTTCCTAACCCACTTAGGGGGGGCTTGGGAGGGTGGGAGGGATAGGGCTGGCTGAAGGATATGAAAGAGAATGATGTGGTGGTCTGACCAGTCCACCGGGATGATGTGATCAATCGAGATTGCATTTTTGTTCGCAATGATGGCATCCAGGGTCGCTCCTCTGTAATGCGTTTCCTCTGAGCAGTGTTGGATCAAATCATTGTCTTGTAGAAGGGTGTTGAGAGATTGAATCAGCGGGTTATTGGATTCATTCCATCTTTGGTTGAGGTCGCCTAGAATTAAACTGTTGTCACTGCTAAGTGCTGATTGGGTGATGAGGTCCGAGAGCTGAGCTCTAAATTCGTTGGAATTGCCTGGGGGATGGTAAAGGAGATGGCATTGCTGTGAGCTCTGACAGTGAGATTTGATGTTGACCGACAGGCATTCAAAGGAACTGTATAGGCAGGAGGGAGCTTCGGAGATGGAGAGGTCATTTTTGTGGATAATTGCTATGCCCCCACCTTTGTGTAGGGGCCTGTCTTTGCGGATAATTGAGAAGCCGGGTGGCACCAGCATGTCCAGAATGGGGAGGGATAGGGTGTTTAGCCATGTTTCCGTGATGAAGGCTACATCCAGGTCATGGGAGAGGATGGCTTCTGCTATTTCCGTAGCATGTTTAACTGCGGACCGGCTGTTAAGCATACAGTTCATGGGGGGGGGTCTTCTTTCGCTTTTAACTTGTCAGTCTTGGCTCTGGGTATGGAGGAAAGAAACAGAGGAGGTCTAGTGGCTCTACGGGGGGGGAGGTCTCTACCCCCTCCGGTGATGACTTGTATCGAAGAGGTGAGATTCGAGCTCGTGAGCGGATCTTGGGCTGACTGGTTTGGGGGGGGGGGTTCGTGCGGGGCGACTGGAGCGCTCACTTCCTGGGGGGAGAGGGAGGTTATAGTTCTTCTGGGATTGACTGTTTGTGGTTCCGTCTGGCCTTTAGTGCGTGGAGGCAGGGAGCCTGGGTGCGGATGAGCCCGGTTGGTAGTGGGATAGTCATTCCTAGGGGGAGGGGGGAGGGATGTGGAGTGGTGGGGATGGGGGGAAGGGCAACTGGAGATTCCCTAGAGCGGATAGGGTTTCCTTCAGGCCACTGATCAGGGTCGCGATCTGAGCATCAATAAGGTCGAGGTGATGAGACAGCTTGGGTGAGGGGGAGAGGAGGGAGGATCTCTGTGGGGGGGAGGATCTCTCAGGGGGGGAGGTTGAGAGCTAGTGGTGCATCAGGGACTGGGGAAAGGGGGGTGGGGGTCCTTTGGGGCTGGGTAGGGGGCTGACTACTGGGAGTTTGGGAGTGATGTGAGGAGGACGGGGTGGAGGGAGAGGGGGAGCTGTGGCGGGAGAGGACGTCGGATTAACAGGGTGGAAGAGCAAGGAAGGGTGGGGATATTGGGGTGGATCTCTAATGGCGGAGGATAGGTAGCTAGGGGTGCTTTCGGAGGTGGGGAGAGAGGAGTTGGAGGTCCTCTGGGGATGAGAGGGTGGCTGAGTAGTGGGAGGTTGGGGGTGGGGGGGTGGAGGACGGGAGTTGAGTAATAGGGGGAGCTAGGGCTGAAGGTGTCGTCTGATTGGCGGGGTGACTAAGTAGAGTAGAGAGGGGACGTTGGGGTGGCGGGGACATCTGAGGGCTGGGAATTTGTAGTGAGCTAATAGGTGTGGAGGGGGTCGTTTTGTGGGGGTAATGGATAGTAGCCCTCTTAAGTGTGGGGAAGAGAGAGTCGAAGAACTCTAGGTTCTCGTCTTTCGCCTGAATTAGAATGGTGCCATTCTCATAGATGGTGATGGAGATGTCTCCAGTCAGAGACTGTTGGGTCAGAGGGGCGATAGTTAGTTTGTGATTATGTTCTGTGAAGGTGGTTTTGGAGACGGGGAGGGATGAGTAAAAGATCGATGTCCAAACGTCAGGTCTGTTGGTGTGGAAAATTAAGTCCATTTTCCCCTGACCTCTAGTTGTGCAGTTGGAGGTGTCAACAACTAGCGTTTCGGGGTGTAGCCTAATTATATTCTGTTTGAAGCATTTTTTTTTGCTTTGAAGGAGAGGCTGCGTGGGAATGTTATGGCGAAGGTGTTCTGCCCTTGGGGAGATAGGTGGTTAGAGGAGGGGCAAAGATGCGTGTCCAATTGTGCGGTCGGGGGCATCTTAGCTGGGCTGAGGGGGAGGTGAGACCTCCGGGGCAGGTAAGGGGGGAGAGTAGGACGGAGGGTTGGAGGGTTTATAGATTCACTGTAGAGGTAGAATCAGTGTGGAGGTAGCAGGTATGCGCTAGGGGAATAGAGGCCGGGGTCCTGGGGACATTAGGAGTCAGATGCAGTCTGCTCTGGCAAGAACGGTGGTCAGCGTGTTACGGGGCGAGCTCTGGCATCGAAAGTCGGGCGGGTGTTGAGTGAGGAGGGGGACAGGTGTCCCTAGGAGAGAAAAGCCAGGAGAGGGTTGTAGGTGAGAGGTCTGCTGCGGGTACTGGTGGAGGCGCTGTCAATTTTGGCCTCTGAAGTCCCTTGGCTGTGAGAAGTTGAGACGCCGATGTTAGTGCATTAGTCCGATCGGTTTCCCTGCCCAATTAGGTGACCGGAGTGATCTAGCTCACCAGCGTTAAAGTCTTGGGGCTTGCAAAGCAGGCGGTCTAGGAGTAGAAATAAGAAATAGGCAGAGCCAGTCCAAGAGCCCTGCTCAAATAATCAGGTCGAGATAAGTCAAGTTTTTCTGTTACAGTGATGTCCCGGGTGGCGGCCATATTAAGGTCAGGCAGCCCTGATTGAGGGCGAGTGTTAGGTACTGGCGTGGAGGGCGGGGGGAGGGGCCCCTGTGGGATGTCGATAGGGTACACTAGCTGTGGTAACGGTCTCGCGGAGCGGGGGCCTTTTTTTCTTGTTTTGTGCTCACCTGTGGCTTTAATAGGACTTTCAGTTGTGGGCGGTCGGCCATCTTGGGGCCATGCAGCCATATCGGTGAGGATCATCCGGTTCGAGGTCTGCCGCCTCTCCCCGAAATCAAATAGTGGAGCTTGAGTGGAGAGATGAGAAGGCGTCCCTTCGTTTTCGTTGCCTACGTGCACTTACGCTCGGGGCTCGGCACCGCTCCTGAGTGTCCCGGTGGAGCCGTCTCTGTGTGGCTCTTCGTTGTTGTATTGACCCCCAGGTACGTGAGGGGTGGGGGCACACACTGCTTGTGGGGTGGGGGTGTGTGGCGGCGCTCCGAGCAGGGAACAGGAGATATGAAGGACTCTTGCGTCCTTCTGTACGATCCTACTCAAGCTGCCACTTCCGACGGTGATTCTGGGTCCCGGAGGCAGCCGGGGGCAGCCGGCGTTGATGTACGGGGGGGGTTGCAATGGGGTCGCTCCGGTCGGGATTAACACCGATAGTGATCCCTTGACCCACCCACCCTGAGCTCCTTTCCCTTCCCATGAACTCTAATCCCCAACAGAGAAATTAACCCCCATACCCCAGGACAGGCGTAGGAACAAACCCCACCCAAACTGAACACCTACAGTTGTCCAAACGTGGGTGCACCAGCATCACTATGTAGGGTGGGTGGTATCACAGTCTTGAAGCAGACCCTTGCCCCTGTCACAATAAGTACAACCCCCAATTACAACTCCTGTGTACTACATAAGGGTTACAACCATGCAAAGCCAGCGGGTTTCTCTTCGGTTCATGTGTTGTCCCTGGTCGGCCGCCATTGCCATCAGATTATCTTGTACTCTGTTCCTGGTGTAACATTCAACAGTTCCGTGTCAGAGACTTCCGCAGAGCTGCAGTCCCCGGTTGTCTCAGAGTGCTGGCCTTCATGTTCACTAGGCGAGGAGCGGGGGCTGCTGTCTGGTTTGCTGAGTTCAGTGAGGGCCCGGATCACTCTTCCTTTTTCATGTTAGGGATAAGCCAGTGTGGGAAAAATTTTCTTTGTAGACTAGGGTTCCCTACGGCGTGATGCAGGATGCCCCCTTCGGGCCTGGCATTCGATTCACCTTCGATCCAGTTCGATTCATGACCGAAGGATTGCGTGCCAGTGGGGATGACCACCTTTAGGGGTGCCGGTAACAACATTTAATAGGGGACTTTCATCTGTCTGAGGCGATGTTGCACCCCCAAAAAGGTTGCACGCTGCTACTGCACTTCCCTTGTAAAATCTGGAAAGACCATCACTTTACTATTATTTATTTGTAGATCCCACTGTGTTCGCGCTTGGGCTAAGATGTGGTCCCGATCTCTATAATGCAGGAGTTTGGCAATTATATGTTATGTGGGTGACCCTGGCTGTGGAGGTCAGGGAGAGGCCCTCAGGCGCTACCTCTCTGCGAAGCTACTCTTCTATGTAGGTCACCATGTTTGTTCCCTCCGCTCGCCCAGGACCCCCTAAATCAGTATGTTATTTCTGCAGGATCCATTTTCACTGTCTTCCGCCCCCATTTCCAGCACCTTTACCTTGTTGTTAATGAGGGATACTGCTTCTCTCAACGTGGCTAGCTCCGGTAGTACGACCGTTAACGTACGTTCCATGGTGGTGACCCACTCTGCCAACTGCCTATGATCGTCCTTCAATAAATTAAGTTCAGTCCCAATGCTGTCTATTTTAGACTTGAGGGCCTCTCAGGAAGCCGTAATAGCTTGCAATATGTCCCTAAGTGTTGGGTATATTCTGGTAACCTCCTGGTGGGTCTGTTTTATATTTCCGACTTCCTCTGTCTGATCGGTTATAGGGTCAGTGCTCTGCTGGTCTGGGCCACGTTTCCTAGCACATTTTACCATGTTGACTGAGCTACATCTTCTGTAAACGTAGTCGGAGCTGCTTCTCTTTTGGCGAAGCCGTATTTGGGTCAAGCTTCAAGCTTGTCCCAGGGAGTACTTTCTCCACCAGGGATGCGCCCTACCATGACACTCCCAAAGGAACCTCCTGTGGGCCGATTGGCACCGTAAGCCCCTTGTTTCATTTGGCCCTGTCAGGGAGGTGTCTGGGGCATTCCACCTTGTCCTTTCTTCTAGTCTGCGTTGGCTCCCCTTTCTCTGGCAGTGTTCTCTTTTTAAAGTATGTGCTGTACATAATATCCTGCCCTAAGGACACTCTATATAATACTAGTTACAGAGGTGCCAATGCCCCGGAGGCGCATTGAGAGCGTTGCAGAGCAGCAGACGCTGACTTCTTGCATTTGGCATGGGGTTGCCCGGGGATACATACATTTTGGCGGGACATTTTTTCCGAGGTGAGCAGGATTCTGGAAGTAGACTTAGACATGGACCCGGGATTAGCACTAATAGGCAACTCCAAAAGACTTCCGGGGGCGATACGCAGACTCACAGACATGGGGATGCTGATGGCGAGAAGAGTGGTAGCTCAGTGCTGGATGCGGGGCCCACTTCCTACCAAGGCTAGATGGGCGCGAGACATGCTATACTGCTCCACACAGACGGAGGCATACAGTGAGCTGTTACCCCCAAAATCCCGCCAGAAGAACTTCTGGGCCCTTTATAGGACTTACTTGCAGGGTCAGCAGACAGAGAGCGAGGACATCACAGACAGCACCCCCTTGGGGGCAGCCGCAGATCCCACACACGATCTGGACTAGGATACTGACACCAGGAGGGGAGGCTACCGGGGGAGTATGCAGCTCTAGGGGGGAGGACAGGGGGAGTAGGGGTTCCACGGGAGGGAAATTTACGGGGTAGACCGCACACTGTCCGATTTCTTCACTAGCAGGGGTATATCCTACGTGGTTCAAGATCAATCCCCCCCCCCCCCCCCCATTCAAGGCCCCTTTGCTATCAATGGGTTGGTCACGTTTGGAGGGAGGACCGGGGAGCGAACACAGTCATGGCAGAGCTGGCTACGCTAGAAGGAGCGAGGTTCTTGGGTAAAGGCTATAGGCAAGATTAGAGGGGGGGGGGGTTGTTCTGAGGGAGTTCAGGGGTTGGTGAGAAGGGCGAAAATTGAAAAACGCACAGAAAGACGGGCAGCCGCCCACTTGTAAGACCTGTACTACGTAATGGAACTCAGATGCACCTATGCGCCGCCGGACCCCCGGGTTGTCGGCCCTGAGGCTGTGTACTACCTGTGAAGTGCTTAAGGCTAATGACTGTGTCGCGGCCGGCCCCGGAGGGGTTGTGGGCCAGAAGCTGTGTAAACTGTATTTCCTTACTCTGTGCAATAAAAAAAAAAAAAAAAAACAGAGGTGCCAATGCGCCAACTGCCATCACCCGTACCGTGAAGTCCTGCACAGTGAGCAGCTCTCTGCACCTTTACCGCCCGCCCCTCCTGGCTCGTAGCGGACTGTTTATCCTGCCAACATCAGCTTTGTGCTCGCGCTGGTTACCTCCTCCGTGCGGGTACCCCTGCAGCCCTCTGTGTCCTCCAACAGATCAGGACGATATTGCTGCACCTGTCCCCACTCTCATCGGCCGGGGGCCCCAGCTGAAAGGCGGATTTGCCTCGGGTGACTAACTCCTCTCCGGGCGCGCATGCTAGGTCCGAACTGGCTCCCGGCACCACTGCTCCTTCAGACACTCCCTGTGTAGCTATGCCGCCATCTTGCAGGCTCGGGATTTCCGCTCCATGGAGTTCCCCTTCCCTAGCCAATGCAGCTCTCTTCTGTTCGCAAGCACTCCGGTTCATCCACTGCAGTTCTGAGTATTCCAGCGCCTAATCACATGCAGGGATGAGGGAGTTCTACCATGTGTCTGGCCTGGAAGCTCCATCGGCAGCTGCCATCTTGACTCTGCTGAGTCTCTCTTCATTTTTCACCGCCCAACACTGCTACAGGGTCTCTCTCATGTCAGTATCTCACCGGCTGTAGGTATGCTAATGTTCCCAGTCCCCTATGGTCTCTTTAGGGGGCCCGGGATAGTCAGGATAATAGATTATGGGGAGTTGCCGGCCGGGAGCTCCGCAACCCACGTCAATCAATCTAGCAATCAATCAATCAATCGCGCACTACATACCCGCGAGGGTCTGAAGGTGCTGGGGGGGGAGGTGGGGCCGCTACTGATCGAACAGCCAGGTCTTTAGTATCCTCCTGAAGGTCAGCAGGTCTTGGGTCTGTCGTAGGCTCAGTGGGAGGGTGTTCCATGTCTTGGCGGCGTGGTGGGAGAAGGATCTCCCGCCGATGGTTGTTCTTCGGATGCGCGGGACGGTGGCGAGTGAGAGGTTGGTGGAGCGTAGCTGGCGGTTGGGGGTGTAGAAGGAGAGCCGTCTGTTGAGGTAGGCTGGGCCGATCTTGTGGAGTGCCATGTGTGCGTGGATGATGAGATTGAAGGATATCCTCTTGTTGAAGGGGAGCCAGTGCAGGTTTCTCAGGTGGGGGGTGATGTGGCCGTGTCGTGGTACATCGAGGATCAGTCGTGCCGAGGCGTTTTGGATGCCTTGTAGTCAATTGATGAGCTTGGTCGGGGCTCCCGCGTAGAGGGTGTTTCCGTAGTCGAGTCTGCTGCTGACGAGGGCCTGGGTGACTATCTTTCTTGTATCTATCGGGATCCATCTTTAGTTCTTGCGGAGCATGTGGAGGGTGTTGAAGCAGGAGAAGGAGACGGAGTTGACTTGCTTGGTCATTGAGAGCGTTGAGTCTTACTTCATCGGCCTGTAGCCATGCCCCTGATGCGATGAGGACGATGATCTTGGAGGGAAGAGATGCTGGAGGTTGGAGCTTCTTGTAGCCTGAAGATTGCTGAGTACACAGCCAACAACCCTTGGCAATAGCAAGTCAATGCCGTGCACATGGGTTTGGTTCCAGCGGTTCCAACGAGAGATACTGGCCTTAAAATTGCAGAGAGGATAGGTCAGGCCTCAAGGAATTTTCAGAACTACCACCTGTGTGGCTGGGCCTCAGGAAGTCCTTAGGACGACAGGAGCAGCAGACTGGTCAGCTTATTTGCAGTGCCTGCAGATGCAGGGGAGTGACTCCTTCACTCCAAGGGAGATTTCTTCGGGTGTCACTGATGCTCACAGGTCTGTTGAAGAACTTGAATGACGCACAGACATAGACAACGAAGAAAACTTGAAGAATAGCGAGACCAGGAGCAGCAGGAGTCTTCCTTGGTGCAGTCTCGGTTCCATTCAAAGTCCAACAAAGTCCAAGTGTCCTGATGGTTGAAGAGCGACGTAGTTTCAGGGTTGAGTCTTATCCCACAGCGAATCTAAGGACCCACCCTCAGGAAAGCCCTTAAGTACCCTAAGGAAAGGGTTGGAACAACTTGGATGCCCCTCCCAGAGGAGGGGCTGGACAGAGGGGATGATACTCTCATGTCCTTTGTCCAGTTTCGCACTAAAGCGAGAGCCAATGGCTCGCTCAATTGGCTTAAACTGGAGTATTCAAGGAGGGCATCAAATGTGCCCTTCAAACAGTTTGGTGGCACTGGCAAGCGCCCCCACCAAAGCCCAATACATTAAGTCATGTCTGGGAGGTGGTCACACCTCCCTGTGACAGGAAACCTATTGTTCGACCTTCCCCTGTTCGAGCTTGGCTCAGCAGCAGGAGTTTAGAATTGGGTCTAAGGTCGGCAGCAGCACTAGCTTGTTTGCAGACTCTGAAAGGCTGTTACAGGGAGTACAGGGGGGTCCGCTAAGGAGCCCTCTAGTACATGAGTTTATGCTTCCAACACTGGAATCGGTGTTGGGGTATGATTCCAACACGTTTGATACCAAACATGACATGGTTCGGTACAGCTACTATATAGTTAGACATCTCGTAATGACTGATGTCCACTATATGTGTTAAAATGGCTGACCACACTTACAAAGCCTGGAAAATCATCTCCGGGGCTAGTAGGGGTGTCCTGCTTATGCAGGGGCACCCTCACACTTATAACAAAGCGCCCTGCCGTCAGGACTAAGAGCCTGCCATAGGGGTGACTTATAGGTTTTAAGTGTAGTGACCTCAGATATCAGCAAACCTATATTTGTTGTGAGAGGTGCTAGCACCAACTCACACAGGCTGCAATGTCAGGCCTGTAGTCACACTTTGAGTGGACTCCAATGGGTGGCACAATACATGCTGCAGCCCATGGTAGACCCTTGATTTACCTATGCCCTGGGTACCTTAGTACCATATACTAGGGACTTACAAGGGTACACCAGTAGCAAATTGTTGAGTTACCAAAGTACTTACCATGTCAATTTAGGGGAGAAAGCACAGTTCCTGGGGTCTTGATTAGCAGGATCCTAGCAGACTAGGTCAAAAACACATTGACACCAGGCAAAAAGTGGGGGTAACCATGCTAGAAAGATCCTGCCTTCCTGCACAACCCCCGGCTCTAAACGAAAGGAGATAAGGCTAACCATGGCCAGTTGAGTCTTTATTTCCTAAGTGGCCATATAAGGAAGGTCCAACTGCACTGTCATGGATTCTCCCTGTTCTATGGTCCACTGAGAAATTCCTTTTTAAATAATTCTCCTCCTGAGCAATTACTCAAGCAATATCTTGAGATCAATTCACAAAGAGCAACCAATAAATATCAAAACAAGTCGGAAGAAATCAATCCAGTGTATTTCAAAAACTTCTTCTTTATTTTTCTTCTTTTCCAGACACTCAGTACTTTTTCTTTTCTTTTCCTTTGCCAACACGTGTTTCGTCCTAACTAAATATAGTTAATGGACTTCGTCAGGGCTAAAGAAAAATTAAACAATTATAAAAATTACTAAAATTCATAAAAGTTTATATGATAAAGTATCATCAAATATAATACTTAACATTTTCTAAAATTCTTTCTGCTGTACAATAAGAGGTCTATTATGGTGGGACTCACTCTTTGGAATTGCAAAACAGTACAGTTAATAATTCATACATCTGGGATGCTCCCATCCAGAGACATTATTAATAGTTTTTATCCTAAAAAAAGTCATACTCATATTTACAGATTTGTCAAAGCATATTATAAAGATTCCACCAAATTCTTAAAAGAGAGAGGAATCAGTATCAACAGCAATTCAACAGTCTATATTTCTCATGTAGATGGCTACACATCAGACAATCTCATATTTGCAGATTTGTTAAATCAAACTATAAACTTTCCAACCAATTCTTGAAAAGGAGAAGAATCAGTAACAGCAGCATTTAACCTGTCTATACTTCTCATGATGTAAATGGCTATATATCAAACAATCTCCTAGTCTTTTTAACACAGAGGTATATATACGTGTAGATGCTAGACTCACCAATGAATATCCTTACTCTATAGTATTGGCGAGACCTCAGACGATCACAAATTGAGAGTTCCTAGAGGGTACATATAGTTCCATTATTAAGGGTATGAGTCCACAGTGTTACATATAATACAGACTCTATCATATGTATTCATATTCATCTAAGTTTCAAAATTAAAAAGCCCTCCTGATTACTAAGTTAACCTGAAATCATTAGATAGTATTTAAAACCCTATTATCACAATCTTCATATTAAAGCCCTCATGTATAGAGACAAACCCTTATGGGTGATGGGTATTTAAACAAATTTCTACACCTTTTATATTTAATGTTCTATTGGGGAGGGTTCACGTACCTCAAAAGGGAACATATAACTATTGGTGAGGTGGATGCCCCATGGGGGGCTGTCCAGATACGTTTATGTTTACCTGAGGTCACACCCCTATGTTTAAACCAGCCCAAAACTGTTCCTATTCATTCTACCCATGCTAGGCAGGTTAGTTATCTAGTCATTATACAAAAGTATATCAATATAGCAACGAGCCCAATGTCCCCAGTCCTAAATATTAAGCAATAAGACAGAGCAAAAATGGGGCCAATAGTACCTTCGTAGGACGATGTCCACTAGGTACCATTTCTTCTCATTATCTTCAATATTCAAGGTTAAGTCACATAGAGTCTATAAAAGGAAGGTCATATTAGAACCAAATTATTATTAGCTGCCTAGTACTATATTATTAACATTATCCTAGTCACTCTTACCGTGTAAAACATATATGTGCCTCGATTCAAGGGGGTCCTGGTGTAATCGGCGTCTAGCATCGGCGCCATATTTGTTAGGGGCTTTTATACTATCCCTCACTTCAAAAAGGAGGGAAAGGGGATTAGCTAATATTAAGTTAATAAATCGTTGAATACGAGTTGCACTGTGCTTAACGCTGTATACAATAAATTTTATATGTTGCAACGCGCTATGACGATGTTTATTAAGTAATTTCCGACGTCCTTTAAAGTACACGTTATTTTATTGAAAAGAATATCTAATATCTGTCATATCTTGAATTCAATTCCGATATAGATTCTAAAGTATGTATACATTATTAATTTGATAGCAAACATCTTTAAAAAGGGGATTGTTACAAGACGGTATCCTAATAAATCATTCGAATTTATTGTACAAAACGGGCGCCATCTTAGAGTGGCTAGTGGAAACCCGAAATGATAGTGATTTGCGATTTATTTGTGCAATCCCTACCTTACAAAAAGGAGGGAGAGAGGGACTTTAACTAGTTTTAAATCACTAATTATTAAAATACAAATAGCACTGAACTAAACGCCATGTTTAATGAATTATATATGTAACAATTCGCCATGATGATCAGACATTAAGTAAATTTCAGACGTCCTTTATAGTACGCATTATTAAGTGATAGTATCTGTCCAACCAGAATTCAAATCCCGATTCGAACTCTCAAGTATACATACGTTATTAGTATTATGGCAAGCAACTTAAAAGGGAATCTTAATGAAACGGTTCCTTAACGAGTCCTTCGAATTTATTATCCAAAACGGGCGCCATCTTGAAGTGGCTAGTTAAGCCCCGGAATAATGGTAATATAGGGCTCTTACTGCCTACTGCGACTAACGAGTCAAGTTCTAATCATTGTTATTAGTTAGTCACTCTTATAGCTAGTCTGATAAATTACCTGTTAACTTATAAGGCGTATTTCCTAATACATATAACTCAATGTCCAATAGTAGGAGACATAATATCAACATATCCTAATAGGTGTACCTCAAAATCCAATAGTAAAAAACTAGATATCATCATTTCCAAGTGCCCTCCAATAATCTATAACCTTACTTCTTTCTATCTATCCCCAAACAGTATTTGTAAGTGAAAACATATATAAAAGCCCTCTAGTTAGGACTAGTTACAGTCTAATTCAATATTACTTCCGAGATTGCTAATAGTGTATCCAAGGGTAATACCAGTAAAGTGATTCTCAATATTACACATTTACCTCTTCATGGGCATATCAAGGGGTAATACCAGTTAAGTAATTCTCCAATGTAACATGTTAACCTCCTGATAGGCTGATTATATTATATATAACAGTATCAAATCAACCCAGGAAGTATTGCATCTCATCATCAATATTAATCCCGTGGGTAACCGCCTTTAGCCTAATGATCCAACGTACTTCAGCCTGTCTCACTCTAAGCTCTCTGTTCCCTCCTCTTATGTTGGGCGGAATACATTCTATACCATGGAATGAAAAACTTTTATTGGTACAGTTTAATGCATGAAGACCTATAGGGTATTTTGGGTCCATGTTTTTAAAAGCCCTATAGTGTTCCGCTATGCGTTCCTTCATACTTCTTATGGTGCTCCCAACATAGATCTGCTGGCATTTGCATATTATTATATATACCACATACTTTGTTGTACAATCAAGATGTTGTTTTATATAATATTTATTGGATCCATTATAGGTAAATTCCTTTATATCCGTGCAGGCCATTCTGCATAGACTGCAGTTGTTACATTTATATGAACCAATGTTATGTTTATGTAACCAAGATGGTTTTAATACCTTGTCTCTTAGGTAGCTTGGACTAGTAATATTACCCAAGGTTCTGCCTTTTCTATATGTTATTCCAGGATTTTTTGGTATATATTTCTGTAATAACATATTAGACGTAAGAAGGTGCCAGTGCCTTTTTAAAATTCCATATATTTTGTTGGACCATGGATGATATGCTGTGATGAGTTTAACCGGGATTACTTTATTCTGATCCTTACTCCTTGTTTGTAAAGTATCAGATCTCCTCAATTTTCTCACTCGATTTTTCGCTTTTCCAAGAACTTCTGGATCATAACCCCTGGATATAAATCTTTTTTCCATGTCATTCAGTGTAGCCATAAAGTCTGTGTCTTTAGCACAATTCCTCCTAGCTCTATAAAATTCACCGTAGGGGATAGCATTTATTTGTGTTCTGGGGTGAGCACTTTCTGCATGTAGCAGGGAGTTGCATGAGGTCTCCTTTCTATGCATTTTACTTAGTAGTTTATCACCCTCAACAAATATTTCTACATCCAAAAACACTAACATTCTTGCATTGTAATCCATGGTGAATTTAATACTAAAGGTGTTATTATTAAGGAAGTCAAAGAACTCTTTTAATTTATCCACTCCTCCTGTCCATATCATTAGACAATCGTCTATGTATCTGCCATAGTACATGATGTATTCTTGCCAGATTGCTCCCTGTTGGCCCCAGATATGCAACGCCTCAAACCGTCCCATAAAGAGACATGCTAAGGACGGCGCAAACCTGGAGCCCATAGCTGAGCCGCATATTTGTTGATACCAATCATTTTTAAACATGAACACATTTTGTTCAAGGATAATCCTAGCCAAATCTACCAACATATTAGAATGATCTAGTAGTTCTACCGGTCTTTTATAGAGATAATATCTCAAGGCTTCTAGTCCCAATTCATGCGGTATATTTGTGTATAAAGCGACTACATCCATAGTCACTAACAGCATGTCGTCTTCCCAAGTTATATCCTCAATAATATTTAGCACATGTTTTGTGTCCAAAATAGTAGATGACAGATTTACTACATAAGGTTGAAGATAAGTATCCACAAATTCTGATATTTTTTCTGTTGGTCCTCCCACCCCAGATACTATGGGTCTTCCCGGTGGTCTAGTGGCATTTTTATGGATTTTAGGTAGGCAATAAAGGCAGGGAAAATTAGGTTTATCAACTGTCAGGTATTTGAATTCATCCTCATTGAGTAATCCAGCAGAATGCCAGAGTTTCAAGTTCTCATTAATGAGTTTAGTTACTTTAAAGATGGGGTTATTAGGGAGTTTTCTATAAAACTCTACATTGCCTAGTTGTCCTAATATTTCATCCTCATAATATTTTTTATCAAGAATTATGATATTTCCCCCTTTATCTGCTCTCTTTATTATTATCTCTTCATTTGATGTTAAGACCTTCAATGCTTTACGCTCGCCAGTGGTTAAGTTGTCCCTGTGTCTCATAGTTCTTACATCATTAACTTTACTTTCTATTTTGTCCAAATCATTAAGAACCACTCTATAAAATGCATCAATGCTATTCCCATTCCCCAGTTGTGGTGTCCACTTTGATTTTAATCTTAACCCACTATCTATTGTTTCATTAGTATTGTATTCCAAATCTTGCAATACCTTATGCATAGTGACGGGGTCCTCCTCATTCTCGGTAATGGATAATAACAGAGCTGTATCTCTAATTTCCTGTATACAGAGACTACCAACAACAATATCAGGTGTGCATTTTTTATTTGGGTTCTCATCAAAAACAAAAAATTGTTTCAATTTTAAATTCCTTATAAATTTATACAAATCTATCTTAACATCCGTTAAGTCACAAAGTTCCATTGGACAAAAACTCATGCCTTTACTTAAGACTCTGGTCATATCATCAGACATGGGATAACTAGATAAATTGACAATCTGGATTGAATTGGCATTATCATCTATTGTTTGGATTTGTTCCAAGATCGGGTATTTACCCTGTCTCTGGGACCTGCATTTCCCCTTTCCTCTACATCCTCTCTTGGTCTTCCTCTTGCTCCATTCCCCTCTTTGTTCCCTATCCGAATCCTTTGGACCTCGCGCAAAAAATTACTGCTATTGGAAGTATTGGCTGGAGTCTCTGCATTTACTTCTTCTGTTACCAAAGAGACATTACTAGAAGAGGCAGAACTTATACCACTAGCTAGCGAAATCTTACTACCACTCCTTTGCATATCATTTTTGACTAAGGTGTCGAATTTTTTAGCAAAGGTAAAGACTCTACCATTTCGGTAGTCGTTCTCATCCCTCTTTAGCTTCCTTGCCTTTTTATCCTTAATTTCTTCCTCAAATTTACTCAGAATATCCTCTAGGATGGAATAATTTTTCTTGGTGGCATCTGCAAGTTTAAGTTCTTCTATCTCTTTTTCTAATAGGTCTACCTGTTCTACTGTTTGCATAACTTTCCGATCACAATTTTCAATCAATATGTTCATAAGTCTCATTGAATTACCTGTCAACTCCTTTTCCCATATTTGTAACAGATCTTCCTCAAGATCATCATATGTAGGAAACAAATTAGAACGAAGGCCCCTTGGTATTCTCTCCAGCCTAATATATTCTTTAAGAGTCGCTCCGTCCCACCATTTGGTGATCTCTGTTTTCTTTAACCTTTCTAGTCTCTCAAATTTCTTTTTCAATCCTTCATTTACCCTTAGTGTACTTTGAGTGACAGCTCTATTAACTGAAATGCCTGCATTAAGATTTTTGAACATATCTTCTGCGACTTTACTCCGATCTGATCTAGAACACATTCTCAATAATTAGTCGTGTTATATGTTACACTAATAGCTGCAAACCCCACAAATTACAGATAATTTAACAACTTGACAAGAGGGGCTTTTTGCGCTTATAGTGTTCCTAAAGATGAAAGGTCTATCTAGCTTAGTACTGCTCAAAGGTTGAGATACAGTCCCTTGTCATAAACTGTAGAGATAGGCAAAAAATTTTGTCTATATAATGAATTTTAAATAATTCTCCTCCTGAGCAATTACTCAAGCAATATCTTGAGATCAATTCACAAAGAGCAACCAATAAATATCAAAACAAGTCGGAAGAAATCAATCCAGTGTATTTCAAAAACTTCTTCTTTATTTTTCTTCTTTTCCAGACACTCAGTACTTTTTCTTTTCTTTTCCTTTGCCAACACGTGTTTCGTCCTAACTAAATATAGTTAATGGACTTCGTCAGGGCTAAAGAAAAATTAAACAATTATAAAAATTACTAAAATTCATAAAAGTTTATATGATAAAGTATCATCAAATATAATACTTAACATTTTCTAAAATTCTTTCTGCTGTACAATAAGAGGTCTATTATGGTGGGACTCACTCTTTGGAATTGCAAAACAGTACAGTTAATAATTCATACATCTGGGATGCTCCCATCCAGAGACATTATTAATAGTTTTTATCCTAAAAAAAGTCATACTCATATTTACAGATTTGTCAAAGCATATTATAAAGATTCCACCAAATTCTTAAAAGAGAGAGGAATCAGTATCAACAGCAATTCAACAGTCTATATTTCTCATGTAGATGGCTACACATCAGACAATCTCATATTTGCAGATTTGTTAAATCAAACTATAAACTTTCCAACCAATTCTTGAAAAGGAGAAGAATCAGTAACAGCAGCATTTAACCTGTCTATACTTCTCATGATGTAAATGGCTATATATCAAACAATCTCCTAGTCTTTTTAACACAGAGGTATATATACGTGTAGATGCTAGACTCACCAATGAATATCCTTACTCTATAGTATTGGCGAGACCTCAGACGATCACAAATTGAGAGTTCCTAGAGGGTACATATAGTTCCATTATTAAGGGTATGAGTCCACAGTGTTACATATAATACAGACTCTATCATATGTATTCATATTCATCTAAGTTTCAAAATTAAAAAGCCCTCCTGATTACTAAGTTAACCTGAAATCATTAGATAGTATTCAAAACCCTATTATCATAATCTTCATATTAAAGCCCTCATGTATAGAGACAAACCCTTATGGGTGATGGGTATTTAAACAAATTTCTACACCTTTTATATTTAATGTTCTATTGGGGAGGGTTCACGTACCTCAAAAGGGAACATATAACTATTGGTGAGGTGGATGCCCCATGGGGGGCTGTCCAGATACGTTTATGTTTACCTGAGGTCACACCCCTATGTTTAAACCAGCCCAAAACTGTTCCTATTCATTCTACCCATGCTAGGCAGGTTAGTTATCTAGTCATTATACAAAAGTATATCAATATAGCAACGAGCCCAATGTCCCCAGTCCTAAATATTAAGCAATAAGACAGAGCAAAAATGGGGCCAATAGTACCTTCGTAGGACGATGTCCACTAGGTACCATTTCTTCTCATTATCTTCAATATTCAAGGTTAAGTCACATAGAGTCTATAAAAGGAAGGTCATATTAGAACCAAATTATTATTAGCTGCCTAGTACTATATTATTAACATTATCCTAGTCACTCTTACCGTGTAAAACATATATGTGCCTCGATTCAAGGGGGTCCTGGTGTAATCGGCGTCTAGCATCGGCGCCATATTTGTTAGGGGCTTTTATACTATCCCTCACTTCAAAAAGGAGGGAAAGGGGATGAGCTAATATTAAGTTAATAAATCGTTGAATACGAGTTGCACTGTGCTTAACGCTGTATACAATAAATTTTATATGTTGCAACGCGCTATGACGATGTTTATTAAGTAATTTCCGACGTCCTTTAAAGTACACGTTATTTTATTGAAAAGAATATCTAATATCTGTCATATCTTGAATTCAATTCCGATATAGATTCTAAAGTATGTATACATTATTAATTTGATAGCAAACATCTTTAAAAAGGGGATTGTTACAAGACGGTATCCTAATAAATCATTCGAATTTATTGTACAAAACGGGCGCCATCTTAGAGTGGCTAGTGGAAACCCGAAATGATAGTGATTTGCGATTTATTTGTGCAATCCCTACCTTACAAAAAGGAGGGAGAGAGGGACTTTAACTAGTTTTAAATCACTAATTATTAAAATACAAATAGCACTGAACTAAACGCCATGTTTAATGAATTATATATGTAACAATTCGCCATGATGATCAGACATTAAGTAAATTTCAGACGTCCTTTATAGTACGCATTATTAAGTGATAGTATCTGTCCAACCAGAATTCAAATCCCGATTCGAACTCTCAAGTATACATACGTTATTAGTATTATGGCAAGCAACTTAAAAGGGAATCTTAATGAAACGGTTCCTTAACGAGTCCTTCGAATTTATTATCCAAAACGGGCGCCATCTTGAAGTGGCTAGTTAAGCCCCGGAATAATGGTAATATAGGGCTCTTACTGCCTACTGCGACTAACGAGTCAAGTTCTAATCATTGTTATTAGTTAGTCACTCTTATAGCTAGTCTGATAAATTACCTGTTAACTTATAAGGCGTATTTCCTAATACATATAACTCAATGTCCAATAGTAGGAGACATAATATCAACATATCCTAATAGGTGTACCTCAAAATCCAATAGTAAAAAACTAGATATCATCATTTCCAAGTGCCCTCCAATAATCTATAACCTTACTTCTTTCTATCTATCCCCAAACAGTATTTGTAAGTGAAAACATATATAAAAGCCCTCTAGTTAGGACTAGTTACAGTCTAATTCAATATTACTTCAGAGATTGCTAATAGTGTATCCAAGGGTAATACCAGTAAAGTGATTCTCAATATTACACATTTACCTCTTCATGGGCATATCAAGGGGTAATACCAGTTAAGTAATACTCCAATGTAACATGTTAACCTCCTGATAGGCTGATTATATTATATATAACAGTATCAAATCAACCCAGGAAGTATTGCATCTCATCATCAATATTAATCCTCCTGAGAAATTCCTCCCCTGTAGGGGCTTGGCTACTCTAAAACGTTTTAGCCAAGAGAGGGTCTTGTGATGTGTCTGAATAGGGAAGTGAGGCCGTAACAGGGTTGGCCTTAACTTTTTCAGAACACAGACCACAGCACAGGCCTTTCTCTCTATAACTGGGTTGTACTTTTCCCCAGGAGTTAACCTTCTGCTGATTACAGATTTTGGTTGAACCTTTAGCAATAAGGGGCCATTGAAGGTGTGGGACATTCTTGTCCCAACATTGCACACCTGGAGGAAGTCACTTGCTAGTGGTAAGAGGATCCCTTAGGTTGCGGAAGGTCATCCACATTCCTAGTAATCCTTAATGTGAGGATGCAGGGATTCTTCTTGGCAGGGGGCCCTGTGGGGTACACTGACATCCCTGGCATCTGCAGCACCAGGCTAACAGAGGCATTGCAGAGCCCTTCTCAAGACTCCAGACTTACTTCCTCCTTGGAAAGTTCCCCTGCTTCCAGTGGCTCTGCCAAGACAGGCCTGACCTCCCCTGGTTACACTGGCCCCTGTGTCCCTATAGGCTACAACTTCTTGACCATTTATAAGCGTCTCCTGTCTGTACTTGCCCAAGATATTGGGACTTACAGTAAAAGTGGCAAGGCCCATGCCACCATCACAGACTAAGGTAGCCTGGGTGGATGTTCTGACTAGGCCCCGGGAGAACCCAACTACATGTTTGGGGGTACTACTACTATCAGTGCTACTGCTAGGGGCACTAGGGGTTGTAGTAGTAGTAGTGGTGCTAGCCTTAGGGCAATTAACATCATTTGCCTTAAGGCATTTGTCTTTTCAGAGATAGCAATAAGGTTTCTTGTTAGAGGAAGAGGATTGGGACCCACCTCCGGAGGAAGATTTTTGGGGACTGTAAGGGTTTGGAAAAACACAGCTGAGTCAAGAAGAAAGTGTTATACTGCTTGATTCTTTTATTTAGTCAAATCTCTGTTTTCAAAGTGATAATGCTTCTTATCTCTTTGAATTTTCTCTAGTTTTCCAGGTTTCCGTCTTCGTATCAGTATTTCCGGAGGACCAATATCGGCTCTCCTCAAAAGAAAGAAGAGGCACTGGTAAGTGTTTAGGTTCACTCTTTGCAACTATGAGTGGAATGGGGCTGAGGGAGTTCACCAGGAGCCCTATGCCTGTCACCAAGTGTAAGGTTGTCTCCATAAACAGAGGTTGGCAGATTTCTAATCTCTAGTTCCTAGATTGTGGCTCTTTACCATCTCCCTCCCACCTCCTAGTTAACCCCCGGATACGTGCACATACCTGTGCAAGCCACACTCCTCCGGAAGTGAGGCCGAGCGAATCGTGATGACGTAGGCCGGCTTGCTGCAACTTGCTCCCGGTTGTTGGTTCTCTGCCGAAGACGTCAGCCGCTCGGGCCTCCTCTTTGGCTGACTCAGGACCAGGAGTGCATTGGTTTCTGCAAGCTTCGTCTTATACCCCTGATCCTCTTGCTTCACATGGCCGGTGTCTTCGCTTCCCATCTCTCTTCCTGACCCGCCTCTTCGGGCCTCTGTTGGTCCCGAATGTGTGAAGATGTTTTCCTGGTAGGTGGGGTCATCTTGGAGACTGCTCCAGTTTAAGGAGCTACGCCGTGCATAAGCTGGAGACTTTGAATCACACTAATATTGCGCTTCACTCCGGTTCTCTCCCAGTATGTGCTGAAAATAGACAAAAGGGTCGACTCGGTGAGGCACACACCAGAACTCCTAATCAGTTTCCCTTACTCTGGTTTGTAGGTATGTTCCTTCTGCCAGGGACCTTCAGAGGAGTCTTTCTTTTCTTTTTTGATAACTAATTTTATTGATTACCGATTAACACATATGAAGAAATTAAAACACAGCCAATTTTCGCACAGTGAGCAGTACAAAACAGTGACAGATAAAATGGGGTGGAGTACGCCCCTCACATACATGAGTCCGACTAGGAATAACAAGCGACGATGTCCACAACCATGTCCATAGGGATGCCTCAGGAAGTTCAGTCTTCTACCACCCAACCCATTTACCCCACACCCTTCGAAACTTTTTAGGGCATCCGCGGGCAGCGTACATGGGGCGCTCTTGCGCTGCACACCATCCTACCCCTCTGTGCCACCGTGTCATGGAAGGAGCCAACGGGTCCAGCCGAAGGGCTGCAATATCTCGTTTAGCTACCATCAGAGCCGTGGTGAGACAAAGCTTCTCTGCCCTATTCTCGTCCACACCATCAGTAACTCCCAAGAGTATGTTCATCGGGTTCAGCTGGACCTCCCAGCCCAGGCCCTCCGTAAGTTCAGTGGTCACTAGCTCCCAGTAATGAGTAATATCGGGACAGAGCCATACCATGTGATAAAAATCTGCTTGGGGGCAGTGACAGCGGGGACAGGAAGCATCAGGCCAGAGCCCAGAGCGATGAAGGCGCAATGGCGTGAGGTAGGCCACGTGTAAGTAGTATACTTGAACTAATCGGAGCCGCACAGAAGCTGTAACTATTTTAGGGGCCATCAGCGCATCCCTACAATCAGCTTCATCCAAAGGGCCAATCCAACCCTCCCATTTATCCCGGAGAGAGGAAAGGGAATTGGGGGTGTTATTTGTGAGGGAACGATAAATGCGAGAAATCCCCCGAGAAATTACCAGTCATAACCTGTGCTTCAGGCGGGCTGTATTCGGGCAAGGAGGTCCCTTCTGAGATGTGCATATGGAGTGCATGGCGCAACTGAAGATAGCGGTAAAACTGAGAGGCATGGAGGGAGAACCAACTCTTTCTTTTCTTTAGAATTTTTTTAACCTTTCTCTTGGGCCTTAGAAGAATATTGTTTCTTCTGGTCACCACCACCTTGAGACTTTTGTTTCACCCTGGTACGAACCCATTTGTCTGCCTTCTTTTCCAATTATTGGGGATAAGTCAGATCGGAGTATATCAGATACTGGTGCGGTTGCTGACTTTAACAATGATTAAGGATGTGCTCCCTCACTAGTAAATTGTACAGTTCTTGATAATCATGCACATTACCTCCATGAAGCCAGCCTTGATAGCACTGTCTGCACAATTTACTCAGTCTTGAGTGTGTACCTTCTGTGTGTCCCTAAACTTAACCCTGTATTGCTCAGTGGTTAAACCAAACTTAGCTATGAGGGTATTCTTCAAGTCTGTGTAATTATCTGCATCTTCCTCCCCAACAGTGAGAAGTTTGTCTCTACCTTTGTAAGCAAAGGAGAGCCACAGGAAAGCTGCCCACTGTCTTCGAGAGACCTTCTGTACTTTACAGGCCCTCTCTAAAGCAGTGATCCATTTATGGATGTCATCCCCCACCTAGTAAGGAGGTACGATCTTGCTCAGGTTCCTAGTGTCAAAGGAGTGTTCCGTGACCCTAGGTTCGCTAGTGCTCACACCACACTACACCTAGTACCATGTCTCCAGGGGGAGACAAAACCATATATTAAGAAAGTGGAATGCGAACTGCAATGGAGAACAGGACTTGGACCAGAAGATCCAGAGATGTAGACGACACAACGAACGACCCAAGGCAAAGGTAAATACCGAGAAACCCCACAGAGGCTGTGTGCAGACTGGAAACACAACCGCATACCCAATGGAAGTCAATGGAGAAGTCGCTGTTGCAGTTTTGAAGAAGAAGACCATTCCTGGAGGACCCCGAAGAAACCCATTGGAAAACAGAAGGTTAGAGAGCCACCCCACCCGTGGATGCCCCAGGAACCAGGTTACCTACACCAGGGAAGCCCGGTACACAGCGATGAAGTTAAGTTAGAATCTTCTATAGACAACAATTGGAGATTTCAAAGAAGATGCCTCTGGAGAAGATGTTGAAGGAGCCCGGTGGAATCCAAGGGTGGATTCTGGAAATGAAGAACCTGCAAGCCGAGGGTACAGAGTCTATGCCACTCGAAGGTGACCTGGAGGCATGGAGACACGATGCCCCCTGATGTTGGGCGGTCCTGAAGTCGACGGTGACCGTGTCGCTGCAGCTGTGAGGACCAAGCGACATAGATGAAGACCAGGAGCTGTGCACAAGCTGTCCACCAGCAGATGTTGGTGACTAGGTGGTTGGTGTCTGTCGGGAGCACGAACAAGCTTTGGTAGCCGAACTGGGGTGGAAGACTAAAAAGGATCCACGTTGGAACCAGCAAGGTCCAAGGGACACACCTACAGCAGGAGAGTCAGAGCAGGGTCCGAGCAAGCAGGGGAGCCCACTGAAGCAGAAAACCCTCAGGTGGACCCACAGGCCGAAGGCACAGGAGTCACAAGAGAACCTTCAGCAGCTCACCAAAGATGAAGGCCCACGGTGCAGAGGATGTGGTGAGGACGATGATCTTGGAGAGAAGTGATGCTGGAGGTTGGAGCTTCTTGTAGCCCAAAGATCCCTGGAGCTCAGAGCCAAAAAGCCTCGGGAACAGCAAATTGATGCAGTGCACAGGAGTTTGGTCCTAGCGGTTCCGACGAGGGTTACTGGCCTCAAAGTTGCAGGACAGTTCAGGCCTCGAGGGAGTTGAAGAACTGCCACTTGTGTTGCTGAGCCTCGGGAAGTCCATAGGACGATAGGAGCAGTAGACCAGTCAGCTTTGTTGCAGTGCCTGCGGATGCAGGAGAGTGACTCCTTCACTCTAAGGTAGATTTCTTTGATGCCCACAGGTCTGTTGAACAACCCGGATGAAGCACAGTCACAGACGACAAAGACTCGAAGAACAGTAAGACCAGGAGCAGCAGGATTCTTCCATGGTGCAGTCTCGGTTCCATTCAATCAATCAATCAATCCATCAATCAATCAATCAATCATCAGTAGAGCGCACTACTCACCCGTGAGGGTCTCAAGGCACTGGGGGGTGGGGGGTGGGGGGTGCTGCTACTGCTCGAACAACCAGGTCTTGAGCAATCTCCTGAAGGTCAGCAGGTCCTGGGTCTGTCACAGGTGGATGGGGAGAGTGTTCCATGTCTTGGCGGTGAGGTGGGCGGATGATCTTTTGCCGGTGGTCGTTTGGTGGATGCGTGGAATGGTGGTAAGGGCGAGGTCAGCAGAGCGAAGCTGGTGCTTCGGGGTGTAGAAGGTGAGTATATTGATCCGGTGTTGTGGAGTGCTTTGTGAGCATGGGTGAGGAGCTTGAAGGTGATCCTCTTGTTGACGGGGAGCCAGTGCAGGTCTCTCAGGTTGGCAGTGATGTGGCTGTGGCAGGGGATGTCGAGGATGAGGCGTGCCGAGGTGTTCTGTATGCGTTGAAGGCTTTTCTGGAGTTTGGCCGTGGTTCCCGCGTAGAGGGCGCTGCCGTAGTCCAGCCTACTGCTGCCATCTGTAGATCTTGCGAAGCATGCAGAGGGTGTTGAAGCAGGAGAAAGAGACAGCGTTGACTTGCTGGGTCATTGATACTGTTGAGTCGAGGATGATCCCCAGGTTGTGTGCTTGGTTGGTGGGTGTCGGTGCAGCTCCAAGCATGGCCGGCCACCAGGAGTCGTCCCAGGCGGAGGGGGTAGCGCCGAGGATGAGGACCTCCGTGTTGTCAGAGTTCAGTTTCAGGCGACTGTTGGAGGTTGGTTTTGGCAGTGGCGGGGTCCTTGGTGAGGGAAAGGATCAGCTGGGTGTCGTCTACATATGAGATGATGTTGAGGTCGTGCGATCGGACGATGTTGGCGAGCGGTGCCATGTAGACATTAAAAAGGGCCGGGCTGAGGGATGATCCTTGGGGTACGCCGCGGGTGATCTTGGTAGCTTTGGATCAGAATGTGGTGAGGCGGACTCTCTGGGTTCTGCCGGTGAGGAAGGAGGTGATCCAGTCCAGGGCTTTGTCGCGGATCCCTGTGTTGTGGAGGCGTGTGCATAGAATGTGGTGGCAGACGGTGTCAAAGGTGGGCAAGAGGTCCAGGAGGATGAGGGCCGCGGTTTCGCCGTTGTCCAGCAGGGTCCTGATGTCGTCGGTGGCGCCGATCAGGGTGTTTTCGGTGCTGTGGTTGCTGCGGAATCCGGATTGGGACAAGTCCAGGATGGTGTTCTCCTCGAGGAAGCAGGTCAGATATGCCTGTTGATAGTCTTCTCGATGACTTTCACCAGGAAGGGTTGCAGGGAGATGGGCCGGAAGTTCTTGAGGTAATTTGGGTCTGCCTTGGGTTTCCTGAGTAGGGCGTTGATCTCGGCGCGTTTCCGGCTCTCTGGGAAGGTGGCGGTTTTGAAGGAGCCGTTGAGGATCTTTTGGAGTTGGGGGTGCGATGATGGAGCTCGCTTTGTTGAGGATGTGGTGAGGGCAGGGGTCGGATGGTGAGGTGGAGTGGATGGTGTTCATGATTTTGATGGTGTTGTCGTCGTTTACGTGGTTCCAGGAGAGCGGGAGGCCGTTGTGGTTGGGGGGGCGGTAAGTCTGAAGTGTCGGTGGCTGTCGGGGGGGGGGGGGTCTGGGTGTTGAAGCTGTCATGGATGTCTGCGATCTTGCCGTGGTGGAAGAAGATGGCTAGGGAGTAGCAGAGGTATTGCGACAGCGGGATGTCGTTAGAGCTGGGGTTGGCGAGTTCTTTCAAGATGTTGAAGTGCTCTTTGCTGTTGTGCTGTTGTTGATGTGTTCCTTGAAGGAGGTCCTTTTGGCGGTTCGAATAAGTTGGTGGTGCTTGTGGCTGGCGTTCTTGAGGGCTGCGTGGTTGTCCAATGTCTGTTCGTGGCGCCACTTCTTCTCGAGTCTTCGGCAAGTCTGTTTGGATGCCTGGAGGTTGGTGGTGAACCAGATGGTCCTTCTGTCGGTGCGTCTGTTTGAGGGTTTCCTGATCGGGGCGAGAGTGTTGGCGCAGTCTATCCATTGCCTGAAGTTGCGGGCACCTGTGTCGGTGGGGTCGATTGGTGGGTCTCGGGTGAGGGTGGTGATTAGCTGGTCTTCGGTGACCTTGTTCCTGCTATGGTGGGGGATACGTTGCGGCAGGTTGTGCATGGTGTGTTTCTTGAAAGAGAAGTGGATGCAGCGGTGGTCGGTCCAGTGGAGTTCGGTGGTGTGGCTGAAGGTGATGTGGTTGCTGGTGGAAAAGATGGGGTCGAGCGTGTGTCCGGCGGAGTGGGTGGGTGTCGTGACAAGCTCTTTGAGTCAGAGGTTGGCAAGGTTGTCGAGCAGGGTGGTGGAGTTGCTGTTGTTGGCGTTCCCCAGGTGGAAGTTCAGGTCTCCGAGGAGGATGTAGTCTGTGGAAGCAAGGGCGTGCGTGCTGACGACGTCGGTGATGGAATCCCTGAACTGTGGTCAGGGTCCAGGGGGTCTGTAGATGAGGGTTCCTCTGAGGGTGGTGTTGGGATCGATGTGCATCTGGAAGTGCAGGTGTTCGGCAGTGCTAAGGGTTTCTTCGGTGCTGGTTGAAATTCTGAGGGTATTCCTGTGGACGATGGCGATTCCTCCTCCTGGTTTGTTGGTGCGGTCCCTGCAGGGGATCTTGTAGACATCTGGGATGGCTATGGCAATGTCGGGCGCCGTGGAGGGGTTCATCCAGGTCTCCGTCAGGAAGGCGACGTCTGGGGAGGACGAGTCGAGTAGGTCCCAGATTTCTATGGCGTGCTTGTGGACGGAGCAGGTGTTGAGTAGTATGCATCTGAGATGGTTTTGACCTGCCTTGGTGGGAGGGGCAGGACGTGCCGATGTTCAGTGGCTGGTGAAGCTGCAGCTTCAGCAGGAGAAGGATCCGTGGGTTAGCTTCCAATCGGGTTGAGTCTTGTCCCACGACCCACCCACATGTAAGCCCTTAAGTACCCTAAGGAAAGAGTTGGAACAATTCGGGGGTCCCTCCCAGAGGAGGGGCTGGATAGAGGGGAGGATGCTCCCATGTTCTTTGTCCAGTTTCGCGCCAGAGTGGAAGCCAAGGGCTCCCAGATCTGGCCCAAACTGGAGTATGCAAATGTGCCCTTCAAAGCATTCTGGTGGCACTGGCAAGTGACCCCACCCCAGCATAATGCACTAAGTCCTGTCTGGGATATGGTCAGACCTCCCTGTCACAGGAAACCTATTGTTCTACCTTCCCCTGCTCGAGCTTGGCTCAGCAACAGGAGTACAGAATCATGTCTGTGGTCTGCAGCAGCACTCGCTTACTTGCAGATCCTGAAAGGCTATTACTGGGAGTACATGGGGGTCCCCTAAGGAGCCCCCTTGCACATGGTATCATACTACCAACACCGGAATCGGTGTTTGGGTATGATTCCAACATGTTTGATAACAAACATGACTGAGCTTGGTGCAGCCACTGTATAGTTAGACATCTCGTAATGACAGATGTCCACTATATGTCTAAAAATAACTGATCACACTTACAAAGCCTGGATAACAGACTCTGGGTTTTGAAGGGGTGTCCTGCTCAGGCAGGGGCACTCTCCCTCTTATAACCAAGCATCCTGCCCTCAGGACTGAAGAGCCTGCCATAGGGGTGACTTATAGGTTTAAATTGTAGTAACCTCAGATATAAGGAAACGTATATCTGTTGTGAGAGGTGAAAGCACCAACTCACACAGGCTGCAATAGCAGGCCTGTAGTCACAGTTAAGTGGACTCCAATGGGTGGCACAATACATGCTGCAGCCCATGGGAGCCCTGGATATCTTAGTACCATATACTAGGGACTTACAAGGGTAAACCAGTAGCCAATTGTGGAGGTACCAAAGTACTTACCATGTCAATTTAGGAGAGAAAGCGCAGTTACTGGATTCCTGATTAGCAGGATACCAGTAGACTAGGTCAAAAACACACTGACACCAGGCAAAAAGTGAGGGTTACCATGCTTGAAGGATCCTACCTTCCTCCAAAGAGTAATATCTCCCATTAAAGCGACAGGGACGTAACAAAACACAACAAAACTACAAGGGTTATTTAACTTCAACCGCTCACCAGGCTGTTTGGCTGCTGCTTGACTCCCTGTGAGTCTGTAAGTGTCGTTCCTAAGTGAGGTCCGGGGGGGTGGGGGTGCTTTAGAAATGTACTCCTGTGATGGATTTGGACTTAAAGAACTGAAGACAGAAGGTAAAATCTTTGACCAGGATGAACCAGATTAGTGTATTTGACTACGCTCCATAGAGGTAGTGTCCTAATGCGGATAGGTCCCAGTCTGCTGGGACGATTGAATATCATTGGCCTTTTCTGCTTCTTGGCACTCTTCCTACTTAAAACTGAGCAACATCATATATACATTCCCCCAATAGGAGTTTTGTTATTTTGGTGTCATTTTCATTATAAAATTTAACTCTATTTTTCAAATTTGTTTGGGATTTTTATTGTTTTTTATTTCAGCACTGTTACTGTTTTGGTACGGCATACATACTTTACACATTGCCCTAAATTAAGCCTGTCTGCTATGTGTTACAGCCATGAGGGGATTGAGCTCAGGTGAACCCCTAACTGCTGAGCCTTTCCTCGCCCCACCCCTTTCCTAGTGCTGAGCCCTTTTTAACTCTCTGGGGTAGTTCAGGCTCAGGGCACCATAGCCTTTTTTCCACATAAGGTATCCATGCCAAATTGTGTCCTTTTTTCCAACATCGTGGGGATTATAAAGGTACCAGGGGTTTG
Source organism: Lissotriton vulgaris (assembly GCF_964263255.1). NCBI lineage: Eukaryota > Metazoa > Chordata > Amphibia > Caudata > Salamandridae > Lissotriton > Lissotriton vulgaris. The sequence goes on from NW_028253252.1 coordinate 223,157, forward strand.
GTGAATTCCCCTGTAGTGGACTAAAGTCTATGAACTCACAGAATTCAAAAGAGAATATCCCAAGCATTATTCAGATTAAAATATGGCTAATTAGTTTGGTTCGGTTCAAAATCTTTATTCGATTCATACAATGAATCATAAAAGTACAAAGTTAAAAAGCATGATACACAATTTAAAATGAACCACTATAGTTATACATTTAGAAGGGAAATTAAAAATAATTAAAAGTTATTTTTTTAAATGACCATTTGTCACTTATCAGGATATAAGAACAATTGATAGTGGGACCCACATTTGTCCCCCAATATTAGCAAGTAATTTTACACACAATGTTAATTATAAATCATACAGCATATATACAAATTCCCATGGCAGAATACAGGTCTATGGCTAAATTATCCGTAGCGTTTCCTAATCTGAAATGATGCTCCTATGAAGTTTAACATGGCACAACAAACTTCAACAGATGATAGCGATAACAGATAGTCGTAACCTTCTTTATAAGTACATGGCTGCCGCCCCTTCAGGATGGATTTAATAAATCTAATCCTTGGCTCCTGATAAAGAGAACAGAAGGCACAAGGTGTATGGTACTTTGGTTAACTCTGTTATTACAAGGACAAGGGGGCAGCCTCTCACACCATCCCCCTTGTTTGGGAAAAGCAAACAAGAAATGAAGGATATCTAGCCTAAACCTTGTAAGATAAAACCGCCATTGCGTATTAGTTGTAAAAGTTAAATAGAACTGGTGCTGAGGCTTGACATAAACAGTTACATCACCCAAGCATGGTGTGTTTAAAAATTTCCAATAACTTGCTTTTATTTGGGCTTTTATGTTTCCCTGAATTTTTTTCGGGTTATTATAAAGATGACCCAGACCTATCTTGTGCAACATATTGCTGACATATGACAACCAAGGGATCTGCTTTGCATTATCTAGGGTCATACAGTCATGAAGAATTTCTTTGGTGAGCTGCAGCTTGTTGGATAACCATATTTTACCCCACAATAATAGGGGCGACAGACCAACAATATCAGTCACATTGGTCATACCCATTTCACTGTGGCAGAAACTGTTTGACGAGCCGGATGGGATCGATAAAACCCGCTTTAGGAATTTATTTTCCATCACCTGTATTACAGCGGGGTTTTCAGTCCCCCATACCCCTGCCCCGTAAGTGGCCACAGATAAATATTTTGATATATAGAGGGTTTTGAGGTGCGCAACAGGTTTTTGGCCCAACTTACTACAAAAACGGAAGAGGCCCTCTATGGACCGGCTGGCACTCTGAGCTCGGGCCTTCATTAATGGGGCCCAACTTAGTTTATTATTAAACAGATTTCCGAGGTAATTAAAATTGTCCACCTTTTCAATGGTAAGGTTATTCACTACAAATTTCCTGATTTTCGACCCTTTTGGACCACAGGCCATTATAAAGGATTTTGTAAAATTAACCTTCAGGTCAAGGTCCAGCATGAAGGTATTAAAAGCATCTAAACACACCTGCATACTATTTCCTGTAAGAGTCATTAAAACAGTATCATCTGCATAAGAGAGCATAGGAATGCTCTTACCATTTACCTTTGGGAAATCGCAACAGTGGTCCAGCAAGTACTTTTCTAATCCGTTTGTGTATACTAAAAACAGAAAAGGCGCCAAAATGCATCCTTGACGCACCCCCTCGGTTGATGGAATGGAATTTGTCATTTCACCTCCAGGTCCAAACCTTATGGACACGGTTGTGGCTGTGTGTAGTCTACGGAGTAGTGTGACCAGGGGTTCCTCAAAGCCCATATCATTCATCATCTGCCACAGCTTGCTTCTGCAAACAGTGTCAAAGGCACTTGACAAGTCCATGAAGGCAAGGTGTATTGCAGACTTCCTTGCCTTCATGTACTTGTCAATAATTAGTGCCAAATTCAGACACTGCTCAACTGTGCCCTTTCCTCTCCTGAAACCGTACTGGGAGTTCACAATTAGGCCAACAGAATCTGCCCATGTCTCTAGTCTGGCCAAAACAACCCTTCCCAGTATTTTACATGATGCATCTATTAAGGATATAGGGCGATAGCATCGGGGATCACACCTATCGCCCTTCTTAAAAATCGGCACCACCACTGCCTCCTTCCAGGACACAGGAATACGTCCAACAACAGCAGCCTTAAACACATTTAACAACAGAGGAGCCCATGCCTCAATGTTGTGTTTGAAAAAGTCCAAAGGGACAGCGTCAGGGCCTGGGGCTTTTAATGATATGCCTTTCCTTAAAGCTTCCTCAACCTCTTCCAATGTAAGCGAAGAGCTAAGGGCCAAATCTGTGGATGGAATCACCAAATCCCCTGTATTATCCAATATTTCCACAATTTGTAGGGATCTTGGATTAAAAATTTTGCCATAATGGGATTCCCATGATTCACTAGTGACCTGCATCACTATGGTTTCCTTGGCATCACTCTTAAATAGGGGGCGGTTTAATACCTCCCAGAAGAGCCTGCTATCTTTTAACTCAGAGGCCTTCTCTAGATCTTCCCAGGCACGGTTTTTTAAGTCCTGCTTCCTCTTTGCAATAGCCTCCTTATAGGCCCTTCTACTTGTTCTTATCACGGAATCGAACCATCTAAAACCCCTTTGACCCTTTAGACTTTCTCTCCCCGCTGGTTTTCTAAGGTGCTCAGCCACATGCCCACATAGTTTTTCGAAACTCTCAATAACCTTTTCAGGATCAGATACCGGGAGTAAACACGATTCAATTTCGATTTTACAGGTGTTAAGAATCTCTGCCTCTAGGCCAGCCACATCTATTTTCCCCCACTTCAGGGTAACGCCCTGATTCTTGTTATATTTTATGGGGTGTTCACAAACCGGCAATTTTTTACTTACAGGGATACACAAAGACAGCATTAAAGGATTATGGTCACTTGCAGCATTTGCTACTACCTCAAGCCTAATTAGTTAATTGGGCATTCACTGTCACCTGCTTGTTTCCCATTGTTTTTTATTCTAAAAAAGGCAGTAAATTAAGCCATTTATAGATTGGCGTTTATATGGCCAAACAAGAAATTGTGAGAAATTGGAAGTCACCAGTAGGGCCCCGAATAGCTACATGGCGAAGGGAAGATGGAGAAATGGGCGAGCTGCAAAGGAAGATTGCTGAAGAGAGAAGCCAAAAGGGGGGTGGGCAAACTAGATAGAGCCAGGGCCTGGGTCATGCTTGTAGACACCTTTATATCGCACAACTCTGATACATCTGCTCCCTCACTTACGGGAATGCCAACATAGCCCTTCCACTACAGTTCTCCATGTGGAGACTCGCACTTTAGCCAAGTCCGAAGTGAGGAGGAGACTACTCTAGCAGATAACCATGACCCCCCGTTCACAGGCGCCCCACACTAGGGTACTCAGACAATACAACTAATGAGAATACATACGTAGCTAAGTACTGACTCATGGGGGAGGGAGGGATGGAGGGGAATGCTCACTGTTGGAAGGATATTTTGATATTACTATAATGACAGAATGTTATCTCTTGTCTAACTGTTTAACTACAATATACTGAATCATTTGCAAAACTCCAATAAAATCTGCTTAATAAACCCGAATTTTAACAAAAATTGGAGGCAAGTAGGTACAAAGTTTAGGGAAAGACACCCTAAAGCTGACAGGTCTAACACTCTGCCTATTGTTATCCTAGACAGTTTGGATCCAGGCTCAAGAAGGAGGAGACAAAAGGGGCATCCCCCACCGGCAGGCTGTCACTGGAGATAAAAAGTGGCACTCTCAAATCCCAAATCAGATCATGTCTGGACCTGTGGAAGACTCAGAAGAAGGACTGCCCTGCTGCAGAAGGACTGTCCTGCTGATATAAGGACTGCCCTGATGCCTAAGGAGTGAAGTCTAGACCTGCTCCCTTGAATGCAGGATCACAAGAGTGACTCTAAGAGCTAGCTGGCTAACCACTTGTGTGAGCTACAGGGAAACAACAAGCTCCCAGAGGTCTTGTACTAGTGGCTTCTGGGCTCTGCTAGAGTGCACCCTAACCTCCCAAGGGGTGCCCCAGGTTCCTAGACCCTTGGAAGTACTATTGGTGGCACTGCTCCCACCTAACCCTAAAAGCTGGCCATAAAATCACATCCAAGGATCAACCGAGCTAGAAGAAGACCTCATAAATTAAATTACCACTCAAAAGAGGTTGTAATGAGTTGGATGTTCATACACCGAAAAGACAAATGATTTAAAGACGAAGGGCCATATGTAGGTAGGTGTTTTGCGATCGCAAACCCTGTGATTTGCAGAATCCAGGGTGTTTGCGATTGCAAAAGTGAGTGTTGTGATGTTGGTAAGTATTTTGCCTCGCAAAATTGGTATTCGCAAATTTTGCGATTAGCAATTTTGCGTAGCAAGGAATCTGCAAATAAAATTGCGAATTCACAAGCTGCATCCCAGTATTTGTGAAAATCGCAAAAAGTGTCCCGCAAATTGCGAATTAGCAATTTGCTATGTAGGAAAAAATCGCATTTTGCGAATTTTTGAAAATCGCAATTTTTCACTTCTCAAATACCACCAACTCATAACAGGTGGTAAACAGGTGCAACCTATTTAAACAGGCCCACAATGCCGCAGAGGCTTCTCATAATTGCTGGCCTGTATGTAATAGCCAGGAGGCTGCGTATCCGAGAGGCTGAACAGAGAAGGAGACGCCAGGAGAGGATCTACAGAACACGCATCACCCTCTTCCAACGCACTGAGGAGGACATCCATGTGCACTACATGCTGCACCCAGACAGTATCCTGGAGCTGATAGAGGAGCTGACACCCATGCTGGATCACCCCACATACAGGGCACACACCATTCCCACCCACATACAGGTGTTGTGCTCACTACACCTCCTAGCATCAGGGAGTTTTCAGGGGGTAATAGCCTTAGCAGGAGGGGTCTCCCAGAGTGCACTTTCGCGATTTTTTCACGCTTTCCTTGATGCTATGATGCAGAGGATGCATCACCACATATAATTCCCAAACACACAGCAGGCACTTGACCAGACCAAACAAGATTTTTACCAAATAGAACAATTCCCCCATGTGATTGGCTGCGTAGACGGAACCCATGTCGCATTGTCCCCACATCACACAAACAATTATGTGTTTAGAAACAGAAAATACTCTCATTCTTTAAACATCCAGGTAGTCTGCAATGCTAAACAAGTAATCACAGATATAGTAGCAAAATTCCCAGGAAGCACACATGATTCCTTCATTTTCCGACACTGTGTTTACATCGCAGACTCACAAATGGCGAGTTCGGAGAGGGATACCTGCTAGGTAATTGCATGGCACAAACAAACACTAGTATGAAATGTTTGAACTGGCAGTACATCACTAAACATCAACCTACTTTTTCCCTGCAGGAGACAGTGCATATGCTGTGCAGGACTACATCCTCACACCCTACCTCAATCCAGCCACAGCAGTAGAGTGGCGGTACAACAGTGCACACAGAGCCACAAGATGCACTATTGAGAGGACCTTCGGATTTCTCAAAAGCCGTTTCCGGTGCCTACATAAGAGTGGAAGTACCCTACATTACAGCCCTGAGACGTGTTGCAAAATTGTGGTGGCCTGCGCAATGCTACACAACATTACTACCAAGAAGGGCACCCCAGTGGATCTGACAGATGCAGACGCATCAGATGAGGAGGATCCAGCTCCCTCACGCCGACGTGTAGGTGGAGCCGGGGCAGCTGCCGGGTGCCTGAGACGTGATGACATCACACAGAACTACTTCTAGGTGAGTAATGAGTACACAATGCCAAATGATGGTGTTAAATAAAATAGGTTTATTCCCTTAACAGCAGGATAACTAATGTCACATAGTGTGACTGTAAGTATGTTGGTTGCACATGTTGATGTCACAGTGCCATCATTGTTCTGAGTCAGTTAGTCCACATGGCATGTGTTGCCTCACAAGATGCCATAGGTGCATGCTGCCCCTTCATCTCTGGCGTGCACGCCCTGTTGCCCCTCCTTCTGGCTGCGCACTGGCCTCACTGTTGTCTTCCCCTGCTCTGGCCTGACGCCCACTCCGGCGCCTTTCAGCAGGAATTGGAGGAGTTGGGGTGCTCCTGCTGGACTGGCCATCAGTGTCCAAGCTGCCTGGTGTCCCAATGCCACCGGTTACAACAGCACGCAGTTGATCAAGTGCATGCATGACCTGCACCAGGCCCCTAGCCACATCCTGGCAGCAGTGTGCCATTTCGTGTTGCATGCTAACGCATCTACGAGCTAGCATGGAGATTGCGGTAGATTGGCGGGTCACAGCCTTAGTGAAGTGGTCCAGGCGGGTGTTTAGGCGATGTTGTTCCCTGCGCCTGGCCAGCCTGTCTCTTCTGTTCTCCCTCAAATTAGCTTCCAAAGCTGCAGACATGGAGTCACCCCAAGCCTCAACTCTGACATGTGGCGGTTATGTGCGGCTAGTTGGCGCTGAATTGACATGATCCCTTTGCCTTGCAGGCGCTGTGCACGCAACATGCTGCCCTCCAGGCCTGCAAACACCGAGTCTGTTTCAGAGGAGGCATTGCTAGTGGTGGGCTGTGCCCTGTGTCTTGCACCACTGCCGGTTGCAATTTGTGCGCTGGATTGTGGTGTGCTCTGCCTTGGGACTTGAGTTGGAACAGCCTGTGAGTCCTCATCGGCATCTGTTGACTCTGACGCCATTGGTTGCAGTGGTGGAACAATTCTGCACCGTTTGGGTGGAGTTGATTGTGTTTCCCTTGTTGCACCCTGCTCCTCCAGCACTGCCACGTCCACATCTGTAGCTGTCTCCAGCCCTTCAGCCACTGTATCCTGTGTTGTTGGTTCTGCTGTAAAATAAAATGCACACATGAATTGTGTGTCATGTTTTTTTTTAAAGCATTAAAGTTCTTTATACAACTAATGACATGACTACTTGTCTATTTTGCACATTGTATGAGTCTGCCCTATGTACCCTTTGTATGTGTCACAGGACCAAGTATCAGTGCATGGGAATACATTTCCCATAATGCAATTCTGGGTGAGCATGAACACATGGATTGGATTTCTACTCATGCATGGGTGTTTGGGGCTGTGAGTGGAATGGGTATGTTTTGGGGATATTGGCATGCCATGTCATTGGCATGTCTGGTGTCTCTATTTTCTGAGCTGTCCAGATCAGCCACGCCTGTCACAGACTCAGGCATGAGTGTGCCCTCCACCAACTCCTCCAGGGGCGTCGGCTCTGGTGCAGTTGAGGTCCCACCTCCAGTCGCTTTTGCCTCTGCCAATCTGGTGGCCACCCTCTCCTTGGATCTTTGCCTCATATCATACCACCGCTTCCGTAAGTCCTCAATGGAGGGGTGGGTTATGCCAATCGCATTGACTTTTTCTTGAATGTCAATCCAAATTTTCCGCTTCCTGGCCTCTGGAACACGGAGTGAGCTTTTACCAAACAGGAGGTCATGTTGCCTCACAACCTCCTCTGTCAACACCTCAAGCTCCCTCTCAGAGAACTTTTGTTTTCTCTTTCTGCTGTGTTCCTCTGGCTGCTTGTCACCACCCTGGGAATCCATTTCTGCTCCTTGGAGATGCAGAGTCAAAAGCACACTCCCTCCTCACAGTCTCTCAGGCAGCAAATCAGGCAATCAGGTGCAGCATGGGCAGTCACACTTCCTGGTTGTGATGTCATCATTCTGCACCTGAATTGCTATTTTCCGCTTTTAAGATTCCTTATTAGCGAATTCGCTATTAAGGAATTGCTGTTTGAGTAATTGCTCTTTAATTCTGTAAATTTTTGGTAATCGCTATTTTTGGGGATTTTTACTTACATCGCGTTTTGCGATTCCGAAAATGCGATTCGCAGAAAATCGCATTTTCAGAATCGCAAAACTGATTTAACCTACATATGCCTTAGATCTTTCATGGTCCCTTTCGGAAAATGTTCCTTTTTGCTTGGTCTACCCCATGTTGTTTGCTAGATTTTATTGCTGGGTTTTGGACTCTGCACACTGGCACTCTGCACAGTGTATGTGCTCTGCCCCCTAAAACATATCGAAATTGGCTGTACTCCTCATGAGCACATTTAATTTATTATAAGTTCATAGTATATGGTACTTTAGGGGATGATTTAGAGTTTGGAGGATGGTATCTACTCCATCAAGGCAACAGAGTAAAATACTTTGTCACCCTGATGGAGTACCCATCCCCCAAATGTAGAAATGTCAGTTGCCCCAAAAAATGCAAATTTCCTAAACTTTGCCTCCAGGTACCCACACCCATTGTCCACATGCATTGTACTATGGAAGAACTGGTCAGGAATTTTTGCATACCCTTTTTTGCCTCTCCCACTTTTTCCATTTTTGGCCCGGAATATGCAGCAAACCTCTCAGACGCTTGTCCTCATACACCCACCTGGGCCTGACATCCCTGGTATTCAACACACCTCAAGATGTCAATCAGCCCCCACAAGAAGCTCTCCAACAGGTCAGACCATCTAACAAGGAGTCAAGGCCAAATTAGACAACCAGACCACAAACAGCTCTATCTAGCGATTTGGCACCTGAGGTCCTCAGGTTCAGTTGCCTGCATCTGCCACAAAAATGAGTGAACGTCTTAAGAAAATCCTGCAGGCCTACCTCATGAGCCTGCAATGCAGCAAAGTGGAAATGATTTGTCTGTTATTGCATCTGCAAACATCTGGGCCCCTCCTAAAATATGTGGTCCAAGAGAATATCTGCTACTTGCTTCACCTGCAAAAGTCAGGTCTCGCTTACACTTCCATATGGCTGTGTTTAGCAGCCATAGCCACCTACATGCAATACAGGGAACATCCCTCCCTTTTCCACATAACAGTAGTTAAAACCTTCATGGAGAGCCTCTAAAGAGTCAACCGTCCCTGAGTTACCTGTGGACCAATCTGGAATCTCAATATAGTCTTCATTATGTTATGTTATGTTATGTTATTATAAGCTTGTAGAGCGCTTTATGACCCAGAGGTATCTAAGCGCTATCAGTGAACACACAACACCAGTAAGGACACCAAGCCAGCCACTCACAGGGGCCCCCATGCCTCCAAGAAGAGCACAGTCTTCAGATTCTTCCTGAAGAGGAGAAGATTAGTTTCTTTCCTAAGTTTAGCTGGCAGAAGGTTCCATGCTCGGGGGACAGTGCTTGAAAATGTTCTGCCACCCTTGGATACAAGATTGAAACGAGGACACATCAAATTACATGCTTCAATGGACCGAAGGGTCCTACTTGGCGTGTATTTAATAAGCCGGTCCTTGATGTAACTAGGGGCAGCGCCATGGACGGCTTTATGTGCAATACAGAGGCTCTTGAATTTAGCTCTTTGAGCAATTGGCAGCCAATGTAGTGCCTGAAGTATGGGCGTGGCCCTGGTTCGCCTAGGTTTGTTGAAGATGAGCCTAGCCACATCATTCATCACCACCTGAAGTCATTAGATTCATGGAACCCCCTGTTGAGCCTTTGAACTCTTGCCTTGTCTGAGGAGGTTAGGGACAATGACATAATTGACCTACCAGAGACAGCCTCTGCGAGGACACGAATTGCAGAAGAAAGAGAGAATGTTAAAATCAAAGAAGAGCAAAGAGTGCATGAAAAGAGAAGAAAGGCAGAAAGGAAAGAAAGGCTTCAGTTTCTTCCAAAGAGATTTGACCCGGAAGAAGAAAGGGACGTGGAGGAAGCAGAAACAAGAAGGGAGGACATGAAGAGAAGAAAAACTCAAGACGTCGACAAAAGAGAGGATGACAGAACTTAAGTCAGAGAGGAGAGAGAAACTAGAGTGGATTGGGGCCCTCTGTGAAGGGAGACAGTCTTTAACAGTGCGATCACTGCAGGAGACACTAAAGTAGACCTTTGAGCCTCGCAGACCAGGCTGCGCTCCTGAAGGAGTGTGACTTACCCAGGTTAGTGCTCACTTGTGGGTTTGCAGGTTGTGGAGAGAGGGGGTGTTTCGAGAGAGGGAGGAGATAAAGAAAAAGTAGGAATAAAAATACTTGTTTACAACCCAACGATCCTCATAGCAACCCGTCCATAAAAGTGAAAACTCAGAAGAAACTAATGATCGTCAAAGAAATGACAGCTCCTGAAGTTTATGGAATAGTTCCAAGAATTTTCTTTCCAAATTTCAATGTATTAGTGATTCATCATTTAATTGGTTATGGAAACTCAGGTTCAAAAAAGTGCAGAAAATGAACAGCCAGCACGTGTTTCGCCCTTCTGGTTATCCCGCCAAGGGCTTTTTCAAGGCTGATCATTAACATTATTATGTCATAATGCATGAAACAAGAGCATTAAATTACATGAGTGGAAAAACATACAGGAATCATAGGCAAAGGCCATAAAAGAAAAAACATAGAAAAGATTTGGAAAAAATATGGAAAAAATGCAAAAGAACATAGAAGAAACACAGGAGGTGCAAGTCAGAGTGAGATGGGGAAACACCAGAGGGCAGGAGTGGAACATGTTGTAGGAAAAAAGAGGGGAGAAGAAGAAAGAGAGAGACAAGGAAATAGAGAGAGGGACAAAAATATGAACATTATCAAAATAAATATTATAACAGACATGGGTTATTTACATCAGCATGTGACATCTATGGTAACAACGATTTTCTCAAATGTATTATGTATATGAATGGCAGAAATAGTCAAGCAAAATCACAGCTAAACATAGCATTCTCCTGGGCTAGCATGCAACATGTTTCATAGCTAGTATTTGTGCCAATAATAGTCAAAATTATTGATAATTAATTCAAGATTAATATGCAGGCGTACATCTATATTAAATGAACTTCCATGTGCAAGAGACAACCTTATTAGTAGTGTTCAACGCCATCTATAAAGCCACTGCTGCTGATTTCAAAGAGAGAAACACTGCTGTTAATTTAAAAAACAGCAGAAAAAAGTGAGTGGCAATTCAAGTGAGTGAGATACCCTAAGCTATTGTTGGAGTGTTGAGTCGCTTCCTGTCACGTGAGACGCGAGCAGTGCGGAGGGAACGAGTGAGCGAACAGCGGACAGGCAGCAGGCAGGCAGACAGAGACTGCGGAGTTGCCGGAGCTGCCAGTTCGTGGAGTTGGCGGGCGAGTCCTGTTGCCTGGTACCGGTGTTCAGCCGCAAAACCGCCGTAACCTCAGCGGCGGAGATTTACCGGGCACCCGCCTTGCCATATTTCCGCATTTTCGCGAGCACCGCAAATGCCTCCACCACTCCAGCAGGTGGTGCTGCTGAGCCGTTCCTGACAGCCGCTCGAGGAGTAGTCGAGCTGTCGTGTGGAGGTCATTGCCCTCACTAGCGGAGCAAAATGGCGGGGGTACCGGAACTGTGATCCGAGGTTTTAAGAGCAGCAATCTACCGCCCGGATTCGGCCAGGTGTGAAGTAATCCAAAAGGGAACCCAGGACGCGACAGGCTCACTATCTGTCCCAGGTACGTGGCTGATTCGGCAAAGAGCAGCCTTGTTGAGCTACAACTTTATCCTTTTACTGCAGCTGTCCAAGGACTCTGTCAACTAACTGCAAGGGGTTAAAATCATTAATTAACTACTTTTCTCTTTGTACAATTATTCTAAACGGCCCACAGTACCTACAAAACACTCCCCTCGGCGGGGTGTTTTACTATAAAAACCTCCACTGGGAAACAGACCTAAAACTAACTGGATTAACAAGCAGCGGAAATAACAAACAGAATTTTAATTACCTTGATCAAGCAAAGCATGACTAGTAACTAAATTCTGCTTGGCTTGAAAACTTACAGTCACAGGAGAAACGGAGACAGGGAACGGGAACTGGGTGCTAGTCCCGGTGTTGCATGAGCGGCGCACCGGTTCACTGGCACTTTGGAGCCCTACCCCTCCGGTTGGGCTACTTGGAATTAGGCAAAAATATCTTTTTCAACTCTGGACCAACAGAAGGGGACAGCAGGGGATAGCATCTTGAGCACATTGCGGGTCAATACCCCCAGGGAACAACTCTTTGCTATAGTTCGGACGAATACAATTATAACCAGAACAACATTAAGCGACTTCCTATACAGTCATGGCCTACAAAAAACTAAGGTCAAGAACCATCTTTATGAAAAGGATGGGAACGGAAGAGGCAATTAGAAGGAGTACTAGCAAGACGCTAAGAGCAGGAAAGACAGTAGTAACTCCTGGGATTAAAAAGTACTTTGTAAATTTAAAGCCAGATGAACAAGAGCAACAAAAGATCAGATAACCAAGGAAAAAAGAGGGTGTAAAGAGGATGCAAAGGACGGATCATATCAAACCAACACTCAAAGTCAAAGAACTCCTGAGGCTCCTCAAAAAAGCACTCAAATAACCCTGGAGGACTCAATCTCCAACCTTAATGTGTCAGGTTCAATAATACCAGAATCACCTAAAACACAACAATCCCAAGAATACAACATCACCTGCCCAGACATAAACATCAAGGATCTAATAATTCATAAGGGATCCCAAAAGGAGACTCAGAACATACAGAATAGCACTCCGCAAAAACCTTCTGACTTAGGGGGATATCTAGAACAATCACCAGACCTGTCTCTCTTCAAAAATACAGGTTTTTCTAACAACTACACTCCAGCCTCCAAATCATTGTTTACCCTGCAAAATATTCTGGAATTGGTTCTCATTCATCTAGGGAATATTCTGGAAAATTCTGACCAAACCCTTGATACTCAACTAGGAATATTAAAATTTCTAGTAGATGGAAAAAAGAAGAAAGAGCAAGTGCAATCAACTAAAATAACAGGAGTCTGCGGTAAATGCAAAGAGGAAAACTCTCACTATTCAAAAGCTGACTCAACAGAAACGCTCCTCCCTTTAAAAAAAGAAATTGCAACTCAAACCGGAAGGAAATCTGTTATGAAACTTCAGGTTGATCAGGATAATAACCAGACTTATTCCCTCAGAAGCCTCTTTAAGGAGGAAACTATACCAATGCCACATAACCAGCCTAAAGCGTACTACCCAATTTTCACAAAAAGCAAACTTAAACCCACTGTGAATAGCCCTGAAATACCTCCCTGCAAAACAACTGCTGAGATTGAGCTACCTAGCGATGATGCACAGGGCCAAGAAAGTAATAAAGGCAAAAGAAAACAAAAGAGGACCAAGCTGAAAGGGAGAAACGTGCAAAGAAGAATAGCGAAAAAGAAAGCACGTAAAATAAGATATCAGAATGATCCCCTTTTATCAATAGGATTACCAACAGGACTATCAGATAAAGAGGAAAGAGCAGATCCCTCTCTGATCTCGAAAATAAAGGAGCAGAAATCACCAGTATCTACCCAAACTGTTAACACCAACTAACTGAGCAATCTAAATCCAAAGGCAAAAAAATTCTCTCCAGGAGGACATGGTCTGTTAAGCACGGCATTAAGAGACATCCCAATAAGAACTGTCCCTACCCAGAAAAAGCATTCACAAGCAGAGTTAACTAGGCCTAAATTTCTGGAAATTACAGAATTATTTCCGGTAGACGAAGCCCCACTCAATCGTGGTCGAATTATTAGTCTGCTTCAAAAGATCCAACCGTTACAATCGCTAGCGCGAAATGAAATAAAATTAGTTACGTTTCCGGAAAAATCAAAAACAACGACAGCAATTGTAGAATTCTGGTCTCCAGTAATTCCAGAAATTATATTGAAGGAGAGCGAGACCCTTCATAAATATGGTTACGATCTGACCCCAGTATTACAGCACGAAGTTCACAAAAAACCCATAACAGAAGAACCTCTTAAAGCGCAGCGACCAAAGCAAATTTCTAACATTATGACCAAGTCCCCAGACCATATTGCAGAAAATTTATATGTCTCCATAAAGAATGGTAAAAGAGAAGTCTGGAGTGAAGACACCCCCAGCGAAGAAACAATAAAGGGGTATTACTCATGGACCTGGATCTCGGAGACCCTGAACTCTAATAAACAAACCAAGGTCAATAAACTTCCCGTTTAACACAGGCTTGACGATCACCTCTTGGAATATAGCGGGAAAAACTAAAGAAAAAATGACTGAAATAACAAAAAACTGCCCAGCTATAGTGGCCCTCCAAGAAACGTGGTCCACACAAAACTTCAACCAAGAGAAATATTTTGTATATGATACCATTGCAGAGCAGGTTGAACGGGGACACGCGAAAGGAGGGATAGCGATCTTATTAAATGAAGACTATAAATGGGCCCAAGAAATAATACCAACTAATTCAAATAACCACCAATGTATTAAGATCAAGTACGGGATAAATCCTTTAGAAACTTTAAAAGATCTACTAATCTTTAACATCTATATCCCACCTGGAGCAAAAATGGACACTCTTGCTTTAGAAATCTTAAAATACATTGAGCAAACATTAGAGAACCAAGGCTATCCAGCGTTCCTCATCATGGGGGACTTAAATGGGAAAATATCTATCGAGTCATTTCAAAAATGGGCAGATTGGCACAAAGAAGAGGCCTTGGGTATCTCCACCCCACTACTGCCTAAAGAAAACAAGGCGGATAAAAGAGGAAAAATCCTAATAACAACTCCCTATGTTAAATGGAGTAATACTGAATGGCAACGTAGAAGGCGATATTCCCACCTCATATACAAGACAGAGTAATAGTAGTCCCTCACTTTTGGACTATATGATCTGTAGCTATGACCTATATGGATCAGTTGTACAACTTAAAATTAACATTGTCCATGGTAGCGATCATGCCAACCTACAAGCAAAAACAGAGTGAGAATACAATCTTCCTTGACAAATCGAATTATGTACAACCATAGCACAGTTCTGGCAAACCCAAGCCAAAGACGTATTCACTGGAATCCGGCTACATTCAACAAGACAAACAACATAATCGATTCAACCCAACTTCTGCAAGTAACCTTTTCTGCAAATCTATACTACTATTATAAAGAGAGAACACAAACCTTTTGGCAAGGTAAACTCGGGAACCATAGCGCCAATCCACACACCCAATACATTGTTGTAATCCTCAGGGTGTGCAGATGGACATAGGCTATAGAAAATTTTAAAAAAACGTACATTTAAAAATATAACTTAAAAAAAAGTAGTGCCCTGAAAGTAGCGCCGACTGCGACGCTGCGACGTAGCGCTGGCCGCAACGTACGTGATGACGAGAAGGAGCGGCGGTGAAGTGAGGAGCGCGGGGAGGAGCGGCAGCTCAGGTGCGTCATGACGAGGAGGAGCGGCGGTGAAGTGAGGAGCGCGGGGACGAGCGGCGGCTCAGGTAAGGCTCTGGGACACGGGAAATGTCGGGGCGGGAGGGAGCCGGTGCGGGAGGATGGCCCTGAACAAATGCGGCTGAGGTAAGGCTCAGGCTCTGTGGGCAGCATTTCAGGCTTGCGTGCACTCCCGCCGCGGCCCTGCCCGCCACAACATTGTCCGGGACACAGACAATGTCGTGGCGGGCGGGGGCCGGGGTGGGAGTGCATGCAAGCCTGAAATGTTGCCCCAGACCCCTTCTGCCCCAGGCAACGCTGGGGCGGGCTGCTAGTCCGATAATAAACTTTGAAATGGTCATCAAAAAGCTAACACAAAAATTGCAAGAAAAATCGATGCAATCAATAACAACAAAGAATCAAAACAAAAGGGCCAAAGTTAGCGACCAATACAAAACTTCTGAATAAACAGATAAGAGAACAGTTCTTAGAATATTCTCCATCTAAACAGCTAGAAATTAATAAAATAAAAAATCAACGCAGGTGAGAAAAGGAAGAAAACAAGAGAAAAACACAAGACCGAAACTGGGTAGACCTGCAGATAGCAGCAAAGCAAAATAACCAACGAGCCTACTGGAACATCATCGCCAAAGAAACGGGCACGAAAAAAGCCCTACAAGCTATCCCGGTCCCCCCAAAGGAATGGGATCTTTACCTTGCCAACTTATACAAGCTAAATACCAACTCAGAAACGATCCATAATTTTACTATGAACGCAGAAATAAAACTACTAAATAGTGGAGTATCTAGCCCTTTCTCAATTGAGCTACACATATGAAAGGCGAGAACAACAGGAGCCTCAGGACCAGATCAAATACTGATCAAGGTCCTCCAGTGCAACCCCAAAGAATGGAGCAAGATGTTATCTCCCCTTTTTAACTATATCTTCACTACTGGAGAAATCCCAAAATCATGGAAGGGAAGTATAGTAATACCCATACATAACAAGCATTTGCAATGCAATAGGGCTCGCATTAGTAAAGTTAGAGGTATTAGTATTGTAAATGACACATTTTTTATTTATGTTTTTGTTTTGAAAATAGCGAAATTAATAACGTTGTCATTTACAATGCCAATAGTGTTAACTTTTGCAAATGTGACACCTATAGCATTTGTAATGCAATATGTGTTGTATTTACATGACTTAGATGTATTAATATTAAAAATAAAAATGGCTTTTATTTTTTTTAATAATTAATACTTAAATAAAAGTTATTGTAATTTATAATGGCAATATCTTTTGTAAATAACTTTTGTGAAGATTAAGTTCATTGTATTTTATTGTGATGAACATCCAAGAACAGAAGTGAAATATTAACATCTTTTTGTGACA
Source organism: Lissotriton vulgaris (assembly GCF_964263255.1). Lineage (NCBI taxonomy): Eukaryota > Metazoa > Chordata > Amphibia > Caudata > Salamandridae > Lissotriton > Lissotriton vulgaris. The sequence continues at coordinate 239,748 of NW_028253252.1, forward strand.
TTTGTAATAAAGCTTGAAACATTGAGAGAACATATTTGAACCAGTTGTTGTTGAATGGTTGCACAGAATGATGCTGTGGTGGCGCTAAGTGATGTTGTGGTGGCGACGAGTGATGCTGTGGCGTTCAGTGATGCTGTGGTAGCGCATAGTGATGTTGTGGTGCCCCCGAGTGATGCTGTGGTGGTGCTGAGTGATGCTATGGTGATGCGATAGACAGATAGAATGAGTGCGATAGATAGAGTGAGGGCGATAGATAGATAGAGGGCGATAGATAGAGTGAGGTCGATAGATAGAGTGAGGGCGATAGATAGAATGAGTGCGATAGATAGAGTGAGGGCGATAGATAGATAGAGGGCGATAGATAGAGTGAGGTCGATAGATAGAGTGAGGGCGATAGATAGAGTGAGGGCGATAGATAGAGTGAGGGCGATAGATAGAGTGAGGGCGATAGATAGAGTGAGGGCGATCGATAGATTGAGTGATGGCGATAAAGTGAGTGTGATAGATAGACGGAGTGAGGACGATAGATAGACAGATAGATAAAGTGTATTTATGTTGCATTGAGTAGAGTGTAAGTATGAGGTGTGTAATTATATGGCACTGAGTGGTATTATGTGGAGTGTATTTATGTTGCATTGAGAAGAGTGTAATTATGTGGCGTGTAATTATGTGGCACTGAGTGCTATTTGGAGTGTATGTTGCAATGAGTGCAGTGTAATTGTGTGGCGTGTAATTATGTGGCACTGAGTGGTATTGTTTGGAGTGTATGTTGCATTGAGTGCAGTGTAATTATGTAGCATATAGTTATGTGGCACTGAGTGGTATTGTGTGGAGTGTGTGTTGCATTCAGTAGAGTGTAATTATGTGGTGTTCAATTATGTGGCACTGAGTGGTATTTGGAGTGTATGTTGCATTGAGTGCAGTGAAATTATGTAGCATATATTTATGTGGCACTGAGTGGTATTGTGTGGAGTGTGTGTTGCATTCAGTAGAGTGTAATTATGTGGCGTGTAATTATGTGTTACTGAGTGGTATTTGGGGTGTATGTTGCATTGAGTGTCGTGTAATTATGTGGCGTGTAATTATGTGGCATTGAGTGGTATTTGGAGTGTATGTTGTATTGAGTGCAGTGTAATTATGTGGCACTGAGTGGTATTTGGAGTGTATGTTGCGCTGAGCGCAGTGTAATTATGTAGCATATAATTATGTGGCACTGAGTGCTATTTGGAGTGTATGTTGCATTGAGTGCAGTGTAAATATGTGGAGTGTAATTATGTGGCACTGAGTGGTATTTGGAGTGTATGTTGCGTTGAGCGCAGTGTAAATATGTAGCATACAATTATGTGGCACTGAGTGGTATTGTGTGGAGTGTATGTTGTATTCAGTAGAGTGTAATTGTGTGGCATGTAATTATGTGGCACTGAGTGGTATTGTTTGGAGTGTATGTTGCATTGAGTGCAGTGTAATTATGTAGCATATAATTATGTGGCACTGAGTGGTATTGTGTGGAGTGTGTGTTGCATTCAGTAGAGTGTAATTATGTGGCACTGAGTGGTATTTGGAGTGTATGTTGCATTGAGTGCAGTGAAATTATGTAACATATAATTATGTGGCACTGAGTGGTATTGTGTGGAGTGTGTATTGCATTCAGTAGAGTGTAATTATGTGGCGTGTAATTATGTGTTACTGAGTGGTATTTGGGGTGTATGTTGCATTGAGTGTTGTGTAATTATGTGGCGTGTAACTATGTGGCATTGAGTGGTATTTGGAGTGTATGTTGTATTGAGTGCAGTGTAATTATGTGGCACTGAGTGGTATTTGGAGTGTATGTTGCGTTGAGCGCAGTGTAATTATGTAGCATATAATTATGTGGCACTGAGTGGTGTTGTGTGGAGTGTATGTTGTATTCCGTGGATTGTAATTGTGTGGCGTGTAATTATGTGGCACTGAGTGGTATTGTTTGGACTGTATGTTGCATTGAGTGCAGTCTAATTATGTTGCATATCATTATGTGGCACTGAGTTGTATTGGGTGGAGTGTGTGTTGCATTCAGTAGAGTGTAATTATGTGGTGTGTAATTATGTGGTACTGAGTGCTATTTGGAGTGTATGTTGCATTGAGTGCAGAGTAATTATGTGGGGTGTAATTATGTGGCACTGAGTGGTATTTGGAGTGTATGTTCCATTGCAGAGTGTGTGAGGGTACAGAGTGTGAGGGTGCAGAGTGTGAGGGTGCAGAGTGTGAGGGTGCGCAGAGTGTGAGGGTGCAGAGTGGGCAGTGTGTGTGTGAGGGTGGAATGTGTGCTTTGTGTGCGAGGGTGGAGTGTGTGTGTGTGCAGTGTGTGTGAGGGTGCAGTGTGTGTGTGTGCAGTGTGTGTGTGAGGGTGCAGCGTGTCAGTTTGTGTGAGGGTGCATTGTGTGTGAGTGCAGTGGGTGTGTGGGTGCAGTGTGTGTGAGTACAGTGTGTGTGGGTGCAGTGTGTGTGGGTACAGTGTGTGCAGTGTGTGTGAGGGTGGAGTGTGTGCAGTGTGTATGAGGGTGCAGTGTGTGTGAGTCAGAAGCATCTCATTGATAGGGCAGATTAAAGACTAAAATGTCACAGTTTTTTGGATCATAAAATAGAAGTTTTATTTGGAATCGGATTCAGGAATGTAGAGAACAATTGTAGGACTAGAGCACCCTCACTGTGTTGGCCGGAACTACCTATGTAGTGGGGGTCACCAGCTGCTCTGCACCCATTACGTTCTAAATATGGAAAAGGTTTCAGGTTGAGAAAAGCCAAGTTCTCTAATAGAAAACACGTGGAGTATAACAAATTATTCATGTGAAACAAACAGAAATATTCCACCAGGCAAAACAGTTTTAGCTTCCCAAGTAAGATTAATTAATTAATTAATTGCAAGTTTATATAGCGCTAGGATCGACTCCCGGAGGAGTATCTCCGCGCTTCGACCGCTGCGAAACCCTTCCTGGCTTCCCTGAGAGAAGGTCCCTTAATGGGTATCTCCAGGGTGAGACCAGGCATCCCCGGCGGTCTGGTGGGGCCGTTAGTGAAGATGAGGCAAGCTAGTGCCCAGAGTTGCCGAGTGCGATCGCTGATCAGAGTGGGCACCGAGGCGAGAGAATTATCGAGTCCGCTGACCCTGGTCCAGAAACCTGCCGCGTTGGGAATCGAACCCTGGTCCCGGGCCGTCCTCTGCTCTGCCGCCTCTAACCAGTGAGCCACACTACTTCAAGATGCGAAGAAAAGATAGAACAAATTACCCGATCTCTGCCCTATTCTCAATTCTTCTTTTTGAAAGTTTTTTAAAAGGCAGGCTTTTAAGATGGCATGTAGTAGTTTTGAATGGGGCACAGCAGAAATAAATCAAGCCCCCGAATAAGTAAAACCCCTGAATTTATCTGAAAGCGTCCCGCAAGTACATGAAATTGGACCTGCAAAACAGTTGTATGAAAACATTCTGATTGTTGCTCGACTCCATGACGCGAACAAATCCTGTACGTCTGACTTCCACCCGCTCTCATCTCATGAGGTGAGGTTGTGCACTTTCTTGTGCTCGAGCGAGCCTTCCTTCTTCTGGAAGTTATTTCTTGACTGCGTTATTGACTTCTAAAACAAGCAGAATCCTACGCTGTGAAGTGCAATGACGTATCATAAGCACACAAAACAATATTTCCATGACACGTATGCCACGTACATACATACCCACACACATACATAAAGAGTCCAAGAGAGTGGTGCACCTTTTATTGCCTTTCGGAAACTTGTATCCCTACACTACAGGATGCGTTTCCTGATTTGGTGCTTGTGCATTGAATATGTGTTGCATGCTTTGGGACGCACTTAGTGAGGGTGGCCCTATTTCAGCATTGTGCGCATAGTTTGCCAAGGACCTCCTTTAGTGTTTTATGCATTTAGGTTTGAGGCTTTATTGGAGATGTTGCTTGCATTATGTGTGGAAAATATATTGGTGTGTGTGATCTCGGACCCCGAGATCGCCATATCCGAGACGGTCTATCCCCTCCGTTACCACCTCGCACCATATCCCGTTCAGGCAGACACGTAGACTCCCCAACAACAGCGTCCCTGACGACAGGCATCCCGCCCCTCTCTCCTTTGCAGGAACCAATCAGAGGTACCATAGGACCGGAAGGGATACCCCGTGAACCCGGAAGTCCCGCCTCTCCACCGACGGCCGGATACAGAAAAGCCGGAAGGGAAGACACAAGCGCCGTCGAAGGATTGTGGCAGGAGACTTCGGCTGGACCGGTGACGGACGGAGAAGACGGGATCGGAGAACGCGAGGAGTGGTCCGAAGAGTGGTGGAGTCCCATGGAGGTGGCTGGAGAGCGGCCGTAACTCGGAGGAGAGTTACGGCGGAGCGCGTGAGTACCAGTTACTCCCTTGTGCCCGTGTACATAGTTAGAAACCCCTCCCAGTGTAAATTGTTCCCGCTATCCTAGGCACGTCACCAGTAGGCACTAGTTAGGTTGTAAATACGCACTGCCACTGTATAAAAGAGCACCCCTCTCCCCACCTCCCGGAACACTTCTGTTTCTTTCCTTCCCTTGACCCAGGCCTATACCGCCCTCACTTCCCCTTCATTTCCACACACTCCCGGGTTAACGGTGGAGGTACCGGATCACGAGTCCAAGCACAGCTAACGGCTCCCTCTTTTCTCTTGTTTGCCCTCCGAGGTGTTCTCCGACCACAGCGAGGCAGCTACACCAAAGAACCGGACGATCCTTGGACCCTCATCCCGCCCGGACAACAGAGAAGAAGACGTACACACCTTCCTGGGTGTTGGACCGGACCCTCCTACTGTCCCCGAAATACCCTGTACAAAAACCCCAATAAATCACTATCGCCCACTATATCCGGCCTCCTCGCCTGCTTTACCAGTCCGCCGACCGCCCACGATCACATCTGGTGTCAGAAGTGGGATTAACTGGAGGAATGGAGGCCGTGATGAAAAGGATGGCGGAATCCCAAGAACAACTGGGAAAGTTAATGGAGCAGTTCCTCAAAACTGCCGAGGACGACCGAGGGCAGCTCCATGATGTCTTAAAGGGACAGGGAACCTCCCACGACCAGGCTATGGGGAAGCTGACTGATGTCCTGGGTCAACCGCACCCGATGTCCTCCCTCCCGTCAGTGGTACTTCAGAAATACGTACCGGGGGAGGACCCTGACTTTTTCTTTACCAACTTTGAACGGCTGGCCCAGGCCGCCACATGGCCGTTAGACCGATGGGCTCATTATCTAGGGCCCCTGCTAACGGGGGATCTACAGGCTGCCTACCAGCAAGCGAATATTCAAGGCAATACACCATATGACGACGTAAAGAAATGCATTCTTGAGCGGCTGGGTATAGATGAGGAAACCTACCGAGTACGTCTGCGCCAAGTAAAAGAAGGACCCCAAGAGACTCCCCGGGCCCTCTCCTTCCGAATCAAAGACCTCGCCAACCGCTGGCTGAAACCCCACAACTCTACTAAAGAGAATATCCTGGAAAAAATTTACCTGGAACAATTCCTATCATCTTTGCACCCAGGCACGCAAAGATGGGTACGCCAGCATGCTCACCTGACCCTGGATACAGCAATAGAAATTGCAAGCGCTTATAGCAGGGCCCAGGAGGCCCAGAGAGGAAAGGACGATCACCCCCACAAACCTCATCCCCCTACAGGACTACGACCTCCACGTCCCCCTGTCCCGAGAAGACCTGATCCTCCTCTCTTTTTCCCCACCCCGGTGATGCATCGTCCTGTTAATCCCGGACCACAATGCTATAGCTGTGGCGGATACGGTCACATTGCCAGGAACTGTCCACACAAGGAAGAGCCGATGGAAGTGGGTCTGGCACGTAACTATGTGTGCTCCGTACCAGGGGCCCCTCCTCCCCCTTTCCGACGTCCAGTGAACTTTGATGGACAAACCCTCATGGCCCTTACGGACACTGGGTGTCGACAGAGTGTCCTCAGACCTCAAGACCTATCGCACCCGATTAAACCTTCGTCCGGCATGGTTGCCATCCAATGTGTGCACGGAGACACAAAGAGTTACCCCACCGCCCAAGTAATGGTCCAGCATGAAAAAGATCCCGGCACAGCTCTTACAATGGGACTGATCCCCGCCCTACCAGACCAGGCGATCCTAGGAAGTGATTACCCCGGATTGCCCGGAATGCTGCATGACACCACAGAATCCCTGACACACTGGTGGGAAGAAGCCCCCTTCCCAAAGGGATTGTCCCCCCCCATGCAGACCCGTAAACCAGCGAAAACCAAAGCACAGAAGAAAAGGGAGAAAAGGGAATATACTGGCGCCTACCCAGTGCTTCCGGATGAACACCCCTGGCAAACGGACCGTGAATTCCGGGCAGCACAACAGGAAGACCCTCTGTTACAGGAAGCCTGGGGAAGGGCAGTGGATCAAGAGGACCCCCTTAACGTAGGTCCCTACTTCTTTAAGAAAAATGGCCTCTTATACCGGAAAGGGGGGGTCCAACAGAAACCCCAACTCCTGGTCCCCGGTCCCTTTCAGGAGAAAGTGCTCTTCCTAGCACATAGTCATCTTCTGGGAGGGCATTTCGGAGAAGAAAAGACCAGCCAAACAATCCTGGACAAGTTTTATTGGCCTGGAATTTATCAACATATCAAAAAGTTTTGCAAAGAATGTCCGGTCTGCCAAAAGCATAGTAGATACCGACCCCCTAGGGCCCCGCTGCAACCCCTTCCCATCATTGACATCCCATTCAGCAGAGTAGGGATGGACATAATCGGACCCCTGTTACCATCCCGGAGCGGGTGTCGTTACGCCCTGGTTATTGTTGACTATGCCACCCGCTTCCCAGAAGCCCTGCCCCTGAGACAACCCACCACCCAGAACATTGCGAAGGCCCTCATTTCTGTATTCACTCGGGTGGGTTTTCCCAGGGAAATACTAACAGATCAGGGTACTCCTTTTGTCTCCTCTCTGATGAAACAGGTATGCGCCAACCTGGGGATCAAACAAATTCGAACCTCGGCATACCACCCGCAAACCGACGGCTTAGTCGAGCGGTATAGTGCCACCCTAAAACAGACCCTTAAGAAATTGCTGGGCTTAGAAGCCAAGAGGTGGGAAGATATGCTACCCCTTGCCCTTTTTGCTATTCGTTGTGCCACCCAAAGTAGCACCGGGTATTCCCCCTATGAATTGTTATACGGGCGACCCCCTCGCACCTTTCTTGATATGGCCCAAGAAGCATGGGAAGCAGAACCAGACCGTACACGGCCCCTTCCGGAATACATGGAGAACCTAAAAACCCACCTAGCCCTTATGAGAGATATAGTAAGCCAGAACCTCGAGAGTGCGCAGAACAGGCAAAAAGGACAATATGATAAAGGCACAAAACCCAGAACCTTCCTGGCAGGGGATCTTGTGTTACTTATGCTTCCATCCTCCGATCAAAAACTCCTGGGACAGTGGCAGGGTCCATATAGCATATTACGTCAGGTGACCCCAGTCACTTACGAGCTAGACATCGATCCCATTCGTGGAGTCACTCAAATCTATCATGTTAATCTTCTAAAAAAATGGGAAGGTCCTCGGCCCGTCTTAAGTGGGTCGGCTAACACAGACCCCCTCTCCTTCACCCCTTGTATCGATCCCGATATCACCCCACAACAGAGACAGGAACTCGAAACAGTCCTATTTCCCTTGCGACAGGTGTTCTCCTCCTCCCCGGGACATACCACCATCACTGAACACGCGATACAAACCATTCCCGGGAAGGTAATACGACAAAGGCCATACAGAGTCCCCGAGGCCCGCAGGGAAGTAATACGACACGAAACGGAACAAATGCTGAAGATGGGTATCATCGAGCCCTCGGTAGGCGAGTGGAATTTCCCGATAGTACTCGTACCCAAACCGGACGGGTCTGTCCGGTTTTGTATTGATTTCCGGGGGGTAAATAAAATATCCTCCTTTGACACATACCCCTTACCCCGCGTCGACGAGATGGTCGAACGCATAGGGAAGGCCCAATATATCTCCACGCTAGACCTCTGTAAGGGGTATTGGCAGATCCCCCTCCGGGAAGAAGACAGAAAAAAGACGGCCTTCTCCACCCCTGACGGGTTATACCAATTCCTAGTACTTCCGTTTGGGCTTCATGGCGCCCCAGCCACCTTCCAACGGGCCATGAATAAAATCCTGCAACCTCACTCTCTCTATGCTGGTGCATATCTCGATGATATCGTGATTTACAGTGACAACTGGTCCCAGCATTTAGAACACCTGTACCAGGTCATCTCCTCCCTAGGGACTTATGGTTTTACCATTAATCCCTCCAAAACCACCCTAGCAGCACAGACCGTGAAGTACCTAGGCTACCTCCTGGGGGAAGGCTTGATCAGACCACAGGAGAGCAAAATCGAAGCCATACAGTCCCTCCCCTTCCCTCAGAGCAAAAGAGACCTTCGTGCTTTCCTGGGACTCCTGGGTTACTACCGACGGTTCGTCCCCAGCTTTTCACAAAGAGCGGCCCCCCTCACTGACCTCCTAAAAAAATCTATGAAAACAGACACCCTCCTCAGATCCCCCACGGTTGAGTTGAGGCAGGCCTTCTCCGACCTAAAGAACGCTCTGACCTCACATCCCGTGTTAGTAAGCCCAGACTATACACAGCCATTTATCTTACAGACGGACGCCTCCGAACAGGGACTCGGGGCGGTCCTATCCCAAAAAGACCCCCAAGGAAACGAGAGACCTATTCTCTTTCTTAGTAGAAAACTATTTCCCCGAGAGAAAAACTACGCCGTGGTGGAGAAGGAAGCCCTGGCCATCAAGTGGGCGGTAGACAGCCTACGTTATTATCTGGAGGGGAGACAATTCACCATCTACACTGACCATGCTCCCCTGGAGTGGATGGCGCGGAACAAGGGCCACAACGATAGAGTCCTCCGCTGGTTCCTATCCCTCCAACCATATCACTTCGCCACTGTACACAGGAAGGGCTTGGAGCAAGGTAACGCGGACTACCTTTCTCGTTACCCTGTGTCCACAGAGGGTACAAGAAAGACAGCTAGGGGAAGGGAATGTGATCTCGGACCCCGAGATCGCCATATCCGAGACGGTCTATCCCCTCCGTTACCACCTCGCACCATATCCCGTTCAGGCAGACACGTAGACTCCCCAACAACAGCGTCCCTGACGACAGGCATCCCGCCCCTCTCTCCTTTGCAGGAACCAATCAGAGGTACCATAGGACCGGAAGGGATACCCCGTGAACCCGGAAGTCCCGCCTCTCCACCGACGGCCGGATACAGAAAAGCCGGAAGGGAAGACACAAGCGCCGTCGAAGGATTGTGGCAGGAGACTTCGGCTGGACCGGTGACGGACGGAGAAGACGGGATCGGAGAACGCGAGGAGTGGTCCGAAGAGTGGTGGAGTCCCAGGGAGGTGGCTGGAGAGCGGCCGTAACTCGGAGGAGAGTTACGGCGGAGCGCGTGAGTACCAGTTACTCCCTTGTGCCCGTATACATAGTTAGAAACCCCTCCCAGTGTAAATTGTTCCCGCTATCCTAGGCACGTCACCAGTAGGCACTAGTTAGGTTGTAAATACGCACTGCCACTGTATAAAAGAGCACCCCTCTCCCCACCTCCCGGAACACTTCTGTTTCTTTCCTTCCCTTGACCCCGACCTATACCGCCCTCACTTCCCCTTCATTTCCACACACTCCCGGGTTAACGGTGGAGGTACCGGATCACGAGTCCAAGCACAGCTAACGGCTCCCTCTTTTCTCTTGTTTGCCCTCCGAGGTGTTCTCCGACCACAGCGAGGCAGCTACACCAAAGAACCGGACGATCCTTGGACCCTCATCCCGCCCGGACAACAGAGAAGAAGACGTACACACCTTCCTGGGTGTTGGACCGGACCCTCCTACTGTCCCCGAAATACCCTGTACAAAAACCCCAATAAATCACTATCGCCCACTATATCCGGCCTCCTCGCCTGCTTTACCAGTCCGCCGACCGCCCACGATCACAGTGTGTTTATGCACCAGGCCTGCGGGTGTTGTTTTGGGGGCTTGGGTTATATGTTCGCATGTGGGTTGGACTCTGATTTGTGAGCAGGTGGTGTGATTTGCCATGTTGGTGGTTTGTGTCTTCAAGGCAGTGTGTTTTATTGGTGCTGTTGTGGTAGAAAGGGAGAAGGACCCGATTTTTTTGTATGTAGAGTGTGGATGGTAAGTCGTATTTTTTTATGTATGTATGTGGAACGAAGGAAAGGGTTAACCTGTTTTCTCAAGGGTGTGTAGGGTGGTGTTATTGTTGTAGTTTGTGGTCTACTCGCCAAAATTATCAGCACGGAATTGCTGTGTAATGTCCAATTAGGACACGGGACGAAAGACAGACTGCGTGGCTGGGATAAAAGAGGATGGGGGAGGGCTGAGAGGAGTAGGGGGTGCCTGAGATTAAATCACTCTGTCTCAGAAAGAGATCGAGGTGCTCTGTGGACGAGTTGAAGGGGGTTCAATGGGGTGGGGGCAGAGAGTGCAGATAGAGAGTCTGCTGTGGGACGGGTAAGGGTGGGAGTACGCATCAAAGGAAGGAGAGGGTAATCCCACAGGGGGCTAGAGTGTTCCCTAAGGAGGGAAGGAATGGACACTCGGTGAGTGAGTGAGTGATAGTGCACAAGGACGGGAAGGGATGGGATTCGGGGAGTGAGTGCACGGAATGCTTTGGTAAAGGAATCCGGTGGTAATCCCCGAGGGTGCCCCAAACCGGAGAAGCAATGAGTGTTTGTTCTCTGAACGAGGTAGGGAAGACCAGGGTCACTTTTGTGGGAGCTAGTGAGTACATTTTCCGAGAGAAGGGTTGGGCGCTCGGTGGGTTGGTAGTGTACAGAGGGTGGTGTTTTGGTAAGGCATGGAGAGGGCGATCCATGAGGGAGAGAGAGAGGCCTGTAGCTGAGGGATACGCATGAGGATGCGCTTGCCCACTGAAGTAGATGCCTCTTGTCGAGGGAGGTGTAACTTAAGCCGTCGGAAGGCCTAATGACAGACAGGGATTCTTGGGCGCTTGGTAAGCTTTAATTCTGTTAAGACCACAGTGGTTTGAAGTCTGCGGGATGTGTCTGCTGTCTGCAGCAGCTAACCATCCTTCCGACGGGGAGGGAGGGAGCAGCCAAACGAAGAACAAGCTCTTGGCAGAAATGCATGAGGCAAAGCGGCCGGGAAAGGATCCCTTTGATGTGGCCGTGAAAGCAATTAGGGGGAGGAGAATTGAGGCCAGCCCGCACTGCGCACGCTGGGGAAGCCTGTGGGAGGGAGGCTGTGGGAGGGAGGCTCCCTGACGAATAAGTGACGGTGGGGGGTGGGGCAGCTGAAGCCTTTGATGTGGCAAATGCTGCTGGCAGGGGGAAGCCTGTGGGGAAATGCAAGCTCGTGCACGAGGCGTGCACTTCCCAAAATCCTCTGGGGAGAGCCCTTGGCCTTAAGAAATGGGTTGACTGCATTAGGGCTCGTTTCCTATTCCTACGGAATAGGAAAGTACGAGCCCTAAAAAGGGTACAAGGCTACACCCTGGTAACTATAGGCAAATAGCCCTCTTGGACGCAACAGGAAAAATCTTCACTGCAACAGTTTTAGATCACCTTAAAGACTGGGCCTTTTCATCTGGACAAATTCCACTATATCAGGCTGGATTTAGACCAAAGCATTCGGTCACGGATAACATTGCGGTGTTACAAACCATCTTAGATAAATACGTGACAGCTAAATCTCAGGTCGTATATGCTGCTTTTATTGACTTTTCCACCGCATTTGATAGAGTAGATAGAGGAACACTCTGGAGAAAACTCGGCAAAATGGGCATCCCGGACAAACTATTACACATACTCATATAATTGCATACAAAAACCTGGTGCCAGGTTCAAATGGGAAGGGAAAAGGGTCTCACTAGTCCTATCCCGACTCCAAATGGCCTAAGGCAAGGATGCCTTCTTGCTCCCTTATTGTTTTCCCTGTACCTTAGTGATTTGCCTCAATGTTTTCAACAGATATGTAACTTTCCTCCAAAAATTGCCTTCCATAAAATTCACACGATGCTATATGCAGACGATATAATCTTACTAGATCTAACTCCATTTGGACTGCAAAGGAGCCTCCAGGCACTGTACAAATACTCGGAGGAAAATTATCTAATCCCGAACATCGCGAAAACAAAAATAGTCCCGTTCTCAGGAAGGAAAAAGAGCATCGAATTCCATTGGTCCCTAGGGGAAAAAAGGGTGGAAGTTGTAAATGAATACACTACCTAGGTCGAATCTTTACTAAGACTTTACAGAATAGGCCCCACACTTTGAATTTGACCCGGAAATCGGACCTGCATGTGGGAGCACTTTTAAGACTGTATGCCGCTTCTGGACAAAGACACTTCTTCTCCATGCTTAAGGTATATAGCGTAAAGATTCCACCAGTACTATCATATGCTCTGGAATATATACCAATAACCAATGGAGCTTTTTAGATCTAAAAGAAGGTAAGATCCTACGGAAACTCACGAAGCTGTCCCAGGCGGTACCAGTACAAGCCCTTCGCCTAGAGTATTCATTAACAAGTGCCTATGCCAGAGGAATTGCTAATATCATCAGGTGGGCATACAACCTTCTACATGCAGATGAAGGAACGCTCCGATCCTTGCTTAAAATAGAAACATTTGAACGCGACTCATCGAAGCATGTATTTACAAGAAATGTCTTAACTGCTTTCAAACTTTCAGAGACTAATGCTAACTTGCTACTATCCTGGACACCTGCCCACTTGAAACTCTTCCTAAAACATTTTTCCCCAAGACTCAGCTTTGACCTTGACGTTCAGCATTGTTTTACATTCCTCTTTATAAAAATGTTGCTGAATCTATTGTTTTCAAGAAACCTCAACAGTATATAAAATTTAATCTTAATCATGGGGCTAGGAGATCGATTGTGCTGCTCAGATTAGGAATACTTCCTGTAAAAACACTAACACATAGGTGGCACTTAAAAGAAAGCACTAATTGTAATCTGTGTAATGGTGGAGAGCAGGACTTAGAGCATTTATTGTTCACCTGCCCAAATGCAACAGTTGCTATTGCAAGAAAAAGGTTTCTACAACCAATCTACGCTACATGTAGAATCAACACAGCTCACGAATTGATTATCCTATGTAAAGCTCCGCCAAATGAATTTGTATGTTATAACCTTTTAAAATTTTTAAAATTATTCTTAACTTTGTATTAGAATGAAAACTTTTTAACAAAGTGGTTTAAAATTGAATATGGTGTATTAAATAGTTGTGGTCCTCAGTGGAGAACCAAATCAAATAAAATAAATTTGAATTTTGAATTTGAATTTGAGTGGCAATTCAATGTCCGTGGTAATGAAATAAACTCTCACCATATATCTCAATGTCAATTCTTCTAAAATAGGGCAAATTGGAGAAAAGTTGAAGAGAAGGAGAGTAAAATCATGAGCAGCCTTCAGACCGAGGGGCTGGGGACACAGGTAGATTGAGGGGTAATACATGTGGTGTCCAAAAAGTGTAGCCAAAAGATAAGAAAAAGCTTGTACGGATCAGGATCGCAGTCAAATGCGAAAGCATTAAATGGATGTTAGCAACGCAATACATGAGGAGGCTCCATACCAAATTAAATGATGAATCAATAATATATTGACGTTGGAATTTGGAGAATTTATTCTAGGAACTATTGCATTAACTGCAAGGGCTGTCCCTTCTTTGACAATTATTCTCCATTTTGGTGGCCTTTGGGGTGTCACCACCGGACAGGTTCTTCTGCATTACGACTTAGGGTCCTGTCTAGCTCTATGTGACACCCCTACAGCTGCACACCCCTACCTCTCCAGAAGAAAGTACACTGATAATTATTTTAAAAAAACAGAATGAAATGAAGGCAAAATAATAATTGTGGGAAGTAATCATAGAGGTCATAAGAATATCCCAGAAAGTACGTACTGTGCGGTAATGAGAGACTCCTTTTAAAATAAGAGTCAGGAAAATATAAGGATAGAAGCGTATATTGAAAAGTAGAAGATATAGAGAAACCTGCAGGTTCCGGAACACCTCAGAAGAAACAGAAAAGATATAACCACAAGAAAGAATAATTATGGAATTTTGAAACAAATACTTACCTGCGGTCCAACTTTCTTACGAGAGTCTCTGGTCTGTAAGGTTCGCCACCTGTGAAAAAAACAGAGAATGACGTCAGAGACTGAAGAAACAAACAAGAAAGTCTCAAGACCGTCTGTGAAGAGAAGAACCCCTCTTCTTATCAAGCAAACCTGATAAAGAAAAGAATGGAAAAAAACAGAACAAAAACCTACAATTCGTATCTGTCTACTTTTTTCCCTCATTTTCCTGGGTGGCCCATGCCTACACCCTGTCCAGTATCTTTTGTAGAAGGTAGTTTTTCTTGTGGCTATCGCATCTCTTTAGACGTATTAGTGGACTGCAAGCCCTCTTACTACCCTGGCCTTGAAGGCCGCATGGGCTTGGAATGCCCTGCCGCCAGCTTTACGCAGTATTCACGATTCTGTGGACTTTAAGAGAAAGCTGAAAACCTTTCTCTTTTAGTTTCAGTTTTTTAGAAATTCACAACTCTTTCCTGATCGCGCCGGGACACTCCTTGGAGTAGCTGTGCGCGTTATAAAAGCAAATAACAGAACACTTCATTCAGGTTCATAAAGATAGAGTGGTACTCCGGACTAACCCAAAGTTCCTTCCCAATGGTGTTTTCCCTTTTCACCTGAATCAAACCATAGTGCTTCCAGTTTTTCTCCCTCAGCCGGACTCAGTAACAGAAAGAGCCCTAATACTCTACACCTCAAGTGTTCTCTCATGTACTACATTGACAGGACTAAACCACACAAGGGCCAATGCTTCTCTAATCTGACATCGAGTTGGTGCACATGCACATTGCCAGCAAAATGCAGAATCATACTGCACCTTGTAAATCGAAAGATTTTCTTTAAAGAAAAACAGCTTGGAAATGTCTGAGCTTAACAACATATGACAGGAGTATGCCGAGCATGTGAATGTACAGCACTACACATTACACACAGGTGTTTATAGGGTAACACTTTCCTTAATCTAGTCCTGCATTGCTAACAATCACCAATAATATGCATTCTAGAAAGCTACCATGTTTGACGACGTCTGCTTAAGTTTGCAGATGTAATGTGCCATTATATACCGATTGGTGCTTTACAGATTCAAATAGCCGGTTCGGTTGTATGCGCCTAACCTGACAGAAAATCTCTAACACATGGTCCCAACAAACACATAAAGATATCTGTAATTGTGGAGGAGCCACAACACCACTCACTGCTATAGTACCATTTCTGCACACAAGAGAACCTGCCCTGTCTACCTCAGTAGCGGCTCGTAGTGGGAGTGTCGTATGCCAGAGTTTACTACCCACCACCCTGCCCCTCCCCCGCCCGCCCCCAACACTCCACTGCGAGCCGCTAATGGTATACCTTCTGAACTCCAATTGACTAGTGAAACGTATTGTTCACCGCAGTGTGTGCAATACACAAGCATGATTTTGCATTATTTATAAATTGTCCCCTTATATCTTTATTATAGTAACTGGAAAAGGTATGTCAATGGCTTGGGCTGTGGGTTTTTGCCAAGCAACTGTGAGGTGGATCAATTTTTTAGGTCTCGCTGAGCCAGCGCACGCGTTGCTCTGCAAGACATTTAGTGTGTGGCTCCAGAAAATGCTACCACACGCTTTTGCTTGTGGCGGCCTAGAGCTTGCGGGTGCGCGCTTACGAGCAGAGGTGCCATCTGGCTTTCCTCATCATGCTCATTAAGCGCATCACTTGCAGAGCACGATCGCGATCACTTTCACTTTCGCGGTAATGACGCTGACGCGTCACTCCACGGGTTTCAATAGCGGCTTTTTAATTAGGTGTGAAGCTTCATGTTTCACAGAGTTCATCTTTGAAGAGCATCTGGGAGTTGCAAACCTTGTTCTCCAAGAGCTCAGTGTTACATGGCACATTAGTGATTCAATGGGAAACTTTTACTAGTGGGCGGGTAAATGATAGTGGACCTACCAGTTTGCGCCACTGATCGCAGAGTTTGGGAATAATCCTGGTGACATTTATATTCAGTTGTCTTTTCAAACCTTGTTCTCCGAGAGCTCAGTGTTACATGGCGCATTAGTGATTCAATGGGAAAATTTTACTGGTGGGAGGGTAAATGATAGTGGACCTACCAGTGTTCGCCACTGATCGCAGAGTTTGGAAATAATCCTGGCGACATTTAAATTCAGTTGTCTTTGTTCCAGGGTGCACGTGATTCGTTGTTTTTTAAACCTGAATATTATTTTTGTATCAGACTTTATTACGTAATGTTGTTATTGTTTCTAATAATTAGCATCCCGCTTTACCTTGTTAAAGTTGTAGCACAATGTTGTTTTTCATAGGCAGTGAGACGCAGCATTGTGCTGAAACTGTAGAAGGAAGATACTGCCTCTTAGCAAACCACCAGGGACCCCCAGCCCAATGCCAAGGGAGAGGGGTGTTAATTGCATTAACATCTGCCTGCCCGCACTGCCTTCTAGCACATCAGCACGGCAACAAGCATGGCAAACAATTTACTGGACTCACGGACCCCCAGCCCAATGCCCCATGAGGAGGGCTGTGTTAATTACTTTATAATCAGCCTGCCCTGCTAATTTTTCTGTTTTTGCGGGGCTGGAAAATGTTACATTTTTGTGGCTCCCATGCTGATTTTTTTATAGACTCTGCTCGTTCTTGGGCCCTTAGAGCCAAGTTGGAACTCTGGCTCGGATCATCATGTGAATTCTTGGCCTCCCCAACTCTGTTAAATGCCCATTGTGGTTGGTGGCAGCAATGTCATGTCTTGGGCCAGAGGTGCAACTAGAGACAAATTTCGGGGGGGGGGGCTAATTCTTTTAGCAATAGGCAGAGTGGAGATGCAGGGGCTCTAACAAGGGGTAACATGCATTGGCATAGCCAATAGGTCTCGCCTTTGGGACCAAGGATATTGTGGTGCATAACTAAATACTTATAAGGTCCCAAAGGCGAGAATTATTGGCTATGCTAATGCTTGTTAAGTGTTACACTTGGGCTTGTGTGTTTTTTCGTGACATGCGTGGTTCCGAATGTGTTTTGAGATACAGGAACAAGGCTGAAATAGTTTCTGGTAGTGATTTACAATTCAGAAGTTCATCCTGGTTTGCGAACTTGTGTCTACTGTGGAGTGACAGATGTTATTAAAAATTAATGATTAGTATTGCTGCAGGAGGCACACCTTACTGGCACCGCCTGTAAAGCAATGGACAGATGTGGGTATAAAATGATAGTACATTCAGAATTCTCCTCAGGTTCCCGGGGGGTAGGTATTTTGGTGCGAAAGCAATCCCCACTGATAGTCCATAACACAAAAACAGATGATCTAGGTCGGTTTGCAGCCCTGGTCGGGCAGTGGTAGGGGCGCTCTATCAACATATTCTCAGTTTACCTCCCACCGGCATTGCATACGATTACACTCCTGGCTCTCAGTCAATTTCTACTTGATCTTCCGGCGGGGGAGTGGCTGATTGGAGGAGACTTACGCTACTATAGATGGGAATATTGACCGATACCCTGTGAAGGCCTGTGGCTCCGGAGTCTCTCGCATTGGGGGGTTTCTGGAGGCGCTCAGACTTACAGATGTATGGAGACGGCACCATCCGACCACACGACAATACACATTTCACTCCAGGGTACATAATAGTCTGACAAGAATAGATTACTTTTTGGCCTCTATAGACAGCCTCAACAATATTGAAAGTGTTGAGATCAGACCCAGGGGTATCTCAGATCATTCTCCAATACTCCTGCATTACACGTACTACCACAAGGTGCGACAGCGTATATACCCAATATACCCTGGCTACCTACAGGTCCCTAAAATCAAAAAGGCCATTAATAAGGCGACAGAGTGCTGTTTTCGAGAAAACGTTGCCTCGGTAAGCTCCCCCACCACCCTGTGGAAGGCATACAAAACAGTACTACGAGGGCAGGCTATCGCATCTATCACAGGGCATAAACGGGAGAAACAGCAGGAGCTACTGGATCTTGAATCGGACTTACATACTGCAGAGACACAACACACTGTTAATCCAACACCCACCGCGTCCCAAGCCCTACGTCTGAAACAACAGCAACTCAGAGAACATCTCTGGGTTATGACCATGCAACGGTTGACAGCCGTGAAACATAAGGTGTATGAAATAGGCGACAAGGCAGGAAAGCTCCTTGCATGGCTTGACAAAAGGGAGCGGGGTGCTAGATGGATAGAGCAGATTTCTACAGCGTGTGGTGGGCTTACTACGGATCCGCGGGCGATAGTGCACACACTAGCCCAACACTTTCAAATGGTATACACATCCACCTCTGCAATGACGCAAGAGGAGGCTTTGAGTTATATAAAAGATATTGATATGCCAAAACTCAGCCCAGAGGCAACACTTGAGCTTGAAGCAGATCTCTCAGTGGAAGAAGTGCAAGGGGCAATTTTTCTGCTACAATCTGGCAAAGCGATAGGGCCCAATGGGATACCTATAGAACTTTACAAAAGGACTGCAGGGACTATTGCCCCACACTTACTGTGCATGTTCTCTGACAGTCTGCAACTGGGCGAGCTCCCACCAGACCAACGTAGGGCTACTATAGTGGCTATACCAAAATCGGGCAAACCTGCTGAGGACACCACTTCGTACCGCCCAATATCGCTGATTAACGCAGAGGCCAAAATCCTTGCTAAGCTCTTGGCGACTAGGCTCACACCACACTTGACGACCCTGATACACCCAGATCAGTCCGGTTTTATGCCCGGCAGAAATACAGCCCTCAATTTGCGGCGCCTGCATGGGGTAATGGCCCGCGCTCCGTACATACAGGAGCCGGCAGTCATATTGTCTCTGGATGCCCGAATGGCCTTTGAAATGGTTGAATGGCCCTTCCTATTCGCTGTGCTCCACCACCTGGGCTTTGGACCTAATTTTTGTGCTTGGGTCCGTCTTCTCTACACCAAACCGATGGCCCATGTTGTGGCCAATGAACACATCTCTGACAACTTCCCCCTGACGCATGGCACGCGTCAGGGTTGTCTCTTGTCACCACTGCTTTTTTGCCCAAGTGTTGGAACCACTGGCGGCCTGGATTAGATGGGACCCAATGATACGGGGACTTAAATGGACTGCAGGGTGGTAGGACCGCATTTCTTTATATGCGGATGATGTCCTATTATACTTCACCTCCCCTAAACGTTCCATACTAGTTCTCCTAAACATCTGTGAAATCTTTGGAAGAGCGTTTCGATACACTATAAACTGGTCTAAATCGGTCCTTTATGTCCTAAGTGGCCCCCCGCCACAGCTCCCTTGAACTGCCCACTTTGAGTCTCTGAAACAGTATTTAAGTATTTAGGTGTACAAGTAACAACCTGCCCTGACGAATTCCTCAAACGAAATCTACAGCCCCAGTTAGATCTCCTTAAGAGGGATGCAGCACACTGGGGGACCTTGCCGTTAACACTGTTGGGTAAGGCAGCACTCTTCAAAATGATGGCCCTCCCCCAATTTTTATACATGCTTGAGAACACACGGTTCCCAGTCCCACCGAGCTATCTTAAGGCGGTAGCAGCCCAGGTCTCCAGCTTACGGTGGGGGAATAAACCAGTGCGTATTGCGCAGTCCAAGTTAGTCACGGGGTGGTCCGAAGGTGGGATAGCGCTCCCTAACATACAGCTATATTACTGGGCGGCACAATTGAAAGTCATTAACCAGTGGATCCATGCCCCGCAGGATGACCCAGCCTTTAAGGCGGACAGGTCCGCCTTAGGGACCAAAGGTATGCTGTCTGCCCTCTACGACAGGAAACTACCCAAAACATTGGTGGGACCCGCAAAACAAACAGTTACCATATGGCACAGGGCTCAGGCTAAAATTGGATGGCAGGGGGTTATAACTCAGCTGACACCTCTCTGGGATGTAAAACGACTGGGTAAGCTCAGGAATAGTAAGGGCTTCAATAAGTGGGACGACATAGGTATATCTACAGTGGGAGATATGTGGAGCAAGGGGGAAGTTATCACGTTTGCGCATCTCCAGCGACAATAGGAATTGGCTTCTTCCGAAATTTTTAGGTACATGCAGATAAAGCACGCACTGACAGCGGCACCTCCGACCGGCACCGATGTCCCGGAGGCATCCCCTCTGGAGGACAGGTTGCTGACAGATTGTATGTTTAAGAAGTCAACATCATTTACATACCGGAAGTTGGTCAATAATCTGCCCGACCCCACTGGACCCCTTAGGGACAAATTGACCCGAGACGTAGGAGACCTTGACGAGACTGAATGGCAAGAGGCACTGGCTTCCCCGTGGGTGGTGGGAATACCGTTGCGACTTAGACTGGTGCAGCTGAAAATCTTGCACCGCTCTTACTACACCAGACATGCCTTACACAAGATAGGTAAAACACCGCACCCGTCAGTGGCAGCTCCTCCATAGGGGCGTTTGGGCGCCGGCCCCCTTCTTTCTCGCAGTGCGAGAAGGCAGAAACATAAATGGTAATAACTACCTTTTATGTTCCTGCCTTCTCGCACTGCGAGGAAGCAGAGGTGCCAGGTTGGGGGTGGGCGGTCCTGCTCGAGGGCAGGGGGGCTAGTGGCTTGCCCACTGTTGCTCATACTGACTGTTTGGGCAGCCTGAGGCCGCCCAAACAGTCAGTATGAACAACAGAGGGCAAGCCACTCCCCCCCTGTCCTCGAGCAGGACCACCCACTCTCCCTTTTCTCTATGTATGCTACCTACATAGAGAAAATGGCCGAGGTGGGGCGCGCTCAGATTCGCCTTACCAGTTCCTATTGGTGGAGGGGAGGGAGGGAGGCTGTGCCTTTCCTGATGATGCGAGCGAGAGCTGCAGCCGGCCAGCCCGGAATTGAAAAACGCACGACGGGAGTCGGGATCCATCCAGAAGATGGTGCGGGACGGTAAGTTTAAAGTTTTATTTTATATATATATTAGCCATTAAACCCCTACCGCCTCCCCCCGCGGTGCGACGACCCAATTTCAAATTCAACCCCCCGCCCGTAATGCAGGCCGCGACTGAATAAAAGTAAGTCACGGATGGAGCTGTGGGAACAGGTACTTACAAACCGGGTCTGCCACGGGATCGACCTCTCCTCCAAAATCAATGGCAGTCTGACAGTGACAACTCCATGGCAGCCATAAACAAGCAGAGCGTTCTTGGATCTCACTGCGTGCGCTCATTAAACAACTCCATTACTGGTATTTTAGGTTACCTTGGAGCAAGCTGCAAATCCGAAAACTGTGACTCCACGTTCCAGCAGATTATTTGAAATTGTCCTCGAGGTGGGATTTGCCCCTGCCATTGACCCCACAATGTAAAGGTTATTAAGAGTCAACTCACTACAGCGATGATTACAACAGTACAAAATACACTTTAGAGTTCTAAAAGTGTTGCGGAAAAATACGTTCCTTGAGACAGTTTTCGAGAGACCTTGGCATGAAACGACTATTGCTCACTCCTGGCAGTAGTAATGCAGACATGCAACAGACACTGCAGTATGCAAGTCTTTCTTTCAGCGATGGGCCTGAAAAGAGGACTATAGTTCTAACAAGCTGCTCACTCATGTATGACACATGCAGGTCAGCAACGCTCTGACTATTGAATTTAGTAGTTATGTTTTTTCAGTTGCGAGTGCGCGCTTTCAAGCCTCTGCCTGAGAAGTACTATTTGCAGTTGCATGCTTAAATCACCCCTGTCGCGTATGAACTCAGTAACACTCGTATATTGAGTAGGTGCTTGGAGGACATGTGCTGCTTCCCTCAGTCGGGAAATGTGTTCCCAGCTTGAGATCTGCGCTATAAAGAAAGATTCCCCACTTACCCCACCATCATTTTTTCGCCTCACCTCTTTCCAAACCCACCAGCCGCCACTGGCACCCATATTGCTTACGTCGCTGTGGGGACGAAGGCTCCTTTTTCCATACCATATGGCAATGCCCCAAAATCAAGGATTACTGGGTAAAGGTGATTAGAACGATTTCCCAAACGGTGGAGGTCTCGCTAGTACCGGAGCTCGGGCGCTGTTTGTTGAATGTTTGGGAGCCAAACAACCTCACTCACCAGGCACAGGACTGGGCCACGCTGGGAATTATGGTTGACAAGAGTAATATCGCACAAAAATGGAACAAATTCTGGGGGGATATCTGTGACCTGCCAAGTGATCGCGACGGGGAGAGTGTGGAGGAGGAATAGCACAGACAGGAATGTTGAAACTGCGATGGGAATGAGCTATGGAGGGAGAACGTACTTTGCTGATGAATTGCCTGTAACAATGCTGCTCGAATGTCTAGTGGAGCTTGATACTGTACATCTGAGAATTTTAAATCGCTGTACTGTGATTTCTTTTGTGATAAATCAATAAACAGAAATTTTAAAAAAAGAATGAATGATTAGAATGGTACGTTTTGATATGACTTTTTTCAATTAGAAAAGAAACCAATATATGCGAAGCAAAATAAAAGCTGACCAAAGTGCAAACAACGTAACTGGGTCAGAATGCAGGCACTCCCAACCAGCAGCATCGGCCTCCAGCTCTCCACACAGCCATCACAGTTTCCATCTGGGTGCTCTGTCAGCATCCCAGGGAGCATCGATTTGACACCCTGGCTCAGGACTCAGCAGGGGGCAAAGGATGGTGCCTGGATACCCTATCGGGTGATTAGCTGCGCTTTATAAATCCTGATTGATGGTGCCCAGCAGGATACCAAAGTCCATGTATATAGGGATGGATATGAAGTAAAGCTTCCAACCTCCAACAATGGTAAGATTAAGATGGATATCGCTGCCAAGTGGCCCTAGTCCATGCATGACTAGTTCAGCCTTTCTCATTTTTGTTTTTGAATTCTGAGATTTGTAGTCTTATTTAAGCCAGTATAAAACCAGGACACAAACACCCTCTCTCTCTCGCTCTATATATATGTGTGTCTATATATCAAAACAATACCCTTGCAGGCATAGAGTGACGCATAAATTATGCAAAAAAGGAGAGAACTCTGGGTAGTTCCCAAGTTTAGGTGAAAGGCAGCTCCTGTATAGAGCACCCTCAACACCAGCGACACTCTACATTTGCTCACCTCAAATGTCTGCTTTTCTATTAAAGTTTTTAAGCATAGGATTAGCACAGTGCCATCCACGCCAAGATAGAAATGGACAAAGTCTTTTGCCATTTGTACAGCAAAGTCTTTAAGCATAGGATTAGCACAGTGCTATCCACGCCGAGCTGTAAAATGACAAAAGCCATTTACCACTCCAGGCACAGTAGTACAGCTTTGGATTGGTAAAATACCATCCAAGCCAACCTAAAATGAATAAAAGCAACCCCTGACACGTGTTTCGCTGTCATTACAGCTCTGCAGAGAGGTTTACCTTTGTCTAGACACAAGGGAGCATCCAGTATAAGTCAAAGCAATGCCCTTGCAGTCATAGAGTGACGCATAAGTTATGCAAAGAAGAAGGAGAGAACTCTGGGTAGTTCCCAAGTTTAGGTGGAAGGCAGCTCCTGTATAGAGCACCCTCAACACCAGCGACACTCTTCATTTGCTCACCTCAAATGTCTGCTTTTCTATCAAAGTCTTTAGGCATAGGATTAGCACAGTGCTATCCACGCCGAGCTGTAAATATATACATAGGTACACATGTACCTATATGGGATATATATCTTACCCATACATTTGGTAAACCATGCAGACCTCTGGAACACAGAATCCCCTTTCCCCTAGTCCCCCTGCGCTCTATTCCTGCACCCAAGTTACTCACAATTCCACCCATGCTCGCACAGGTCACACTACACAACCCAATGTCCCTCCTGCCCCTTTGCCCCCCAACCCCTCTCTCGGGGCTTCTGGGACAGGCGGGCTAGGGAATGTGCCTTGTACCCCGAAAGGGGAAGAGGCGCCGGTGATAAGGTATGCTATAGTCACAGTGCCTTAATGCTGTGTACCTGTTATCAAACATTAAAATATAAAAAAACAATAACATTTGCTCTAAAAAAAGGTAAGCCATGCACTTTCAATACATTGTTTTTATTGTGGTTTTCAAATATTCCATAACACACATTATGCCATAATCGTCAGTTTTCAATACATGATGTCATAATAGTCATCTTTCAATCACGCATTGGCATAGGCATAATGCAATTAGTCAATTACAGTTGCAAAAAAAGAACAACTGACATCATTCCCACTGAAAGATCCTCCCGATGAGAGTCAGAGGTAGGCCTTCTGCTAGCGCTTGCCACAACCAGGCATCAGGGCGGCTGTTGTCCATCACAGTCTGGGGAAGTGGCCCATTCTCCTTCTGGGGTGTTCAGGCTACAGAGGGATTATTAGCCCTGGCCCTGGCTGGTGGGGGGGGGGCTTGGTGTCATCCCTATCCGCTTCTGCTATAGGGCCTCCATCATTGCCCCCAGCTATCTGAGATTGTGTTTTTTACGCCATCCTCTGTATTCTTCCCGCCTTAGAGCTCTGCATTAAATCTGCCCAGTACCCTACGTCCCTCTTCCAATGTTCCACTCCGGGGGGGAGATGTCTAGGCGACATACATCACATGGTAGTTGCTTTTATAGGCAAAAGAAGTGAAAGAGCTATATATTTCGAAGCAGCTTTGTCTGTTTTCGGCCTAGGATAAATGCCTGTGAGGCAAGTTTGCATTTTACAAATACGGATTTACATTTTATTTTACATGTGCAGCATGTTCTGGAAGTGCCTGTTCCACGTGACATCGGGGACAACACGCGGAAGAGGACGATATAATACATGTAAGACCGCGAGGGGTAAGCTGGGCCCTACACAGGATATTAAATTGTATACATTTGAACCGGGAAGTGCGTGATACCCTATGGGGTGACCGAAGGTTTTTTTGCCGTTCTTTATTGAGCAACCCGCTGCCAATCCCTGTGTCCGTTTATCCCTAAGGAGTCGTAGGCGCACTCCTGTGTGTACAAGCAGGGCTTTATTGAATATCCAACTTATCACGCGGCGTCCTGATCCTATGTGAATAGTGACTACACCAGGGCATGTGTGGGAGGTTCATAAATATCCGCCCACCAGTGACGCTCTAATAACTTTGCTATTTTACTTCATGCTTTGTCATGGATGTCGGCCATGAGAAGAATGATTGGCTCCTACGTCATCACAGCAGGACGCAGCGAATACGATTTCAGGGAGCAGGGACCATTAATATCTGTGATTCTGCCCAGTTTGGCTTAATACACTAAGGACAAGTCGGGCCGGTCAGACACGCTTGAGCAGGGCAGGCGCAGTGTCGGTGCTGGAGTTTTAGTTTCTTGAGGTCTGTTCTGATGTTATTAGTTTTCTCAGTTATGATTCGGTCTTGGTTCAGAATTGTAGTTGCTTTGGGTGTGTCCAGGGCGAGGCTTTGACAGGTTTGGTTGATACATCATTGTTTCGCACTCGTTCTGATGGAGGGAGTAGATAAGGTTTCTAGTACTCGGCACCTTTAGGCGGGAATTTCCCCTCTGCCCTAGGTAAGGAGGTGTAATTGACTTGTCCTATGCCGTGTATGCCTTGGGAGTTGCCCAGTACCCTGAGGTGGAGGAGTAGTTAAGTTTTCATGGGCCCTGTATGGGTGGATATGTTGTTCTTGAGTCCTCCTGTGGCCTTTGGGTATGGAGTCGCCTTTTAACCTGGCGGTAGGGTGGTTCAGGTTTCCTGTACTCTGGGCCTGATGTGCAGGGGTACACAGTGCTTTCAAAGGAAATATAATAAAAGTGCTGGTACTCATTCTGCGGAATGCTTGCTTGCGTCTGAGAAGTGCCAGTACGCGCTCATTAAATGTAATGCAGCATTTGCTGAGAAGTGCAGGTACTATCCGCTTCAAATTAAAGTGCTGATACGCAGTCCCGGACACTACCACCCCATTTAAAGCACTGGGGATAGATGTGTCTTCCTGGAACCTGTATGTTTAGGTAAGAACTTGCCCCATGACTTGCTAGGCAGGGGCTATAAGTAGTTTGGATACAGTATTGGACGCAGCTCGAGGCTTTGGAGGTCTTTTCTCTATTGTAGATGTGGCTGAGGTTTAACCTGCATTTGGGATATTTTACTTGTATACCCGTGTGAAGAGTAGATTGGTCTTCTCCATGTATCTGTGTGTCTGTTTTAGGTCGAATCAAACATGCTAACAAAATCTTGGGGACATTTGGAAAGCTTCCCTGGGTACGCATTCTGCCCATTGCTGTCCATCGGATTTGTGGTTTGTAACTCACGTTTGCTTGCTTTCTATTTGCTGGCTTAGTGTTAGGCTCTTTCTGTGGCCAATAACTTATTTACTTTATCCTTCAGAGTGTTCGTTTTCTGTAGAGAGGCTTTTAAATCTTGTTCTTATCTTGTCATATTCAGCGGCAGCTCCTCCACTAAGGCAGAGCATCCCCCCACAGGAAAAAGAAAATGAAAATAACACAATGTTATTATCATTTTATTTTTCCTGTACTGACCCACTTTAGTTTTCGGTGTGGGGCGGGGCTGTCAGCCAGCAGGGAGACAAGTGGTATGCACTTTGTGACGGTTTGGTCGGCCGTCTTGGGCCTCACCACCACTGACCCCTAGCAGCCGCCACTGGTCACATTTGCTGTGCATTCAAAGACAGAGGCCAAATGTCAGGCTCAGTCTTCCGAGAGAGCCTGGTGTTTACTTTTCTTTCTCTGGCTTCAAAGTGAGAGTATTTATGTGACAGTGACAATCAGGCGCCAATGGCTACTATGGGTGTGCTGGATGAAGGCTGCACAATGTTTTTTTCTAGCACACAACAAAATGTAAATGTCTGTAAATGAACATTTCAGATTATTGTAGGAAATATCAGAATTAGGAAAGCAGAAATAAAGCACATTTTTTGGTAATTCTATAGTGTGTTGGAAACAATATTTTAATGTGATCTAAACAGATCAATACACAAGGTGATGCCATTTATGCGATGTATTCCTTTATCAGTAAAACCATGTCTATGCAAATGTAATGATCATTTCAATTGAAGATGTGTTGTTTGTAATGGCAGTACGCTGCCACACCATGCATACTCCACTTTACCCCACTTTTCTCTACTCCGCACCACTGCCTTCCACTGCACTCTGCTCTGTACCACTCCACAGTATGTCACTCCACTCTACACCTCTCTACTCTACTCTGCACCATTCTACTCTATGCCAATGCACTCTGACACACTCCACTCAACGCTATTGCTCCCCACCCTGCACCACTCCACTCTATACCACTTCGCTATACTCTGAATCAATCTTTTCGATGCCACAGCACTCTGCACCAATTCACTCTACGGCAATCTACACTGCACAAATCCACACAATTCTACTCTATGCCACTGCACTCTTCTCTGACCAATGTACTCTACCCACTGCGTTCTACCCAAATCTACTCTGCAGCACTGCACTCTATGCCAGTATACTCTACTCTGCACCAATCAACAACAATGCACTCTACGCCACTACACTCTATTCTGAATCACTCCACTCTACTCGGCAACAGTGAACTCTCGGCCACTGAACTCTACACCACTCTACTCTGCACCACTTCACTCTATTTCGCACCACTCGACGCCATTACACTCAACGTTACTCTGCATTGTGTCACTCTACACAACTGCACTCTACACCAATTCACTTTAAGCCACTCTAATCTGCTCTGCACCACTGTACTCCTAGGACCGGTTTCAGGGTTTTACCCATCATCAGCCAAGCTAGCTTGACTCCAGTGGCACGGAGAGCACGGGACCCACGTCTGGGCATACCCGTCCTACTCGGTGTGACAAATGCAAAAAGAGCAATTGATGGATACAATGCAGAACAATGTCATACATTCTCCCCTAAACCGGTTCCGGGATGTTTGTTTCCGGTCCAGGGAGAATCTGGCTTGGCAGTTCGGGCTGGACTGTTCCCATGAGGCACAGGGTCAAGACTGATTTGTATAGGGCTGGGTCTAAACTGGGGTGGCATGGTGAGCACAAGAATGGCAGATTTAACCCAGAACTCTGGACTAGGAGTGAATGTTCGATTTGCTCTGCATTCTGTCCATCATCTGTGTGTCTTTTGCTTTCTCGCCCTAAGTGCACCGGGTATGCACAGACGTGGGTCCCAGGCTCACCATGCCACTGGATTTAAGCTAGCCTGGCTGATGAGGGGTGATGCCCCGAAACCGGTCCCAGGATGCTTGC
Organism: Lissotriton vulgaris; assembly: GCF_964263255.1. NCBI lineage: Eukaryota > Metazoa > Chordata > Amphibia > Caudata > Salamandridae > Lissotriton > Lissotriton vulgaris. The sequence continues at coordinate 268,091 of NW_028253252.1, forward strand.
TTCCAGAACAGGGAGGACCTGGCTTGGCAGTTCGGGCTGGACTGTTCCAATGAGGCACAGGGTCAAGACTGATTTGCATATGGCTGGGTCTAAACTGGGGTGGCATGGTGAGCAAAAGAATGATGGATTTAACCCGGATCTCTTGACTGGGGGGAATGTTTGATTTGCTCTGTATTCGGTCCACCATCTGTGTGTCTTTTGTCCACTACACTCTATGCCATTGCTCTCTGCAGCACTACACTCTACTCTGTGCCAACGACTCTGCGCCAACTACTCTGCTCTACTGTATCCTACGCTATAGCACTCTGCACCACGGTACTCTACTCTGCACCTTTGTACTGCACACTACACTAATCCATGCTAATAAGCTCTGCACCACTGCACTCTGCGACACTCTATGCTATGCCCCTGCACTCTACTCCACTTCATTGGGAAACCATCTATTCTATGCCACTGCACTCTCTATGCCACTCTATTCCACTCTACACCACTGCAATATACCCTCCGTTTATCCACTCTGCATCACTCTACTCTATGCCACTTTACTCAAAACGAATGCACACTATGCCAATCTACTCTGTACCACTGCATTGTACACCACTCTACACAATTGAACTCTACGCCACTCTATTCTACTCTGCAACACAGTAGTCTACACCACTGCTGCCTACACCACTCTACTATGCACCACTGAACTCTACACCACTACATTCTACTTTACTCTACATCACTCCATGCCACTTTACAACACACTATGCCACTTTATGATGCTCTGCGGCACTCAACTCTACGATGATCTATGCTACTCCATAACACTTAAAAACACTCCACTTTACGACACTTCACTCCACAACGCTTCATTCCACTCTCCTTTGCACCACTAACTTTTAGAAATGTGGAACAGCAGCCACGCTGGCTAAAACATATTGGCAAAGTCAATAGCTTTTGCATAGGCCAGACCAATTGGCTTTGGCAATGCTTATTGTTAATATCTTTAAGGGAGGTGGGTGTGGAGGGAGTGGGTTTGTTTGCACACTGGTAGACCGTCCAGGGTGAATGGAATGATGACCACGGCGGGTGCTGCCCTGGTGGGACTTTCTCCTTTTCTACTTGTAACGCGTTACTGGATACATAATTGTGTTCTTCTGTACTTCTGTACCTGGATTTGTCCTGATTCCTGCTTATCAAAGGACAATCTTGAATGACAGCTGACAGTGAGCAGGAACTCTTGTTTACCGGCCCGCTTCCCTGCCAGGCCACCGAGCTCTTCCCCCATGTTAAAGACAGAACACCTGTGACCTGATTCAGAGTTGGGTGGTCAGGCCAAAGCACCAAGGCCGTCGTTCTCCATTGTGCATGAATACCAGGGCACTATGCTCGCACCAGGAGTTACCTTCACCACAGGTATTAGTGAGTAGAAGTGCGGCCTGCCATAGAGGTCTGAACGGTGCCATTAAGAAATGGGAAACCATTGTTGGAATTGGTCTTTGCCCATTGTGTCCTGCTGGTCATTCATCACGTTTCACTGCCCATTCCACTAGGTCTAGCTGGTGAGATGTCCGGAGGGGGGGGGGGGAGGCTTTGGGAGTGTGGTTTTACTGCTTTAGTTATATCCGGATTCAGCTGCTAAAGCTCGTTTATAGCCACATTTGGATTATTCCTGAACTCACCGAGAGCCTGAATTAGGATAAAGTCCACCCGCGGAATTTTCTCGCATGTAGGGGTAAAATACATTCTTGTCCAGTTGTAGTAATTCCTCCAGGCACTGGCACATGTTAACCTCATTTTGACTTGGCAGTTGAGTTGCAACTTGATAAGGCCCCCTTCTGATGAACTGTAATACACCTGTTGACCTCTGTGAGCTGTTTTCATTTCTAGTTTCTGTTTCCCTACAGGGTGTAGGGTCACTTACTCTGATTGTGCTTGGTGTAGTCACGTGGGCCCTCCTTTCCGTGCCTAAGGTCATGCAAATAGAGCATTTATGCACGATTACTTCAACGAGGCGACCACATAGATCAAAGTACGACTCGCTTTGCAAACAGTGAAAAGGCCGATACCCTTCCCTGATAATACTCAACTGTATACAAGAATGTTTGGCCAAGCCCATTTTTGTGCTAAATCATGCACAAAGTGTGCATGCGTTAGCAGCAAACATGGTGCAAAACCAATTTCCTTAATTTTTGCAGCACTTCGTTGGGATTCATAGGGCAGTCAATTAAACTGCTAGCGTTGTAAGATGACAAGATAGAAAGAGACACTGACAGAAATAAGTCACACATTGACAAAACCAACTAGTCTTGCCTTTAAAATGTGACAATCTAAGATACTGGCTTTGCCATGCTTGTTTGCAAAGCATAGTGAAAAATATGTATTAAAAAAATCAAAATGGCTGTCGGTGCATTGCGTGTGGGCGCACCAAAAGCCATCTTAGAATATTTTGTCTTTATAAGGAGAAAAACCTGTTCCAAGATTGCCACAGGTGCATCATAAAGCAATGCACACTCATAAGTAGGCAGGCCCTGATGTCTGCTAGCATATGCGCATGCATTGTGACGTCATGACACATGCCTACGCAATGTAATGGATCAGCTGCCATTTTGGCTTTCAATTGTAAGCTTAATTTACTCTTCCAGGATAGCCAAGGGCCATTTTCGAACAGTAAATTAAATTACATTAGTAATCGTAAAAATAAAGAAGCAAGTGGCCTGGTAGCAATGCAAAGCTGCCAGGCCTTCGCATATAAAAAATATATATATATATATAATATATATATATATATATATATATATATATATATATATATATATATATTAGAACTTTGAAGGGGGCGGGAGAGGAATGGCAAGAAGGTGGGAGTATGTGGAATGGAAAGCAATGGAAGAGTGAGGAAGAGTGGCAGAGGAACTGGCCGGGAGTAAAAAGCAATGTTCAGTGCTGAGAAAATCTACCTGAAATTACCATTCTTTCTTTACTTACATTGTTTATCCACCTGCTCCTAAATAGATCTCATTTTAGAGTACAGTGAGGTCGGAGATAAATACAAGACGACAAGGCTTTGTAGCCACCTTCACTTTCTGGTGATCTTTTTGAATTCCATGCATTATTTAATTATCGCCTGGATCATGTGTATTGAGGGAAAAACTCAATGGCCCACCCAGGTGGAACTTATATTACTTGTCACTTAACTAACAGGAAGGTGTGAAGACAGGTATTGGGTATGTAGGGCAGGCTTGTGTTCAAGGTTCTGCACTCCTCTCTCACCAACCAATCAAGCAGGAGAATACATTGTGTTCAAGCCTATAGAAGTGAGCCCCCCACTTGCACAATGGATCTTATGAGAATCCCTAGCGCCACCTTCAGGCCAAATAGCTGCACTCTCATCTGATAATGTGGGGATTCTCTATGAGTAAAAAACATTTTATGTATCCTTCATAGATGGGAATATCAGATTATGCGTCTTTTAGATCCAGGACTGTCACAAACTTTTCCATCGAAATAATGGTTGCACAGGCACCAGCGGAAAGGTCTATTTTTGAAGAGATTTGTTGAAGGACAATAGATCTAAACTTAAGTTTGTTTTCTTTTACCAGACAATACCTTGAATAGGCACCTTAATTCACAAGGTGCCTTAGAACATTCTTTATTGTTCACATTATCAATATGGGACGGAGACTTTTTACTCTGCCTTCAGATAATCTCGTCAATGATTGGAAATCCTTCAACCTACCCGGATGCGTTTTTGAGAAAGGCCTATTTCTGCGTCTGTGCTTTGTGCTGTCCAAAACCGCTGTGGTCTTTTACACATTTATTGTTCTGTCTGTATTGCTTGTATGTAGGGGAGGTGTCTTGATTTTTGAAGGCCTAATGGGAGAAGAAATAGCTGTTTGTACTCGAACATCCACCATGTAACCTTGGGAAGGAAGGTTTTCCTAGACAGGATTACTCAAATGATCTTACGATTTTAGTGCACATTTTTTCTTTGTATAGCTTTCTCTATTTTCGGCCCAAACAGTAATTTGCCATCCAAGATCCTCGTCTAGCTTTTGTGGCCTTCACTAATCTCTGCCATCTGAGGGCTGCACAATCCTAGTGTGAAGTTTGTGGTCATCACCCATACTTCCACCATTGTCCAGTTGACAGAAGTCTGTTTCTGCTGTGTAGGCTGCTGTCTTGAACATTCGGTCTGATCATTTTTCGTATTCTAGGAGGACTTTGGCAGCCTCATTCCTATTGTCTGGAGTCAAGAACGCTAGGTTCACTAGAAAACTTGATGTCTCAGGCAATGCTTGCTGGAAAAGGTGAAGACTGCTGAGATTTTAGCAGCATCTCTGAATTGCAGCCAGTAATACAATCACATTAGCCCACTGTTGGACCTGGGGTCTCCAAGTCACATAGGGTAGCTTGGCATTACGTAGGAAGGCCTGACTCCAAGGTACATGTGTTAAGTTTGCGCCACACCCTTCAGTAACATAACGTCCATCCACTCCAAAATAAGGACACTACACCAGTTTAGAAAAATACGGGTCGTTTTTATAAAACAATACTTCTTTGTTCTTTTATCCCATCAGTCTGCTTTGTCACTATACACATCAAGTACTCCCCACCTGGTTCTTTACATTAATTAAATTCCCAACAGTACCCTGCATACAGCAATTCAATTATTCTCCAGAAAGGTAAGAAGAAAACTCAGCAATAACTGCACCGTATAATCTTACATAAGCAGCATTAATATCGCTTCCTTAAGGAGTAAGCAAAAGGCACTTTACATTTTAAAACCTCTTTGTCTCTTTAACTAGAGAATCCTAAGGATTCAGCAAACAGTTCCACAGCGTTTACTCTTGGAAATAAGGATTTGTGCAGCTCTAGAGTTTGAATTAAAAACAAGCAGGTTAATGGTATACTGTGGGAACCGTTCTGATTTCCTTTACAACCCCATTGGTTTTTACCAGTTACTTAATAGGACCACCAGGCTCTGGTCGACTTACACAACCTCTCTGTACCACGCAATTCGAATTAAGCAGGGGAAAATGTCACGTGGGTTTATGGGAAATTTCACTAGTACTTCATCCACCTTGTCTCTTATTCTTTTTCCACTCGTTCTCACGGAGACAGTTTAATGGATTTCCCCAGTCCCGCTGACTGCTAACCTCCGATGCTTCTTTATTTCACCTCACGCTGGTATCTTGGTTGGAAACGGATTTCCCTCACCCAGCACTGCGTGACAACAGCGAGGCCTTCCCCCCTCAGGCCCTGCAGCCGTGCGCTACACTGAACAGTCTTACCGGGTGTTTGGCAGATTCGTCCCGTTCAGGACACACAGCCTCTCTCCCTCCTCTCACCACGTTTCTGTTGCTCGGTGGTGTCTTCGGTCGAGGCGCTGTCGGCTCCGTGCAGCTGAAGGGACCGGAGCCACACCGCGACTCCTTCAGCGTTGCTGTCGGCACTGCGTTCCGCCCACACCTCAGGCGTCAGAGAGGGAGGGAACAAACACAGGCCGGCCTTCTGTGCTCCCCGCCCCTTCCTCCGGGATATCGCTAGCCTGCCTCACTGGCCTCCGCGATGTGTTCACAAAGGCACTTTCGCCCTGTTGTCTCCAAGCGGACCTTCCCGCTGAATCTCCCTAACGGGCTTGAGGAAGGAGGGACAGTGGCCCCGTGACAGGGAAAACGGCCGCCAGCCTCAGGGAGGTAAAGTGATTTCCTCAGGCTTATGGACGCATAGGTTTTACCCGACCCCACACACCTTGAGGAAACAGTTCAGGCTGGGTCCCGAAAGGGGTGGGAAAACAGTACCACTCTTCTTTATAATGGCGTGTTCTCCTGGTTGAATTCTCAGGCTGGTCGTCTGCAGCTCTTCCTAAGCAGCCCAGCCTTGTTTCTCTCTGGTGTTGTAGGAAACAGGGTTATACCCACTAGAGTCAACGGGACCTGGGTAGTTTATCAGTACAAAGGGAAGGGGTCCCAGACACAAGACAAATAATTCAAACTTATTTCTTAATATACAATTAATTCAAAGAGCAAAGCTATTGAATGCAAAAGAGTTTAATTCAGATTTGCATGTACATCCTTTCATTGGTTTGAACTCATAATAAATTTTTTATATAGATATGCGTGACAAATTTCATTAAATGTGTGTGCCCACATTCACAACGGGGAGGGGTGAGGTGAAGGGAGTGTCAAGGATAGGGTAGGGTAAGGGATATTCTGATTCATTCAGTGGCAGGTCTTATTCTCAATTTAAAGACTGAGTACATGTGGTCCCTTTAACCAAAGGCCACAACATTTAAGGCTCATAAAGAGTCCAAAATACAGCTGATGAATAACACCAAACTCCGCTTGAGACGTTAAGGTCTTGCTTGGGGTAGGAGTTGGTCGTGGTCGTGTAGTCTACGTTTCGACCCGGATGGTTAGTAGGAGAGTGATCCTTACAGAGTGGGTCTTCTTCAGGACAAAAAAGTTGTGGGTGGGCAACCTCCTGGGGGGCAGTTAAAAAGATATCAATTAGCACACACCCATCCTGTTAATTATTACAAGGAGGGCGGATTTTCAAAGAACAGTGTAACAATTAAAAACGTGTTGTCAAATTGTGTCAACGACACAATACACATAATGTGATTAAGAAATACACAAGATCTGTTGGTAGCTCACCTAGCGCGACGGGCGAGAGGGGCTGGGTCAATCAGAAGATAAAATCTCCCGGGCCAAATTGAAGGTTTTAACTGAAAATAAATAAGGAAAAAGCTTATTTGCCTACAAGTCATTTTAAACTGTGAGCTTTTTCTCAAGCAATTAGTGGATTAGCAAAAAACCTATCGGGTCATTTCTCTTGATGGTCAAGGGAAAAAGGTGGTGTCTAAGTTCCATACGACAGATGAACCCTGTTTGGTCACTAGTAATGTAAGAGTGAAGTCACCCAATATATAGGCACTTTGTCCAAGATTTGGTACACAATATAGAGCTATATATATATATATATATATATAACACTACCCCCAGTGTCCTACGTCTCGCCGGTCTGGGATAGGATTTTGTGATAGAAATCAGTTCAAGGATACTCATGGGTAATGCTTGATTCTATACTCGGAAACCGATACAATTACTTACTCCTAAAACTATTGAGAAGCATACCTCTTAACTCTGAGGGTTCTCAAGGCGTCTTGCCGATGGAGTGAAGTGTTCTAAAGGGATTGTTGATTCAGTCACCTTAGAAAAAGGGGAACGGCGTTTATCATTAATGCATTTTACATAGTATCTCGAAAATCGAGGATAGTTCATTACATGGAGCTTACCACTATTATTCGATTCAATAGCAAACAGGGTGGATTCTATGCATACAACACACTTTCGAGTGCTTCAGTAATTTGTACTACCAGGTTCTATTTTATAGAGAATGATTGAATGTGCCTGTGCAGGGGGGATACAAAATAGAAACAAATTTGATTGTTAGTGCCTAGGGTCCGAAATGACACAGTTTAGAAAGGGTTTATTCCATAGGACATACCTCTGATATTCGGAAAGTTCTGAGGGCGTCTACCATAGAATTTTACATTATGTACCTTAAAAATAGGGAAAAGGGACATTTTTAAGATATTAAAGTCGTGTTACACCACATTCCATAAAGACCATAACGGTCTTAATTTCGGATGCTTACCTCCAAAATATACCAGTTATCTGGAGGAAGACTGAATCGCATGTAAATGGCGCAGCTCCCTGTGAAACAGAAAAGAGCCAGTTGGTTCGTAAAACTAACCATTATTATACCGCGTTACCTAGCTTAGTGACACGAAAGGATGGGGAGAACTATTTACCTTGATAGTTTGACGAGTATGCCGGAATCTATCCCGTGAGTTTGAAGTGCTCCACGCTCTGTACCAGACCGCGTTTCCACGTTCACTTCCTGGTTGTTTTTGAGGGGGTGGGGCATATGGCCCAGATCTTAATCAAGGTGGAAGAAAGACTTAACACACTCGGTGCATATTAGTCCGAGTGGATTCGGAGTCCTATTTTTGAACTGTTTGCACGGAAGATTGTATTATTAGTGTGTCTATTTTATAGGGGAGCTATCCTGGACATTAGTTTGATAGTTTGCAGGAAAAGAAACATTAAATCAAAACACGTTCCACAAAGGTGCTACGGGGGACCGAGTCTGAATCGAAGGAGTATTGAGTAGATCAAGTCGTAAAAACACTTGATTATTACTCAAATAAAATGTAAGACTTCATCAAAAATATATACCTTGAATTATAATTGCTCCATCAATTAAAAGCGACAGGTTAACAAAACCCACATATTCAAGTCAAAAGTGGTATTATTATACACATATCAGATAACTAAGCAATAAGCATTCAACAACCACGATGTTAGCCATCTGGACATTTGAGCTTTGTCTTAGCAAGTATATGTCACATCCAAGGAATAGAGTGCACTTATCTCATAGGATAGTGTAACTCCTCCGATTACTAGTTCAGAAAAAATAAAATTAAATTAAACAGCCAAACAATACGCCTTTTTCTCCTAAAGTGTTGTACATCTAGACATTTTCTAGGTTTGTCATCACAGGAGTCGGTCATGTCATAAGAGTAGAGTGCACTTATCTCGTAGGATAGTGTAAACTCTGGCAGTATTATTCATAGTGTCATTGCAAATAAAGGAGTAAAACAATTTTCACTGACAAATCATATAGATTGTGAAACATATTGCCCTATTTTGAAAGATAGGTCTGATGCGTAATACTGTTTTGCAATTCATTTGGGTAACTTTGACTGTCCAATTTTTATCTTGAAGACAAAAATCAAAGATTAGCCAGTTGTACGAAACTGCTTTTAGATTCATTTAGACCCTCGACTACAGAGTTGAAGATATAGATCCACTTCAGCTCCCTGACATTTAGAATGCTGGATAAGTCTCCACCCCTAGGACCTAGTACTACATGCTCCAAGACCACCCATTTCAATGTTTCGGGCATGTGGTTTTGTTTTGCGCAATGCTCAACAAGGGGTGCCCCAGGTACCTTACATCTGATTCGGCTGCAATGCGAGAGGAATCGTGCTTTCACAAGCTGCTGAGTCTGGCCTACATAAATGAGATCACATGGGCAAATTATGCCATAGATCACATTCCTGGTGTTGCAATTCGTGTGGCTTTTATGTGTGTGACGATGATTTTTGAAAACAAAGTCTTTGGATTGGATGGTTGAAGGGCAAGCTTTACAGTTTCTGCACCTAAAATGTCCAACTATAGGTGGTTGTTTCCAGCATGTGGCCAAAGTTGGTTCAGGTGGGCACTCTAAGAAAGATGAGACTACATAGTCTTTCACATTCCTCGCCTTTTTGAAGGCATGCATGGGTACGTTGGTAATCTCCAATTCGTCCGCAATAAGACCCCAATGTTTGTTTATTGTCTTTTTTATATAATGGCTCTTAGTTGAGAAGGTATTTACGCAAATCATGCGTTCTTCTGATTGGCAAATACGCGAGGAAGGTTCCAAGAGTGTTTCCCGGTGACAGAACCATGCCCTCTTCCTGGAGCGCTTGATTAACCGATTGGGGTAGCCTCTCTCTATTAGTCGTTCCATCATAATGTCTGATTGTTGCATATAATCTTCTTTCTTACTGCAGTTCCTTCGGACGCGAAGAAACTGACCATAGGGCAAGTTGTCTCGAAGACTCCGTGGGTGGTGGCTTGAATACTGCAATAATGAGTTTCGTTCCGCTGGCTTTCTGAATAGAGTGGTGTATAGTGTGCCTTTGTCTGCTACTATCGTTATGTCTAGGAAATCGATCTTCTCGTTGCTAGCTTGCATCGTAAATTGGATGTCTGGAGATTGTAGGTTCAGCCAGGAATGGAAGTTTTCAAGTTCGCTGTTGTTGCCCTTCCAGATCATCAGCACATCATCAATATAACGCACCCAAAGTTGTATTTGGTGCCGAAATGGGTTGTGATCGCAGAGGACAAAGGTCTTTTCATAGAAAGCCATGAACAAAATTGCCAGGTCAGGGGCAAAGGCTGCCCCCATTGCCACGCCCTTTGTTTGTAAATAAAATACATTTTGAAACATAAAGAAATTCCTCATCATGGCAATCTTTAATAAAAGGATTACAAATTAAGTGGGTACTTGTACCGGAGCTTCCCGACTCTCAAGGGCTAAAGTGGCCACCATCAGGGCCTCCTCCTGGGGGATACTAGTATAGAGCGACACAATGTCGCAAGTTACTAACAGTTCCTCATCAGGATTGAATGATTTCCCATCCACCAAAGTAATGGTGTGTGTTGTATCTCTCAGATAGGTAGAGGTGGCCTCTGCTAGAAGTTTGAGAAAGAAGTCCACGTAACGGCATAGAGGCTCAAGAATGGATCCGCACCCGGAGACGATAGGTCGTCCCAGGGGATTGTGTATGTCTTTATGCACCTTAGGTAAGGTATATATAGTTGGTATGCGGGGATGACTCTGATTAAGATACTGGTATTCGTGATCCGTAAGGAAACCTTGTTGGACTCCTTCCTGCGTCACCCTCTGAATCTCAGCCGCCAAGTCCTTTGTAGGGTCGGATGTCAGTTTTTTATAGCTAACACCATCATTTAGTTGGCGCCAGATCTCTTCTTTGTATTTCGATACATCCTGGATTATGATGGCCCCACCCTTGTCGGCTGGCTTCACCACGACGTTGTGATTGGATTTTAAAGTTTCCAGGGCTGTTTTTTCGGTATTTCGAATATTGTATTTCACATAGGTCTTATTGCTCAAGATCTTCTTGACTTCTTCTGTGATAATGCTTTCATATGCCAGTATTCGGTGGCTCATTGTGTTAGTTGGAGGTACAAATGTGGATGGTACCCTAAATCCGGTTACAGACATATTCTTGGGTGGTGGTCTGTTCTTGAAGAAGAATCTCAATCTGATTTTTCGGAAGAATTTGGAAAGTTCCATTAGTGTGTTGAAGCAGTTTGGAGGAGTTGTTGGGACAAATGACAAGCCCCTACTCAAAACCCTGAGCTCATCGTCATTGAGTTGTTGAGATGACAGATTGAGGATTGGTGTGTCGGTTGTTTTTACCACCTGTAATTCTTGCGCCTGGTTGAGCGTTCTCCGTGTTCCTCCTGTTGGAATCGAACCTGTTTCATTCCGCGACCTCTGCCGCCATCGTTGTCCCACTGTATCGGGGGGCCTTGCTGACCCCGTCCTGACCCTCGGTTCCAGTTGTTGCCTCGTCCCCGGGGCGGTCTCCATGTCCCCTGCTCTAAAAAAGAGTTGGATTGGTATTGGGGGCGGAATGTATCCTGGTAACCGTAGGGGTTGCTGGTGCTCGCTTGTTCAGAGTCTTCTCCAGAACTATAGGAAGAATCTGAAAATGTGGTGAATCGTCCTCTTGATCTGCCGCCTCTGTAGCCACGATTTGTGAAACGTCCCTGTTGGTCCTGTCGGATAAGTAGGGATACGTTTTCTTTTTGACATAGAACTTAAGGTCTCTGGCTAGTTTATCTAGCTTCTTCTTAATGGTTGTGGTTTCGAAGTCGACAAGTTTAGTTAGTGCCTCTTTGGAATTGGTGAGGGTACTGTCACCTGAAATGCTTGCCTTCAATTCAGATATCTGTTTATTAAGGGCCAGAACTTGTTCTGCCGCAGTCTCTATCCCCAACACCATCCAGTGTCGGGAACAATTATTTGCAACAAAACTGAACCCCTCACGAAATTTAGGAATGTCTACAAAGATAGCAGGTTCAACCCTGACTTGCAGGCCTGAAGGTATGATGTTGTTTTGAAGACACTGTGCGAGAAAATGACCATGTAATTTTGTACGAATCAGTTTTTTCTCTAATCTCTCTAACTGGGAGATTTTATCATTGAGTGTAATGTCAATAATAGGTGTACCAACTGACAGGAAATTATTGGCCGGATCATGCAATAGTTGATCTATGTAGTCTTCTGTGTATGTAAGTATTTCCTTATCTACCATGTTTGTAAATCATAAATGGTTTGAAAAGAATTCAAAAATAAGACAACACGTAGGGACCTCCAAGATGGAGGTAGCGTAACCTCACAGGCAACCGCCTGTACAGAATATGTTGTAGGAAACAGGGTTATACCCACTAGAGTCAACGGGACCTGGGTAGTTTATCAGTACAAAGGGAAGGGGTCCCAGACACAAGACAAATCATTCAAACTTATTTCTTAATATACAATTAATTCAAAGAGCAAAGCTATTGAATGCAAAAGAGTTTAATTCAGATTTGCATGTACATCCTTTCATTGGTTTGAACTCATAATAAATTTTTTATATAGATATGCGTGACAAATTTCATTAAATGTGTGTGCCCACATTCACAACGGGGAGGGGTGAGGTGAAGGGAGTGTCAAGGATAGGGTAGGGTAAGGGATATTCTGATTCATTCAGTGGCAGGTCTTATTCTCAATTTAAAGACTGAGTACATGTGGTCCCTTTAACCAAAGGCCACAACATTTAAGGCTCATAAAGAGTCCAAAATACAGCTGATGAATAACACCAAACTCCGCTTGAGCCGTTAAGGTCTTGCTTGGGGTAGGAGTTGGTCGTGGTCGTGTAGTCTACGTTTCGACCCGGATGGTTAGTAGCTCTCCTGGTTGAATTCTCAGGCTGGTCGTCTGCAGCTCTTCCTAAGCAGCCCAGCCTCGTTTCTCTCTGGGGCACAATTCGATGTTTAGAGCTAGGTGTGACCAAGTGTTGATAGGGCTCAGTCAATAGGTAGGTGGACCTACTAACACAGTAGGGCAGCCGGCCCGTGGGACGATCTAACCCCTTACAGTGCGCCTTCCTCCCTACACTACTGCTTTACTCCTCACCAGGTTCCACCCAAGCTCCTCCGGTCACTCTACAAAATGGCTGCCCTGACCCTGGCTTTATATAGGCTGACCTCAGAAGGTCCAGAAGGGACCAGAAGGTTCTGGAATGTTCCTATTCTACCCTATGGGTCCAGTCCCTGAGTTGGCAGTTGTGGCAGTTACTGGCGACCATTTTGTGGGTCTTGTAAATCTAGTCAGAAAGGCACCTAGGCCTCAAGAAAAAGACTATGAGGGCAAAGAGCACCTAACCCCTAGGTCAACACCTGAAAACCCAGTGGACATAAAAATTAAAGGTTTTGAGGGGAAAAAAGGGGACAAAAATTAATAAATAATTAGGAGGGACTACCCAAAGGGCAGACAGGTCTAACACGCGTCCCCCCCAGCTGAAAGTGGGGAGAGCTACCCAACCCCTTGGGAGTCCTCATCACTAAGGCGGAAATACCTAGAGAGACCGTCTGCATTGGCGTGGTCCACTCCAGGCCGATGTTCCACCCGGAAGTCCATTCCCTGTAGGGAGATGGACCATCTCAACAGCTTGGGATTCTCCCCCTTCATTTGCATCAGCCAACGAAGAGGTCGATGGTCAGTCTGAACCAGGAAGTGCGAGCCAAACAGGTATGGCCGCAACTTCTTCAGAGCCCATACCACCGCAAAAGCTTCCCGCTCAATTGCACTCCACTTCTGTTCCCGGGGAAGTAGTCTCCTGGACAGGAAGACTACAGGCTGATCCAGACCCTCTTCATTGAGTTGCGATAACACTGCCCCAATGCCATGCTCTGATGCGTCTGTCTGGACAATGAACTCCTTGGAGAAGTCTGGGGCCCTCAGGACCGGTGCTGCACACATTGCCTGCTTCAATTTCACAAAGGCTTGCTGACAAGTCTCTGTCCAGACTACCCGTCGAGGTTGTTTCTTGGATGTGAGCTCTGTGAGGGGCGCTACAATAGTGCCATGTAAATGTAAATGTATTTGAGCTTATATAGCGCACAGCTACCCACAAAGGGTTTCCCGGCGCTTGCTTAGGGAACCCGTCCTGGTATTCCCCTGTTAGATAACCCTGGCAGGGTATCCACAAGGTGAAAGCCAGGCATCCCGCCGCGAGGGGCCGTTGTGGAGATTAAGCAAGCTATTGCCCAGAGTCGCAGAGTGTGAACCCGTGAGTCGAGAAGGCACCGGAGCGAGAATTATCGAGTCCGTGGAATTTTTGAGCCCAAGACCCGCCGAGGCGGGGAATTGAACCCTGGTCCAGGGCCGATCTCAGCTTCCGGGTCTGCCGCCTCTATCCCCTGAGCCACACCCCTTCACAAAGCGACGGTAGTAACCTGTGAGGCCCAGGAAAGCTCGGACCTCAGTCTGGGTCTTGGGGGGTTCCCAGGCCATGATTGCCTCAATCTTTGCCTGGAGGGGCTGCACTGTTCCCCTAACCACCAAGTGGCCTAGGTACACAACCGAGGCCTGCCCAATCTGACATTTACTGGCCTTGATTGTCAAGCCAGCCTGTTTCAGGGCCTGGAGAACAGCTTGCAAGTGACGCAAATGGTCCTCCCAACTGCTGCTGAAGACAGCAATGTCATCCAGGTAAGCAGCGGAGAAAGCCTCCATTCCAGAGAGGACCGGGTTCACCAGCCGCTGAAAAGTGACAGGGGCGTTCTTGAGCCCAAAGGGCATCACACAGAACTGGTAGTGTCCCTCAGGGGTGGAGAAAGCTGACCTTTCCTTTGCTCCATCTGTAAGGGAGATCTGCCAGTACCCTGAAGTAAGGTCAAAGGTACTCAGGTATTGGGCAGCTCCCAGCCGGTCAATCAATTCATCCGCCCTAGGGATCGGATGAGCATCAGTCTTCGTCACTGAGTTCAGTCCTCGGTAATCCACACAAAACCTCAGTTCTGGGGTGGTGCCTGGTGGGGCAGCTTTTGGTACTAGAACCACCGGACTGGACCAGGGGCTACTGGAAGGTTCAATGACTCCTAGCTCCAGCATCTTGGTAACCACACCGTGGATGCTGGCCTTCACCTTGTCTGACAGCCGGTAGGTCTTAGACTTCACTGGTGGGCTGTATCCTGTGTCCACATCATGGGTACACAGGTGGGTCCTTCCCGGGACAAGGGAGAACAATGAGGAGTACTGTTCCAAAACCTGGCGGCAGTCCTCTCGTTGCTCAGGAGTTAGGGTTGGAGAGAGAATCACTCCCTCCACCGACCCATCCTTTTCCTGAGACGAAAAAAGATCCGGGAGAGGCTCGCTTTCCGCTTCCTCTGCACCATCAGTCACCATCATCAAGATGACTTCGGGCCTCTCATGGTGGGGTTTGAGGCGGTTGGCATGCAGCACCCGTAGGGGCTGTCGAGGGGTCTTAAGATCCACCAGGTAGGTGGCCTTACCCTTCTTTTCCAACACCTCAAAGGGGCCTGTCCAGCGATCCTGGAAGGCACTTAGCTCTCCAGGTTCCATCACCCACACTTTCTGGCCAGGCTCCAACTCCACAGGGTGAGCGTTGTGGTCATACCACTCTTTCATTACTGCTTGACTGGCTTCCAAGTTGTCAGAAGCTTGCTTCCACAACTTTGCCATTTGGCTCCGGAAGGCCAGCATGTAGCTCACCACATCCTGGGGAGGCTTTCTGGGAGACTTTTCCCATCCATCCTTCACCAGGCTGAGAGGTCCACGCACAGGGTGCCCGTACAGTAGCTCAAAGGGGCTGAAGCCCACTCCCTTCTGCGGCACTTCCCTGTAGGAGAATAGCAAACAGGGCAGGAGGACGCCCCATTTCCTCCGCAGGCTCTCAGGCAGACTTCTTATCATGCCTTTCAAGGTCTTGTTGAACCTCTCTACCAGTCCATTGGACTGGGGGTGGTACGGAGTGGTGAACCGGTAGGTCACTCCACACTCCTTCCACATTGCCCGCATATATGCTGACATAAAGTTGGTCCCCCTGTCGGACACAACTTCCTTGGGGAAACCCACTCGGGTAAAGATCCCCATTAGGGCCCTAGCCACAACAGGTGCAGTGACAGTCCTCAGAGCAATTGCCTCCGGGTACCGCGTGGCATGATCCACCAGAACCAGGATAAACCTGTGACCAGCTGTAGTTGGAGGATCCAATGGCCCCACAATGTCGATGCCCACCCTCTCAAAGGGGGTGCTAACGACAGGAAGTGGTTCCAGGGGAGCTTTCAGCTTCACCCCTGTCTTTCCACTGGCTTGACAGGATGCACACGTCCAACAGTATGTGTCAGATGCCACTTTCATCTGAGGCCAGTAAAAGTGGGGGACAAGCCGGGCAAAGGTCTTGTCCTGACCTAAGTGTCCTGCCAAGGGAATCTCATGAGCCAGTTCTAGAAGAAAGGCTCGCTACCGTTGAGGGACTACCAAGGCCCGTGATGAACCGGGCAAAGGTACCTTGGGTTCACTGTAGAGGAGTCCGTCCTCCTAGTAAATATGGTAGTGCCCTGCAACGTTCCCTGCTGCCTGGGCTTCGGTCTGTGGCCTCAGTCCCTCAAGGGTAGGGCACTCCTTCTGGCCCTTACAAAACTCTCCCTGGTAGGCCCTCCTTCCACATGCCACTCAGCAGGGATAGGTAAGTCCTCCAGGGAGACTACTTCCCCCTCCACGGACTCCTGGCCCACCACCGCAGGTGGCCGATCTGTCTCATGGGGCGTGGAAGCCGAAGCAGGCTTCTCCTGTCTTCGGGTCTTTCCCTTTTTGGCAGCGGGCTGGGCAATTGTTCCAGGCTCCAGCCCAGGCGAACTCCCTCTCCGGGTAGTCGCAGACCTTGTGCTTGCACAGGCCCAGTCAGGTGTACCCAGCATCTCCGAATGAGTCCGGTATTCCACCTCTTTCCAAGCATTGTGCTCCATGTCATTTCCCAACAGACAATCAACTGGCACGGCAGGGCTTACGGCAACTCGAAGTGAACCTGCAACCCCTTCCCACTCAAAGGGAACCTCAGCCACAGGGTAGTGGCCCAATCTGCCGTCAGCCATTGCGGCGGGGTGGAGTACATGTGGAATCACCTGCTCTGGAGACACCAGTTGACTCCTTACCATAGTCATACTGGCTCCTGTGTCTCTCAGAGCCTCTCCTCTTTGGTCATTGATGGTGATCCATTGCCCATATTTGGTAGTATTTGAGGGCACCTGGATCTTAGGAACCATCTCCCGATCTCCCAGGGACACTAAGGTGACACCCGCCCACTCTCCCCCCTTATCTAAGGGCAACTCCTCCCCGAGCACTACACTAGCTACTCCTGGGGCTTTTCCTCCAGTGGGAGGGGGTGGTCTCTTTGGGCACTTGACATCTCCCTTATAATGTCCAACACCACCACACTCAAAGCAGTGGACAACCCTTGGCTGCTGACTTTGGCCAGGATGAGGGTTTCTGGGCGGGTTAGCCTTAGGGGTGAATCCTGTTCCCTTTCCCTGGAAACTGTTTTGGGGACCTTTTCAGAACTCCCGCTTTTTATCTCCCCCCTCCTTCTTCTGGGGGGCGCCCTGTCCGGCCCTTTGGGAATCCCCTCCAGTCCCCTTTGAGGACACCCGGGTACTTGCCCAGATCTCCGCCTCCTCAGCAAGCTTCCGGGGTTGGTCAGCTTGCTGTCCACCAGGTGTTGACGCAGCTCGGGAAAACATTTCTCGAGTAGGTGCTCCTTGAGAATAAGGTCATACAACCCCTCATAGTCCTTCACCTCGCTGCCTTGTATCCAACCCTCTAGTGCCTTCCTTGCGTAATCCAGGAAATCCACCAAATTCTGTGTGCCTAACTTGTGACTTCCCCTGAACTTTTGCTGCTACTTCTCTGGGGTCAGTCCAAACTTCTTAATCAGCGCCACTTTCATGGTGGGGTAGTGGGTCTGCTCTTCCTGTTCTACGGCCAATAGTGTGTCCCGTCCAGTAGGAGGCATGTATTTGTATAAACCACCCCCCCAGTGTTTTTCCTGGATCCCATGGGCTCTTAAGGAGACCTCATAGGCAGCCAGCCACTTGGCGATGTCATCCCCTGGGCTGTAGCTGGCAACTACATCCTTAGGTAGGTAGGGTCTGGGTTCCCTGGTCAGTTCCTTTGTTTCGCTGCCACCATTTGGAGAATTGGAGGGTCCTATCTGCAGGGCCTTGAGATCTAGCTCCCTAAGTTTCAACTCGTGAGCCATCCTCCGTTCCTCCCTCTCCTTTTCCAACCTGGCTAACTCCCACGTTAGCTGTCTTTTTTCCCTCCTGTCCACTAGTTCAGCTTCGGTTAAGCTTCTTCCGGAGACACTGCTGCCCTCCCTTGAGAAGGTCCTAGGTCCTGGGAGTAGGTTTTCCATCTCAGGATGGAACAATCCATCTACCCCTATAACTGTGTCCCGGTCTGTCGCCTCCTCCTCCTTCCTATTCGGGTGAGCTGCCAACCACGCCCTCAAGCTGGTTTGAAGTTCCCCCTTCTTGGCACCACGCTTAAAAAATACTCCCATCTTCTGGCAATAGTCTCTAAGCTGGGCCGCAGAATAGGTTTCCAGTTCCTCCAGAGCAAATTCCATTTTGCTTATGAGAGATATAGGGACAACCACTCGGGAAGAATTGGTTCAAAAGGGCAATTTGAAGCTACCTCCACCCACCACCAGGAGTAAATTTGGAAAACCAAAAATATAATTAGGGAGTCCGCAAGGAGAAAACTCCAGGTGTAGGTCTGTGGAGTACACTTTGTTACTTCAGAGTGGACGCAAACACAGTTCTGATCCCACCGCTAGACACCAATTATGTTGGACCTGGGGTTTCCAAGTCACATAGGGTAGCTTGGCATTACATAGGAAGGCCTGACTCCAAGGTACATGTGTTAAGTTTGCGCCACACCCTTCAGTAACATAACGTCCATCCACTCCAAAATAAGGACACTACACCAGTTTAGAAAAATACGGATCGTTTTTATAAAACAATACTTCTTTGTTCTTTTATCCCATCAGTCTACTTTGTCACTATACACATCAAGTACTCCCCACCTGGTTCTTTACATTAATTAAATTCCCAACAGTACCCTGCATACAGCAATTCAATTATTCTCCAGAAAGGTAAGAAGAAAACTCAGCAACAACTGCACCGTATAATCTTACATAAGCAGCATTAATATCGGTTCCTTAAGGAGTAAGCAAAAGGCACTTTACATTTTAAAACCTCTTTGTCTCTTTAACTAGAGAATCCTAAGGATTCAGCAAACAGTTCCACAGCGTTTACTCTTGGAAATAAGGATTTGTGCAGCTCTAGAGTTTGAATTAAAAACAAGCAGGTTAATGATATACTGTGGGAACCGTTCTGATTTCCTTTACAACCCCATTGGTTTTTACCAGTTACTTAATAGGACCACCAGGCTCTGGTCGACTTACACAACCTCTCTGGACCACGCAATTCGAATTAAGCAGGTGAAAATGTCACGTGGGTTTATGGGAAATTTTACTAGTACTTCATCCACCTTGTCTCTTATTCTTTTTCCACTCGTTCTCACGGAGACAGTTTAATGGATTTCCCCAGTCCCGCTGACTGCTAACCTCCGATGCTTCTTTATTTCACCGCACGCTGGTATCTTGGTTGGAAACGGATTTCCCTCACCCAGCACTGCGTGACAACAGCGAGGCCTTCCCCCCTCAGGCCCTGCAGCCGTGCGCTACACTGAACAGTCTTACCGGGTGTTTGGCAGATTCGTCCCGTTCAGGACACACAGCCTCTCTCCCTCCTCTCACCACGTTTCTGTTGCTCGGTGGTGTCTTCGGTCGAGGCGCTGTCGGCTCCGTGCAGCTGAAGGGACCGGAGCCACACCGCGACTCCTTCAGTGTTGCTGTCGGCACTGCGTTCCGCCCACACCTCAGGCGTCAGAGAGGGAGGGAACAAACACAGGCCGGCCTTCTGTGCTCCCCGCCCCTTCTTCCGGGATATCGCTAGCCTGCCTCACTGGCCTCCGCGATGTGTTCACAAAGGCACTTTCGCCCTGTTGTCCCCAAGCGGACCTTCCCGCTGAATCTCCCTAACGGGCTTGAGGAAGGAGGGACAGTAGCCCCGTGACAGGGAAAACGGCCGCCAGCCTCAGGGAGGTAAAGTGATTTCCTCAGGCTTATGGACGCATAGCTTTTACCCGACCCCACACACCTTGAGGAAACAGTTCAGGCTGGGTCCCGAAAGGGGTGGGAAAACAGTACCACTCTTCTTTATAATGGCGTGCTCTCCTGGTTGAATTCTCAGGCTGGTCGTCTGCAGCTCTTCCTAAGCAGCCCATCCTCGTTCCTCTCTGGAGCACAATTCGATGTTTAGAGCTAGGTGTGACCAAGTGTTGATAGGGCTCAGTCAATAGGTAGGGGGACCTACTAACACAGTAGGGCAGCCGGCCCGTGGGACGATCTAACCCCTTACAGTGCACCTTCCTCCCTACACTACTGCTTTACTCCTCACCAGGTTCCACCCACGCTCCTCCGGTCACTCTACAAAATGGCTGCCCTGACCCTGGCCTTATATAGGCTGACCTCAGAAGGTCCAGAAGGGACCAGAAGGTTCTGGAATGTTCCTATTCTACCCTATGGGTCCAGTCCCTGAGTTGGCAGTTGTGGCAGTTACTGGCGACCATTTTGTGGGTCTTGTAAATCTAGTCAGAAAGGCACCTAGGCCTCAAGAAAAAGACTATGAGGGCAAAGAGCACCTAACCCCTAGGTCAACACCTGAAAACCCAGTGGACATAAAAATTAAAGGTTTTGAGGGGCAAAAAGGGGACAAAAATAAATAAATAATTAGGAGGGACTACCCAAAGGGCAGACAGGTCTAACACCCACAATAGGAGGTGCAGCTTGTCACAATGACATGGCCCTCTTCACTGAAGAATATGGCTACATCTACTTACAAATGATTAGAAAAAGCATTTCTTCGCTTTCCAGGTCGAACGCTGTAGATGTCCTTTTTCTTATTGAATCCTCTTTCATCTGGTGGAGCATCCACATTTGGGAGCTGGTATGTACCTTACACTACACTATGAAGCAGCTCCATTCCTCATCTTCATTGTAACAGAGGTTCCAATATGCCTCCTCTCCTGCAGCCTCATCTTCACTGGCATCTTTATTCCTGGCATGAGATGGGAAGGGTAGAACATAAGAGATCTTGGGGTGGATCCATGGGGCCTCCATTGCTCAGGCCTTTTCTGGTACTTTGCAAGGCGCAAAGGGTTCTGTGAATCTATAGTTTAACTCATCCATCAGCAGCATTTCCAGAGGTGGATGCATTGCAGAGGCATTACCTGAATGGCAAAAAGGCTGAGGGAAAACACGTTCTTCAAAACTGAAAGTGACAGTTGAAAAGATGGCCATGCAGTTTTGATTAGAAGTTGACAGCAAGGAGACCGTTGTTTTGATCGACAAGTACTTTGTCAGTGACTTGTTTGATGAGAACACAGGGAAGTTTGAAGGTAGGCGATGATCATCTGGTTTTCGAGGTCCACGGTATGAGAGATTATGAACGTCCAGTAGCGTAGAAAGCGTTGTTGATTTCTTAGGTGGATTGATATGTACAATGTGTGCCTCAAGCGGTCTAGATCTGGTCTACGCCTGAGGATGTGTGGTGTGTAGATTTTCTAGACTCAAACAGAACAGGGCAATACCATTTATGGCTCACTGCCAGATGAAACTCGCTCATTAAGAAACAAAAGCATCCAAGGGCCTTTTTTAAAATAAAAAATATCTTTATTGGCATTTTGTTATCGTATATAACGTTGCATAATGAACACATAACAGAAGTGAGGTTTGTAGGCATGTACCAATGTGGGGTTGCAAGGGATCTCCCCCAATGGCTAGTGAATCCCACCCCCCCACCCCACTCAATGGGTCCACCAGTTGTATCAGCATGTGTGTCCCTCATGACAAGTGGCCGCAATAAGTGGTGTGTCTCTTTCTCTCTGGGGTCATTACGATCAGGTGGGAAGTGTTGTACTGCCATCTAATGGTCCTGTGTGCAAAAGCATAACAGGTATACAACTAAATAAACATAAACTGGATAAACTCAAATAGCTCCGGTTAGGAACCCAGGTGGTATGAGAAAGGCGGTTTAAGGTTGGTGAGAATTTTGTAATGCTTTCAGGTTGAGGCATACCCGACCTGTAACCGTGTCCGATGTAGTCATGCATTCCATATCATAGCTCTTGGGGTGGGGGGAGAAGGTAATCATAGTCGACCCGTATTTCTACTGTGGTCTGCTCGGTCCCATACCCTTGTTCTCAATGCCTCAGTGCGTGGAGGACCCACTGTCGTCATCTGCTCTATTGGGGTGGCTCGGGTGCTCCCAAGCAAATAAGAGTGTCTTTCCAGAGGTCAGCAATTGGATGTCAGCGTAGACCCATTAACTATTCCACATATAGTGCTCGACTCTCTGCTCCAGCCCATCTAGTCACCGCTTGTATCCAAGTGTTAATCTGTGGCCCCGTATTCAACTTCCACGTACACCCAAGGGTCTTTGATGAGAATCCCTTACAACTATCACCCTTTTTTGGTATGTGGTATTTGTGAAGAGAAAAAATGGCTTGCAGTCTTTTCATGCCACATGAATGCCATCCCCCGAGTACAGGCTTGTTTCAATTGACATTCCAATGTGATTTAAATTTAATAATGAATCACAGATGCTCAGCTATGGGAGAAACTGCATTTCTACTGGAATGATAAATACAATACCTAGTAATAAATGATCGGGGGGGAGAGAGAGAGAAGCTTGGATCCATTCGGTTTCCGATCAAAGGTAAGTAATCAAGGTGAGAATGGATTACTTATACCTGTATTACCATGGTCAGGAGTATTGACCTACTTAAAAACACTCATTCACGTACAAAGATGGTAAAGCGGTATATCCTGATTCTCCGCTTGTCTAAAAACGTGAAAGCATCATCACTGGGTCTTTTTGACAAAATGCTTTCCTCCACCTGGAGGTAGACCAACTGGTGATAACAGTAGTGATCAGAGATACCAATAAGTGAGGTGAATTAAAATTGCTTCCTATTCCTTCCTTCCCAACCAAACTTTTATTCAGTAGGAGAGAAGGCAAGGTTAACAAGCATTTACAATGCAATGGTCTCGGCACTGTTAAAGTTAGAGCTATTGGCATTGCTCATGACATTATTTTTATTTATGTTTTGGTTTTTAACACAAAAATAAATGGCATTATGTTTTGTTTTTAAAAGACCTATTGCATTTGCACCCACGCAGAGCCACACACACAAAGCCACCCCCACCCACACACAGAGCCCCCCCACACACACAAAGCCACACACACACAGAGACCCCCCACACACACACACAGAGCCCCCCCACACACACACAGCGCCCCCCCACCCACACACAGAGCCCCCCCACCCACACACAGAGCCCCCCACACACACAGAGCCCCCCACACACACAGAGCCCCCCCACACACACAGAGCCACCTCCACCCACACACAGAGCCCCCCCCCACACACAGAGCCCAACCCCACACACACTCAAAGCCACACACACACACACTCAAAGCCACACACACACTCAAAGCCACACACACACACACAGAGCCCCCCCACACACAGAGCCCCCCCCACACACACAGAGCCCCCCACACACACACAGAGCCCCCCCCACACACACACACACTCAAAGCCGCACACACACACACTCAAAGCCACACACACACTCAAAGCCACACACACACACAAAGAACCCCCCCCACACACACAGAACCCCCCCCCCCCACACACACAGAACCACACACACAGGAAGACTTGCGGCTAAATAAAATGCAGCTCCCTTACGCTCAATACAGACCTACTTCATTCCCTATAAAAAATAAAACGAAATAAACGCTAGTAAGTGAGATCTGTTTATGGTGTGCAGGTCGGATAGTGGCGGATACTTTACCACCCCCCTCTGTCCCTACCTTGCCCGGGCTCAAGCCATGCCCCCTCCCCGGACCTCTAGCTGCCCAGTGCTAGCCTGCCCCGCCTTCCTTCACTGCCAGACCCCCTCCCACCCCACCACCCCGGCAGCCCCGAGAGCAAGCAACGGGGGGCCGCAGCCAAGACATGAATCCAAGCCCCCACCCAGCATCTCTCCTCCAATGCGAGACGCCAGAGGGGGAGGCGGGTGTGGGGGTGAGAGAAGCATGTAGAGGAGGCGACTTTAAAGACATGCTGCAGAAATAATCTGTGTTTACAAGTAAAAGCTGCAACGAGGCTCCGCCAGCACCCTCACCCCCAACCCCACCCCCCGTAGCACCCCCAGCACCCTCACCCCCTCATGAGATGTAATGAAACAAGAAGAGAGAAGTGCAAAAAGACTGACATACTAGAAGGAAAACACAAACACGCAGGCAAGAAAATAAAATAAGTACACGTATTCTGCAAAATAAGTACCATAGCAGCGTGTCCGCCTGTCCAGAGCTCAGTCTAGGGTCCTGGCGGCAGGGTACAGCCCTGGTGCCGGAGAAAACACGCCGCGAAGAGGCAGCGCCAGAAACCGCTAAAACACTTCATCCACTCCAAACACACCTCATGCACAGAAAGAAACGCTACTGTGTACTGCAGAAAGTATTCATACATTGCAAAGTCTTCGTAAACAAAAATAAAACGTTTTTATGCCCACTTCATTGCAATGAAAAAACTAGGCAGCTCCATGTACACGATAGTTGCACAGGTCTTGACAGTGGGTTTTTTTGTTTTATATATTTCATATTAACTTTAAATATCGGCTATTTATTTTGCCTACACTCATTCTTAAAGTTTACACTTTAAAATTGTAAATTGTGTATTTTAAGTGACATTGTAATATTGCAGCTGCCGGTGATCCAAGCCCTTGGATTCAGTGGTGACTTATCACTGTCCCTTCAAAAATCAAACTGATAACATCCAGGTGCAAGTGAAAGGGTAGGTGTTTAAAACCATCGCTAATGTTATGTTATGTTATGTTAAATGGGACTTTTATAGCGCAACGGCTACTCCAAAGGAGTGTCCCGGCGCTTTTGTGCTCCAGACCAAAGAAAGAGCTGGAAAACATAACAGTAAAAAGAACAGGGGCCTAAAAGAGGGGGCAGATTATCCAGTGAACAGCCAAGTTTTTAAGTCTTTTCTGAAGACAAGCAGGTTTGCGGTGTTTCGCAAGGACACCGGTAAGGAATTCCATAGCTGCGGAGCAAGAAATCTAAAGGAGCGGCCACCTAGCCGAGCCCTTTTGATGCGTGGCACCCGAGCCAAAGCCAAAGCTTCTGACCTGAGAGATCGTGCAGGTCGATAGAAGTCCAGCCTCCTCTGAAGATATTTGGCACCATTGCCATGCAAGGCCTTATGGGCAAGAGTCATGGCCTTGAAAAGTATTCTCTTCCGCACCGGAAGCCAGTGAAGGGATACAAGAAGATTGGAGGCACTGGTGCGGCGGTGCAGGCCAAAAATTGCACGAGCAGCAGCGTTCTGCGTAACCTGCAAACGCTGGAGGAGGTATTCAGGCAGACCCAGATATAGGACATTTGCATAGTCCAATCTGGACCCTATGAGTGCCTGAACAGTGATCCTCCGATGTTCCTCCGAGAGAAGGGGAAAGAACTTGCGCAGCATTCTGAGTATCCCAAAGCATGTTCCCGTAAGAGTGGAAACCTGGGATTTGAGCGAAAGCTCGTTGTCAATTTTAACCCCCAGGTTCTTCGCCCACTTAGAGGACTGAGTGGGAGGGAACATGTCAGCAGGCCACCATCCCTGCCAATCTGGTTCTGATGGGCATCCGAAGAATAGTATTTCGGATTTGTCAGAGTTACATTTGAGGCTGTTGTGTGAAAACCAGCTAAAGACAGCCCCAAGGCACTCGCGGATCCTTTCTCCATCGAACTCTTCGCTCTTACGACAGGTGAATAGAAGCTGGGTGTCGTCAGCATAAGAGACGATCCGGGCCCCGTAGGACTCCGCCAGTGTCGCCAGAGGGGTCATAAGGATGTTAAATAGAGTGGGGCTCAGTACAGAGCCCTGAGGCACTCCGACTCCCAATGGCGGCATCTCGGCGGACCCGGGTGGGACCCAGACCGTCTGCCGGCGGTTGGCCAGAAAGGAACGAAACCAGTTGAGCACCGTCCCCCCTAGACCGATGTTATGAAGTCTGGTGAGGAGATCCTCATGGGGGACGGTGTCAAACGCCGCCGACAGGTCTAACATGACTAACATTACCCTGCCTCCTGTGTCCAGCACCTCCTTCACGATCTCCGAGACTTCCAGGAGCGCCGTCTCGGTGCTTAAGTTGGAGCGAAAGCCCGATTGGGATTCATGAAGTAACTCATTAGACTCCAGGAAGTTAGAAAGCACGCTGTGCACGTGTTTCTCCAGGATCTTGGTCAGTGCTGGAAGGAGCGAGATTGGCCTATAATTAGAAGGCGCCTCTGGATCAAGATTGGGCTTCTTGATCAGGGGGATAACCATGGCTTGCTTCCAGGCCTGGGGCAGAAAACCCTGACTCAGGGATAAATTGAGGATAGGATTAGCTATGGGATTGATGACATCTGCCATTTTCGCTAAGAATTTTGCTGGACACGGATCTAACGGTGAGCCCGATTTAAGGTTCCTCATCAAGGCTAAGGATGCAGCATCCGGAAGGGGAGGAAAGTCTAGCAAAGCTGGGCCAGGAGGAGACAGGAAGGCTGTCTCCGTCGGCATCATAGATAAATCATCTAACGCTCTCGACGGGAAAGAATCCTGAATTAGCCTGATTTTGGTGGTGAAGAAATTGGCAATCGTGTTAGCCCAGGTCTCCACCGGGGCACCCTGAGTAGAGGTTGTCCGGGGGCTGGTGAATTCACGTACAATTGAAAAGATCTCCTTACAGGAGTTAGCTGCGTCTTCAATCCTTTGGTGAGTGATTTTAAATGTAAACGTATTACTGCAAGCATAAGGCAGCAACGTTTAGGTGACTGCATATATTATTTTTTTATTTTTTGAGGTATATGCATGCAATTTTTTTTTTTTAACCCGTTCGCACCAGCTTGCCTGGCCAGACACACCATTATTGGTTAGCTTCTGCAACATCCTCAGGGCATCACCTCTGCAACAGTTCGACCGTGCCCTGGTTTAAAAGAACAGCGCTCCCTTTCACCCAACACTAGTTCCTGGCCTCTTCCCATCTCTGGATTCTGGTTTAAAGCACACCTCAGCCTCTGCCCATCACAGGCTCCTGCCTTATAGCACATCTCCCTCCTCATCTCATTGTTTGAACCTGGTTTACAACACATCTCCCTCCCCTACCATCACCAGCTCCCGGTTCGCTGCACCCCTACCCCGCTCGCTCTGCCCCCTGTGAGTTGTGTTCCCTGAGAGTGAGATCTGTCCCTGGAGCGGGGAGGCGCTGTGGCCGAGCTCTGCTGACAACCACCCGCGTCCTTTCTCCCCGAGGGCCCGTAAACCTTTCATTGAACCAACCGTGGCAGCCGAGGTGGCTCCGGGCGCTGCCTTCGCAGTGCGAGGACGAGTGCGGCCCCTCCCCCCTCTCCGGGGTCTGAGCTGCTCCAATTAAAATGGACACTAAGCTAAAAGGTACGAGGCAGGGAAGGCGCACGTTTGTCGGCGCTGCCAACTCTGTTTACAACATCCCATCCACTCTGGCTCGATGTGTGCTCATTCCTACGCGGCAGTTGTACATTACCTCACATTAAGTGCATTAAGTGATTTCTTCGTATCCTCGTGGTCTTTCTCTTCGTCACCCTACTGCTTTCCTTACTCCCTCTTCATTTGTCTGCTCCTCTCTTCCACTTACTGTTGATTCATTACCTCCTACTCTCCTTTCCACTTATCCCTTTCTTTGTCCCCGTCGCTTCCTAGATCTCTCTCGCATTCGCTCTTGCTGGTCGCTGCCTTGGGCACCGTTCGGTCGTTCCTCACGGCCCCACTCCAGAGCGCCCCACGGCTCCTGTTGGCGGTGGCCTCGAAGCCGCAGCGCCGCCAGGCAAAGGGTCATAAATAACCCGTGGAGAGACTGACCCGCCGGAGCCCGGGGAAGCCGGAGACAGGGGGAGAGGAGGAGGGAGGTGAGAGGGCGGAGGAGGTGGGGAGGCTTAGCCGAGAAGCGAGAGACAGGCACAGACACAGACGCAACGCCCACGGATCGCATCAAGCCGGGTAAAAGAGGATGGGACCTCGGCAAGAGGGAGGGTGTGGGGGGCGGGACTTACAAAAAGAGACAGAAACGCCCACGGATCGCATCAAGGCGGGGAAAATAGTAATTGACACACATCTCTTCCAATGGCTAGCCTCCATTTACGAAGCTAGCCAATGGAAGAGAGAGAGGCGAGATAAAGCCCCACACTGTTGAAGTCATAAAGTCTTCGGCTCCGCCCCCCCCACTGCTTCGCAGTGGGACGGTAGCCTCAACCTAAAAACTGTGGTGGTGCGCATATAGAAAAGTCACTTTCTTCAGGCCTCAGGGCACCAATACAGCAGCGAGCACAAGCAGGCAAACCAGTACTACAAGGTCACTTTACCCACCGGTCCCCCGAGGGTGTCCAAATTTGGAAATATCGAGTTATAGGTACTAATGACCTGACTGGAATAATAAGAAGGGTGAGTTACTTACCTACCCTAAGAGAGTGCTTCAGATTAGCACTCACTATATAGGTCACAAACACTACTACACTACCCTAAAACACTACACAAACACTACAACAGAACCCTAAACCCTAAAACACTACACTACCCAAAAAAACCACGACAACACTACCCTAAACCCTAAAACACTACACTACACAAACACTACCCTAAAACCTAAAACACTACACACACACTACAACACTAACCTAAACCTAAAACACTACGCTACACAAACACTACCCTAAACCCTAAAACACTACACTATACAAACACTTCAACACTACCCTAAACCCTAAAACACTACACTACACAAACACTACAACACTACCCTAAACCACTACACAAACACTACAACACTACCATAAAACCTAAAACACTACCCTAAAACCTAAAACACTACAACACTACCCTAAAACACTACAAACACTACAACAATACCCTAAACCCTAAAACACTACACTACACAAACACTACACTACCCTAAACCCTAAAACACTACACTATACAAACACCACAACACTACCCTAAACCACTACCCACACGACTCCCACCCCTACACTACCCTAAACCCTGAAACACTATGACACTACAACGCTACCTAAACCACTACCCACACTACTCCCACCCCTACACTACCCTAAACCCTAAAGCACTACAACACTACAACACTACCTTAAACCACTACCCACACTACTCCCACCCCAAGCACAATCACCCTTACCTCTCTTTCCTCATGGTTCCTCTCCAGTGTCGCCGTCTCTGCTTCCGGTTCCTGCTTCCTGTCAAGGGGCGGTGCACGTCGTTGTGAGGAAACGGAAGAGCCTCTGTTTCCTCACAACGAGGTGGATCGGCATTACATCGCATGCGTTGTAACAGCACATGCGATGTAAAAACATATGTAGTAATGGCTACGCGTTGGTACATCGCATGCGTTGTTAGACTTGCGATGTAATCACATGGCAGGGAAACAGCTGCGTTGTAATGGCTGTTTCCCTTTTTTAATTTGTCAATACTCCTGACCCTGGTAATACAGGTACAAGTGATCCATTCTCCCCTTGATTACTTAAATACAATACCTAGACAACTTTATTATAGCTACTTGAATCAACCTGTAATGTGCAGAGAACATGTTTACTCTAAGCAATGAACATTTTGCTGTGATATTTCAAATAGAAGTGTTGAAGAAAGAAGACCAGTCTCTGAGGGCTCGTAGTGGTATGCTATATGGTGAGAACGAGAAGCTGACCTCAAGGAGTCACTTATAAGCCCACCCACCTCATTAATAATAATTTAAAAAAAATACAGAAGGGTAGACATACCACAACAATGAAAGAGCAACTTATGTCACTGTTGTGTGTTTTTGATACTAAGGGTTCTTAGTTTGTCTAAGGGGGAATGCTTCTAAGCTAGTGATTTTATGAAAGATGCAATGTTGAAGAAACAAGACTACATAACGAAATATTATTCACTGCCCTAATACTTGCAGCCACAAAGTCAAGCCACAAATATGGGCACAAGAAAAAAAACCTCATGGCCACCATGCTCACGTCCCATTCTTGATCTCATTGTGTCCTGGGTAACAATACCATTTAACAGCAGAATGCAGTTAAAAGCCAAGTAATGTTAGGTTTCCACCTTGTAAACCTGACAAGGCGAGTTCACTTTGACCTTGACCCGCTTCCTGGTAGGAGCATTTTCTTCCTTCTGCAAAGTGAGGCCTTTGAAAACAAAACACTTTGCTTGCATCTCTGATAACAATAGCCCTGTTCAAGGCAATTATGAAAGTTATGCAGTGCGCACTCTGCAAAGAAAGGATCATAAGCATTATTTACTTTGCATAATAGCAAGTTTATGTTCGAAGCCCTTAGGGGACCTTGTGGCAATCTTATATGTTAGGCTATTGCAACCTGAACACATTCACACTTTCTTTTTTAATAAATGTTTTCTTTTTAAAGATACACATGTAATATTGATACACGCATTTGAAGGCCACCGCAATAAGAATAAGAAAATCTGAGTGATCAGGTTAGGCATTTTCTCGAGTTATTAAATAAAATATCATTTTGTACTCCAAATTTTTCATAGCTAATAACACGTCTATATCCATCATGTCAATAAAAAGATAAGTCATTTAAATCCAGTCGTCACAGTTATCAATATTTGTATTTTGTTTCGCTAAAAAACTGAAGCCTAAGTGTTCACACATCCTGTGGCCACAGCTTAAGTGACATTTAGTCTCAACTCACAAACACATTTTTAAGCGCTGAAGTTCAACGTATGCATGTAGAAACAGACAATGGGTTGTAGATTGCAAGTTCTTTATTAACAGAATTAAGACATGAGGAGATGTTCTTTTTTTCTAACTTTTGGGTTGTTTTGTCTACACAATTCACAGCCGTAAGCGTGGTGGGTGTAGCAGTTGTTCATAAAGCCTTTTTTTTTTTTATTCAAAAGAAAACTTTATTTTAATGAAATATAGTGTTGTTGGTTTCCCTTTCTCACCCTGTAAACAAACTTGCTCACAAACGTTCCCATAATGGCAATGGCCGTTTAAAATGTATGTGATTACCTATAAACTTGCAACTTTGATTAACCTCCATTAATTTTGCTTGGAAATCCAGCTGATACTCCACCTTGCCAGTGTGTATAACTGTTCATTGAAATATCTTTTTCTTTGAATACAAAATTACCTCATCATTTTTCCCACCTGAAAAAAAGTAACTCCCTTTTTTAGGTTTCGCCTACACAGCACATATGCGCTGCATAGGAGCCCTTTAGCCGTCGTTCTGCTTTTTTTCGAAGCACATACTCGTGCTTGTGGCGGCATACACCTTGCGGGAGCGCGCAGGTGCGTGCCTTTTTTTTTACTTTTAGCGTGAGGCCCGCAGTTTGTCTCGTTTCCTTGATGCCATCCTTATAATTGGACGCCTCACTTAGTGCATCCCTCCCGTGTTCTCCTCTCTGCCTTAGTCTTTGTTGTCTCCGTTGGTGCCATCTTAGTTGCACAAACTTCCTTTCCCCACGTTTGAGACCCACACCCCTCTCCATCCTTTGAACACTTTATCAACTCCCTGTATCGGTACTTTCTTGTCTGGGCTTTTATTGGAATCCTTTCTCTCTCTAAATTGGTGCCTTTTTTCTTTCACACTCCCTGTCATGTATACTTCCGTGCCTTCCTGTGTTTTCTGGGGAATCGTTGATCCCCCGCCCTCCCCAATCCCTGACTCCAACTGACTGCTGCTCCCACCACCTAGTCCTGGACAAATCACAGACTGCAGCACAGCTGTGGATCGAAGGTTCCCCACTGAATTCTGTAGTGAGTCGGCTGAGGAGGAGGAAGCTTGCCTTTTCACCAGCAGTATAGTCCCTGCCGGAAAGGCACTGGCATGCAATTAGTTTGCAATGCATGTTCGATAACTTTAAATTGAATAATCCTCTTTTGGGCGATTCACAAAGACCAAAGTGATGAGATCTTCCACTACTGTGAAGTGCAGCTAAAAGGCCTATCAGAGAGGTGGTAGATCTCGGTGCTGCAAATGTACGTGTTTTTAGCTGAATGTGCGCCCTGCTCAGTGCCATGCCTGAAATAACTGCTCGGATCCACACTGCTCCGGGCTGACTCAGCATCCATAGCCACTGGGTAACCAGGGGCAAAATATATTACTACAGCAGTGATTGCAGGTCATTGGCTATTTTAGATGGGATGCGCTTGTACTATACTGCCATGGACTAGGTGTTTCCGTTGAAACCTGAGCCGTACACAGGTTACTTCGACTGACGTATTGTTGTGCTTTTTATGAGAAATGAGTGTTCATTAGGTTGCATGACTCGCCCCTTCATCACAAATGGCACAATGTTGGTAACTGGAACCCGTTGCTATGGGGTTAGGGCCTGTGACGCACACATACTGGAAATGGGCAGCAAGCACTGCCAGGGCACTGCTTATTCTCTAGGGAAAGATTACATTGTTGAATGTCCTCACTTGTCGAACAAATGGTTGGACAGCGCCTCAGCTCGGAATGCGCCATCTTAGGTTTGGTGCTATTTACCCATCATCCACTTGTTTAGCGTCCTGCCAAGAATGGCTAACCTCCCACACCCTTATTTGCTACATTTGAAATGTGCTGGTAGAGACGGCCAGGCCTCAGCTCTGGATTGCTGCCAAACTCACGCAGTTTAGAACACTCAGTGGCACTTGGCCAAACTGCTTTATGGCTTTAGTTGGCACTGTCAATAGTTGAATTCATGCCAAGCCTGCCAATGGGTAAGCCATGCCAGGTGAGTGAATAGGCCTCCTGGCTACCAAGTGAGAAATCGATTGGAGCATTTTAATTGGTTGTTTCACATTTGTAACATGGATTTAATCCACAATTTCCAATGCTTTTAGTTTTAAGAAAATTAATGACAAGTGAAACAATATTTGAAAGAGAACAGCCTCTGCTCTCACCCCGTGCTTCTGGTGCCCTCTGCCTGTCCGGCTCTATGCCACAGCACTCTGCTCGCTGTCTCTACTCTCTGCCCCCTTCCCCCCCTCGCTCTTTCCCCGTGTTTCCAGTTCCTTCTGCCTGCTTAGCTCTATGCCACAGCACCATGCCTCTACTCTCTGCGCCATCCCCCGCTCTCACTTTTTAGTTATGTTTTATATTATTGTATGTGAAAGTTTTAACACATTTATTAGAACTTTCACATACAATAATATAAAACATAACTAAAAACTTAAAAGATCCCGAAGGAGAGACCTACTGGCTATGCCAATGCTTGTGCTGATTAGCAGCTTTTATTTACTATTTATTCGGCATTAGCATTCCGTGTCTCAGCTTATTTTGTTTTATGATTGGACAAATTTAGCTCGTGATATATCAACGCCTATAATCCTTCAAATAACTTTCTCTGTATTTTATCATGTTTGTGTATTGTAGGGACTGAAAAAAAGAACACAGTCTAGGGGTCACGCATTCAAAGTAATCAATTCCCAAACATCATTCATTGCCAAGTATGAATAAAGCTGTGGAAACCAATCCTCATTTCAGACACATAAGTCATGAATACATTAATAACGATGATTCACCTGCTCTTAGACCAACTAAAGCAGTAAAGTCACATATACTAGAACAAGTCTTTCATTTAATGTATACTTTAATGTCTGAAGTACAGTAAGGTGTGACATGTAAATACGTTATTCACAGCAGCAAACACTAAACGTTCCTCAAAGTGTTCAGTTTAGAGCACCCTCCCAAACACTTGTATAGGGATTATATTTATGTACATTTTACATTTCATAACACATTGGCTATTAGTGACAATGACAACATATAGAGTTTATGAGACAGGCTATTGTCGATGTAAAAAGCAAGATCATGAGGTCACACTTACAATTTCAAATAATTAAGTATTCAGTTTTTTGGAAACAGATTTATATTATCCATCTTTAATTAAAATTCAACTGGATTTCATCTTGCAGTAATTTTTGTGCTTGAATATGCTCATGTCTAAGACAGTGGTATATATTACAAAGTGCTAATTAAGAAAGATATAACAAAAGGCTTAACTGGAATTAAACCAACCCCTCACTTGCACTGAATGATGCCATCAGGACAAACTAAGCTGTTAGGAGAGGAGTGCTTCTTTCCATCGCCATGGCCCAAAAATGAAACAAATAGGAAAGGAAGACCCTTTTATTTATTTTTTACCCAAATGTCGGAGTCACTTTGAACCCTGGCAAAGGTGTTATAACGGGCTATGCACTCATTTCCCTTTTAGATTTTTGATAATTTGGCTGCCCAACAAAAGTAGCTATCTAACTCAAGTATGTTTGCTGTCCTCAAAAGCTGAAACAAACTTTGCTCTTTTCCCAGTCTCTTGGAGATGACTCATATGTTATTTATAGGGCTCAGGAGGTTTTCTGACATTTTCACTGTTTCCTTTACACATACTTTTACTCAAACTGATTTACATGGGGATGGCTGGTCTCACTGACTTGTTACATAACGAGGCTAAATAAAGTGTTGAGATTGAGTATTAGATGTTTTTAGGTCTGGCCTGGCAGCACTGCTATCTTCAACATCTATTATTACTAATTCTTTTAAGTACACATACAGTATTTCTCTCTCACATCATGTGACTAGCTGTTTGGTTTATCACTCTTCCTCCTATGGAGTGCATGAGAGACTGTTCTCAACTCAAAAGTACTTTAAGTCATCAAGCATTAAATTGTTTATCTTACAATGCATTGTATGCAGAAAGCAACAATTTAATTTTCTTTTTTCACTTAAGCAGGCTTTTTGCTGTTTTAACCAGGGCTGAAAACGCAATCCACCCTGTTTGTTTTTGCCAACACTTGTCCTCTTTGGTTTATTGCTCTATGGGTCCTTGCACCCTCTGGGCCTTTCTAAGAGCATGTCTAGAGCACCAACCATGCATCTAAAACGTGAGACAAGGATACTTACTAATTACTAGCATTTTTCTATCAAGCTGCATACATCACGCTATTATTGCGAGAGCAGTCAATAACAGGCGCTCCTTATCACCCAGTACACTGGTAGTCAATGTGCTGACCTAAAAAAATGGAAGTTGGCTTTGCCAGGATTTGAACGTGTGATCTCCAGATGACAGCAGACATAGACGGCCAGTGTGCATCTCACAGAGCAATCTTGCCGGCTTCAAGGAGGCTACTGGCTTTCTTTCCACTGTGTTTCCGGAGAGCTCCAGTAAAGCACATATACAGAACTCTGGCCCCTCTCCCATCCCACCCGACCCTACCCTACTAGACGAATACCTTACAACACGTAAGGGCTTGAAGGATTTAACGGGCGAGTTAACAAATTAATAATTTAGCAGAGAAGGTTAATGAATGCTGGACATACGGATGAATACAAAGGGTTAAAGGAACACAGCTCTTTTAAGTGTGAGCTGTAACACGTTGCAAGCGACAATGTTGGTCAAAAAACATGAAGCTTATTGTTTTTGCTACACTATTAGTCAAAGCTTTACAAGGAGCTGCAGCTCATATCAGTGACATGCAGTAAAATAACGTACACCTACTGCAGTGAGAAAACTAATCTGGTAGAGAGGAAGACACTGTGCAACAGACAACCAAAAGGTGCAGACCCACAAAGCCAAGGTCAACAGTTTTATCTTTGATACTGTGATTAATGAGGACATTTTTTAGCTATTATTGCTGCCTAAGATTACAGTATATAGGATGTAAGAGTGGCCTGGTTTCCTCCATGGAAAGCAAACTGCCTGTTAATGAGATAAGAACAACCTCTCCGCAGTTCAACAAAACCTGCCTGTCCTAGGAAAGGCTTGAGGAGTTGTCACAGTCAAGACTGCCACATAGAGGGCATGTATTTTTGAAGAAATGATGATGAAGTTCCCATTATGACGAACAAGTACATTTTACATTGCATTGAGAATTATGAAGAAATGATTACGAACAATACTAAAATAAAGTCCTTAATAACATCTCAAAGCGTAATTTCAGTTCTAGCACTTTGTCTTACCTTACATACATGAACATTATACAGGCAGCCCTAACCCTGATCCTCATGGTGCCCAGAGACCAACCTGAAATGTCAACACTAATCCTGAGGCGCAGTAGTGGAGCCTAAAATTAGAAACTCCATGTCCGTACCCTAAAATGTAATAAAAGCATAACCCTACAAACAAACTAAGTCTATTCCCATCCATAGTCCTAAACCAAACTTTAAATATAGGGTGCAGATTTAATACATATTTTTAATATTTAAAGGATTTTCTTCGTTATGGCTCCAAATAAAAATCCTCCACTTTCTTAATTTACTTTCGTCATAATGATTTCCTGTGTGATAGTTACTTTATATTTGCACAATGGATAGTCTCCAACCTAGAGAGAGATGGTTCAGTAACTCAGTAGCCGGTGTGCAGCCATCAAGTCCAGGAAGTTTGTGGGTGAATACCAGCACGCACCCCAATACACCCCCTGGAGATCAAAAAAGAAGAAAATTCACTAAGGAAAAAATAAAACAGTGCAGCAGGTTTCCTTCAGCCATGAGCCCTAATCAGATATGGCGGGTCACCTAACCTCCTGCCCAAGTCATGTTTTTCAATGCACTACCAGTTGTTTGGAAAAATCACTGACTGAGCTTGTTCTCAATCAATTTTCCCCTAAACAAGTCTAGTTACACCAAGAGCTGCACAGGACTCTCACAGACATGGGGGAAAGAAATCAGCATGCAGCACCTAACGCTTTACACTTATTTTTGGGTCAGCACCAGAGTTCCTCAGGTGTGAATGGAATACTGGATGACCAACTCAGGCATCTGTGAGGTTGTTGGTTGGGAGGCTCCCATCACCTCATAATTCCAGTTCAGTGATGCTTTTTAACAGGTCCAACTAAACACACGTCAACTGGAGTTGAAATGTTAATTATTTTAATCCAGTGAGAATTTCGACTACTTGAGGAATTCTCCGATTATTTTTTTCAAAACAGATTTTATTGAAGGCGAAATCTGACTTTCGGTGTTGACATAGGCACAAGGAAGATAATCTCCCAGACTATTTGTTTCAGCATGTTTTAAACCCCTCCTATTCAGATAACAGAATTACTGCAACTCAAACCGATTGCACTGACTTTGTTGTTTTCTTGTCCAAAATCAAGACAGAGAATTATAACCTCACATTTCTCCAACCATCCAGAAGAATCAGCTTGGGTT
Organism: Lissotriton vulgaris; assembly: GCF_964263255.1. NCBI lineage: Eukaryota > Metazoa > Chordata > Amphibia > Caudata > Salamandridae > Lissotriton > Lissotriton vulgaris. The sequence continues at coordinate 305,170 of NW_028253252.1, forward strand.
TCACTCTAGTAGAAGAAAATAAACTGCTCTAGTGATGGCGGTAGATGAGCTCTGGCCAGTCCTGGAAGGTGAGGATGCAGCAGGTGAGATCTTATTAGAAGTTTCTGTTTGCGTCATTTGCCACAATACATTGTGGGATTCTCTTAGGCAGACTAAGAGAAGTTGCCATCATCTGCACAGCAGAAGTTTAGTTTAAATACTTTGTTAAAAACTGCTCAAAGTCCTTTTTCCTCCTCTATTTCCGACTTGAAGGCTCTCAGATTCAGTGTGGGGTTCACAGTGGTCACCTTTCTTTCCCATACTGTTGGTTATGTATGAAAAACCTTTGGCACGGTTTAGAAGATTATTTGGCTGTCATCAAGTAACTTATGTAGATGATGCTTAGCTTGATTGTGTGACTTGGCCATCCTGTCCCGAATTTCACTTCCAGCCTGAAAGATCGCCGTACAAGCATTCAACACTTAGGCGAGTGCCATCCTTTTAAAGTTAAACAGAAGTGAAGCGGAGCTCGTGCTGGCCAGTGGCGAAAATCAGTATTTGGCATTAGTCTCCCTAGCCCTCGGTATTGGGGGTTCCTGCATAAATAGTAGCTAAAGTGACGCCCCCCAGGGTAATCCTGGATTTCAAAGCTTAAACTGAGGCTGTTTTTTATTCCTGCTTCTAAGCTCCGAAAGTTCTGGACAGGATACTTTTTTGTATGCATGTATGTATGTATTATGTGATATTTGTATAGCCCAAACCTAGGTGCTTGCTGGCTGTGTTCTCTCTCAAATTGCTATGGTACTTATCTGTGCCTACCAGTTCCAGCACTTAAGGACATGCAAAGGATTCAGGCTGTGCAGTCAAAAACGTTTTGGTCACTCCTTTGTAGTTTCACCGTGTTCTGCCAGTGTTATATTGCCCATTATGGTGCAAATGCACCATATAAATAGGTTAAATAAAAATCAATCACTTTTCGTACTCTGAACAGGTTTAGAACCTGGCTGCATGTTTGGGCTGCTTTGACCCCCTAAGTTCATGCCAAAAGGATTTCAGAGCTTCATTGAAGCAGAACTACATACGGTGCTTCTGAATGTTCATTAGATAGTGTAAAAAGGTTTAGAAAGTATTATATCCTTGCACAGTGAGGTTCAATCTCTCTGCATAAATGTACCTGTGGGCACATTAAAGTAGCCCATTGAAAGCACTCTGCTCATATTACTCGAAGTCTTCCAAAATGTAGGGAACCTGAGAGTCTCAACTGGTATAATGACAGCAAATAATCGTGCTCATTCATTGCTGTTGAAAAGGGGTCCAGGCTGGTGTTGGACACTAACTTAATCAGTTCAAGGGCACGTGCACACTTACACGTGGCCATTACTGGAGATGCCTGGTCCAATTATTCAACGTGTACAAGAAATACTGTTTTTGTAAATGGTGTTTCACATTAATTAGTACTGTAGAAATAACCATTTTTGCATAGTTTTATGTCACCGTTTTTAATTTTGCAGCAAACATACTGAGATGATGTTTTGCTTAACAATACAAACCAGCCGCCCAGGAGACGGACTGAATATATGTTCGTTTGAGCTCAACTCTTCAGCTATGCATAGAATGAGTTTCCAATGGCAGGTCACTTTAATCGCTCAGCTAGTACTGACAAATTGACATCACTGCAAGAAATGTCAACAGAGTAGCCATTATATCTGCTTAAAACAGCTTTCGTCTTGTAGCGGAAACACACAAAATACAACTTGTGTGTAATTCATCTGTTCTTCAGCCACACAGATGTGCACAAGCATCGTCATACTTTGGCACATTTTGCTCAGATCATACCGGATTGTCGAGCAACTTACCAAACACCTTTATGTCCTAAAAACCATGCATGGAACATTTTTACAGTATGACTGTATCAAGGCACATCAACATGATGCAGTCACTCATTTTAACATTTGTAGTGCACATTCTAGTTGACCTGCTACAAATGGGGTCTACTAAATTCAGAAGCACGCTTTGGTTGCAAACTCTTCCTGATGCAAAGCATGTTATCATCTCACTTTGAATAAAGCTTTATACACTGGACTTCCTATTAGGGACAGGGTTTCGGTCACTTCGTATTGTCATTGGTGAACACACTATTAAACCACAATATTTCAGGCATTGCACTATATATATGCCCAACTCTAAAACATAGAAAATGCCACATAAAAATACCAACTGATACAAAGTCGCAGAATTAGGAGTTAGGAAGCAGTTACAATATACAATTGGAATCAATGGGTAATTTCTCTGTAGCGACGCAGTGGAGGTCTAAAACCCATATGCCACCAACAGATCAAGTTCCTAGTGGAAATTGCAGTAGGGGGCAAATAAAAATGATCCACTGTGGACTTATTCCTGAAAGCCGACCACTTCCGCTGGTGTTTATAAATGGATGAAGAAGCCTGCTAAAATTACATAAATGTTGGGAAAGATCCCTGTCAGATGCAGCATTGCGCCTTTATTCATAGTGTTGATTTGGCTATGAAATGCTACACAGTGCAATAGGCTAGCAGCGTTGAAGAACACTGAATAACAGGTGTTAGGTCATCTGCAACACAGACTCTTTGGGAAGTGTATCCTTGTACTATCCAAAGAAAGGGCAGACGTACCTGCTGTTACTTATTCTAACAATGTTTCATTACACCAAGAGGCAAAAACGTGAATACTTTACGTTTAGAAAGAAGTAACTCACAATAATAAATCATATGACTGTAATTAAGAATTTACACATCAGAGCAATATTTTTAGGATACATCAGTAAACACCTCACACGTTTATGGCTTTTTTTTAAATACAGTATATAACATGTTTCTTTAATAATAAAATATTTTCTGCTAGAATAAATGTCTATTCTTAATTCCATTAAATTAAGGATACAAAGCTAGCATAGAAATATCTTCCACCTTCTGTTTCAACAGATAAATTCAGTACACCCAACAGATCATCATATATAAGGATATTATATTAAAATAAAGACCTTTCTTGAGAAATAGTTCAAATGGTGAAAGTTGTAAGGATATTCATAAAAAAATATGAGAATGTTGTTTCTTCACAAAAGACGCAATACAGATGCCACGTGGCAGCTGATGGTACTTGATGTAAAGGACCCCCCAATTGTGCAAGGGAGACGCTGAATGCTAGAAAAATGCCCTGTACTAGAAAATGTCCCTGAGGTTAAGTCTGAGCTTTGCATCTTCTAATTTCGAGCAACTATACAATTTGATCTTCTGCTATTTGCTCGGATTGCAATTTGGCGTTACACCTGAGCCCTGAAGGTGATTGCACACATTTCCCAAACTAAAAGTTCTTCCCATCCATAAACAGATGGACATTTCTTATTTCTGTTTACAGTGTAAATATCCCATTAAACATTATTGCTGCTTTGGAGAAAAACGGACCATGAACACAAAATGTACTATTGAAGCTAGACTAGCAAAGTTGCTTCTAGAGTGCAACCCTCTCCCACAAAATTGCACACGTCCGGAGCATTCATTACATATTATAAGATCTTATTAACAATTTGGCAAATTTGGCAAAGTTTCTAAACGACTCCAAAAATATTTGCAAAGTAGTTGGTGTCTTCAGAGAATAATTCAGGATCTTATGAATAGAATTATGTCTTCTGGTCTGTATCCAATAGCCTGATTCTCGTGGTATTTTGCCAATGGGATACGTAAGCGACACTTTTTTTCAGAAGTGTGCGAATGACACACTTACATTTCTAATGTTCAACTTTTCAGAGGCGATTTCCTGGTTTCCGCATTCTCAGTCCTTAGAAACTTTCTCAGTTCCTTTAGTTCTTGAGGTTGTAAACTCTGGTCCACTCCAGGCGCCAGCTGATAACTTAGAGGAGATACGATGTAGCCATTTCTGTAGAGACAGACGCGCTTACAAAATTCAAAGGTGCTGAACATGAGACCGAAATAGGGAACAATCTGTAACAGAACAAATAATGAATATATTATATGAGTCGACAACACAGAGCAGATAGCGGTCGCTAATAAACAGCTGAAAAATACACTGATGCACATATGGCATGCATGGCCTAGACAAGCGTGATACATTGATCTGGCTGTGTAATCTAGTAATACTTGATCATTTAATTGTGCGGATTGGAAGGTTTGTTTCTTTGGCTCCTTGGGGAGGAGTACATATACTTTTATGAACAGACACATGAAATAGGGGTGGGGATGCTGCAGCATCCCCAAAATAACCATGCTGGAGTTCAGAGGGTGAATGAGCAATAAAGAGGCCTTTAAATTTAGTTTCTATCTTGTCACATTAGCTGTGTGTTCAAAGACCAAGGTCAAATATCTGGATCCCTCTTCTGACAAATTGCTGCTTATTCTTTTAATGGGGAAATTGCAGTGGCGTAGCAAGGCGAGGGGGCGGCAGCAGGAATCGCCAGCACCTCCCCCCCTGCTCTTAGATTTGTCCCCCGCGGGGGGCCAATGAAGGGGCCACCACGGGCGTCCTAAGGCCTAGCTACGCCACTAGGAGATTGGTGTTTCCTTTTCTTTTTCTGGCTGCAAAGTTAGAGGATTTTGTAAAGTATTCGACAATCTTGTTGGGGTACAGGGAGAGGGAAAGGAAAGGCTGTAGTAGGTCAGCTTTTTTCCATCACACAACAACATTTAAATACCTATAAAATAACTTAACAAATATTTCAAAATATATCAGCAGTTGCAAAAGCCCAAATGACGCATATATATATATTTTTTGTTGAAAATCTGAAGTGTGATGGAAACAAAGCTTTTATCAGGATCAAAACAAATCAGGAAACTTTAACTGATGTCCAAATGGAAAACATTTGCTGAAAACAGATTTACAAACATCCTCATTTTCTTTCCAAACAGTTCTATCAGTAAAACTGCACGCCAGTAAGAATTTTTAGGTCATTTTAATGAAGAATATGCTGTCTGCACACAACATTATGCTTTAGAAATATATTTCGCCTTCTAGGAGAAGGGTGTATCAAGGCTATTAAAAGTATGTATAAGGAACCAACTGCAAGGATAACTGTGATGGGTGCCCTTTCTTATTTGCCATTTATATTGATCCCTTAATTAAAACAATTGCGGAAAGCCAAAGAATTCGATCTATTTGTGCTAAAGGGGGGAAATCAAAATTTTAGCGTAGACAGATGATATAGCTATAATCACAGCCACCCCTCGAGCTGCTCTCTTGGAACTAAATATTTTAACCAGTCAATTTGGCAAACTTTCAGGTTAACATCTTAATGAGAATAAAACTCAAATTGTAATAAATGTTAAAATCAATCTAGATGATCATCGAATAATTCAGAGTGCTAGACTTTTGGGTATAGAGATCAGTGCCAATGTGGAAGACATTGTTGACATCAATCTGAAGCCAATGATCCAGAAAATGAAGACAGATTCTAACACAATAAATAATTTACATCTTACATGAGTTGGGCGGAGCAATGTAAATAAAATGCTATTTCTACTTAAAATTCTATGCTACTTTAGGGCAATCTCACTAGAGATAAATAATTAATGGTTTTTAAAGTTGAATCAATTGATGTTGTGGTTTCTGTAGGCTGGACAGCGTCCTCGTTGAGCTCTAAAGTACATGACTTTAACTAGAGATCGTGGGTGGTGGTCAGTTTTAAATGTATTATTGGGCATCAGCTTTGAAACGAATGGCCGAATTGCTGAAAGGTGAATATGGGGGCTAAAGAACGGTGATGGATTAAACCCAGATCTTTTGACTGGGTGTGAGTGTTTGCTTGGTTCAGATGCTCCGTCCATTACCACCCCCTTTTGTACCACCTCCAATAGGGAGCCAGTCACAGGGCCCATCCATGTCCAGGAGGACTGTTACCAGTTGGTGTTAGCAGTCTCCAGTTTAGTGTTAAGTCCCATGGGCGAACTGCCATTGAAGTCAATGGAGTGGTCCTGATGCAAGGGATGCAGGATGCTGAAGATGCTCACAAAAGCGGAGGATGCTGATCCTGTGTTGGGGGTCCTCCTGTGGGCAAGCCTTGGTCCTTGAGCTTCAGGGGATGGGGGAGCAACACTGACCCTGGGTCGATCTCCCTCGGAGTCTGGTTGAAGTTCAGCACAAGACCAGTTGCCACTGGTCTACTGGTTTCCAGTTACAGCAAAACCATCGCTTTCCTTTAGTTGGAGATTGCTTTTTAGGTGGACGACCCAATAACATTCTGATGATTATCCGGGGTCTAGCAGACTTGGGTGCAACTTCTGGGGGTCAGGACTCTGCCACTGGGCACTGAGTTGCAGCCTGGGTGACAATCAGGCTTCTTGGTGCTGGGCTTTCAAGTATGCAAGCTTCACAGATTTTATGGCCCTGTGGCTGTAACAGGGAGAGGAGAAACCTTCTCTGTTGAGGGCTAGCTGGCAACTATTCCATGAGTGGGGCAACACAGGCACAGTCCTTTCTTTGCTAGCTCATAGGTGCAAGAGGTGCAGTACAGACTTTGATGCAGCCTCTTTTTACTAGATCCAGGGAGCAGCAGGTCATTCCTCCTTCGATTATCTCTCCAGTACAGATGTGATCTGAGGTCTGGATGCCAAGGACGCACCTTTAATGCCCGCTACAAGCCTAGGTGGATGTGGCGACTAACTGGCCAATGGGCTGCCAGGTCCCCTCCCATTAGAAAATTACTGGCCAAGTGCCTAAATCTGAACATAAAATTCACTGCTAAATTTTAACAACACTGTAAAAAGGAAACGACAGATGCCTTTTCTGGGGTTTGATGGACTCTTTCAGAATGATGGTTCCAAAGGAACACGCAAGGGTTACCCGATTCCCGCAAGACTTTTTGAGTTTTTGGATCCCAGATTGAATGATTTGGCTATTGAATTCCTTTGAACCTAAGACGCTCAGTTAGTAAGTGGGCACATAAAAGAAGAGTGCTTGATATGCAAAGGAGAAGAGGGACAACTATTCGTTCTCTAAAGAGGCTGTGGAAAGTTTTATAACACTGGCTTTTCCAGCTAAGAAATACAAATCTTAGGTTGAGATCAAGCTAAAAGCACCACCTAAAGGCAGAGGAATGAGTGAGATCCTGATGGGCTTTTGTTGTCAAGAAATGCTGTTTGGCTGGGAAAGAACCAGGATGGTGGCACCATTCAAAAGGGAGGAGATCTTGTTAGCCATGCTGGAAAGCATGGTTGGTAGTCTTGGGGAGGTATGCTCCTCTATGAACAGAAGCTTTTATCTTGAGCCAGTGCTTGGATTTATAAGGAGCCTCGAGGGTGAGTAGGCTTGTGGTATCTAGGATGGGAAGTAATACCAGCAGAGTATTCACTCAATAAAGGACATGTGAAGGCAACAAAAGGAAGCACATGGCCCAATGGAGGATGGTGAAAGGAGGCCAAGAAGGGTTGCAGACAAATTGTGCAGATGCCTATGCAAGACATAGTGCCTGGTTCCTTGAAAGATGGATTCTCTTGGCACGAAGGACTGGATGCTTTCTGCCATGGACCTTCGACCTTCTGTATTTTTGGCCCATTTTTCCAAGTGCCTACTGTTGGTACGCAACTATGGGACGCTGAAAGTTGACTCGCATAGGGGTCCGACCTGAGTAAAAGCACATGGAAGAAAATGTTAGGTCTTATATGGGCCTCTTGTGGACGAGTAATAAAAGGAGTGTCAACCTGGTAAAGCCGGTCACTATTATGGGGTGCCCAGGAAATGTTGCCCTGGTCATTTTTTTCAAGGGTTTTCTTCGGGAAGGAAGGAGTGCTGGCACGTTTGTTGGTAATCAAAGCTAGTTGTTACTGGCCCACTAAAAATACGTTCCATATGGGTAATTATTCCTGGTATTAAATCAATATGATAATTCTGTTCACGGTTGGATAGTAATAAGTCAGCTGTCTTGTAATCAAATATAGAAGTTAATTGAGAGTAAATTACAAGTAAACCTGTAACTTTGTAGTTATTTTTATTTTTACAGACTGTCGGACGACATTGTACTAGTGGAAAAGTAGATATGGTTGGAGGCGAAATTAAATGGCGTGCTGTGTGTCTTTCGGCATTGAATGTTAGCATTGCACTTTATCAACTGACCAAGGAGTTGTGTTCACAAGGCCAGGGCAGCAATGCATGAACTGAAGGAGCATCTAGGACATCAAAGGCAACATACTCATGACAGCGATCTTCCCAGGATATTTTCAGTCCTTGGGTATGGTGACGCATAGGACTCAATTTCATTTCTGACCTGTCAAGAGAATGGATCTGATCTGGTCTCTCTTTCGTAATCAGTTGACTACAATGATGTAGGGTGCAACAAACATCCACAAAATCCCCTGTTGACCCATAACTGAACAATGAATTGCCTTTCACAGGCTGTACTTTGGAATCATTGATACAAAAATTGACGTGTGGGGTTCCTGCCGGAGAGAAAAAGGAAAGTACCCACTTTCCTGGTACATCAAGTGGAGAAGTGTGGCTCACTGGTTAGAGGAGGCAGACCTGGAAGCAGAGGTCAGCCCGGGACCAGGGTTCAATTCCCGTCTCGGCTGGGTCTTGAGTCCAAAATGTCCACGGACTCGACAATTCTCACTCTGGTGCCTACTCGAACCACGGGTTCACACTCTGCGACTCTGGGAAATAGCTTGCTTAATCTCCACAACGGCCCCTTGCAGCGGGATGCCTGGCTTTCACCTTGCGGATGCCCTGCCGGGTATCTCACAGGGGAATACCAGGGCGGGTTCCCTAAGCAAGCGCCGGGACGCCCCGTTGGGGCAGCTGTGCGCTATACAAGATACACTACATTTACATTACATTTACATCTCTCCACATTTTTAAACAATGAGACACAGTCTGTTCTTTTTTTGTAATCCTGTCTTATGCAGGATTCGTGTTCCAATTACAAAACAAATGTATCAGGTCTGTAATGTTTTCAGCGGCTGTAACCTGACTAATTATTGCTAAGTTATTGATAACAACAAAAAATGTTCGCCCGCTTAACCTACTGTCTGTTTATTCCCCTCATGCCTTGTTGGCTCCTACACTCCGCGGGCTTACCCCACTGATCGCTGCTCTGCCCCTGGGACTGACCGTAGTGGGGGGTGACTTCAATGCAACTATGGACCCCGGCCTTGACACTGCGTCTCCTCCCTCTGCTTCCAGGACTGCCCAAACCGGTCTCCTCTCAACATGAGCTGCTAGCCTGGGTCTCGGAGACGCTTGGAGACTTTGGTACCCGACTGCAAGGCAGTACACACATACTTCAGCCTCTCACCGGACGCATGCGCGTCTAGATTACGCTTTCCTGCCGGTCCAGGATTGCCGAGCGTTCAAGCAATCTCTATCCTCCTGAGGAGCCTGTCGGACTATTCCCCAGAGCTACTACATGTAGGGGCCCTCCCCCCATGCTCTCTGCCAATTTTTGCGACTCAACGTCTGGTTCCTCCAAGATGAGGAGTTCAAGGACTGCATAGGTGCCGAACTCCACACTTATTTCACCACCAACCAAGGCAGGGTGTCCTCTTCCCATACTTAAACTCACCCGTGCGGCGCGTGACTCTAGACTCACGCTTCTGGAAACACAGGCCACCCAGCTCGAGGCACTGCGCCCTGAGGATAGATCTGATGCCCAGGACAGGAGGCTGGCGTTCCTACGGGATGAGCTCAGGCAGACCTCTCTGGTAGCCGCCAAACAAATCTGGCGTTCATCCGTGGCCCGAGTATATGGCTGGGGAAGACAAAAATGGGAAGCTCCTCCATCGCCTTGCCACCTACCCTATGGCCAACCGTATCTGACGCGAACAGTGAGCTCCACTGTGCTCCGTTAGTGGTGGCCCAATGCTTTGCCACCTACTACGCTACCCTCTACTCGGCGCGGTCGCCTGGTCTTTCTCTCTCCTCAGACGGGAAGAGTTCCCCCTTCCAGGCCTTAGTGACTCTGACGCGGCCTGGTTGGACCTTCCGCTCACCCTGCGGAGGTGTCTGATGCCATCTCGCGCCTGGCAAGACTCCTGGGCCGGACAGGCTCCCCCAAGAATTTTATTCGTCCTACCGGGATACCTTGGCCTCACCTCTCATCGATGTACAATGAATCGGTGGAGTGCGGCTCTTTCAGGCCAGAGACGGATCTAGCTACCATCGTAGTGATCCCCAAGTCCCAGCTCCCCTTGCACTGCTGCTCAGACTACCGTCCCATTTCACTCATCAATACTGAACTTAAGATCTTTGCCTCCGTATTGGCCAACCGCATATGACAGCATCTAGCCCCTTTGGTTCACCCTGACCAATGCAGCTTTATGCCTCTCCGAGGGACTAGACACTGTCTTAGACACCTTCATCTTGCTCTTGAGAACCGGCACTTGCTGACTCCCTACTTGTCTCTCCTCCTTATAGACTTTGAGAAGGCTTTCGATTCCGTTGACTGGAGCTATTTAGATGCGGTGCTGGAACAGATGGGTTTTGGCACTCCTTTTCGCAACTTGGTAAGAACACTCTGTCACCGTCTCGGGCACAAGTCCTTGTCAATGGAGCTCTTTCCTGCCCCTTCCCCATTAGATGGGGTACGCGGCAGGGATGCCCCCTCTCCCCGATACTCTTTGCTCTGGCAATGGAACCATTTGCCTGCCTTATCCGCTGTGACCGCTCCCTGACTGGCTGGAGGTGGCCCGGCCTTGCGGAGGATAAAATCGCGCTATACCGGGATGATGTGCTGCTGTTTCTGGCTGATCCGGCCCAATAGGAACCCAGATGCCTTCGAGCACTGGCCATCTTTGAACGTGTTTCTGGTCTTCGGCTAAACCTGACTAAGTCCGTCCTTGCTCCCCTTGCACTTGTCGCGCGAGTGCTTTGACTGGCAGTCGACAATCCCCCTTCGGCGGCTGTCCTTCAAGTACTTGGGGATCTGAATATCCCTTCTCCCTGACCTTGCGTGGGCCCTCAATGTCACCCCACTGGTTAAGCGGGTCCACACCGACCTCCTTAAAAGGCACGCGCTGCCCCTGAACCCTCTGGGCAGAATAGCCCTATACAAAATGATGATCTTACCCTGTTTTTTTGAATATACACACATCTCTCCTTCTGCTAGGTCTTGGTTCCGGGAAATGGACGGTCGGCCATTAAGTTTCTCTGGGGAAGCAGGAGGCCCAGGCTGGCCCTGGCTCAGTGCCGAATCCCATCCTTTGATGGGGGTCTTGGAATGACGAACCTCTACCTCTACTATCTAGCGACTCAACTCCTTACGATCCACGAATGGTTTAATGGCGGCTGGTCCGACCCGGCGTATCGCTTGGAACTACACACCATGGGGTTCCCCTCTATCCAAGGGATGCTCTACGGGGCCGTTGTTCCTCGGGCTCTCCCTAACGCACAGAGTATTCCTTGCTTGGCGGGCTCATTACGTTATACTCACTGGGCAGGGAGGCTGACTCAATACACTCCCTTGTGGTGTGGCACCAGGCTCCGCGAGATTGCTTCCTTGTCAGGGTTCCGGCAATAGGACCTCATCGGGTAACCCAGTTGGGTGATGTCTGGAGCGATACCCATATACCATCCTTTCAGGAATTACAGGCTAGGCACTCCCTTCATTCCTCTCAATTTTTTCTATAACTGCAGTTGCGCCATGCCCTTCACTCTCACATTCCAGATGGCACTCCCTTACCAGAGTATAGCGCGCCTGAGGCGCAAGTCATGACCGGTGATTTGGGGAAGGAAGGGATCTCCCGGATCTATTGATCACTCACCAACAATACCCCTAACTCCCTTTCCCTACTCCGAGACAAATGGGAGGGCTGGCTCGGGGCTCTGGAGGTTGAGGACTGGAGGGACGCCCTAATGGCCCATAAAACGATTGCGGTTTTTGTGAGGCTCCGACTGGTCCAAGTTTATTTCTTGCATGCCACCTATCTTACACCCCTGCGTCTTCATCGCACGGGGCTTCGGCCCGATGCCCACTGCCCCCGTTGGTCCCACTCCCACGCTGACTTCTATCATATGGTGTGGCTTTGTCCTGAGATACAGGGGTATTGGGAGTCGTTAACACAAGACCTGACAGAAGTCCTGGGTTGGGAGGTGCCTCTTGAACCCACACGTGTTCTGCTGGGCATCACCGACGGCTTGGATGGGAACAGGGCTGAGAAGCTCTTTCTCAATACGGCGTTGGTGGTCGCCAAGATGGACATTGCTGCCCACTGGCTGGACACTATCCAACCCACATTGGGGCGCTGACGCAGGGGAGTGGACTGGTGTGCTGCGCAGGAGCAGCCTCTTTATGTCACCAGGGGATGCCCTAAGAAATTTCGCCGCATGTGGGGCAAATGGGTTGGAGTGATAGAAGACTGATATGGAGTAGTCTGGTCTTCAGGTACACAAGGATACGCCTTTGTTGGACCTACCTATGTATAACCTTGATGTCACTGTGATGTGTTTTTCCCCTATTCTTGTGTATGATGTAGCTCTGAATGGTGCTGTTTGTTGTTGCATTCAAAACGTAATAAAATGGATTGTCAAGAAAAAAAACCTACATTTTTTTAAATAATTGATAGTACAAATCCAACATAAATAAATTCCATGTTGCTGAACCTGGTCCTTTCTTTGCAGGGTCATCCCCAAACTTTTTGCCTTCCCTACTTCTATTTTGTCTGAATTTGTTTTTGTTGGCTTTATGACTCTGCGCACTTCACCATGGCCAACCAGTGCTAAAGTGCTTGGGCTCTCTCCTTAAAACACAGTAGGCTTGGCTTTTACCCAAGTGGTGTATTTAATTAACTTTTAAGTCCCTAGTAAAGTGGCACTACCCGTGCCCACAGCCTGTAATTTAAATGCTGCTACTGACTGTGCCACACACATAAGTAGCATTTTAAGCATGACTCAGGCCTGCCAATGCAGCCTGTGTGTGTGTGCAGTTTTAAACTGCCATTTCTACCTGGCACAGTGAATCTTTTGCTATGCCCAAACATTCTTTTTAATACCTATAAATCACCACTGCATAGCACCTGGACAGCCCAGAGGGCAGGGTACAATGTATTTAAAAAGTTGTACACTTTTGATGTTTGCATGTCCTGGTAATGAAAAACTCTTACATTTGTCCTACTTCTTTCATAGCATAACTTTGGAGTTACCTTATTGCACTTAATAAGCCGTAATTTCCAAATGGGAACAGGTAACCAGTTCATGTTTGTATCTTTGGAATTCTAATGAAAAATGCTAGCCTACGGTGAAGTTGGATTTTAAAGTACAATTTTGAAAATGCCAAATTTAGAACGTTGAGATTTTCCTGCCTTAGTCATTTGGCACCTGCAGCCCTACTCTGGGTGACATGACCGGGAGTGGTTGACAGTTGACCTTTGTGTATTCCTCTCAGACAGCCACACACCATAGGGAGCTTAGGTGTGCCTGGATGGGTCATCACTGGCAGGATGGGAGGGAGGAGCTGGGCCTAGCCCCACTTGAATAGGCTATCTACACAAAGGGCGGAATACCCCCTGTAGTTAGTCTGGAACCAGGGACAGGAAGGACACCTGTGCACTTCAAAGTTATGCCTCTAGAAGCTTCTCCCTGTCTCAAAGGCACAACTGAGTATACATATTGGAACTCAGACCCCAGCTCTTCAGTACCCTTCTGGGCCTGTGGATACTCTGCCAAGAAGAAGGACTATTGTGCTGCTGAAAGGACTGTCACTCTGTTCGATTGTTGCTCTGAAGGACATATGCCCCGCTATGCTGACTTGCTGCCCTCTTGCCTGGGGGAGAAGGACTGGACCTGCAGCTCCTGAACCCAGAACCCCAGAGTGACTCCAAGGACTAGTTGGTTGGCTTCCTGATCTATGGCCTCTGGGACATAACAGGCTTCCAACAACACTGCACCTGGACTCTGCCATCTTTGAGTATACTCTGCCAAGTGGTGCCACTCCAGTCCTGTACCCTTGGAAGTGGGCCTAAGGTGCTTGCCAGCCTCTGTGAATCCAGGGGACCCAACACTGCCTCTCTGCTGAGCAGGGCAACCCCAAGCAGAACGGATGCATCACCGCTGCTGCGTGGATTGGACCCGTCGCAAAGACCCACATCGCCTCCATAGCCTCTTCGGAACTGCTGCTGTACAATGCATCCTTGGCACAGGCCCTCTTCGACGGCAACCTCGACGACGGACTCCATATCATAGCTCCTGGGAACAGACGTATCGCCCCAACTGCAGAATGCATCCTCAGCACCAGACTTTGCATTGCAAATCCTTGTCGATGGGATCTTCAATGACAAAGCAGGACCTTGCACCGTAGTCTTGCTCCCTCTGGGAACTGACGCATTATTTTGGCTACACAACGCATCTTCAACGCAGATCCTCATAACGCTCTGCAAACCAGGATTTATGGTACTTTGTTCAGCAGAACTAACTGGGTCTCTGTAGCCGCCCCTCTCCATCGTGGTTGGCCTGAACTTGTGACTTTGTTCAAGTCCAGCGCTACCAGATATCCACATTTGGCACTTTGTGCTTTTTAGCGCTATTTACATTTAAACTGTTTTAATTGCATATCTCCGGTTCTTCTGATTTAATTTTTGTTGTTTGGTCTTCTTTCATTTATTATTCTAAGCTAGTGTGGACTCCTTTTTATATGGTGTTTTCACTTAATTACTGTTTGGAGTGTTGCACAAATACTTTACACATTGCCCAAAGTTAAGTCTAAGTGCTCTGTGCCAAGCTACCAGAGGTTGAGCACAGGCCAATTTAGGGTTGGCGTGTGCCTCACCCTGACGATGATTGTGGTTTTGCTGCTTGACCAGGGATTACACCCCGGTGAACAAACAACCCAATTTATTACGCGTTACTATTGTTACTGATAGGTAGAAGTAAAAAGGCCTGACCACTGATTTAAATTCACTCATAAATGTATCAAACCAACGCAGCAAAGGTGCTTTGCCTCAATCAATGGAGCACGACAGGGTAAGGAGTTTGTCCACAAATCCATTACAAGTAAAGAAAACTTAGCTTAATTGATAGGTAAACTTGATCAGAAGCCTGAGAATCACTTCATAAAATGTATTACTAAACAGAGAAATTCGTTAGGACGTTCCAGATATTTTGTAGGGAAGGGAGTAGAAGGTCCTTGCATGCCTCCCCTGGCAAAAGAAGGTTTGGTTTACTATCAATCAGACTTCGTGACCTGCTGGTCTGTATGTTCTTTTCCTTTGAAGGAAATACTATTTGATACAAAATTGTATTTTATAGACGAGATGCTGCCAAATCCACATCTGTCTCTAGGATTACAGGAGTTATTCCTTCTATGGCAGTGTCCATGCAAGCTCACAAAACAGAAGGTGATGCCCTAGCAAACTGTTGAATTGAAAGGCAGCAGAAACAAGTCCTTTTAGGAACCGATAAAAAGAAGGGGCTCTATACCTCCTTGGGGTGCAAGAGTATCTAGAGAGGTCATATTTACAACAAGGGGTGGTGAGGGACAGAGTCTCTGAATTAAACAGAATACTCTCACCCAGTCAAGAGATCAGGGCTAGATCCAACACCGTTTTTTAGCTCACTGCACCATCCCAGTTTCAGAACCTGGCTGTATGTAAATTAGTCTGTTCCTGTCCCAGTGCATGATGGGAACAGGGCAAACCAAACTACAAAAGCCAATTCTTACACTGGGAAGGAAACAAGCTACCGGGGACCGGTTTCTGGCATTTCAGCCTCTTCGGCCCGGCTTGCTTGAATCCTGATGGTGCAATGAGCAAGGGACTCACATCTGAGTATACCCTTCCACGCTTAGGGTGGACAAAAATATTTACAACAAGGGGTGGTGAGGGACAGAGTCTCTGAATTAAACAGAATACTCTCACCCAGTCAAGAGATCAGGGCTAGATCCAACACCGTTTTTTAGCTCACTGCACCATCCCAGTTTCAGAACCTGGCTGTATGTAAATTAGTCTGTTCCTGTCCCAGTGCATGATGGGAACAGGGCAAACCAAACTACAAAAGCCAATTCTTACACTGGGAAGGAAACAAGCTACCGGGGACCGGTTTCTGGCATTTCAGCCTCTTCGGCCCGGCTTGCTTGAATCCTGATGGTGCAATGAGCAAGGGACTCACATCTGAGTATACCCTTCCACGCTTAGGGTGGACAAAAATATTTACAACAAGGGGTGGTGAGGGACAGAGTCTCTGAATTAAACAGAATACTCTCACCCAGTCAAGAGATCAGGGCTAGATCCAACACCGTTTTTTAGCTCACTGCACCATCCCAGTTTCAGAACCTGGCTGTATGTAAATTAGTCTGTTCCTGTCCCAGTGCATGATGGGAACAGGGCAAACCAAACTACAAAAGCCAATTCTTACACTGGGAAGGAAACAAGCTAACGGTGATGGATCAAGCCCTGATCTTTGGACTGGGTAAGAGTGGTCTGCTCAATTCAGACACTCTGTTCATCACCACCCCCTTTTGTAAATCGATTTTGGCCACTATAGGTGTGGCAGGGTATACTCAGACATGAGTCCCTTTCTCACTGCTCCATCAGGATTCAAGCAAGCCGGGCCGAAGAGGCTGAAATGCCAGAAACCGGTCCCTGGTAGCTTGGCTCCTTTCTGGTAAAGAATTGGCTTGGTAGTTTAGTCTGCCCTGTTCCCATGATGCACTGGGCCAGGGACAGACTGATTTGCATATAGCCAGGTTCTGAGCTGGGATGGGGCAGTGAGATAAATAACGGTGATGGATCAAGCCCTGATCTTTGGACTGGGTAAGAGTGGTCTGCTCAATTCAGACACTCTGTTCATCACCACCCCCTTTTGTAAATCGATTTTGGCCACTATAGGTGTGGCAGGGTATACTCAGACATGAGTCCCTTTCTCACTGCTCCATCAGGATTCAAGCAAGCCGGGCCGAAGAGGCTGAAATGCCAGAAACCGGTCCCTGGTAGCTTGGCTCCTTTCTGGTAAAGAATTGGCTTGGTAGTTTAGTCTGCCCTGTTCCCATGATGCACTGGGCCAGGGACAGACTGATTTGCATATAGCCAGGTTCTGAGCTGGGATGGGGCAGTGAGATAAATAACGGTGATGGATCAAGCCCTGATCTTTGGACTGGGTAAGAGTGGTCTGCTCAATTCAGACACTCTGTTCATCACCACCCCCTTTTGTAAATCGATTTTGGCCACTATAGGTGTGGCAGGGTATACTCAGACATGAGTCCCTTTCTCACTGCTCCATCAGGATTCAAGCAAGCCGGGCCGAAGAGGCTGAAATGCCAGAAACCGGTCCCTGGTAGCTTGGCTCCTTTCTGGTAAAGAATTGGCTTGGTAGTTTAGTCTGCCCTGTTCCCATGATGCACTGGGCCAGGGACAGACTGATTTGCATATAGCCAGGTTCTGAGCTGGGATGGGGCAGTGAGATAAATAACGGTGATGGATCAAGCCCTGATCTTTGGACTGGGTAAGAGTGGTCTGCTCAATTCAGACACTCTGTTCATCACCACCCCCTTTTGTAAATCGATTTTGGCCACTATAGGTGTGGCAGGGTATACTCAGACATGAGTCCCTTTCTCACTGCTCCATCAGGATTCAAGCAAGCCGGGCCGAAGAGGCTGAAATGCCAGAAACCGGTCCCTGGTAGCTTGGCTCCTTTCTGGTAAAGAATTGGCTTGGTAGTTTAGTCTGCCCTGTTCCCATGATGCACTGGGCCAGGGACAGACTGATTTGCATATAGCCAGGTTCTGAGCTGGGATGGGGCAGTGAGATAAATAACGGTGATGGATCAAGCCCTGATCTTTGGACTGGGTAAGAGTGGTCTGCTCAATTCAGACACTCTGTTCATCACCACCCCCTTTTGTAAATCGATTTTGGCCACTATAGGTGTGGCAGGGTATACTCAGACATGAGTCCCTTTCTCACTGCTCCATCAGGATTCAAGCAAGCCGGGCCGAAGAGGCTGAAATGCCAGAAACCGGTCCCTGGTAGCTTGGCTCCTTTCTGGTAAAGAATTGGCTTGGTAGTTTAGTCTGCCCTGTTCCCATGATGCACTGGGCCAGAGACAGACTGATTTGCATATAGCCAGGTTCTGAGCTGGGATGGGGCAGTGAGATAAATAACGGTGATGGATCAAGCCCTGATCTTTGGACTGGGTAAGAGTGGTCTGCTCAATTCAGACACTCTGTTCATCACCACCCCCTTTTGTAAATCGATTTTGGCCACTATAGGTGTGGCAGGGTATACTCAGACATGAGTCCCTTTCTCACTGCTCCATCAGGATTCAAGCAAGCCGGGCCGAAGAGGCTGAAATGCCAGAAACCGGTCCCTGGTAGCTTGGCTCCTTTCTGGTAAAGAATTGGCTTGGTAGTTTAGTCTGCCCTGTTCCCATGATGCACTGGGCCAGGGACAGACTGATTTGCATATAGCCAGGTTCTGAGCTGGGATGGGGCAGTGAGATAAATAACGGTGATGGATCAAGCCCTGATCTTTGGACTGGGTAAGAGTGGTCTGCTCAATTCAGACACTCTGTTCATCACCACCCCCTTTTGTAAATCGATTTTGGCCACTATAGGTGTGGCAGGGTATACTCAGACATGAGTCCCTTTCTCACTGCTCCATCAGGATTCAAGCAAGCCGGGCCGAAGAGGCTGAAATGCCAGAAACCGGTCCCTGGTAGCTTGGCTCCTTTCTGGTAAAGAATTGGCTTGGTAGTTTAGTCTGCCCTGTTCCCATGATGCACTGGGCCAGGGACAGACTGATTTGCATATAGCCAGGTTCTGAGCTGGGATGGGGCAGTGAGATAAATAACGGTGATGGATCAAGCCCTGATCTTTGGACTGGGTAAGAGTGGTCTGCTCAATTCAGACACTCTGTTCATCACCACCCCCTTTTGTAAATCGATTTTGGCCACTATAGGTGTGGCAGGGTATACTCAGACATGAGTCCCTTTCTCACTGCTCCATCAGGATTCAAGCAAGCCGGGCCGAAGAGGCTGAAATGCCAGAAACCGGTCCCTGGTAGCTTGGCTCCTTTCTGGTAAAGAATTGGCTTGGTAGTTTAGTCTGCCCTGTTCCCATGATGCACTAGGCCAGGGACAGACTGATTTGCATATAGCCAGGTTCTGAGCTGGGATGGGGCAGTGAGATAAATAACGGTGATGGATCAAGCCCTGATCTTTGGACTGGGTAAGAGTGGTCTGCTCAATTCAGACACTCTGTTCATCACCACCCCTTTTGTAAATCGATTTTGGCCACTATAGGTGTGGCAGGGTATACTCAGACATGAGTCCCTTTCTCACTGCTCCATCAGGATTCAAGCAAGCCGGGCCGAAGAGGCTGAAATGCCAGAAACCGGTCCCTGGTAGCTTGGCTCCTTTCTGGTAAAGAATTGGCTTGGTAGTTTAGTCTGCCCTGTTCCCATGATGCACTGGGCCAGGGACAGACTGATTTGCATATAGCCAGGTTCTGAGCTGGGATGGGGCAGTGAGATAAATAACGGTGATGGATCAAGCCCTGATCTTTGGACTGGGTAAGAGTGGTCTGCTCAATTCAGACACTCTGTTCATCACCACCCCCTTTTGTAAATCGATTTTGGCCACTATAGGTGTGGCAGGGTATACTCAGACATGAGTCCCTTTCTCACTGCTCCATCAGGATTCAAGCAAGCCGGGCCGAAGAGGCTGAAATGCCAGAAACCGGTCCCTGGTAGCTTGGCTCCTTTCTGGTAAAGAATTGGCTTGGTAGTTTAGTCTGCCCTGTTCCCATGATGCACTGGGCCAGGGACAGACTGATTTGCATATAGCCAGGTTCTGAGCTGGGATGGGGCAGTGAGATAAATAATGGTGATGGATCAAGCCCTGATCTTTGGACTGGGTAAGAGTGGTCTGCTCAATTCAGACACTCTGTTCATCACCACCCCCTTTTGTAAATCGATTTTGGCCACTATAGGTGTGGCAGGGTATACTCAGACATGAGTCCCTTTCTCACTGCTCCATCAGGATTCAAGCAAGCCGGGCCGAAGAGGCTGAAATGCCAGAAACCGGTCCCTGGTAGCTTGGCTCCTTTCTGGTAAAGAATGCGCTTGGTAGTTTAGTCTGCCCTGTTCCCATGATGCACTGGGCCAGGGACAGACTGATTTGCATATAGCCAGGTTCTGAGCTGGGATGGGGCAGTGAGATAAATAACGGTGATGGATCAAGCCCTGATCTTTGGACTGGGTAAGAGTGGTCTGCTCAATTCAGACACTCTGTTCATCACCACCCCCTTTTGTAAATCGATTTTGGCCACTATAGGTGTGGCAGGGTATACTCAGACATGAGTCCCTTTCTCACTGCTCCATCAGGATTCAAGCAAGCCGGGCCGAAGAGGCTGAAATGCCAGAAACCGGTCCCTGGTAGCTTGGCTCCTTTCTGGTAAAGAATTGGCTTGGTAGTTTAGTCTGCCCTGTTCCCATGATGCACTGGGCCAGGGACAGACTGATTTGCATATAGCCAGGTTCTGAGCTGGGATGGGGCAGTGAGATAAATAACGGTGATGGATCAAGCCCTGATCTTTGGACTGGGTAAGAGTGGTCTGCTCAATTCAGACACTCTGTTCATCACCACCCCCTTTTGTAAATCGATTTTGGCCACTATAGGTGTGGCAGGGTATACTCAGACATGAGTCCCTTTCTCACTGCTCCATCAGGATTCAAGCAAGCCGGGCCGAAGAGGCTGAAATGCCAGAAACCGGTCCCTGGTAGCTTGGCTCCTTTCTGGTAAAGAATTGGCTTGGTAGTTTAGTCTGCCCTGTTCCCATGATGCACTGGGCCAGGGACAGACTGATTTGCATATAGCCAGGTTCTGAGCTGGGATGGGGCAGTGAGATAAATAACGGTGATGGATCAAGCCCTGATCTTTGGACTGGGTAAGAGTGGTCTGCTCAATTCAGACACTCTGTTCATCACCACCCCCTTTTGTAAATCGATTTTGGCCACTATAGGTGTGGCAGGGTATACTCAGACATGAGTCCCTTTCTCACTGCTCCATCAGGATTCAAGCAAGCCGGGCCGAAGAGGCTGAAATGCCAGAAACCGGTCCCTGGTAGCTTGGCTCCTTTCTGGTAAAGAATTGGCTTGGTAGTTTAGTCTGCCCTGTTCCCATGATGCACTGGGCCAGGGACAGACTGATTTGCATATAGCCAGGTTCTGAGCTGGGATGGGGCAGTGAGATAAATAACGGTGATGGATCAAGCCCTGATCTTTGGACTGGGTAAGAGTGGTCTGCTCAATTCAGACACTCTGTTCATCACCACCCCCTTTTGTAAATCGATTTTGGCCACTATAGGTGTGGCAGGGTATACTCAGACATGAGTCCCTTTCTCACTGCTCCATCAGGATTCAAGCAAGCCGGGCCGAAGAGGCTGAAATGCCAGAAACCGGTCCCTGGTAGCTTGGCTCCTTTCTGGTAAAGAATTGGCTTGGTAGTTTAGTCTGCCCTGTTCCCATGATGCACTGGGCCAGGGACAGACTGATTTGCATATAGCCAGGTTCTGAGCTGGGATGGGGCAGTGAGATAAATAACGGTGATGGATCAAGCCCTGATCTTTGGACTGGGTAAGAGTGGTCTGCTCAATTCAGACACTCTGTTCATCACCACCCCCTTTTGTAAATCGATTTTGGCCACTATAGGTGTGGCAGGGTATACTCAGACATGAGTCCCTTTCTCACTGCTCCATCAGGATTCAAGCAAGCCGGGCCGAAGAGGCTGAAATGCCAGAAACCGGTCCCTGGTAGCTTGGCTCCTTTCTGGTAAAGAATTGGCTTGGTAGTTTAGTCTGCCCTGTTCCCATGATGCACTGGGCCAGGGACAGACTGATTTGCATATAGCCAGGTTCTGAGCTGGGATGGGGCAGTGAGATAAATAACGGTGATGGATCAAGCCCTGATCTTTGGACTGGGTAAGAGTGGTCTGCTCAATTCAGACACTCTGTTCATCACCACCCCCTTTTGTAAATCGATTTTGGCCACTATAGGTGTGGCAGGGTATACTCAGACATGAGTCCCTTTCTCACTGCTCCATCAGGATTCAAGCAAGCCGGGCCGAAGAGGCTGAAATGCCAGAAACCGGTCCCTGGTAGCTTGGCTCCTTTCTGGTAAAGAATTGGCTTGGTAGTTTAGTCTGCCCTGTTCCCATGATGCACTGGGCCAGGGACAGACTGATTTGCATATAGCCAGGTTCTGAGCTGGGATGGGGCAGTGAGATAAATAACGGTGATGGATCAAGCCCTGATCTTTGGACTGGGTAAGAGTGGTCTGCTCAATTCAGACACTCTGTTCATCACCACCCCCTTTTGTAAATCGATTTTGGCCACTATAGGTGTGGCAGGGTATACTCAGACATGAGTCCCTTTCTCACTGCTCCATCAGGATTCAAGCAAGCCGGGCCGAAGAGGCTGAAATGCCAGAAACCGGTCCCTGGTAGCTTGGCTCCTTTCTGGTAAAGAATTGGCTTGGTAGTTTAGTCTGCCCTGTTCCCATGATGCACTGGGCCAGGGACAGACTGATTTGCATATAGCCAGGTTCTGAGCTGGGATGGGGCAGTGAGATAAATAACGGTGATGGATCAAGCCCTGATCTTTGGACTGGGTAAGAGTGGTCTGCTCAATTCAGACACTCTGTTCATCACCACCCCCTTTTGTAAATCGATTTTGGCCACTATAGGTGTGGCAGGGTATACTCAGACATGAGTCCCTTTCTCACTGCTCCATCAGGATTCAAGCAAGCCGGGCCGAAGAGGCTGAAATGCCAGAAACCGGTCCCTGGTAGCTTGGCTCCTTTCTGGTAAAGAATTGGCTTGGTAGTTTAGTCTGCCCTGTTCCCATGATGCACTGGGCCAGGGACAGACTGATTTGCATATAGCCAGGTTCTGAGCTGGGATGGGGCAGTGAGATAAATAACGGTGATGGATCAAGCCCTGATCTTTGGACTGGGTAAGAGTGGTCTGCTCAATTCAGACACTCTGTTCATCACCACCCCCTTTTGTAAATCGATTTTGGCCACTATAGGTGTGGCAGGGTATACTCAGACATGAGTCCCTTTCTCACTGCTCCATCAGGATTCAAGCAAGCCGGGCCGAAGAGGCTGAAATGCCAGAAACCGGTCCCTGGTAGCTTGGCTCCTTTCTGGTAAAGAATTGGCTTGGTAGTTTAGTCTGCCCTGTTCCCATGATGCACTGGGCCAGGGACAGACTGATTTGCATATAGCCAGGTTCTGAGCTGGGATGGGGCAGTGAGATAAATAACGGTGATGGATCAAGCCCTGATCTTTGGACTGGGTAAGAGTGGTCTGCTCAATTCAGACACTCTGTTCATCACCACCCCCTTTTGTAAATCGATTTTGGCCACTATAGGTGTGGCAGGGTATACTCAGACATGAGTCCCTTTCTCACTGCTCCATCAGGATTCAAGCAAGCCGGGCCGAAGAGGCTGAAATGCCAGAAACCGGTCCCTGGTAGCTTGGCTCCTTTCTGGTAAAGAATTGGCTTGGTAGTTTAGTCTGCCCTGTTCCCATGATGCACTGGGCCAGGGACAGACTGATTTGCATATAGCCAGGTTCTGAGCTGGGATGGGGCAGTGAGATAAATAACGGTGATGGATCAAGCCCTGATCTTTGGACTGGGTAAGAGTGGTCTGCTCAATTCAGACACTCTGTTCATCACCACCCCCTTTTGTAAATCGATTTTGGCCACTATAGGTGTGGCAGGGTATACTCAGACATGAGTCCCTTTCTCACTGCTCCATCAGGATTCAAGCAAGCCGGGCCGAAGAGGCTGAAATGCCAGAAACCGGTCCCTGGTAGCTTGGCTCCTTTCTGGTAAAGAATTGGCTTGGTAGTTTAGTCTGCCCTGTTCCCATGATGCACTGGGCCAGGGACAGACTGATTTGCATATAGCCAGGTTCTGAGCTGGGATGGGGCAGTGAGATAAATAACGGTGATGGATCAAGCCCTGATCTTTGGACTGGGTAAGAGTGGTCTGCTCAATTCAGACACTCTGTTCATCACCACCCCCTTTTGTAAATCGATTTTGGCCACTATAGGTGTGGCAGGGTATACTCAGACATGAGTCCCTTTCTCACTGCTCCATCAGGATTCAAGCAAGCCGGGCCGAAGAGGCTGAAATGCCAGAAACCGGTCCCTGGTAGCTTGGCTCCTTTCTGGTAAAGAATTGGCTTGGTAGTTTAGTCTGCCCTGTTCCCATGATGCACTGGGCCAGGGACAGACTGATTTGCATATAGCCAGGTTCTGAGCTGGGATGGGGCAGTGAGATAAATAACGGTGATGGATCAAGCCCTGATCTTTGGACTGGGTAAGAGTGGTCTGCTCAATTCAGACACTCTGTTCATCACCACCCCCTTTTGTAAATCGATTTTGGCCACTATAGGTGTGGCAGGGTATACTCAGACATGAGTCCCTTTCTCACTGCTCCATCAGGATTCAAGCAAGCCGGGCCGAAGAGGCTGAAATGCCAGAAACCGGTCCCTGGTAGCTTGGCTCCTTTCTGGTAAAGAATTGGCTTGGTAGTTTAGTCTGCCCTGTTCCCATGATGCACTGGGCCAGGGACAGACTGATTTGCATATAGCCAGGTTCTGAGCTGGGATGGGGCAGTGAGATAAATAACGGTGATGGATCAAGCCCTGATCTTTGGACTGGGTAAGAGTGGTCTGCTCAATTCAGACACTCTGTTCATCACCACCCCCTTTTGTAAATCGATTTTGGCCACTATAGGTGTGGCAGGGTATACTCAGACATGAGTCCCTTTCTCACTGCTCCATCAGGATTCAAGCAAGCCGGGCCGAAGAGGCTGAAATGCCAGAAACCGGTCCCTGGTAGCTTGGCTCCTTTCTGGTAAAGAATTGGCTTGGTAGTTTAGTCTGCCCTGTTCCCATGATGCACTGGGCCAGGGACAGACTGATTTGCATATAGCCAGGTTCTGAGCTGGGATGGGGCAGTGAGATAAATAACGGTGATGGATCAAGCCCTGATCTTTGGACTGGGTAAGAGTGGTCTGCTCAATTCAGACACTCTGTTCATCACCACCCCCTTTTGTAAATCGATTTTGGCCACTATAGGTGTGGCAGGGTATACTCAGACATGAGTCCCTTTCTCACTGCTCCATCAGGATTCAAGCAAGCCGGGCCGAAGAGGCTGAAATGCCAGAAACCGGTCCCTGGTAGCTTGGCTCCTTTCTGGTAAAGAATTGGCTTGGTAGTTTAGTCTGCCCTGTTCCCATGATGCACTGGGCCAGGGACAGACTGATTTGCATATAGCCAGGTTCTGAGCTGGGATGGGGCAGTGAGATAAATAACGGTGATGGATCAAGCCCTGATCTTTGGACTGGGTAAGAGTGGTCTGCTCAATTCAGACACTCTGTTCATCACCACCCCCTTTTGTAAATCTATCTAGAGAGGTCAAGCAGATCTATTGCAGGGGGTAAGGTACCAGTACAATGCTGCCTTAATCTCATCTGCAGAACAACTTTGTCTTAAACATAGTTTAAAAAATATCACCCGATTGGAGCTCGTAATAGAAAATTTACTCCCAGTTGAGCAATATTTTTAGAAACGATATTAAGCAGTATTTATGTCATATGATGCTTTTGTTCACGATATCGGATATACACTCCCTATAGGGCAGGGGAAAAAAGGCAACAGCAGGACAGGGAGCTGAAGCGAGATCAGCGACATGTTCACTTTGGAAGAAAAATTTGATAAATGATAAACATTAGCTGGAAATGCCCCGATTACTTACCGGTAATCTTCATTACTCCAAGTTAGTCTTCCTCGCCACATGATTTACAAAGTGAGCTTCAGCTCCACACCAGAACCCTCCAAAGCAAAAAGTCAGCCTCCCATGCCTCCCATCCCTTCCCAAGATGGCCGACCCATTACCACCTGACCTCTATAAGAGGCGGGCCGGCCCAACCCATCAGCCTGAAACAACCAAGCACAAACATGAAGCCGATAGCCAGGGAGGGAGGGATGGGAACTCATGTGGCGAGGAAGACTAACTTGGAGTAATGAAGATTACCGGTAAGTAATCGGGGCATTACCTCCTCGTTAGTCTTCCTCACCACATGATTTACAAAGTGAGCACATACCAAAGCCAAGCGGCTTCATGGAACCTCACAAAAGACCAACGGGCCAGAAGGGGACGCCCAGAAAAAAAAAAGGGAAAACCCACAGAACAGACGAGTGACAGGGCCACCCAAGAGAGAGGCAACCACGAGCAGGAAAACCAGCCCGGGACAGAAAAACACCGGGAAGCCCGAAAAAAACAGACCCCCGTTAGACAAAGTGCCGGCCGGAAAAAGAGAACGCCCCGGCCAAAAGAGGACAGAGAAGGCACGGAACCAGACTGCACGAAGCCAACAGCAACAGCCAACAGGCAGACAGTCGAAGGCCGGCCAAGGAAAACACACCAAGACCGCCCACAGAGAGCAAAAAGCGAGAGGGGAACAGAACAACACCGCCTGGGTGACCCACCCGGAAGGATGCGACACCAACCACAAGAAACCAGGCAGGCATAGGGCAAAACAACAGCCCAGGGCCGCCTACCCACCGAAGAGCGGAAGGGACCAGGCCCAAGGCCAAGTAACCAGACGGAAGGAAAAAAGGAATTAGTTACTTACCTGTACACTATAGTTCTCCAGTATTATCTTTCATAGATTCACATGCTTGTATCTTCCCCGTCGTCACGGTGGGAGTCTCACGGTAACAGAATGACCAAGCAGTATCATAGAGAAGAAAAACTGCATAGAAAATCCCCATAGGGGCTGTATTATTTGGTAGCCAGACCATTTCTTTGTTTGGTCCAAAAGCCAGCCAATCAGCATTGCTGCCCTGCCCTCACACTCCCCAGCAGAAGCTTCCTGCCTCAGATTTCCGTCCCCGAGTGAGAGACATGGATAAATACCGAGAAACAGGTTCTGTCTGAGAAACGGGGAGGCGGGCGGGCGCATGTGAATCTATGAAAGATAATACTGGAGAACTATAGTGTACAGGTAAGTAACTAATTCCTTCTCCAGTATTACATCTTTCATAGATTCACATGCTTGTATCAGAGTAGTAAGCAGTGCTCACAATATTTGTAGCGTTTCCAGGACAGAACTCATAAGGAAGCTCTGCCGCAAAGCAATGATATAACAGTACATATGAATACATAAGTAATGCGATAAATGCATGTTTAAATATAAATCAAAGCACTGTATAGAAAATACATCATGCCAGTAGATCATACCTTACTGAAATAGACGTTTCAGAACAGCTTGTCCCACTGCCGTGTCCTCCTTCCACGCAGTGTCTAGACAGTAGTGTCTTGTAAATGAATGCACACTCTTCCACGTTGCTGCTCTGCAGATGTCTGGCAGCGCCACTCCTGCGAACAAGGCCATCGAAGTTGCCATCTTCCTCGTGGAATGTGCATGCACCTTAGAACATAGCGGCTTCCCCGCTTTTTCATGACATTTCAGGATAGCTGAAGAGATCCATCTGGCAATACTCAGTCTTGACAAAGGAAAACCTTTCCTTTGTCCTTCGAATGCAATGAATAATTGCTTGAACTTGCGGAACGTTTTTGTCCGTTCAATGTAGAACTTTAGGCATCTAGAAATGTCTAGAGAGTGTAAGGCTCTTTCTGCTTCCGATGAAGGATTGCTGAAAAAAGTAGGCAAAATAATGGGTTCATTGAGGTGAAAAGACGTTGCCACCTTGGGAATAAAGGTAGGATTTGTTCTTAATATAACCCTGTCCTGACGAAATTGTAAGAAGGGTTCCTCCACTGAAAAGGCCTGGATTTCGCTAACCCTCCTTGCTGATGTTAAGGCGAGAAGGAGGGCTGTTTTCCATGACAGGAACTGTAAGTCTGTTTTGTGTATAGGCTCGAAAGGTGGCCTCATAAGCTGCGATAGGACTGTATTGAGGTGCCACGGCACAGGTGGGCGTCGGATGGGTGGGAAAACTCTAAAAAGTCCTTTGATAAATTCCTTTATTATTCTGGAGGACCAGAGAGATGGTTCATTTGGCTTCCGCCGGAAGCGCGATATTGCTGCCAAGTGTACTTTGACCGAGGCATGCGACAGACCTGCCTTAGATAGTGACAGCAGGTAAGGAAGGATACCTTCAGGTTGTACCTCAAACGGATGCAAGTTTTGTCTGTTGCACCAGTGGCAGAAACGGGTCCATTTCGCTGCATATGTTTTGTTTGTTGATATAGCTCTGGCTTGTGAAAGAATATGCCTGCATTCTTGCGAAATATCTAGATTTTGAAATTCCCGCTCATGAGGTTCCATGCTGACAATTTTAGTGATTGCAGATCCGGATGTAGAATCTGCCCTTCTTTCATGGAGATGAGGTCTTGAAATGTCGGGAGCTGGATCTTGTCGCCCCTCGACAATTGAAGTAGGTCTGAAAACCACGCCTGTCTCGGCCAGGCTGGTGCTATCAATATGATCCGGCACGGTTCCAATCTCATCTTGCGCAGGATTCGCGGTATCAACGGGAACGGAGGGAACGCGTAGGCAAACCTTCCTGTCCAGTCCATGAGGAATGCATTTCCCTTGGAGCCCTGTTGATGGTACCTGGACGCAAATTGAACGCACTTTGAGTTGTTTTGTGTTGCGAACAAATCTAATGTGGGAGTGCCCCACCTTTGAAACAAGATGCGAATCTGAGTGTCGTGTAGTTCCCACTCGTGCGTCGCATTGGGAGTGCGGCTCAGGGCGTCCGCCCGTGTGTTGAGGACTCCCTGTATATGCTGAACCTGAATTGAAATTCCGTTGGTTATGAGCCATTTCCAGATTCTTTGCGCCAATGTCGACAGCTGTTTGGATCTCGTTCCGCCCTGTTTTAGCAGGTAAAACATGGTTGTGGTGCTGTCCGTTTGGATAAGTACTGACGATTGGCGTATTCTGGGAAGGAATGCTTGAAGCCCTAGGAACACCGCTTTGAGCTCCAACATGTTTATGTGAAGCTGAGCTTCCCAATCTGACCAAAGGCCCTGAATTTCCAGCTCCTGAAGATGCGCACCCCATCCTTTCAGCGAAGCGTCCGTTGTCATCACGAAGTCGTGATCTCGAGGAATAAAGCTCAAGCCTTGGTCCAAGTTCTTTTGAATCTTCCACCATGACATGGCCACCTTCATATGGTTCGTGATGGTAATGCGATCCTCGAAGGTTCCTCTGGCCTGGACCCACTGCTCGTCCAGTAGTTCCTGCAAAGGCCTCATTCGAAGACGACAGTTTGGTACCAGTGGGATGCAGGATGATATCATCCCCAACATGGACTTGTATATCCTTACGGAAGTGGACCTTTTTGCTTGAAGTGATGCCGTTAGCCCCATGATCTTTCTCATTCGGTCTTTGGAAGGATAGGCTTTCCCTGCTCTGGTGCATATCCATGCCCCCAGGAACTGGATGCCTTGGGCTGGAGTCAGCGAGGATTTCTCTAAGTTGGTCCTGAGGCCCAAGCGCTGAAACAGCCGGATGCAGCTCTGAAGAGATCTTGCTGCGTCCTTGACCTGTCACCAACCAGTCGTCCAGATATGGGTAAATGTAATGCCCTTGCAGTCTTAAGTGGGCCGCCACCGGGGCCATGCATTTGGTGAATACCCTCGGGGCTGATTTGAGTCCGAATGGCAGGACTTTGAACTGGAAATGGCGACTCTCCACAACAAATCTTAAATACTTCCTGTGCTTCCGATGAATGGGAATATGGAAGTACGCATCCATGAGATCCAAGGACGCCATGTAGTCTTTTTCCTTTATCATGAGTAGGATCTCTTGCAACGATAACATTCTGAAGGGTATCTTTTTTATGTATTGATTGAGATCCCTCAAGTCCAATACCTGTCTCCATTTCCGGGTTTGTTTCTTTTTGATGAGGAAGAAATGCGAATAGAAGCCTCTCCCTCTGAGATGTTGCGGCACTTCCTCTATGGCTCCCTTTTGCAGAAGCGAGTGTACTTCTTTCTGCATTTCCTGGCGATGTTGGTTGAGCCTGAGTACTGGGGGTGATCCGGTGGTATTTCCACAAATTCCAGAGTGTGGCCCCTGCTTATGACATCTAGAACCCATTGGTCCGATGTTATGGACATCCAGTTGGTGTAATATTGAGACAGATAGTGGTCGTTTTCCGGGATCTGTTGTGTGGGGAGCGCCGACCTGAAATCATTGACGTCTATTAGACTGCTGAGTTTTCCCCCTGGCGTTTGGTTTACCTCTGGACTGTTGTTGGTAAGAGGTGTTGGAGGACCTGAACTGGTTGTTAGTATTATACTGTCGATATCCCTGTTGATTATACGGTTGATATCGGTTGGACTGAAAAGAGGGTCTTTGATTAAATTGACCTCTTGCACCCCTCTTTCGAAAGGACTGAAACCTTCCCTGCTGAAGAGATCCCAGTGCTCTAGCTGTATCCGTGTCCGACTTTATGCCTTGCAACGCCTCATCGATATGCTTCCCAAATAAATTTTCACCGTCAAATGGCATATCGACAATTTTCGCCTGCACCTCTGGACGAAAAGAAGTCGCCTTGAGCCAGCCCTGCCTGCGAAGCGAAACCGCTCCAGCCATTTGCCTGAAGGCCATAGACGAGACATCCATGGCGATGTCGATAGATTCGGCAGCAGATTTAGCTCCTTCTTTGAGGAGGGCTGCCGCTTCCTCCTTTCTATCTTCCGGAAGTGCAGAAGGTATGGGTGCCAGATCGGACCATATTTGTCTGTTGTAACGGCCAAGCAGTGCCATAGCATTTGCCGCTTTAATGGTAGAGGCTGCCATGACCGCAAACCTCTTACCTGCCCCATCCATTCTCCTTCCTTCCTTGTCTGGTGGCACTAGGGAAGTAGCCACCGGGTTTTTTGAATTTCTTTGCGCCGCCTGCGTCACCACTGATTCCGGCCTGGGGTGCCCAATGAGGCAGGCTGCTGTGGACTCTGGTGCTCTGTACTTTTTTTCAATTCGGGGAACTGAAACCGCTATAGACGCCGGTGTTTTCAGAATTTTTAGGCCCTCCTCCCAGATGTGAGGGATAATCGGAATTGAGCGAAGCGATCTTTTGTTATCATCTTTGAAATCGTACAAGAAACAATCCGTCTCTTGCACTTCCACATCCAGATTGAATCTCTTGGCCGCTCTTTCCATGATATCATGGAAACCTCCGATGTCTTGAGGTGGAGAGGTAGACGGTAGTGGGACAGGTGACGAAGCTGATGGTAAAATGTATTCGTCCCATTCCCGGCCCGAAGCATCGTGAACAAGCTCTCCTTCTTCAGGCTGTTCATCTTCGTCGGATTCAGTTAGGTCATCCCTTATAGTGACCACCTGCGGTGATCTCACCCCTTGCTCTTGTGAAGCAGGTGCTTTAGGCGTCTGCGAGGAAGGTGTCTGCGAAGCTGGTTGCGAGGAATTCGCCTCTGGGAAACGACGGTAGTAGTCGTTTAACATCAACCTAAGGTCGGACACAAGAGTGAGAGGTATTGAAACCGTCTCTTGACGTTCCGCCTCCTGTGAGTCCTCATGCTGCTCCTCCTCCTCATCATAACCACCAGATTCCTGAAATGACTCATATCTGGAAGATTGGGGTCTGTCCCTGAAGGAATATACTTCCTCCTCGTCCGTGTCTTGACTCTTTATCTGAAGCTGAGAAGGACTGTAGGCGGCACCTGAGGACTCTTCTCCATCTGAGTCCTGCTCCAGCAATGAGGATGGTGGCAAAGGAGAAATCTTTGTCCATGAGGTGAACTCCGCAGATTTACTGATAGTAGCCGAACCCCTGGTCGACTGAAAAGACCGGATCGAGATCATGGTCTTCGACTGCGGTGATTTGAATGCTTTTGTAGATGATAGCACGATTTTCGTCGACGGCGCCGTCGACGGAACCATCGTCGACGAAACCATCGTCGACGGAACCATCGTCGACGGAACCATCGTCGACGGGACCTTCGTCGACGGGACCTTCGTCGACGGGACCTTCGTCGACGAGACCTTCGTCGACGGGACCTTCGTCGACGGTACCTTCGTCGACGGAGCCTTCGTCGACGCGACCATCGTCGACGGGGCCCCCGTCGACATCCTCGACATCAAACCTGTCGTCGACGGAGTCGTCGTCGTCGACGGTCCTTTCGTCGACAGTGAAATTTTACTCGTCGATGTTGTTGTCGTCGACGTCGTAGCCGTCGACGTAGCTTTAGATCCTATCGTCGATGAAGCTGTCGTCGTCGACGAAGTCGTCGTCGACGGTGAAGTCGTCGATGGAGCTGAAGTCTTCACCACAGGTTTTGGAGCAGAAGCTAGGGAGCTGGTCGAAGGTGCAGACCCAGGCCCTTTAAGACTTGACTGCTTTTCCAGAGGAGTAATAGGAAGAGATTAGGTTGATTTCTCCTTAGATTTACTCCTTTTAGACTCTACTCTCTCCACAGAAACAGAGGCCTTTCTTTTCTTGGGAGTTGAATGAGAAGATTCCTCCTCAGAGTCTGAGCCTGATGTGGCCTTCTTCTTCTGAAGCCATAACAGTAATCTAGCCTCTCTGTCTCTTTTAGTTTTGTCAGAAAATTTTCTACAGAGTTTACAGTCTTTCACCAAGTGTTTAGGATAGAGACAGTAAAGGCAGTCCTCATGTGGGTCCTCAGAGAAAAGTCTGGCCTTCCCACAGGACCTGCAAGGCCTGAACAGCCTCTTTTTAGAGCTTTCAGCCATCATGAGGAAACATAAGTACACACAATACCTTAATCCAGCAGATAGAAAATAAGATTCCAAAGGGTCAAAAGTTCACACAGGAACAGAAAACTGAGCAGAGCTCAGGGAGACTCCTTTCTCACACGAAGGCGGTTGGAAATCTGAGGCAGGAAGCTTCTGCTGGGGAGTGTGAGGGCAGGGCAGCAATGCTGATTGGCTGGCTTTTGGACCAAACAAAGAAATGGTCTGGCTACCAAATAATACAGCCCCTATGGGGATTTTCTATGCAGTTTTTCTTCTCTATGATACTGCTTGGTCATTCTGTTACCGTGAGACTCCCACCATGACGACGGGGAAGATACAAGCATGTGAATCTATGAAAGATGTAATACTGGAGAACGCACTGAAGGAAACCCCAAACAGGAGCAACCGTGAAGCGCAGGGACCCGAGACCGCCCACAGACCCAGGGCTGGGCGGCCAGCATCCCCGGGCACCCACAAGGGGAAGCCGGGGCAGAAAAACCAATCCGGCACCCATAGAGGCAGAACAAGAGCCGATATGGCCGGAGCCAGTAGAAAGCAACTCAGGGAAAAAGATAAAATAATTCACCCCACAAAAATGAAAAAAAAGGCACCACATCGGGACACCCTCGAAAATACAGGCAGGCCAACGGCCAGTGTAAGCCGGAACCACCAAAGGTACAAGACAAACCAACGAGCCACAGCACAGCGGAGGAAGGACAGCACAACAGTGCCAAGACAACCCGGGTGAACCCCACAAACACCCCAGTGAAACAGGGGAGAAAGACAGCCCAGGAGGGCAGCAGAAAGCCCCCACAGGGTCGGAGCCAAGGAACGTGCGACAGAAACCCGAACAACCAAGCCATGCCGATCGGGGCCAAACGCCCACCCCAAGGAAGGTAAGGTCCCCAGGAACCGGGAAGGGGGAAGAACAGAAAAAACCAGAGGGGCAAGAAGGAAATGCCGAAGCACAAGACATGGATCCCACCAGATAGACACCCCCAAGGTGCAAACCAGTCCAGATCCGGCAACTACCCAGAGCAGATGAGTACGGCCATGGGGCCCAGGAATACCAAGAGAGATCTGGAGAGCAGAACCCCGCCCATGTAGCCCGACGGACGACCGAGCCAAACCCCATGGTGGCACGAGGCCAAACAGGAAGGCGCAGCACAAAGAAAAAAGGGCTGCAGCCGCCACTCAGAAGAAAAAATATATAAATACCACCGCCAAAGCCGGAAAGGCCAGACCGGCCCAAAGGCCAGAGACCTGCCGGCGGGGAGGAAAACGGCCAGAGCAGGCAAGCACCCAACCAGGTACCAACCAGGCCCGACCATGCTGCATAGTATCCACGGGTCCACCCGGGACCCCCAGAGGACGCCAGTCCGGGACAGACGCAGCAACACCACAGAGAGCCTCCCACAGGACTAACACCAAAAACCCGAAAGGGAAGGAAATGAATCAGGGACAAACACAGCAAGCACAAGGAAGCCATGGCCCAGTGACACAACCCACATCAGGACAGGAAGAAAAAACCCAGCCCAAAAAGGACGAAAACCAAGCCCATCCCGCACCAAGATGGCCAATGAGGCAGAGCTGGCAAGGAAATATACCGATAACCACAAACCACATGTAAAGCGCACAACCACCCGGAAGGGAGTCAAGGCGCAGGGGGCCGTAACGGAAACTGAGCAAGTCATCTAGGCAAAAAAAAATCATACAGTACAGGATACCCTGACAGGATGCGAACCCATTGTCGACGGAGAGCCGGAAACCCCAGAATCAACACAGAGCCAAAGGCCTACGGACACTGGCACACTGGAAGCACACGGCGATCCAGTGAAAAAAACAGATACATGGAACAACAGATGCCTATTGCCACCCAACGTAACACAACTCATGGAAGCCAACAACTCCCATCCAGGGACCAACCAGGACCATGCGCAACAACTGAGATCGGACAAAATCAGGCGCCTATAGGGAGGTATGGCCGCAGGCCCATCGACCCAGAAAAGGACGAAGGAGCCGCCGAGTGTAAAACCAGGGATCATACACAGAGTCCCGGAGTGGATACAACAATCCAGTAAGCCATCAAGCCAAGAGCACAAGCACAATGAGCCAGAACATGCGTCCGGAAGACCAGGAGCGAACCAGTTTTAGAGGGAAACCCGAACAGCCGGAAGAGGAGCGCCAATGACCCATAACAGAACAAGGGAGACCGTCCAAAGAAAAGGCCCCTCTCCCCCAGGCAACCCGCGAAAACATGGAGGGAAACCGGGATGCCAAACCGGGAGCAAAACATAAATTTCGAACATCCGAACTCCACATGGTAGCTGTACGCTCCCAGAAAATGTTGCCATGCTAATAACCAACATAGGATATAATGACGGCACGGGACGGCCGACGTAGGAATCGACGTACCGTGAGAGCCCACGCCACCCGAGGCACAAGACTTACCAGAGTGCTACAGCACCTAGGTCCCCGCCAAAAAGCACAAGACACACCACTGAGCAACAGCTCCATGGACAGTGAATAAAGCACAGGACAGACATAATAAATGTCGAACACCCCGGAAATGGTGCCGGAAGAAAACCAGACCTGAAGCCCCCACAGAAACATGGGTATACAGGCAAGCACCCACCTTCACCCGTAACAGACCCTCGACGAGCCTGGAAGGTATAAGATGGAAGATGACAAATGAGAAACAAAGAATATCTGCATGAGGAACAAGCTAGAAAGCGGGATGGCAAGGGGATTCCTGGCAGAGCCCACAACTACATCCAACAAAGCAGGTCATTGAAAATGACCGTGCTAACCTGCTGAATATACAACAGCCAAAGCGAAATGAATCACCAAAATCGTGTCTGCCGGGGTTCGAACAGTGAAACCTGCAGCCTGGAACCAGGCACCCCGGCCACTGAGCCACAACCAATCCACCGCAGATGCAGATCCCAAGAGAGAGGCTGAATAAAGCACAGGACAGCGGAGAGAACATGGCACAGTCACGAGGCCGAAACCGAATCAGCATTGACCACACAAGGCGTAGAACGAAACCCGGGCACCACTCAATACGCCACAAACCCGGCCAGAAAACATGAGAAAAAATAAAAAATCAGGGCATATGTGCATAACATGAACATGTAACGTCACCTGCGTGTTAAAAAATACTACAGCTGATTAGAAGCAAGGAACCTCTAAACAGTGCCGAAACCCAGGATTGAACCCGGGACCTTTAGATCATCAGTCTAACGCACTACCAACTGAGCTATCCCGGCCAGCTCCCGACAGCAGTGGCCAGACACGGAAAGCAGAGCGAGCCCTCAGGAGAAACAGCAAACTGGCCAAGCAAAAAGGAGGACAGATTCCCTAGCAAGGGCCGTAATCACACAGAGTATAAACACCTACACGCACCGAAAAGGAACCATAAAAAAAACACTCAGCAGCTCCAGGCGAGGCACAAACTCACCCACGGGAGTACACTGACCAACCGCAACCCGCCCGGGCAACAGCAGCAACCAGCTGGAGGAAGTCGACCCCGCCAAACCCGAAGGAAGACGGAGGCGCCCGGCCCCGCCCCCGGACCGAGGCGAGGGAAGCAAGGGGAAACGGAGGACGAAGCAGCACCCGGCCGCGCCCCAGACCCCCAAATACGAAAAGAAACAGGCGGGAGAAGAAATGAGCCCGGCCGCCCCAACGGAACACAGCCGGAGGCAGTTCCAAGGAAAAAAACGCCAATCCCCGCCGCCCAGGCAGCGCCGAGGATGGCAGGAGGTGAGTCAAACACACCCTGAGAGCAAGCGAGCACATCTCTGGCACCGGAGAGGGAACCGCACGCCTAGGACTTTAAAGCCTCCAACCCGTATTGCAGGATTCCCTGAAGCGGGCGTGCGGACAAATATAAGCCCCGTTTAGAGTGCGGCACTCGCACATTAAAAGACACGTTAAACGAATGGCAGACACTGGGGAGTACACAGGACGAGCCGTTATCAAAGACGGCAGCCCCGACCGCTATGTCATACTGTCTCCTACAATATACCAAACAATGTAGGGACACAGGGATTCAAACCGCAAACACGAGGCAAACATCCCTGCAGCGGAAGGAAGCCTGACATAGCAAGGCGAGTGGGAGAAGGGCACAAGCAGAGCCCCAAACCCCGCCCGCCCCCCCTAATGACCCCTGGCCCGCTAAAGCAGAGTCTAACCGGGCCCAAAAAGAGACCGGGGGAAGGAAGGGGGGAAAAGTCCAAAAGCACCAGAGTCCGCTAGCGCAGGACCACCGGCCAAGGACCCATGCTCCCGCTACAGCAGGAACCACTTACCTGAAGACGCATCCGGAGAGTAATGACGTGCAGAACAAAAAAAAACAGGCTGATGGGTTGGGCCGGCCTGCCTCTTATAGAGGTCCGGTGGTAATGGGTCGGCCATCTTGGGAAGGGATGGGAGGCATGGGAGGCTGACTTTTTGCTTTGGAGGGTTCTGGTGAGGAGCTGGAGCTCACTTTGTAAATCATGTGGCGAGGAAGACTAACGAGGAGGTAATCCTGATGGGAGTCAGAAGTGCTGGCCCCTCCTCCTTTTGGTGAGGCGATAAAAGACCGCCTTAACTATTGTGCATTGGGACCCTCTTACTCCGCTCAGCTATAGTGAAAAAAAAGGCTGATTTTCTGTTCCCCAAAAGACATGGATCTCTTACATTCAGGAAAACTACTTTGTTGATGTTTTAAATGTAACCTTGGAGGTCCAGCCCACCAATCTCCCCCGCTCACAAATTTGCAAACACACAGCTGCCTGCAGGCTAAAAATGACATTGAAGCTTCTTTTGCATCGAGATTGGTTTATGTATGCAAGCTTCTGTGTTTGCAAATAAATATGCAGGTGTCACAGTCCAAAAAGGCGTTACAATGCCAACAGATGACGCGCTTCACCTCGCCCTCAACCCATTCACATCCCCCAAAAAATACCATGATAGACAATGCTCATTATTTTACGGTGAAACTTGGAAAAAGATGTGTTTAAACCAAAATCGAGAAAGTGGCTTTGAGTAATATGATAACGTTGATTTTCACAGGCCGCCTATTGCACCAGTGCAGTGGGTGTGCGAGCAAGCACACACTCGAGCCAACACAAACACAGTAAGCCACAGTAGACATCTCAGTGACACACAGTACTCGGGGCAGGGGAAGGAGAAGACAGGGATAGGTCGTCATTGTCCTCGATAATCACCTTCAGCAGGTTGGCTGTTAACCCGCTCCACAGTCCTTGCACCCCTTGTGTCTTCACGATTTGCTTGAAGCAGTCGAGCACCCCGGTGAAGTGCACATCCACCCCTCCACAATGGGGCAGGCTGGGGCTCTGGGCCTGGAAGAGAAAGCACACGTTAGTGGAGCCTGGAAGCACAGGGGCCTGAGAGAGCCTGCAGACTGCACAGTGGTGACCTTTCATCAAACAATGCAAGGTGCTGGAGCCTGCAAGCTATGGTGGAATCTGCCTGCAATGCCCGGGAGACAGCCTTCTGCACTCCTCCCCAAACCCGTTCTTCTGGTTCGAAGGTAGCCCGGAGGAATACAGCGAGCTTGGGTACAGGCAGATTCAACAGGTTTCATCTTACAGTAAGGACATACCAAGGAGCAGCCAAAGCCGAGTCAACGGCGTGAGATATCAAAGGACTTTCAGCTTCCAATAAATTAGAAGCGTCGGTCACGTTGTCCTGACGCCAGGGGCGTAACGTGGTCAGTAAAAGTGGGTGGGTGTGAGCATCACATTTCCCATCCATCACGCTGGCATATGATGTTAAAATACATTATATGACAAGCAGGCCACATGAGAGGGGCGTAAGAGGCAGTGGAAAGTGAGAGAAATACGGATTAATAAGAGAACTAAATGAGAGAAAAACAATATTTTGTAATACCCGTAAGGGTCATGTTCGCGCTATACAAAACTTTATAAATAAATAAATAAAATAAACATTTTAGGGCTTTCAAAACAGAGATGAGAGTGTGTGTGTTTTTGTCTGTGTGTATGCAAACATCCCAGGTGAAATCCAACAGACATCTCACTATACCCGACTGAAAGCACCTGTACCCAACTATTCATCTGAAAATACATTTATTATGGGGGTGTAACACCCCAAACACCCCCACTACCCCAAAAGCTATGGCCCTGCCTAACACACTTTGTTGCACTTGTTGGGGAGAGGCGGATAGAGCTGTCGACCTTGAAGCTGGGAAACCAGGTTCGAGTCTCGGCAACGACGCTCAACATCCTGTGATTCTGGGCAAATCACGTAATCTTCCTGTGCCTAACAAAAATGAATGTGTCCGTCTGTAATGAAACTGGTGTTCACATAAAGCACTCTGATACCCAATGTCTCGGGGTCTAGTTCGCGCTATATAAAACTCTGTAAACTATAAATATATATTAGACATGCCAGGGTTGGGCTTTCCAACAAAGCAGCAAACGGCTGTGTGGGCAGGCACTTGACACCCTAAAATCTGACACGCCTAGTTTGTAAACATTTTAAACTTGATGACACCTTTTGGCACCGCTTCAAGAACAGGGATTTATTTCTGCAAGTCGGACTCAGTCGACGTTTTAAAATTATTCATCAATAAAGTGCGATTTAAAGCAAAACAGTTCTGTCAGGGCCTGAACGGCGATGTATATTTTTCATGTTAACTGATAGTAGTTTCGGTGTCTTAGTGAAAACCATGCAAGAGAAACAATATTCTTGGGTTCTGCTATGGGAGTTAATTTTTATGTGCCACATATATTGAAATACACTTTATGGTGCAATCACAGGTGACTGTAACCCACACGTGCCCCTCGACCCCCCACCCCCCCACAGACAGAATTCAAGTATTCCTGTCCCCGTCTACCTTTGAAGTCTCAATGCAACAAAAATTGTCATTTAGAGTTGGTGGTGGCGTAAAAACCAACCAGCGCAGGAGGTACTTACATCTGCTTTTGTACTGGCTCTTATTTTCAGCAGAGCATCTGGTGTTCTCGCCCACCATCTGCGCTCACACCTACCCGCAACTTTCAGCTAGTGGTCAGCGTGAGCACACATCGATGAAAATAAAGAAATAGAACATGCAAATAGTACCTGAAACAACATCCACGTGTGAAAACTAGATGGAAAAACTCAGGAACCATCACATACATAAATTGAGCAGTTTCGACTGTTGCACCCGACTTTACGTAAAACAGGGCACAAGATGTGGGAGGACTAACCAATTTAGGCAGTATGCGCATGACATCAGAGGGTGTGACATGGCATGTGGCATCACAGGAAGTGGCATCACAACCCATGACCTCACAAGAAGTGACATTACAAGAAGTGACATCAGATCCTAAGACCTCACACATATGTTTAGCAAGTCTATCATGAGTACATTTGAGCGCATTACAATATATAACAAATGAGATTTTGTGTAAGGGTTGTGCCAAAAAAGTGAACCAACCCCAACGGAAAATCTATACCTCAACTTATACAAATATTTTTTTAAACCCTGCCACAAAGAAATTGACAACAAGGAGAAAGTGGCAGTAAATCTGTTATGCTTTATTTTTTGTAAAGTCCCTATTTAAAAATGTCTTTGGCAGTCAGGTAAGGCACATGCAGCAAGGATCTTTGTGTGGCAACTATCACATAAGAATAATAACCGAGCTCGGCGGTGATGGGTAGGTGATTACGCCGTAACACAGGAAGCTAGAGCCATACCTATAGGTTCTTCCCTGATGTTAACAACCGCCGAACACTCATGTGGCACATAACTCCTGACCTATAGGCATAGGACAATATTACAGAGGTAACCAACACCCATAATTTAGGTTTTTACACTTGACACTCGCATGTGGATGAATGAATGAATAGAATTTTTCTATAATTTCCACACCTGTGAGGTCCTAATGAATCGCGGGTAATATCCTGATGCGAGAAACATGTTGACCATTTTTCTTTTCTAATCTCAACTAGGGCCAACATACCTAATTAGTTGGCACCCAGTGAGTTAGCTTCACGTTTTTAACCGTAGCGGGAGACCCCCAGAATAAAGGAGTTTTGGTACTCCCTACTACATTTTAATTCACCTTCGAGGCTATCTGCTCCATTACCCACATACTCGCACTTCACCATAAGGCAGTTGGATACAAAAGATCTCCGCCAAAGAGCCCCTCTTTGAGGTGAGCCCGTCGGGGATTGCACCGCCTCCCCGACGAGGAGCAATGCCAATGATGAAGCATGACACCCATTCGGGTGTGTGAGGCAAATACATCCAACAAAATGGATGCCCAAGGGTGTGATATCTACACCCCCGGTCACGCCAAATGCACATAATTTCTTCACTCAGGAACGGTTCAGCTACCCAATTTGTTTTTCTATGCTTGTTGAGGGCACTAGCTGACACTGGACCTTCCACTTTATTTAGTGGTAAAGAGTGCCCCATTGATCGATTGATCACCCTCCCCTTCTTTGAATACTACTAAGATAACTATGGAGGTTAACATATTTGTTGGACAGATCTGTGTTTTGTCTAGTTCCAGTTTTGAATCAAAGTAGCACTGAGGGTTAATATGTCTCCTGCAAAGCACATTATGCAACGCGCAGATGACAGATTTCTATTTTATGTAAATTGGTAAATGGGTTACTGCTTTTAACACAGATACTTTTGTTACTTGCAGTTCATAAATTGTCATCCTTCTCATATATATAAATATTTTTTTAACTTATTTGTATTGCTACGTTGCACAGAGATCACATTACATGCTCACCCTATTTGGGACAATGTATCTTTGGTAGGCTATTGTTAACATGTTATATCTTGGCAATCCATCAGTAGTTTCATTACTGGGCATATGGCTATTACAGTGTTTAAATGACTTTCCACATAGGAGTAAGGAGTGCAACAATACTTATCGGAATAGAACCAAGTCCTGTGCACACGTATACGGGTGAGGGTTTCAGTGTAAAAACCAAATCAACAAATGTTATCTTGTTGAAAAAAATGCAGGTCGACATCAGGAATAGTATTAGTGGGATTTATATATCAATCCAGATCAATACAGAAAACAAAGACCAGCCGACACGTGTTTCGTCACAACGTGATACAATTGTGACTCTTCAGGGCTGGGAAGCACACAAAGCATGAAAAAATATAAACAAAGGGAGCCATAGAAAGTGCATGAAACAAAACAGCAAAAAGCCAAACTCAAAACCATTGTTGTAATG
Organism: Lissotriton vulgaris; assembly: GCF_964263255.1. Taxonomy (NCBI): domain Eukaryota; kingdom Metazoa; phylum Chordata; class Amphibia; order Caudata; family Salamandridae; genus Lissotriton; species Lissotriton vulgaris. Next base: position 347,041 of record NW_028253252.1, read on the forward strand.
GGTGAAAACAAACAAAACATCTTGGAGCAAGTGGATACCCTATGTAGTATTAACACGAAAAATTGGAGATAATAAAAAGAAAGGAACCTTGGCAGCTATAAGTGGCGGAAACCCATCTCGTAGGTAATATATATAAATCATCTAGGGCAGAGCTATTGGGAATCAAATATTCTGTTACCTGATGGTTGATGAAATACCTGCTTCTGCCCTTCGATAAAGGCTATTGTTTACATGTGGAGGGCGGGGTTCTCCACTCTCTGGTTTGGCATGGGGGTGATGTGGTTTGACGTCTGTGTTGAGCCCTCCTCCCTTCCATTCTAGTCTGCCATTGAGTGCAGTCCCTCCAGCATGAGCCCCATTCTTCCAGATCCTGCTCTGCATTCTCGTCCCTAAGCACCTCTCTCAGGCAGCACTCCTCAGCCACATCCTACTCTCACATGTCTGCCCTCCATCTGTCTATGCTAGGTGGGGTGGTGTGAGTCCAATGTATTGCACTATGACATTTAGCCAGAACCAGGCCTAGAAGTGCAATTTTTTTTTGATAAACACATTTTATTGATTTTTAACAAAGTACCAGCAAATCGGCAAGATGTCACGATAACAGAAGGATGCATGTAGCAATCTGGATGAGCCAAGGTTAATTACATACAGTAACAAAAGGACCATTTCGGAACATCCCCTACAAGACTATTGCCCCCAACCACTACGGTACTTCTTAAGGCAGCCACGCGCTGCATACATTGTTCCCTCCTGCGTGGTGCACCAGTCAACCCCAGCCCGCCATTTCCCCATAGTGGGAGGGTCAGGACTTTTCCAGACAGAAGCTATGTCCCTCTTCGCCACCACCATCGCTGTAGTGTAAAATACTTTTTCATTCCTGGACTCATCCACCCCGTAAGTGATACCCAAAATCGCATGCTTCGGGTCGTGCGGGATTTCCCACCCCAGTACCTCAGTAAGCACCTCCTCAATGTCCCCCCAGAACCCCGCCAAGCGTGGGCACAACCATACCATATGGAAAAAGTCAGCTGGCTCGTGACCAAATCTTGTGCAGGCGGAGGTCGGTTGTAACCCCGCGCGGTGCAAGCGTGCTGGTGTCAAATAGGCGATTCAGAAAAGGGGACTGGTTTAGAGTGGTCTGCTTAATTCAGACACTCTGTTCATCACCACCCCCTTTTCTGAATCGTTTTTGGCCACTATAGGTGTGGCAGGGTATACTCAGACATGAGTCCCTTGCTCACTGCACCATCAGGATTCAAGCAAGCCGGGCCGACGACGGCTGAAATGCCAGAAACCGGTCCCCGGAAGCTTGTCTCCTTTCCGGTGAAGAATTGGCTTGGTAGTTTGGTCTGCCCTGTTCCCATGATGCACTGGGCCAGGGACAGACTAATTTGCATATAGCCAGGTTCTGAGCTGGGATGGTGCAGTGAGCTAAATAACGGTGATGGATCAAGCCCTGATCTTTGGACTGGGTAAGAGTGGTCTGCTTAATTCAGACACTCTGTTCATCACCACCCCCCCTTTTCCGAATCGGTGTCAAATAGGCGGCATGTAGGAAGTAAAACTGTATCATACGCAATCTGGCAGAGGCTGTGACCGTCCTAGGCGCCATAAGGGCATCGCGTCAGTCTTCCTCCTCCAGGGAGTCCACCCATTCCTCCCACTGGGTCCGCAGCCGATCAAGTGAGGTGGAAGTATTGTTAATGAGTGTCCGGTAGATGCGGGAGATACCTCCCCTCCCCAGGTCCCCCAGTAGGATTTGCGCCTCAGGCGGGCTGTGGTCCGGGAGACGTGTACCAGTCGTGAGTTGCATCTGAAGGGCGTGGCCCAGCTGTAAGTATCTGTAAAACTGCGAGTGATGCAGAGAGTATCGAGCCTAAAGATCGCGAAAGGAGACCATGTGGTCACCCACCCAGACGTCACCCAGCTGAGAAATACCTATGAGGTCCCACGACCGGAAACCCTGTAGCTCATTGACTTCCCTGAGCAACGTACCTTGCCACAAGGGTGTACATTGTGTCAGTGTGCAAGTCCATTGGTGTGGCGGAGCGCAGCCCACCAGGCCAGGAACACAGAACGCGTCACTTCCGGCAGATGAGACGGGACAGGCGCCCCATACATCATCGATAGGAGGTTGGACAAGCCAAACTCACTGAGTTCCAACCTGTAGGCCGGATTAGACCATCCCCCATTAAACCAGTCATGTGGCGTAAGCAAACGCGTGGCCAGGTAATAGAGGTATAAATGGGTCATCCCTAACACCCCATCAAAAGAAAGGATCTGGCAGACGCCCAGAGCCAATCGGGACCTGCCCTTCACCCAAAGGAATCTGGAAGCTAGGCTGTCAAGCTTGCGGAACCATGCTCTCGGAAAATTGCGGGGAGTGTTCTGAAGCATGTAGAGGAACCGGGGGAGAATCATCATTTTAAAAAGCGCGATTCTTCCCATGGGGTTCAGGGGCAATGGTTGCCATTTCGACAGGTCTGCCTTGGCCCGCTTCACCAGGGGAGTGACATTGAGAGCCCAGCTGAGTTCCGGGCGTAGGGTCACCCAGATCCCTAGATTCTTGAAGGACTGGTAGCGGAGCGGTATGGTGGACTACCACTCGAAGCATTCTCTGGAGATGTGAAGGGGGACCAAGACCGATTTATCCGGATTAAGCTGGAGGCCGGAGGCTTGTTGCAGGGTCCGCCAAGTAAATCAGGCCAACGTCCGCGTAGAGGGTGATTTTGTCTGCTTCTGTATCGGGCCACTCCCAGCTCCGTACCTGTCGACTAGAGCGAATCAGGGCTGCCAGGGGCTCCATCACCAGAGTGAAAAGCAGGGGAGAGAGGGGGCAGCCCTGCCTCGAGCCCCTGCAGACATGGAAGGTTTCAGATATAACCCTGTTCACCAAGACACGCACCCTCGGACGAGCATACAGCACACGGATGAAACCCAGAAAGCGGGGTCCAAAATCCAACTCCACCAGGAGATCATCTTAAAAACCCCAATCCACGGAATCAAAGGCCTTCTCAAAATCTACCAGAAGGAGTGCGAGGTAGGGGGTGATTAAGTTGCGATGGGCCAGGGAGGAGTGAAGCCTCTGCAAGCAATGTTGGGTACCACGTGATGGCATGAACCCGCATTGATCAGGATGGACCAACGTGTGTAAATGGGGTTTGAGGGGCTGAGCAGGATCTTGGCATACAGTTTCAGCTCTGTATTAATGAGGGAGATGGGACGGTAGTCCGCGCACTGAGGCGAGGGCGGCTGGGATTTAGGGAGGACCACAACAGTCGCCACATCCGTCTCTGACGGAAAGGAACCCTTCTCCACCGCCTCATTGAATAGCTAGGCAAGGTGCGGGGTCAACGTCTCGCGGAACTGGGCATAATATTCCTGGGGAGGCCATCCGGTCCCGGCGTCTTGCCGGACGACACAAGAGTAATCGCTTCCCCAATCTCCTCACGAGTGATGGGGAGGTCCAGGTCCTCTTGAACGACCGAGTCTAAATGAGGAAGTCGACTGTCTCCCACTCGCAAAATGTCTGTGAGAGACAGGGAGGGAGCGCGGGCCTCGTAAAGCTGGTGATAGTACGAGCAAATGCCTGGGCCATGTCGGCTGAGGAATTACACACCAAACTGTCCCGATCTATGATTTCGGGGATTATACGGTTCGCTCTGGGGTAGGTGGCTAGTCGATGGAGGAGGGAACCGTTCTTGTCTCCCCAACCATATACCCTAGCGATAGAGAAGCGCCAGAAGAGTTTAGCCGCGTCCATCGACAACTGTTGAATCTCTTCGCGTATGTGAGCAAGGAGTCTCACTTCTGAGGTTTCAGGGTTCTGGGCGGTGGACCACTCAAGGCGTAGGGCCTGTGCCTCATGGGAGGTGAGCTGGTTCAACTGCAACCTCCGCTGAATTTTGAGTTGCCCCTTAGCGACTCCGCGGATTGTGGCTTTGCCAGCCTCCCACAGGACACCCGGCGACAACACCGACCCTTCATTTGTCTGAAAATAGTGTTGGAGTTCCCGCCCTACCACTGTCGGGAATTCCTCGTCTTGGAGGAACCAAGCGTTCAGTCTCCAAGTCTGATGCTGTGAGGCAGGAGGAGCCCCCACAGTGAGCATCACCGGAGAATGGTCAGATATACCCGGTGGGAGAATAACAGAAGTGCAAATTTGTATTGCATGTGAGTCCCCTTTTTTAGTGTTCGAAGTACACCTAGTGAGCACTGTTTGATGGACACCTCTACTCGCCCTGCCGTAGTTGTACGGAGTGCCTGGATCGCTTATTGCCAACATGGTTGTAGACGGATACCGTTCCAGGCCATATAAATAAATGTGGTGAGGTCCGTACCACATCTGGGGCATGCCGAATATTGCCCAGGAGTGAAACGTGCCAATCTCAGAGGTGTCAGGTAAGTGCAGTGTAGGTAGTAGAACTGAGTAAGTTTGAACCGTGCCTTGCTGGCTACTTCGCAGGCCTGTGCAAACACCCCTGTCCATTCACCCTCAGTGAGCTGAGATGGTAAGTCCGCTATCCATCTATCTCTTACTATGTATGTATCAACCATGTGATCTTCTTTCAGAGCTTTATATATATATATATTCATGGACTTTCCTCCTTCGTGTGCGGTACTTACCAGAATCCTGCTGCTGCATTCTGGTACCTGTAGGCGCTGGGGCTCTAGATGACCACAGGAAGTATATGCACATGACATTTTCGAGGGGGGAGTGGCTGCAGTCCGCGAATGAGGAGAAGGCTGTACACTTTAACCTTCACTCAATCCCCTCCTTCGAAACATTTTCCACCCGGCGCTGAAGAGGCAGACATCGCCGAAATGCATCCGCCATCATGGGTGTCAGAATTTCCTCTGTGTGGGCAGTCCATTAAAGCGCTTCCATTAAACCTCCTCAAGTGTGGCCTTTCCTCTTTCTTCGAAGGAGCCTGTTTGTGATTCATTCAGCGCGGTCACCAGCGACGCGCACCGAAGGCTCCCGCTTCTCCAAGAGGCTCTGTGTTTGCTGGATACTGCCTGCAGTTACCTCTACTCCGGGATACCGGAATTTACAGAGTTCGCCACAAACCCATTGGAAGAAGTACGACGGTGATGATGCCACTGTGCAGCACGTCGGACCTGGTATTCACCGGGTCCCCGCCAGAAAGGATTCCAATGACTAGTGGTTGAAGCGGATTGGGGACTTAAGGAAGCGCCACTGCCCAGTTGTGTTTTGTACTTTGTGGGGGCTATTCACGGACATTGCAGCTTCATGGACTTTCCTCCTTCGTGTGCGGTACTTACCAGAATCCTGCTGCTGCATTCTGGTACCTGTAGGCGCTGGGGCTCTAGATGACCACAGGAAGTATATGCACGTGACATTTTCGAGGGGGGAGTGGCTGCAGTTCGCGAATGAGGAGAAGGCTGGACACTTTAACCTTCACTCAATCCCCTCCTTCAAAACATTTTCCACCCGGCGCTGAAGAGGCAGACATCGCCGAAATGCATCCACCATCATGGGTGTCAGAATTTCCTCTGTGTGGGCAGTCCATTAAAGCGCTTCCATTAAACCTCCTCAAGTGTGGCCTTTCCTCTTTCTTCGAAGGAGCCTGTTTGTGATTCATTCACCGCGGTCACCAGCGACGCGCACAGAAGGCTCCCGCTTCTCCAAGAGGCTCTGTGTTTGCTGGATACTGCCTGCAGCTACCTCTACTCCGGGATACCGGAATTTACAGAGTTCGCCACAAACCCATTGGAAGAAGTACGACGGTGATGATGCCACTGTGCAGCACGTCGGACCTGGTATTCACCGGGTCCCCGCCAGAAAGGATTCCAATGACTAGTGGTTGAAGCGGATTGGGGACTTAAGGAAGCGCCACTGCCCAGTTGTGTTTTGTACTTTGTGGGGGCTATTCACGGACATTGCAGCTTCATGGACTTTCCTCCTTCGTGTGCGGTACTTACCAGAATCCTGCTGCTGCATTCTGGTACCTGTAGGCCCTGGGGCTCTAGATGACCACAGGAAGTATATGCACGTGACATTTTCGAGGGGGGAGTGGCTGCAGTCCGCGAATGAGGAGAAGGCTGGACACTTTAACCTTCACTCAATCCCCTCCTTCAAAACATTTTCCACCCGGCGCTGAAGAGGCAGACATCGCCGAAATGCATCCGCCATCATGGGTGTCAGAATTTCCTCTGTGTGGGCAGTCCATTAAAGCGCTTCCATTAAACCTCCTCAAGTGTGGCCTTTCCTCTTTCTTCGAAGGAGCCCGTTTGTGATATATATATATATTACCTACTGGCGGTCGCCAGTAGGTATATATAGTTAGGATTTTTTCCCTATGGGATTTCTGAAAATTCTATGTCTAATAACTCTGGCGTTTGTGGACGGAATTGGCTGAAATTTTCAGGAAAATGGCACATTTTGTTTCTGAGCAGCTCCTGGAAATTTGGGGGGGTTTTGGCAAGGGGGGGCTGAGATAAAAGGGGGGTCCCAAAACGCGTTTTTCCCATGTTAATTTCCATAGGGCGGTTGGACTCACTTTTAGCTCGAACGGCTGAATGGATTTACACGAAACTTGGCAAAATTGTAGGGACTGTTAGCCCGATGTGCCTTTGCTGGGTCTCAATATATGTGCTTCAGTGGATTTTGAGAAATTAACGTTTAAAACAAGATATATATCTGTAACAGCGCTCCGGGTAGCGCTCCGGTTCGCGAACTTTTCGCGTATCGGAACTTTGCGAAGCGAAGCTGATTGGCTCTCCGGTGTCTGTCAACATTCTAAACAGTCCGGAGCGGCCGCCATCTTGTCTCTCGGTAGGATCGAGAGACAAGAGGAGGCCAAAACAAAGGGGGAAATGAAGGAAAGGGGGCAAGGTAGACCCCTTCTGACCCCCTAGGATTGATGAGGGGGATATTATAGAGCCACGCGGGGCCCAAAAAAAAAAAAAAAAAATTCGATTTTTTCGCCGTAGAGACGCATCTTGGTACGCGAACCGGGCAGCTAACCGGGCAGCTAACCGGCAGTGTAACGGGAGTCTGAGGAGTAGCTGATTGGCTGTCAACATTGTAAACAGTCCGGAGCGGCCGCCATCTTGTCTCTCGGTAGGATCGAGAGACAAGAGGAGACCAAAACAAAGGGGGAAATGAAGGAAAGAGGGCAAGGTAGACCCCTTCTGACCCCATAGGATTGATGAGGGGGATATTATAAAGCCACGCGGGGCCAAAAAAAAAAAAATCCGATTTTTTCGCCGTGGAGACGCGTCTTGGTACGCGAACCGGGCAGCTAACCGGGCAGCTAACCGGGAAGCTAACCGGCAGTGTAACGGGAGTCTGAGGAGAAGCTGATTGGCTGTTATCATTGTAAACAGTCTGGAGCGGCCGCCATCTTGTCTCTCTGTGGGATCGAGAGACAAGAGGTGGAAAAAAAAAAGGTGTAAATGAATGAAAGGGGTAAGGCAGACCCCTCCTGAACCCCTAGGATTGATGAGGGGGCTATTAAAGTTCCCTGCGGGGCAAAAGAAAAAAAAAATTGCGATTTTTCGCGGTAAAGGTGCTTCCTGGTACGTTAACCGGGCAGCTAACCGGCAGCGTAAAGGGAGTCCGACATATTGTGTTTTTTTGAACGTTTGTGATATGTGCACGTGTGGATTTTGTCTAATTAAGGTTAAAAAATATATATATATATCTTTAAGCGTGTTCTGGCGCGCTTACGTTTTGGGTTTGGTTTGCGCTGCAGAGACGATACGTCACGGTTATGCGATGCATCATGAGGCGTCTCACGGGCTACGTGATACGTCACTTAATAAAGAATATATTTTACAGCTATAGATATTAGCTTTTAAAAAACCAATGAAATTCACAGAAAAAACCATAGGTTATAGACCATATATAGTTAGGAATTTGCATTTACAAAACCTTGAAAATTCACTGAAAAAACCACAGGTTATAGACCATATATAGTTAGGGATTAGCATTTAAAAAACCTTATTTTATTTGCACAAAACCATTGAAATTCCATATATAGTTAGTTGCACTAACTATATATCGCGGACCTGCAATCCACTGCTAATGATGTCACATATTACATCATTCATGACATGGTCAGTGACATCACTGATGACATCACTGATGACATCTCAAATGACATCACTGATGACATCACTGATGACATCTCAAATGACATCACTGATGACATCACTGATGACATCACTGACATCTCATTTGACATTACTGATTACATCACTGATGATATCATTTATGTGATAATACATCTTCAGACTCTAATATAACCTTAGATACACTCAGTGTAAACAGGCACTCACAGACTGTCACACATCCATGGAGTTACTCACACACCTAGTCAGTCATGCAAAGAATCAATCACATCTCCATTTCCTCAACTATACAGTTATACACACCTTACTTATTCAAACATATAGTAACACATATTTACTCTCTTATACAATCCTTGATACAAGTTCACAATGATTCATACAGCCACTCACACATTCACTGGCTCTTATGTTCAGTTATTTATATATGTCAACTCTCACATGGAGTGTGTTTTACATATGTACTTACTTTGACATGTAGCACTGAGATATCCATTCACTCACCAATATACTCATGCACACAGTCAACTGTCCATACAGCTGTTTCTACATGCACTTTTGAACCCATACACCTAGGGAATCAACTGCTCACACATCTATGCACAGAGTTATACACCTCCCAGCCACCCACACACATACTCAGTCTCCCATACAAATACTTGGGCAACCATTCAATAACCCATATAGTTACTGATATAGCTACTGATTTAAACATGCAGCAGTTTACAGAACAACATAAATAATGATTGCCAAATTAAGACACTTTAATCACTAACCCATACACTCAGTGAGACACATTTAATCATTCTCTCATACAGTCAGTCATGCACCTACTAAATCCTTCATCCAGACACTTATACATCCACTCATTCTTCAATATGTAAGACATATTTTAACTTTACAGAAACATACAGTCACTGGGTGTTGTCATCAGTGATGTCATCAGTGATGTCATTTGAGATGTCATCAGTGATGTCATCAGTGATGTCACTGACCATGTCATGAATGATGTAATATGTGACATCATTAGCAGTGGATTGCGGGTCCGCGATATATAGTTAGTGCAACTAACTATATATGGAATTTCAATGGTTTTGTGCAAATAAAATAAGGTTTTTTAAATGCTAATCCCTAACTATATATGGTCTATAACCTATGGTTTTTTCAGTGAATATATATATATATATATATATATATATATATATATATATATATTACCTACTGGCGGTCGCCAGTAGGTATATATAGTTAGGATTTTTTCCCTATGGGATTTTTGAAAATTCTATGCCTAATAACTTTGGCGTTTGTGGACGGAATTGGCTGAAGTTTTCAGGAAAATGGCACATTTTGTTTCTGAGCAGCTCCTGGAAATTTGGGGGGGGGGTCGTCAAGGGGGGGCCGAGAAAAAAGGGGGGTCCCAAAACACGTTTTTCCCATGTTAATTTCCATAGGGCGGTTGGACTCACTTTTAGCCCGAACGGCTGAATGGATTTCCACGAAACTTGGCAAAATTGTAGGGACTGTTAGCCCGATGTGCCTTTGCTAGGTCTCAATATATGTGCTTCAGTGGATTTTGAGAAATTAACGTTTAAATCAAGATATATATCTGTAACAGCGCTTCGGGCAGCGATCCGGTTCGCGTACTTTTCGCGTTTCGGAACTTTGCGCACGGAAAGCTGATTGGCTCTTCGGTGTCTGTCAACATTCTAAACAGTCCGGTGCGGCCGCCATCTTGTCTCTCAGTAGGATCGAGAGACAAGAGGAGGCCAAAACAAAGGGGGAAATTTCGATAAGGGGGCATAGTAGATCCTCCCTGACCCCCTAGGTTTTATGTGGAGGTTGTAAAAGGTCCCAGCAGGGCAAAAAAAAAAAAGAAAAAAAAAAATTATTTTTGCGTGGTGAGCGCCTAGTACGCGAACCGGGAAGCGTTCTGGGCAGCGTACAATAAGGATAAAAGAATGATAGACTTTTCTAATACTGTATGTTAATTATTTGTTGTTTTTGTTGTTTTTTTTGTTTTCTTTATTTTAAATTTTTTTTTTTATTTTGATTGTGTTTCATACTTCATTAAACTTTCTAACATTTCAGTGTCAGAAATGTCAAAATTAAATATAGGGTGTAACATTTTCTCATTTTGAAGCAGGTTATCCACTGCTTCAACACATTGTAGAAGTTCGTGGTCTCTACTTTGATCCATAAAATCATCAATTTTGTCTTGGCTGCTCTCCTTCAGTTCAATTGAAAATGTAACTTGTTGCTCGCCTTCCATTTTGCCTGAAATTTTGAATAAAAAAATATATATTAGTAGAGATAGGGCACTGTTGGGATTAATTTTAGATAGGCAGTTTTTATCAGTGAATTTTTCTTTTGGCAGTGTATAGTATCAGAGTGGAAATAGGACTATAAAAAAGTGTATGTGATTTAACGAAGAGAAGCCTAACTCCATTCATAACTATAACAGAGAAGTCTATCTAAATCCATAACTTCTACAGAGGGATAGTGTATATCTATCAGAAAAAGTCTACCATATCAAGTTATAGTGCACAATATACTTCGGTTTTAAAAATAACAACTTACCTTTAGAAACAAGTTGAAGTGTTAGGTAACTATTGAAATGTGATGTACAACAAGAAGTAGTAGTCAAAATGGCTGTGTTTTCTTCTCTTCCTTTATATATATTCAGGTATATAACCAATCAAATATCAGGTAATAAAAGTAGAAAATGAAAGTAACATTTTCATTGGTTGTCAATTCCAACACTTCAGATGTGTTTTATGAAGTAATTTACCTCAAGGTATTTAGAGAGGTCTACAGGCTTTTTTGTTAAATGGAATTTCAATCAAATTTGTGAAAATGAAAGGGATTGTTATGTAGTATAAGCTAATCTATATTTGGTGAGAATGTCTCCAGTCGTTTTTCTGTGAATTACTTTCCCACCTTTTTTTTGGACCGCTTCCCGGGATGCGGTTTGGTCCGCGAACTAGGAGCGTTACGGGAGTCCACCATTTTGTGTTTCGGTCGAATTAAGATATAAAATGGAGGGTAAATAATGTTCAGAAAGGGTAGAAGGGGACACGGTACAAGTATTTTGACCCCCCAGGTTTTCTGAGGGTGGCTGAGGAGGACCATATGTGCGAAGAAAAAACATTTTTTAAAAAATTTTGCGCGGTTAGCTTCCAGTTCGCGTACCGGGTAGCGCTCTTTGAGCGTAGTTTGTTGAAAATTACAGAAATAAGTTAGAGAAAAGTATTAATTGTGAGTGATCAGATGAAGGGTAGCTCTGAGAAGAGCTTTTGGGTTTATGGTACATTTAGGTACTTATAAGTAGGTACCAATGCACAGTCTTAAATTCAGAATGAAAATTCTGTTGCCCTCATCTGAGAAGTGAACTCCATCTCCTCTGTAGATATCTTGCATGTAGTAACGCAAGTTATTATTGTACAGGGAGCCCATTCCATGGTCTCTCATGAAAGCTGAAACAGATTTGTTTACATGCTTCCTCGCTTTTTCAATTTGTGGACCAAATTGGTTGGACCACCTCCATTTCTGTCTTTGGCATATATTGGAATATACCAAGGCAGTTTGAGGAAAAAGTGCCATTAATTGCTCAAAGGTGTCCTTTAAAAGCATTTCCAGACCTACCCCTGTCAAAGTGCCCAAATCATTACCTCCACAGTGCACTATTAACAGGTCAGGTTTTGGCAAATGCATAAAGGTTTTCACCAATGGTATCAATTGGTGACATTTTAATCCTCTTTGGCCCAACCATTTAATTTCCACATCTTGTAAATTGAGGTTTTGTAAATTTCTGTTCTCAGCATACCTTTGAGCCCAGTGGATGTAACTATGTCCAACAATCCAGACCTTAAACATGGTGGGAGAAGGTTGGGCTGCAGTCAGATGAAGTGTGGTAATGAAAGGGCAGTTGAAACAGTAGGAGTTTGTAAAGAAAAAAACTGTGGATTTCCAATGCTAATGATTCATTAGCAGTGATTGGTGCATTTCCATTTCTGAAAACAGAAAGTTAGGGTGCATGGATGTGTTCTTTGAAAGATGTAATTTGAATGGTCAAGGAAGAAACTTTTAATGAAAGATTGCACTGGATACGCAGGTGCACTGAGAGTTCAGAGTTCAATTGAAACATTGTTGTGTGAATTTGTAAACATGAGAGGTCTTCCAGGAGGTCGTTGCTATGGAAAAAAGGCAGAGAGGGCAGAGGGGGGAAGGGTTTTGATTTGAAAAAAGTGAGGGAAGAGTTATGATTGGCTAATATGAGAGATATGTGAAATGTATATCTGTATTTCTGTGCTTTCAATAGCTGCAGCCTCTGGAGTGCATCCTTTTTCTTCTGCTGAAGACAATTTGGTGTATTTCTGAGACTGTTTTCAAAACTCAAAAAGTATTTGCTAAGGTGAGAAAAGATTTATTTATTTTAGATAGAGAATAGTATGATTTAAGGAGAAAATGATGACAAAAGCTGTGTTTTAAAACTGTGGCTTTGTCTGTAGTGAGAAATTGTAATTGCATATTCGGTGTAGCATTCTGGCATGCAGTAACACAAGTTATTGTTGTATATGAAGCCCATTCCATGGACTCTTATGTAAGCTGAAACAGATATGTTGTTTTTAAAAACCATTTTTGAAATCAATTACATTTCTGGATATGTACTGTTAGAGCTTCAAAGGTTGTTTTGGGTCATATTTATAAGGCATTTGAGTGTCTTTGATGTTATTTTTTCCTTTTTAAATGGAAAGCATTCCTCATGGGGTAAGTGTCTTGTAAATACGCTCCCACCTGTGCTTGGCAAATTTAGATTTTGATTATGGGAGTTACATAGCCATGTTAATAATGTCCAAAAAATGGTGCTAGGGCATTCCAGAAAACGTTTTCATGTGTCTCAAGGACATTTTCAGTCATTTCCTCTTGAATGCAGGTATACAATTGATTTATATGCTGTGTTTAAAAACGATTCTTTTCTATGATGTTATTTTTTCCTTTTTAAATGGAAAGCGTTCCTCATGGGGCCCTGAGCAGTTCTTAGCCATGTTATCCAATGGGAGGTGGATAACATGGCTAAGAGCATTTGCTGGATAATGCATGAATATCGCTGACTTTTCAGCGATATTGATGCATTGCGGCCGTTTTTTATCGTATTTGCGAGCAGTTCTTAGCCATGTTATCCAATGGGAGGTGGATAACATGGCTAAGAGCATTTGCTGGATAATGCATGAATATCGCTGACTTTTCAGCGATATTGATGCATTGCGGCCGTTTTTTATCGTATTTGCGAGCAGTTCTTAGCCATGTTATCCAATGGGAGGTGGATAACATGGCTAAGAGCATTTGCTGGATAATGCATGAATATCGCTGACTTTTCAGCGATATTCATGCATTGCGGCCGTTTTTTATCGTATTTGCGAGCAGTTCTTAGCCATGTTATCCAATGGGAGGTGGATAACATGGTTAAGAGCATTTGCTGGATAATGCATGAATATCGCTGACTTTTCAGCGATATTCATGCATTGCGGCCGTTTTTTATCGCATTTGCGATAAACCTTGCTAATAGCAAGGTTTATCTGCGATAAAAATCGCCGATGTGCGGCGATAATTTTTGTCTCTAAACAAGTTATCGCTAGTTGTTGGTAATAAGCCCCCGGGTTTTTGTTTGCAGGAATCGGGAGGCGGGAGAGTAGCACTGAAATCAGTAGTCTGACGCCTGAATCGGGAGGGTTGGTATGTCTGGATTCTCTACAGCTAGGGCCATAAACTACGGGGATATTATCAAGCCTGTGCGCTAAAATTATCGCCGCTTTATCGGCCGAAAACGGCCGAAAAAGCGGCGATAATGGGCTTGATAATATGCTCTATGGATTTCCAATCGAAGCACATGCTAGATGTGAAGACATCTAACATGGGCTTCGATTGGAATTCCACAGAGCATATTATCAAGCCCATTATCGCCGCTTTTTCGGCCGTTTTCGGCCGATAAAGCGGCGATAATTTTAGCGCACAGGCTTGATAATATGCCCCAAAATATTTTATCGCACTGACAAATTGGTGGTCAACACTTCCTGATTTCCTTCGAATCGAACGTTAACAGACGTCACGCAGCAAAAAAAAAAAAAAAAGCTCACGCACAGCCGCTGGAACACATGTATCAACATATATGAGCCTCCTCAGCCACCCTCAGAAAATATAAGGGATTAGGATACGTCTCCCGCACCCCCTTATACCTAGTAATTTAATTAAAACGAAGCACAAAATGGTCTCCCGCACCCCCTTATACCTAGTAATTTAATTAAAACGAAGCACAAAATGGCGAATTCCCGTTTCGCCAGCAGTTTGCGGCCCAGTTCGGTGTTTGGGAAGCGCTTCTACCGTGAAAAATATATTTTTTTTATTTTCCCCACGGGACCCTTTAAAAATCCCAACAACATTCCTAGGGGGTCAAGAGGGGTATACCTTGCCCCCTTTCATTAAATTCCCCCTTCGTTTTTCACCTCTTCTTCTCTCTCGATCCTACCGAGAGATAAGATGGCGGCCGCTCCGGACTGTTTAGAATGTTGACAGACACCGGGGAGCCAATCAGCTTTGCATTGCAAAGTTCCGTTTCGTAGGTGGGAGCGTATTTACAAGAAACTTGCACCATGAAGAACGCTTTCCATTTAAAAAAGAAAAATAACATCATACACAGTCATATGCCTTATAAATATGACCCAAAACAACCTAAGAAGCTTTAGCAGTACATATCCAGAAATGTAATTGATTTCAAATAATGACTTACTTCATTGGTAGGCCTTCACATGTATTATTTCCTTTGTTTTCTTAAGTGAAAATCTTATCTGCAACCATGTGTTGGCCTTACCTCAAATAAACAAAACAGGCGATGGACTGAATGAGGATCAATGACACACTTTCACCCCAGTCAAAAGATCTGGGCCTAAACAAACCTGTAGATAGGCCACACCTTATCGTTATTCTGAATTAATCATTTAAAATATTAGGGAGAGATTTATGATTGTTGTATGCCTGTTTTGTAGCACTGTGTGTCATTTTTGTGATGCAGTGCTGGTGCAAAAGATTTGCTATGTTAAATAATAAGTAGGGCATTAAGTTTTTGATGACTGTTATTCATTTACTGTTTGGTAATAGTGGTTAATAACATTTTTTATTATATTTTTCCACAGATTCAACTGCAGATTCTTTCATAGTTTGGAAAATGCCTACAAAAAATAGAATTAGAAAGGCTAGAAAACGTCAAAGACAGCAGGATGATGTTTTATTGCAGCAGTCCTCTTCCCCAAATACTTATCAAAACACCAAGAAAGCTCCGGGTAAGAGCACAAAATCATTCTTAAAAAATATTTTTAGTAAAAAAAGTATTTATCGCCAAAATGTTTCAGTTCAGAAAAAGAGGAGTAATTTAAATGGAAAGGAAAGACCCATCAAAAATGTTACTGGTAGAGGAAGAGATAACTCTGTGCATGATAGTAGAAGGAAAGAACAGTTTAGGGACATTCGAAAACGAATGTTCCGTAATAGGATAATAGTTAATTTAATGAAAAATATTAAGAAATGCAAACAGAAAGTGGCATTTTATAAGAAGAAGAAAAATGTAGAGAAAATTATTGATCATGCTTTTGAAATTAAGCGAAAGTTGTTTATTTTGGTAATCAATAGAATTAGGAAACTAAGCAAGGTAATTTCTGATTTCAAAACAAACAGTAGATGGAAGAGAGTTGTAAATCGTAGCAACTTTTGTGAAGTTTTTTCCGGAGAATGGATGCATAGTTCAAGTTCTGAGGCATTTTTTAATGAGGAGAGTTATTTTCAGGATAATGATTTGGTGTTTGCAGTTGACACCAGTGGTCGAGCTTATGAAGTGAAGGATGGTTGTCCAGTTGAAAAAGAAAAACTTGTGACAACAGAGACAGAAGAGGCGCTAAGTGATGAGGTTTTAGGAAGACGTCCTAAGGGTCCTGTGTACATTTGGAAGTGTAGTTCTATTTGCAGTGTGCGACAGGTTTCCATCAATTTGCTTTGTGATTTTATACGGATATTTAATAAGAAAAGTTTGAAGCAGAAAATGAAGTTGTTGCAAGATTTAGATCCTTGCAGAGTGAGACAAATGACAGGTTTGCATGGTCATTCACTGGCTTGTCTTTCCAGGAGAGTATGCCAGAGTGTTTTTCATCATTTCAGGATGCTAGCAGTGCATCATAATAAAGTGAGAAAATTAGTGAGAATGTTGTATTATGCAAAGAGTCCAGCAATTATGCTTAAACAATTATGTGCTGCTCTTTTGCATGGTTCTGAAATAGATGTGAAGAATATTTGTGAAGAAATTGAGTTTTGTTACTTTAGTAGTAAAGATGAGAATGTTCAAATTGACCCTGAAGTAGAGAGTAATGTTGAAGATAATGTACAGGTTTCCAGTACAGATAATTTTCAGAAAGAAATTGCCACGTTTCAGATGAAATCAAGTGAGAGGCCTAATTTCACTTGTGTATGTTGTCGACACACTTATTATAAGAATCAGACTAAGGTAGTGGATTTATATGCAAAAAGTGAAAGGGAAAATAATAGTGAATGGAAGGATTTTGCCACATACTTGATGGTAGAAAATTATTTTGATTTGGGATCGGATCAACGTGTGTGTACTTATTGTTGTAATAAATTAAACCAAAACCAGATGCCTGCTAGGGCAGTTCATAATAATCTAGAATTGGTTGAGATTCCTCCTGAATTGAAGGATTTAAATACTTATGAATCTATTTTGATTCAAAGTATCCATCCCTTTCAGGCTATTGTAAGAATGGAGCCAAAGACAGGGAAGTTGCCTCCAGCAGATTTACAGAGAGGATTAAAGGGAAGAGTTGTTTATTTGCCTCTAGATTTGAACAAAAACATTAACACAATTGGAGTAGAACAAGTGGAAGAGGAACCTCTGGTTATCTTGGTTAATGGGGTTCCGACAAAGAATAAGAAAATATGGCAAGATTTAGTGGATGTTAGGAAAGTCAAAAAGGCAACAGTGTATTTGAAGAAAAATAATAAGTATTATAAGAATGTGTATGTTGCAGAAGAGGAAGTAAGTGATGAAGAGGATAGCGATTTGTGTGCTGGCCAAATTGAGAAAGTAGAGGCCTCTAAAAGTGAAGAAATATATGAACATTATAGTGTTCATCCTTTGCATTCCAAGGAAGTCATGGGGAATGCTATTGAGTTGTTTCAAATGAAACAAGCCAAAGGGAGTCCCATTAGTGTTTGGGAGGAAAGTTTGGAAGCTCGGTGTTTCCCACAGCTATTTCCCACAGGTCGAGGAGGAAGATATGATGAGCGATCTCATCAAATTCCTGCATCTGAATACCGGACTTTACGATTGTATGCAGAAGATCCTAGGTTTCGTCAATGGATTCCCTATTTGTTTC
This sequence comes from Lissotriton vulgaris, assembly GCF_964263255.1. Taxonomy (NCBI): domain Eukaryota; kingdom Metazoa; phylum Chordata; class Amphibia; order Caudata; family Salamandridae; genus Lissotriton; species Lissotriton vulgaris. The sequence goes on from NW_028253252.1 coordinate 364,569, forward strand.
ATCTCCTGTTTGAAAGCGATCTGTCTGGACTGTCATATGCAGTGAACCACATCTTAAAAAGTGGTATACAGATGCGAAATATCTCGGCAAGGGATTTTATGCATAAAGTCAATGTCCAAGACAGTATTTTGGATTCTCACTTAATTAATCTCATGGCGTGTCAGCGTGGTACTAATGAGTACTGGTACCGTCGTCATGGTGATTTAAAATGTATGCTGAGGAACTTAGGAACTCCGACATGGTTCCTCACTCTGAGCTGTGCCGAGTATGGCTGGGAAGACTTACTTGAATTTCTACGAGAGGCAAATGGAAATATTGAAAACATTGAATTCAAGACACCTGGAGAACTGTGTTCTTTGGATCCTGTGAATGTATGCAGGTACTTCAATCATAAATTTGAAGCTATGATGTCTTTCATCACAAATAAGAAGAATCCACCTCTTGGAGAGGTGTTGGATTTCTTCTGGAGAAAGGAGTACCAAGCAAGAGGTGCTCCTCATATACATATGTTGTTGTGGATCAAGGATGCACCTAAATTTGGAACAGATCCGGATCACTTAGTGATGAATTTCATAGAACAGTATTCTACGTGTGCTGTTCCAAACGCAACGGAGAAGAAAAGTCTAAGAGAACAAGTTCTACGTTTCCAAAGCCATCGTTGTGGAAAGTACTGTCGTCGTAAATTCAGAAACAAGGACAAGTTCTACACCAAATGTCGTTTCAACTTTCCACGACCGGTGATTTCTAAAGGAAAAGTGAACAGTTTGATGTCTTCACTACGACATAATGTGACGAGGAAATCACCCAAAAATACATACAATTTGAAAAGGAACGAAGAGTCCAAGTACATCAACGACTACAACCCAGTGATTTTGTCCATGTGGAATGCTAACATGGATATACAGTTTGTGGGTGACAACTGTATGGCTGTGGCTCGGTATGTGACATCTTACATCACCAAAAAAGAAAAGACAGAACTGAAGGATATGTGGGAGGACATTTCCCATGAAAAGAGCCTCAGCAAGAAGTTGTACAGTTTCAGTCTGAAGATGTTGTCGCATCGAGAAATCGGAGCTTACGAATGTTCAGATCGATTGTCTTCAGCAAGTCTCTATGCCAAATCCAGGAGTATTGTTTGGGCGAGTCTTGGTCTTGCTGCAACGCGAAATCGGGTTCTAAAACCTGTCCGGAAAATTGAATATTTGGCAGAAAAGGAACCAAACAGTACCGACATTTTGAAGACCAACATGTTGGATACATATTATCCAAATCGAAGTAGTCACCTTGAGAATGTTTGTCTATATGAGGTTCTACAAAATTATATATTCAAGAGGAACATCAAAGAAGATATTGAGAAAGGAGTGTATGCTGTAATTGGAAGTGAGGGATGCCTGGTCAAGCAAAGAAAATGCCAATTAGTAAACCATCGAAAATTGAGTGGCGAATCTCCAGAAAAAAAGGAGTTTTTCTATTTAGCACTTTTGCAACTTTTCAAGCCTTGGTGTGCAGAAGAGGAACTGCTTGGAGATTTCCTCTGTTACGAAGACTCTTTCACTGCTGCTAAGGAGACCATAGAATGTCCTGCTTTTCCCAAATATCAAGAAATGCTAACTTTGGAAATTGAGCAGGAAGCAACAATTGCAGCCGAGATTGCCAGAGACAGTTCTCAGGACAGTCAGAGTTCTGTTTCATTGAGTCAAGATCCACTTGGAGGACCTATTATCGAAAATGAAGCTGCCACTGCTATGAATGAAGTGGAAAGAGCCATGGCACATGCTCAGGAGGATTCATTTAACTTAGAAGACTTGGAAAAACAACTCAACGTTGAGCAGAGGAAAATATATGATGAAGTTACCAAGCAAATTGAGCATGGATTAAGTCATGAGAAGAAAGAGTGCTCATGTACATCGTTGAAGCCTGTCCGACTGTATGTCAGTGGAGAAGCGGGAACTGGAAAAAGTTTCCTCATTAAAGCAATTTCATGCTATCTGCAGGAAAGGACTGAGTCATCGCTGTCTTGTGTTGTCACTGCTCCTACTGGACTTGCAGCACATAACATTAAAGGTATTACTTTGCATCGTCTACTGATGCTGCCGGTGGAGCATGACAACAAATTACAATACCACAAGTTATCTGGGGATGCTTGCTGTGAAGTTTCAAGAGTCTTGAGGAAAATGAAACTACTTATCATTGACGAAGTAAGCATGGTTTCCAATGTCATGCTTGCCTTTGTGCATTTGAGAATGCAAGAAGTACTTAAAACTGAATATGATGTGTTATTTGGTGGCAAACACATCATTGTTTTCGGAGATCTTCTGCAGCTGACACCAGTAAAAGGACAACCTGTGTTCAAAATACTCACGCATGAAGATACCAGGAAGTGCCTAGGGAGCATTGGCAACGTCAATATATGGTTAAACTTCAATTATGCTGAACTGCATGAAAATATGCGTCAAGCAAAAGATGAAGATTACAAGAATATTCTACAAGATATTAGAATTGGAAAAGTGACCGAGCATGGAAAAGAAGCTTTAAATGCACGATTACTTTCAAATTTATATCCTGAACAAGAGATTGTGGCTGAGAATATTTTTCAGAAAATTACTGAGAAGAAATCCGGAATATGTTTGATGCCAACTCTTGCAGAATGTGCCATCTTCAACAACAAAATGTTGAATTTAGAAAAGCAAGAGATTGTGAAACTTGAAGCTATTGACAAAATAGAGCATATGGGATCAACAATTATTTTGTCAGAGAATTTGAAATCAAAATTGGATTCATTAGAGAAGACTATATCTAAAACTGCGGGTTTTGAAAAGACTTTGAATGTGTGTTTAAATTGCCGAATCATTTTGAGAAGGAATTTACATGTTGAAAGAGGTCTGGTAAATGGATCAATGGGTAATGTTGTTGATTTTGAGAAATACAGAAATAGAGATGGAATAGAATTTTTAAAAATTAAATTTGATGGCATTGAGGAAGTACAGCTAATTGGTCGTTGTTCTGCTAGGTTTTTGCTTGTTAAAGACTTATATGTTCGCCGTAAACAGTTTCCTGTTTGCTTGGCATATGCGGTGACAATCCATAAATCGCAAGGTTTAAGTGTAGACAGTGCATTGGTGAATATTGGCAGTTCTGTGTTCAAGGAGGGTATGGCATATGTGGCATTGTCACGAGTTAGAACTTTATCGGGATTGTACTTGATTGACTGTGATGTCACAAACATTTGTGCGGATCTAGATTGTGTTAAGGAATACAATAGGTTAAGAAGAGAGTATGCGCCACATTTGCCTCAATATCCTTTGTTTGAGAAACGTGTGGTAGGCCGGAAACGTAGAAATATCAGTAATAGTAGGGAGGTTGTAGCAAAAAGACCAAAAGTCGATGAACCGAAAATTGTTAGCAGAAAGAAAGTGGATTCTGTTGAAGATGTTGTCGGTTTTCAATTTGAAAACAGTTCTGGTGTCAACTGCTATGCAAATGTAGTGGTTAATGTTCTCTTTTCACTAGAGAGTTTAAAAGAACAGATTCTGTTGAATTCAGAACAAATTTTATGCTGTTTGTTGAATTCTGTTTTCGAGAAATGTAGCACTGATCGAACAAAAGTAGAAAGTGTGTCTGAAGTTCGTTATCTGTTAGATGAATGTTCAGGTCAAACAGACTTCTCTGAAAATAATCAGCAAGATTGTCAGGAGTTTTTAATGTATATGCTGGATGTATTGCAAGATGAGGGTGTAGATGTAGATCACCTGTTTGGGCTTTCTTATCAATGGCAACATGACTGCGAGAACTGTATGGTATCAAGTACTACTAGTGTAGACTCAGAAAGATTTATATATTTAACTTTGCCAGACAGTAAATCAGTCTCCTTTAATAAGCTAGTAAATGCAGCGGATCACAACATGGAGTGTAGCCAATGTAAATCTGAAATGATGTCAACATTATTTATACGTAGATATGGACAGTATGTCATTTTAATGATCCAACGATGTAGACCTGATGGATCAAAATTGTCAACTTTAATAAAAAATGTTGTGGCTTCTCAGCTTTCAATATCAGGAAGGACTTTTGTAACTGTAGCAATTATCTATCACGATGGTCCTTCAACAACATCAGGACATTATACAGCTTATTTAAAGTCTCGAAACGGCTGGTCATTCTGCAATGATTCCGTTGTAACTTTCAAAAAAAAATTGCCGTTTGACCTTAAAAATTCTTACCTGGTGTTTTTAAAACCAAAATTTTAATGAAAGAATCTCGGGATTTCCTGTGAAGAATTGCAAAAGGTTCATGAAGTAGAGGGAATGTAAGTCTGCAATGCTGTCTAGATTATTGGTGCAAAACTTTTAATTATAATGTCAATTTAAAAATCCAACTATATAAACCTGATGCAAGTAAGTCTGCTTCATAGTAAGCAGTATCAGTGTCATAGGAAAAGGAGAACATGAGTGACAAAGAAGGGTAAGATATTAGTAGTCCAGGATTGTGAAAATAATCTTAAATGTATTCTTTTTGAAAGTTGCGAAAATAGAAAATGTCGGGATTTGATTGGAAGAATTACAAGACTTGCGAATCGCGGCAACATGATTTGGCCTAGTGGAAACATGTGATAGAATGAGAGAAGTCTTTTCTTGTATGTAACATATTTTTCGAATCGACCGAGGTTTTCTTTCAGAAAGTGGCGGGCTGAAAATATTTATAGCACAACAGAGTGGAAGCTGTTCATAGGAGATCCTTCGACGTCATTGAAAGTAAGTTAATTTTAAGGAGTTTTGAATTCAGATTTCTTAGGTTGTATGGGTTTTTTAAACACAATCATTTTGATTGTGTTTTTTTTTCCCCGCTGTTACATGATGAATACCTTCAAGTCACTGATTTAAGTGAAATTTGATACATTCTGAGAACAGCAAAAATAAACCATTTAACATGTATAATTAATGTTCTGCTTTTTGTACTTATGATATACATTTAGAAATGTGAGGTAGATATGGCGAAACTGAGTCTTCTGTAAGTGTCAATTTTAATGCTTACAGTGCTGTACTTCTGGGTACTGTTTTTTTTTTTTTTAAAAAGAAATAGGCCTCACCTCAAAGAAAGCTCTTGAAAGCACAAATCTTATTTGCATCCTGAAACAATCATTTAAAATGTTACACACAATGTTATGATGGCTTTACATCTCTTTTGCGCTGCTATTGCATCACTTTTGTGAGACATCAGCAATGCAAAAGAAGCACCATGTTCCAAAATAGGCCTCATTTCATTAGCATGAAGATACTGTTTGTTTAAAATAAATATCTTTAGGATTGTGTACGGGGCGTAGAGAAGCAGAGGCTTCTGTCAGTGTCAAAGTTGTTTAAAAACTGTTTCTTCTTGAACCTTTTCCCTTCTTTTTTCTAATTTTTAAATACATGTTTTAATATTTTTGGAAATGTTTGTTCTCTCTTTTACAGATTGAAAGTATGAAAATTTTTCTTTAAAAGTTAACAAGAATTATAAGGTAAATGTTTTCTACTTTTTTAACCCGCATTCCACTGCTGATGATGTCACTGACTATGTTATGAATGATGTAATAAGTGGGCATGTTTTACTACAGTGGTAGGTCTTCACATCTATTATCTCCTCTGTATTCTTCAAAAAGCATAAATTTGATATACAGTAAGTATAAGGATAGGAAAGAGACATTTATGTTACAAAAAAGACAGCTATAGGAAGTAAACAAAAGATACTGTTACTCGCAATCCACTGCTGATGATGTCACTGACCATGTCAAAAATTATGTAATATATGGCATGATCAGAAGTGAATTGCGGGTAACAGTATCTTTTCTTTACTCCCTATAGCTGTCTTTCTTGTAACATAATTGTCTGTTTCCTTTCCTTATACTTACTGTTCTTTTTTAAAAAAAATTTTTTTGGTTCGCTCCTGGTTCGCGTACCAGAGTGCGAACTGGGAGCGAACTAAAAGAAATAGAGCTTGGCAGAGTTCCAAAAATTCTACCAATTTTTTTTTATAATGGGGAGGTAGTTCTGAAAAGAACTTTTTTTTTGTTTTTGTTGTTTTAAATTTTTTTTATTATTTTTCTGAACCTTTTTTTATATTTTTTTGTTTTTTTCTGAACATTTTGTACTTTTTGAATTTTTGGGGGGGGAGTGGGGAAACAAAAATGATTCATTGAAGAGGGCTCAACAGGAGCAACAAAAAAAAGAAGAATTTATTTTTTGGGGCGTTTTGGACATACATGATTTTTGATTGCTCTTATTATAAGAGTAATGCTACTTTCTCGGTAGCATAATATTTGATTGCACCACACGCACATTTGTTAACACTTCCCCCATGTCCATTTGAATATTCGGGATTAACTCCCTTGCCTCTGGTCCCGATACTTCTGGCACGACAGATCTTCTTGCTATTGCCGGGGGATTTTGTTGTTCGTTGCGAAGCTGAGCAGCACTATAATTATTTGGGTGCCACCTACTCATGTGCCTGTGCATTGTAAAATTTCCAAAACTATATTTTTTGTCCGTCCCCCTTGAAAGGCGATCATCACAGATACGGCAAAAGACATATCTTGCATTGACTTTCTTTTGCCCTGGTGGAAATTAAAAAAATTGCCAGATGAAATTTTCCGTTCTGTTGTACCTCCTGGGCTCCTCAGGCAAAAATTCAGGCTCTTTCTCCTGTTCCTGATCTTCCTCTTCTTCAAAGATTGGTTGAGTAGGTGGTCCTTTTTTTCCATGAGGAGGTGGAGGTGGTGGTGGTGGAACACTACCAGAAGCAACAACTGAAGCCATTTCTCTAGAATGTAAAACGGTCTTTCTCTCACCAAGATGAAAGTCAGAGTGAGGAAAGAAGGAGGGGTTTTCATCATTTGGGAAAAGCAAAAGTTCTAAACCAATGAAAAGTGTTAATTTTAGATCACATGACCTAGTATTACATCATTAGGAAACCAAAAGTGAAATGAACTAATGAAAAATGTTATTATCGAGTCACATGACCTGCTGTCTTTACGTTTCGCGCTTTGCGCCGCTATCCAATCCGCTTCCGGGTTCGCTAATTTGGCGCGTCGGATAACGTATTACGCGACAACGCAAAACGTCATGATAACGTAACAGTTACGCTTAAGGAACGATTACCGGCTCGCGCACCAAGTCGCGGCTTTAAATTGAGCTAACGGGAAGCTGACCGGTTCGCGGACTAGGAGCGGAACAAAATTTTTTTTCAAAAAAAAAGGTCTAAAAAACATGTACAATATATTTTAAGATTTAAAGAAGAATACATTTTACAGATACAGATATTAGCTTTCAAAAATCCATTGAAATTCAATGAAAAAACCATAGGTTATAGTCCATATATAGTTAGGAATTTGCATTTACAAAACCTTATTTTACTCGCATAAAACCATTGAAATTCCATATATAGTTAGATGCGCTAACTATATATCGCGCACCCGCAATCCACTGCTGATGATGTCACATATTACATCATTCATGACATGGTCAGTGACATCACTGATGACATCACTGATGACAACTCAAATGACATCACTGATGACATCTCATTTGACATCACTGATCACATCACTGATGACATCACTCATGTGATAATACAATGAACCTCTTCAGACTCTAATATAACCTTACATACACTCAGTATAAACAGACACTCACAGACTGTCACTCATCCATGGAGTTACTCACACACCTAGTCAGTCATGCAAAGAATCAATCACACCTCCATTTCTTCAACTATATAGTTATACACACCTTACTTATTCAAACATATTCTAACACATATTTACTCTCTTATACAATCCCTGATACAAGCTCACAGTGATCCATACAGCCACTCACACATTCACTGGCTCTTATCCACAGTTATTTATATATGTCAACTCTCACATGTATTGTGTTTTACATACGTACTTACTTTGACATGTAGCACTGAGATATCCATTCACTCACCAATACACTCATGCACACAGTCAACCGCCCATACAGCTGTTTCCACATGCACTTTTGAAACCATACATCTAGTGAATCAACTGCTCACACATCTATGCACAGAGTCATACACCTCCCAGCCACCCACACACATACTCAGTCTCCCATACAAATACTTGGGCAACCAATCAATAACCCATATAGTTACTCATATAGCTACTGATTTACACATGCAGCATTTTACAGAACAACAGACATAATGATGCACAAATTAAGACAGTTTAGTCACTAACCCATGCACTCAGTGAAACACATTTGATCACTCTCTCATACAGTCAGTCATGCACCTACTAAATCCTTCATCCAGACACTTATACATCCACTCATTCTTCAATATGTAAGACATATTTTAACTTTAAAAAAACATACAAACACTGGATGATGTCATCAGTGATGTCACTGACCATGTCATGAATGATGTAATATGTGACATCATCAGCAGTGGATTGCGGGTGCGCGATATATAGTTAGCGCATCTAACTATATATGGAATTTCAATGGTTTTATGCGAGTAAAATAAGGTTTTGTAAATGCAAATTCCTAACTATATATGGACTATAACCTATGGTTTTTTCATTGAATATATGTACATGTGAAATTAACCCTGTAGTATACCCTGGGTCAAACAACAATGCTAATGTTAGGGACTCTTTGGGCTCGTCCGGAAACAAGGTCCATATTTCATGAACCGTGTGTTATTTTCGCATATTGTAAGGAGTGACCATCCGGCATTTGGATCCTTCTAATATAGCACAGTGAGCTATGAAGGGAATGTGACTCCCACATGTTGTAACCCTCACTCTTATGTAACACATCCTGTACATGGATTTACACACATATGATTTATTGTCAATGTATAATGTGTATGTATGATGTAAAGTGCTCTGACACCCTGCATTGGGAAGAGTAGCACTATAGCACTCCAAAAGAAATAAAACAAAATAATGGTATTTCTTATCTTATCTTATCTTATCTTAGGGGATTCTTGTATAGCGCACTGACACCGAGAGGTTTCCTGGCGCTGGCTGAGTGCCAATGAGATGGAGAGACGGGGGTCTAGCCAGTCTGTGTGAAGAGGTGAGTTTTCAGGAGTTTTCTAAAACCCAGAAGGGAATTGGCAGATTTAAGAGGGAGAGGTAACTGGTTCCAGAAGGCGGGGGCAAGGTAGGCAAATCTACGACCGCCGTTTTTTTTTTAGTTTGGTAGCAGGGACAGCTAGCAAGAGGCGATGGGAGGAACGAAGATTACGAACCGGACGGTAAGGAATGACCAGTGATTTGAGGAAGGCAGGGGAGGTCCCGAACACAGCTTTGAAGGTCAAACAGCCGATCTTGAATGCAGTCCTCTGCTCCACCGGCAACCAGTGGAGTCTGTGAAGCAGTGGTCTCGCGGATTGCCACTTCGGGGTTTTATAGGCCAGCCTTGCCGCTTGGTTCAGTACAATCTGGAGCCTATTAAGGAGGAATTTAGGTAGGCCGTAGTACAGGGAGTTTGAAAAATCCAGGCGGGAGAGCACCAGGGCGATCAGGACTTGTATCAGGGCCTCTGGTGTCAGGAGATGGGAAACTTTCCTGATTTTTCTGAGCTGGAACATACATGAGGACACAACCGCACCAACCTGAGGCTTAAGAGAGAGCTCCGAGTCAATTATGACCCCGAGGCTCTTTGCTGACTTAGCCGGGACAGGCGGGGAGCCAAGCTCAGTTGGCCAGAACTGTGGGCCCCAGTGAGTGAGGCTGTTTCCTGGAAAGATTAACTCGGTCTTCCCCGGGTTCAATTTAAGCTGGTGGGAGTTCATCCAATGTTGGATGTGTAGCATCACTGCTTGACAATCGGGGGCTGCATTGGGGGTGTTAAGCGGAAAAATGATTTGCAGATCGTCTGCATAGTTGAATACGGTAATATTCCACCTCTTCAAGGAGAAAATAAGCGGCTGAAGATAAAGATTAAAAAGCAGAGGGGACAGGGACGATCCCTGAGGCACTCCGCAGATGGATGGGACCTGTGCGGCTGTGAAGGGACCAAGCCGGACCGCCTGCATTCTGCCCGACAAGAAAGATTTGAGCCAGGCAGAAGCCAGGCCTCGGGATGCCGGCTTGCTCGGCACGGTGGATAAGGATGTTGTGGTCCACCGTGTCGAACGCAGCCGACAGATCCAATAAGACAAGCGCCTGTGATGTCCCTTTATCGGCATTAGCCCTAAGCGTATCCATAACTGCCAGGATCACAGCCTCGATGGAATGGGCTGGTCTGAACCCAGCCTGATTAGGTTCGAGAAAGTTGGAACGCTCGATGAATTCAGATAGGCAGCTAGTAACATGTGCCTCCAGGAGTTTGGATAGGTAGGGCAAGAGAGAGATAGGCCGATAATTGGCAAGGTCGTCCGGGTCAGCTCCAGGCTTCTTCAGTAAGGGCACAAGGACAGCCTCCTTGAAGGAATTAGGTACTACTCCTGCCTCCAATGAGGCGTTTAATAAAGGCAAGATGCAGTCCGGTAAGGACAGGCAGATGTCACGAAAGACAGAGGGAGGACAGCAATCATTAGGTGAGCCAGATTTGACTCGAGCAACAAGTTTTGCCAGAGTGCTGGGGTCGAGGGCAGGGAAGGAGAGCAAGGAAAGCGGGTTTTCAGGGGGGGATGCTGGCATATCATCAGGGAGGACTGAAGGAATCGTATTCTTGATCTTGGCAATTTTTTCAATAAAGAAATTATTTAAGGCATTGCAAGATTCTTGCGTCGGGGTCTGAGAAGGAAGAGTCCTTGCATCAGACGTAAGCTCCCTCATGATTGAAAAGATCTCCTGAGATTTGTTATGAGCAGTGAGAATCCTTTCCGAGATGTGAAGAGCTTTTGCTGCAATAATAGCATCTTTATATCTTTTTCTCGCATCGATGTATAGCTCACTGTCGATGGGCAGATAATTGCGTCTCCACCTACGCTCCGTTTGGCGCAGTTCGAGTTGCTGAGCTTTCAGGGTGGAGTTGAACCACTTGTGGGACTTACTGTGCCGGGAACGGGGGAAGCTGGAGGGAGGGGCAAAACGATCACTGGCTTTGATGATCCAGCCAGTAAGATCTTCCTCCAGAGTGTGGACAGTCGCAGTTTTAGATGACGAAGGACGAGTCCCAGCCAAGAATGAAAGGAATGCCTGAGAGTCGAGAGTGCTCCATTTACGGGCAGCCCACCGGCCATGGGAGGGACCTTAATGCAACCTCCGACTGTGATCACTGTATCGATCAAGTAATGGTCGGACCAGATACAAGGGGTGATCACAGGATAGGAGAGAGTGAGATTATGAGTCCAGATGTGATCTAAAGTATGACCCCCAGTGTGAGTGGGGGAAGTATTGTGTTGGTTCATGTTGAAGCTGGTGAGGACTTCAAATAGCTCAGCCGCATGAGGGCCAGCTTCCTTGTCATTGTACCAATAGTTGAAGTCGCCGAAAATGGCGACTCGAGCAGATGAAATAAGTAGATTGGCTAGCTGTTCACTGAGGGCAGCAGGGAACGAAGGCATAGGGTAGGGAGGACGATACAGGATGACAATGGTAAGAGCACCCTCTCCAGTCTCTAGCTTAATGATGAGATTGTCCACGTCAATGAGAGTGAAAGAGGACGTGGAGGTAAATTTAAGCTCCTTACGGATGACAGCTGCCACCCCGCCACCGGCACGGCCAGAAGGTCGGTTCGTATTGAGCAGGTAGTAATCGGGGGGCAGAGCAGCTAAGATGTCAGGGAGAGAATCATCATTCAGCCAGGTCTCGTAAGTAAGAGAATATCAGGTCTTTCATCAGTGAGGAGGAGGAAGAGATCAATCTGACAGTCCCCAGGATAAGGAAGGCGAGAATGGGTGGACGATCTTTTGCGCTCCAAGCAGCTCAACAATGGAACAAACTTCCTCCTGTTCTGAGACTGGAGAGCAGTGAAGCGCTGTTCAGGGCCAAGCTTAAAACACAATTATACACTGCGTAGGTCATTGGCTCTCATGGTGATCGCTGGTAGCTTTAGCGCGGGGACACGCCGAGATGGCGTTACTGAGCGCTCTATAAGCTCTTTATTATTATTTATTATTATTATCTGATGCTTGACCAGTGAGCGTGTATTTAAGTATAGGGCCCGGATACGTGTTTCAGTCACACTGGGATCGGATAGCTGTTTTGTGCAAGGGGGGAGGAGGTACATATCGTGCAATGCCAAGGGCCGAGATAGTATCTAATATCCGCGGGGTAGTGCGACAGATACACAATCCAGATCCCTAAGTACATGAGAGGAATAAACAAAGGGGGAAGTGGCCTCCAGCGCCTCCTTAGCGCGGACGGGCGCAGATGGGCAGGACTCTGGCACGACTCTGGCACAGGTCCGGCGCGTCCGCTGCCCGCGTCCGCTGCGCGAATGCATGACCGTCCCCTTTTATGCGCGACTAGAGCGCGGGGGATTGGACACACACCCAATATGGCCGCCCCTTGTCTGAACCTGGGACCAACTCCACCTCGTCGATACTCGGCTGGGAGTGGCCCAGGGCAATAAGGAAGAGGGGGAAGGAGTCAGCAGTGAGAGCTTATTAATTCAAGCTAATGGGGAGTTGAAATGTTATTTGTGTAAATACTGGGATAGACCAACAGATCTGACATTCTTCCAGTGCATGCATATCTCTTATATACAGGAACTGAACAAAGTCAAAAGCATGCCTCTCTCAAGTACCTGTAAAGTGATAAGCTGTGTGCCTTTGTTTCCACTTCATTGCATTTAGGTGTGATAGCTCTCAGCCATAGAACAGCCAGGATACTCAAACAAAAGGAGGCCTGATTATCCCTTAACTTCAGCCTTTGTTAGAGGCCCTGCTGTAATCTAATAAACCTCTTCCCTGGCTGCACACTGCTGCTTTGAAAAGTTTACCTTGTTATGTTGGACCCAACCTCTTGGATAGTTAGACAGAGTCAACCTTGTGATGTCGTCCACAAGCATGCACCCTCGATTTGTGCCCTGGCGTACAAATCTAAATGACCCCCATGCCTGTCAAACACCTGCTGAAGCAAGCACTGTGCCAACTTTACGTTCTGTAGGTAACATTGCCACAGTCATGTGAATTATATAGGCCTGGGTAGTAAACTGCACTCTCGGAATTTGCAGAGTTTTTCCTGCTCTGCCTAGAGTGCGAATTTCCCAAAAATTCTGAGAGTGGTGCGGAAAGGAACATGTCCTCTCTTGCAGCTCGCCAACGTTAAGTTTGCAAGTGAGGAAAATACAACACTAGACCACCTCCCGGCGGGATTTCTCAACGCGGCACATTGCTATTGCTCGCGCTGAGAAAACTGCAAATCGTGTTGAGGAAGCTGCTGCTCGAGTAGAACATCTACTCGAGCGGCAGAAAGAAGCTGCGCCCTTTTGCACTTCGCGTTGTGCCATTCGCACTGATTTTACAGCATGGGACAAACATCTTGTACTAAATGTCAATGCAAACAGTGCGACTTATCTCACTCTGCCGCTTGCGGAACTCCGCAGAGAACAGTGGAGTTTTTTTCTCACTTCGCGGAGTTCCGCTATGCGGAAGTCTGCAAATTCCATCCAGGCCTAATTTTATGCCACCAAATGCCTGAGTGGCACCCATATATGTAATGCCCAGTGGACAGCAGTCTAAGTAAATTAAAAAATATGGGAACTGTGATGCTGCACGCAATGACGGTGGGGTGAGTGAGTGTGGAAGCGGGGTCAAAAGCATGGCTAAAAAACGAAATATTTGATAACTTTTTTTGGTCTTTTAAAAATACCAGGACGTCCATAGAAGCAGACATAGGACTATCTTCGTCCAAAATATTTAAGACAATATATATATATATATATATATATATATATATATATATATATATATATATATATATATATATATATATATATATATATATATATATATATATATATATATATATATTGAAGATGAAGGATCACAAGAAAACAACAGCCAGCAAGGGCAAAAATCTGGATCCAAAGGGATACAATGAGGCATAAAGAAATATATATATATTTGTTAATGGGAACTATGCTACCAGTCAAGTGTATGGTATAGGGTCAGTGTTGCACAAAATGCATGTTTTGTACACCTAAAGGAGTAGTTAGCAATGTCATCTCACCCGTTCTCTGATAACTGACTGCTTGTCCTTGGCAAACTGGAATAAAATCCCCTGGCTCTTCTACGTCTCTAACTTCCTTAAGGCCTGAATTGTACATCTTATTTCTCAGAACCTAGCACACTGGTAGATGTCACCAGGAAAGACCTGAAAAAATTGTGCTTAACCCATCTGAGAGAATTACGCGTCTCACAAGAAGTAAGGAAATCCTCAAATGTACAGATTCTTTCGGTCCAGACTGTTTTGGGTATTCAGCCATATTTATCTTTCCACCTAACTAATCATGAAAAGTATGCTTTGACTAGGTTTCGCTTTAATTCCTTTTTCCGCCTAGTTACTTTTCCAACACTGAAGGACTGGTCGCATATCCTTATGAAATGCCCTTGCGATGGTACATCATCTCAATCTACAATCCATGTAACACTGTTCTGCAGATATTATGAGATTCCTCTCAAGCGCTGGATCATTCCAATACTCCGGAAATTGGGTCTGAGAACATGTCGGCCTGCCTATTTGGCTCTGCAGTTTCTGGATTCTCAATATATTACCAAATGTGTAGCTTGCTTTTTAAAATCATGTCTAAAAATCCGATGTAAATAATGAAGCTTTTATTTACTTGTCTACCCGTTTGGTATCCTAATGAATTGTTTTTAAACCAATGGTTCTTAATGTTTAAAGTCTTTTATTGTTTATAATGTAACATACATTGAGTTTTTTTATATATGCACTGTAACATTTTATTCTTGTACTTTTTATGGTTACGTTACATGCAACCGAATAAAAGTTTATGAACTGAACTGAACTGACTAGTTTGTCCGCCAGGTATGTTGGTCCTATCTGGTTTAGGCCTTTGAACACCATACAGCAGATTTTGAATTGAATTATTTTGCGTATGGGCAACCAGTGAAGTGTGTGGAGAAGGGGGAGAGAGGGAGCTCGGTAGGGTGCACTGGCTACCAGGCGGGCTGCTGTGTTCTGGACCACTTGTAGACTGTTCAGTGAACATTCCTTGGCAGAGATCAGCAAGGCATTGCTGAAGTCCAGACCGCTGAGTACTAAAGCGTGTACCAGAGTTTTTCGTGTGGAAGGGGGGAGGAAGTGAAAAACCCTGCGGAGCAAACCAAGAGCATGAAAGCATGCTTGTTTGGTTGCAACTATATGCTCGTCCAGGTTGACTTGCTGTCTATTAGGACCCCCAGGTTTTTAACCACTAATTTTGGGGATGGAGCCGAGCCTAGTTCTTCTGGCCAACAGCTAAGTGACCAGCTGGCAACTGCGTCTTTGAAAAGCATTATTTCTGTTTTTCATGCATTAAGCTGCTGGAAATTATTGCTCATCCATGATGTTATAGTTTTCATGCTTGACTTTTATGCATGGGTGGGCATTCTTTGCGCATGCTCACAGCATAAAGGAAACAGGGGCGGATGGATGACCGAAACAGATGGTACACTGGCACTTAAAGCCACTGTCAACCCAGATGAAGGAGAGGGTCGGCGTGGCACCATAAGTGCTCTGGTGTCAGCTTTGATTGTAAGTCATGGCAGTCACCCACCAAGCCTGGTTCCAACATGATGCTCTCCAAGACCGACTTGTCCTTCAAAGCTCCTCTTTACTAACCAGACGAGACAACCCCAGAAAGCTAAAGCTGAGCCCTGCACATATAATCCTTGAGTTGGTTCGTGCTTGTTGAAATGTCATTAAGGTCCACTCACTTCTGGGCCCAGTGGCTTTGGAGAAGCAGAAAGCTCCACATCCCTAACCCTCATAGCAAAGAAGAGGCGTTCCAAGGGCAGCTGCTGCAAAGCACGGCCTTCTTAAGTGGCATGGAGGGCCGATTGTACTGTGGCATATGCATATGAGTGTTGGAAACGTGTGGGTGCACATGGAGTGGATGATATAGGGCTTAGCATGTGGATGCAACCGGAATACATATGTATATTGGTAGCATGGACTTTTGCTATAAGACAGAATTACATGCTCTACAGTACAGTGCGCTGCTCGCATTGCAACTGGCTGTGAGTTACTTTAGTAGGCTAGGAGGAAGGGACAGAGATTCAAATGTCTATATTACATTATAAAACAGGACCGCAGGTCCCATTATTCAAAGAAAAAACTCTGGACTGGTGCAGCACATCATGCATGGACCTGGGAAACTTGGCAATTATGAGTATTCTCTCCATACAAACTACACCTGTTGAATATCAAACATACAGGACTTGCTTACAACCTACAGTTTCGGATTTACTCACTCTTTATTTGACTGTATGCCGACAAGGCCGCCATTTTGTCCTGTCTAACATGACTGATACATTATTTTCGACTCCGAGGGCATATTCGGACACTCTCATAAACAATGGCGGTCCCATCAGTCAAACATATTTGTACTCCCGGGAGTCACTCTGTGAAGGCTGCGTCCTCCGTTTCAAGACGGCCCGGGCGGGACGCCAAAAGCACCCTCGGAATGCTGCTGCTCGAAGCAAACTCGCGCCAGACAACGCCCCATGGGAGAAACCCAGCTCAGCCCCGTCACTGTGTATCCGGCCATCATTTTCAGCACACTATGTCAACCCGTGCGCTCGTGCGTGGCTGCGCCCAGGTCTCTGCAGCCGATTGCAAATGTGGCGTGGAAATATGTGGTTTTATAAAGCACTTTCTACCACTCTTGCAGTTCAATCAATCTATCCGTTAGACTATCTAGTTATTGTTTTCTTAGTACATTACATTCACCCCGTCCCGAAAATATCAAAAGCAAGAGCATTATTTTAAAATTAGTCGAGTCTTCAAGTTTCTTTTGAAGTGGATTAGTTAAAAGTTTCTAAGGGATATGAGTTACAAAAAACGGCCCATTAATAGTTTAGTGCACCTCACTTTGGGAACTTTCGAAAGCAGATTAGCACAGTGAGAAGGAAGCTATCACATGTTGATGCAATTAGTTTCTTGAATGTTAACCAATGTATCTATTTGACTATAAAGACGATTTCCATGGCAACATTTTCGATATATTGTGATTTCAAAATCCCTTTCCTGACAGGGTTAGGGTGGTCACATTTCATTATCACTTCGCAGGGCACTTTGCACGCCTGTTAAGAGACTGCACACGCAGAGACACTTTACAACAGAGGATACACAAGAAGACATTTGTTGGGGAGGAGAAGGAGGACTTTTGAGTGACACAACTCACTTCTGGGGCTTAATCCTATGATACCCTCCTCTGAATCAGACCCGTTTAAAAGACAGTACGGCTGGCTATTGAATTTATCAAATCTGATTAATTTATCAAATTCCAACTCTTTGCCACATCCTGGAATAATCCTTGAGTGGTCAATTTATAACTGACCCACCTGAAAAGACAAGTTTGCAAAATGAATAGCTCTGTCATCAAAATGGAATGAAACAGTCTGATGAACTGCATTATCCACTAAGGATACTGCCTGATAACCAACTACTGCCCCAGGACCCCAGAACAGGTCTCGCTATATACTTCTGCCTTTTTCCCATTATATAAAAATACTGGTGGGAGAGGGCTTAAAAATAGGCTCAATATAGAAGCAAGCGCTTTTAAAACACCTTCACAGGACCCATATAACGTGGTTGGCAGCCACAACCAGGGCCGGCTCTAGGCTCATGGTGGCCCTGGGCAGGGAGCGTAGGTAGGGGGCCCGGAAGAGGGGGTCCGGGCGGGGCGGAGCGCGCAGGCCAGTAAAGAGGGGAGGGGGTCAGGGAGTTTAGAAGTGGAACAGAGCCGGAGGCCACCAAATCCCTGCCAGGGGCCACCACGCAAATATGTATCCATCCTCAGAGGATTAACATATTAATGATATATATTGGCGTGGTGGCCCCTGGGGTTTGGTGGCCCTGTGCAGGTGCACAGCTTGCACATGCCTAGAGCCGGCCCTGCCACAACCACTAGACTTAATATCTAATCCTAGCTTTACCACTTACCTAAATATGCTGAAAATATACACTGAATTATATACCTAGCCAGGGAGCATAATACAGAGATATATCCCTGGGAAGGACAAGTCCTTGGCCTTTCCATCAGACTCACTGCTACCCTAGTTGCAGTCTAGATGGAAACTGTGGAACCAGGAGACTAGGGTTTTATCCTCCTTCACCATCTAGCCAAACTCTGTGCTCTTGGGCAATCACCTTTTGAACTTATTCCTCTGTCCACATTTTATGGCCAAAATTTGTAGTATTTTAGAATCAACCTAAAATCTGTTAATAGGTTTGTGGTTGACAAAAACAAACTGAATATTACTTTGGGGGAGGGTGAATAAACAGTGCCAGCTTAATATCTATTCACCAAAATGTAATGTTAAAGTAACTGCATTTAGAACACAGTTCTGTATTACAATCGTGGGTTTCCAATTTAACCAAACTGTATGAATTTAGGCAAATCATACTCTCCCTTTGTCGCTGTCCCTTGATCTGACAATGCGTGTCAACCCCGAATAAGGCTTAAAAGAATTAATAAACAGCGAAGGCAAATTCCCAGCATGTGCCCTCAGGAGGATTTCATTGAGACATTTCAAGATTGTTTAAGATCAGGTCTCACATTCTTTGTTGGACTCTCCAAAGGTCACAGTGTCCCAAAAGCTGTACTGTATGCGCCCCCTCCTGTGCTGCGGCTCCCTGATCCCAGGCACCTCTCTGACAGCTCATGTAGGGCTGGAACAATCAGACGTGGACCCCTCCCAGGTCACTGGAGGAGTTCCATCAGGCAGCTAGCTGGGAGCAGCAACCCGGGGGGACATCTGGTATCACACCAGCTGAGTGTGGGCGATGGGACAGACCAGCAAAATGCAGGACACACCTGCAAAAAACCGGAAGGTTGGCCAACATAGGAAGAGCAAAAAGATAAAATTACAAAAATCCAGCAGAGCATGAAAAAAAGCATTCAAGGACAGCAAAATACACTGAATGCAGACACGATAAAAACAGAATCTGGTGACTGTTACAATATGGGATGTCAAGAGTAATTCCAAGTTGACACAGACTTCTAAATTCCTAACCGTGCTGCCTGGTGTGGGGCAGCAGCTCATTAAGAAGGGCCAAAAACTTGGCTCCCAAGAATTATCAGTTTGATCTCCTGCTGGGACTTGTTCAGTTTCAGACAGTTGGTATTCATCCACCAACACATCATGTTGAGAGCCTCAGATTTAACAGATTCAAGTTCACCCCTTGTCTTAGATGCTGAAAAAATATTTTTTTCCCAAAATGTTTCTTTATTAAAAATTTTCCAAATAGCAGGACACATATAGTGGTGTACAAAGAGAACTGCCGGGACAGCGGCCTGACAACAATAAAAAATAATACAAACCTGAAAAAATCTTAGCATCATCTGCATGCATGTAAAATGCAAAGCCAGGTTGATGCAGCAGGTGAGCCAGAGGAAGGACATATATTGAACAACAAATGGGAAAAGGAAGAACTTTGAGAAACCCCACAGGGCTTGGGCGTTGCTGCGGATGAGTAGGAACCAAGCTGATCATTGTTAGGCCAAAAGGAGGAGATCAACTTTAAAGCAGATTCTTCTATATGAAGCCCCAACAGTCTGTGCAGATGGATCAAGTGATCGACTGTCAAATGTTAACGATAGGTTTAACATAATCATGGTACCAACGCCATCAACAATCCAACGCAAAGCATCCACTATTGGGACTTCAGCCAGTTCTGTGCCCCAGCCACACATGAAGCCGGCTAGTTAGGAGTAGATCGAAGAATGACTTTCCACAAAGTCTTGGTGTTGTTTAAGGAATTTGATTATAGAGAGGAAATAGATATAGGCTGAAAAATGGCTGATTCTTTCAGGCCCGAAGATGCTTTCTTTAGCAATGGATGAACTATGGCTGATGTCAGTTGAGAAAGTACAAACTCAGAACTAAAGGATGAGTGAACCACATAGTAAAAGGGCTCCAATCCCGTTTTTCACAGAGCAGGATTTTGGGTGACCATGGTTTTCTGGAGGATGCTGAGGGCTTGACTTTTCGCCTACCTTGGTTGAAGGCAAAGTACAAAGGCTCCCATGTGAACTGCATTTTGCTGCAAGTAGGGAATCCCCAGAACTCAGAGACTATAGACACAATGACCCACTTACCAGACTAACCAGCTTTAACACCACATGCTGCAATACTAGCTGTTGGCTATTCCGCAGTACTTACCGACAAACTACTACAGTCAGGTGCTGCGTGTTGTTTCAACGGCTTCTTTGGTTAGTAACATTTATGCGAAATAGCGTTCACAGTATAAAATGTCAAATTAATATTTTTCTTAGTGTTCCCACATTTTTCAAGAATGAAGGGGAACCGAGACCCAACATATACACCGATTTTCACAGGATTCCACAATGAGACCAAGTAGGGGTAAGCTTAGATTGGAAATTATCTACTTAAAGTTACTTTACCTAACACAGAGACAGAAGGACAGACAGACACTCTCTCTCTTTCTTATAAATCTACATAATAACGTCACCAGAGCAAAGCATATTGCCAGTGGTATCATTAGGAATATAATCCAGTCGTTGTGAGAATATTCATTAACACATTTAACAGTTTTATAAAGGGCCAGCATGTGTCCTTGGGACACGACTAGGAGTTAGAAAAAGATGTACAGAACGAGAGCAAAGGTAGGTGCAGTCCAACCGGGTAAAAGGTGGGGTGCCCAATATGGTATTGCACTGTTGCGAAGGTGGTGAGGTTCAACGCTGCTCTTAGAACGTAGGTCACGCGTTCCAAGGGCCTGATTGCCTGGACCTGTCACACACAGCTACGGTGGCTGACAAGGGTGCATGCTGTTAACGAAGCTGCCAGGCTGACGGTGGAGAGCCAGGTTCTGCACGTGGCCAGCATAGCTGCCAAGGTTTCAGATTGCATATGTGTGACATTTTCATAATTTCAGTGTAACTATGAGTTAACAAAATATAAAGGGAGGTAGAGGGACGAAGAAGCTAAGGCTCTCCCTCCAAAAATCGATAAATCACAAATGATCTCTGAGGACAGAGATCAGGAGCCTAGCAGTTGTCTATATTCCTATTCACAACACTCACTGGGGTTCGAATAGTGTCTATAGTGACAGAAAAAGAGAATTACTTTTTTTCTTGGTGTCCTCTCACTCACCAGGGTCGCCCCACGGTCACATGCTTCATCATAGGGGCCATCCCAGTCCTCTACGGGCTGGGGCGTGCTGCGACTTGCGAATTACGTAGGAGCACTAACAAAAGACTATGTGTGGTGCGAGAGTTCTGGAGGGGGTATTATTTGAAAGCACATGGCAATACAAGACACCTAGACATATTGTCCTAGAATGCGGTCGCCTGGCGCTAAGGGAAAACGATTTTCTGTTCCAACAGACTCTGTACCATCAAAGACACAGAACTAGCATGGGTAGTACATTTGCGCCGAGTGTGGCAGGTTTATATGTACACCACCTGGAGAAAAAGAAGATCTTGACCCAAAACAACCCACACTCAGGCCACATACATATGTGGAAACGTTATATTGATGACGTGTTTTTAATCTGGATGGGTGATGAGAAAGAAATCAAGTTATTCCTAACCTGGTTAAATCTGCAAGACCTCTTCCTTAAATTTACGTCGACACAGAGCAGATCTGAGCTTGTCTTCCTGGATCTTAACATCCAAGCAAAAATCGGGAAACTAGTGACTACCACGCATTTTAAATCCACGGCCAGAAATTGTTTGTTAAAATTTGACAGTTTCCATCCCAGTCAATTGAGGGAAAACCTGCAGTTTGGGCAGTTCTGACGCCTGAGACGTAATTGCTCAGAAAAACAAGACTATGAGAAACAAGCAAATGATCTGAGCACAAAATTGAGACAGAGGAACTACCCCCGACATATAGTGTCAAAGGCAAAAAAGAGAGCGTCAAATAACAACAGAGACGCTCTTTTGGAACAAAAACCCACGACTGAACCTGGTAATGACACTGACAGGAGACCGATCTGTATCACAACCTATCATGTGGCTTCAGATAAGGTGACCAAAATTGTGAAAAAACATTGGAGGACACTGAACAGTGGGGGTCTAAACTTGACCCAACCAATGTTTAGTCATCGCAAAGGGAAGAACCTAACAGATCTACTGGTACATACACGCCCAAAAGAGACAGTGGGCCCGGTACGCCTGTTGCACCCTTTACCATTCGGGAACTACCCATGTTCGAATTGCAGTGTGTGTCATCTGACTACGGCAACAAAACAAGTGATTTGCAACAATGGGGTCATCTGGGATCTACGGGCTTTTCCAAACTGCAATACGACAGGTGTGGTCTACATGATCACCTGTACGTGTAATCTGCACTACATTTGAATGACTACTAGGAAGGTCAGCACACGCATGATTGAACACCGCAGTAGTTTCAGGTGTAAACATTCTAACACAAAGATGACCACACATTTTTTGGAGAAAGGACACACAACCAATGACATGCGTCGGGTGGTCCTTGAAACACTGCAGCCACACCATGAAATAGAAAAGAAACTACTGGAGAAAGAGCAGAGTTGGGTTTTTAAACTCCGGACACACATTGTGGGCCTGAATGATGAAATCCCATAGGGACAATTTGTATAGCTAGACCCTGGCATACTACCTTTGGTAAAGGGACACGTTCAGCCGGACACTAGGTTTGGCTAATCTGAAACATAACACACTATGGTCACCCAGTGATAACTGACTGAACGGTTTGTTTTTATGTCATCCACAACCCTTATAACAATAATGCTTACACAACAATCTGCTAGTAAGTTCATTCAGCTAGCTGTGGTACCACCATCCACCTAATAACCATCTAATATCCTTTTATATGTGGTATGACGATCTGAACAGCATATGTCTGCATTATTGCTCGTATAAACTCACAGAGCGGTCTTTTGGTTGTGAGTTTATAAACATAGTGCTAACAAATACACAGTATCCGCCAAAAGATTAATACACTGTGAATTCCACATAACAAAGCAATTTCAGGTTGTCTATTTAGCCAAACGTAACTACACACTTATAGGCATTAAAAACCATCCACATGCCTGCATTACTGCCCTTATAAACACACAGAGCAGTCTGTTGGTTGAGATTTTATAGGCACAGTACTAACAAATACACAATACCCGCCAAAGGAATAATGCATAGTGAATTCCACATAAAAAAGCAAATTTAGGCTGTTTTTATAGCCAAACGCCACTGCACACTTATGGGCATTGAAAAACCATCCCCTAATGGCCGCCGGGTTGTTTACCCACACATATCATTGATTTACCCTTTATTATGAAGACAAAATCTTGCAAAACCTTGTACGTGAGCTTCACTCTACGAAACACCGTTGCAGAAGGCATTTGGTGCGTGGAGATGTTATTTTGAATTTTTTTTCTCCCAAAAATCCCGCTTTGATGGTGACTTTTTTGTTAGGAGTGGCGAACACTGGGCTGGTCCCTGTGTAGTCCTGAGGAAGTGCTTGGGGGAAGCACAAAACATGTTGACAGACAGAAGTTGTTAGGTACAACTAAACTCATTGTCCTTTAAGCATCCTACCATCTCTACCCTAATTATGAGTGACATTTCAACAACTATGAGTGACACCTTATCGAAAGCAAAATCAAGCAAAGAGGAGAAGGGAAAAATTTAAATATCAGAAATTACACCCATTTAAGCAATGAGAAACTGTAAGAACAGAGCAAAGCACCAGAAATGGAAGGGCAATAGTCTGCTGATTTTGGGACTCAACAGTCAGCCCACCGCAGACAGCACGGCACTGGGCAAGCCTCAGAAGAGTGAAGCATAGATGCCAAGTTTTCAGATTGCTTATATGTGACATTTTCATGTTTTCAGTGTACTTGTGACATTGTACTACTAAATTTGTGATACTGAGTGACACTTTCTCACAAGTAAAACTAAGGAATTAAGTCAAAGTAAAGAGCTAAAGTGTCATATGTGTGAGAACATCTTATCAGTACCCTTCACATGCATTTTTACCTTGGAAACACTCATATAAGAAGGGGGATAATAAATGTGCAAGCATTTTGAATTTATGAACTTGGAAGTGACATCCACAGAATGTATCAGCAAATCAAAACGGAGAGAGAGGCTAGATAAGCCAGTCCGAATCCCCAAGTTAATATGTAATTATCAAAATAGGACTAGCTTGGTTGTGTTTCAAAGGGAGACTCAGTACGTATGATGGCAAACCATTTGGTTTGGTTGTTAAGCCCTCACCCACCGACCTAGTCGGTGGCATGCTTCATCATCGGGCCCACCACAGTGACACCGAATGCGTCCCGGGTGTGCTTCGACTCCAGATTACTGAGGAGCTGGTATACTTCTCTGAGTGTGCTGTGAGGGGGTGTATAAGAAAGTGAATTAAAAGCTATGCTGTGGGTCCCAGTGCCCGAGGGTATACAGAACTTTAATAGCTGGGCCCACGCTAGCGTATAAAAAGGCAAGCGGACGCGGTGGAGCGGTTTATGAACTCCCGCGTCCTATGTGGTCGACATGTTTCAGCCAGGCCTTTTCTTGTTATAAAACTGGCTTTCCTCAGGACCAATGAGAGTGTGGGTGAAAAATAATTTATTATTAAGTGAAGTGAGTTTTTAAATGTGTCGCACACGCTAAGGTGCTATACGTGTATGGAGGGGGATTCCCTCCGCTTTACTGTGCACAAAACATAAAGGACGAAGACAGACGTACATGGTAAAGTCGGGTAAGTATATTGTACCAAAAACACAACGCACTGCCGGCAAGTTTAAGGTGTGTGAACGACCTCTACCGGCGGGATTTTAAAACGTGGCCATGGAATTACATGGCGGCAGTGATATATAAAGCGTTTCTAAGCGGGGTGAAAGTGGTGGACTAAACAGCGGAAAATAGTCAATGAGTGAGAATCAAGCATGAGTAATTCTGTTTCCTCACACATGCTATTAGCTGTTAAAGCCTCATGGGTCACCAGGCAGGGAAGAGCGGACCCTAAAAGTTTTAGGGAGGCAGGGGTTAGAATAAAACCTGTTGGGAGAGAAGGTAGCTTACCTATTTGGTCGTGAAGGGTTTATCTCTGTACTTACGAGATTACCGGTCTGAGAGCTCCATGAACCTGTAGTCCTGCTGCGGTGTCCCGAGTGAATGAAGATCAGGAGCGTTCTGGTATTTATACTCATTCATGTGGGGCGGTACCTGCAGAGGGGTGGAGTAAGGGGCGTAGCTGCGCGTATTGAGTGATCAGTGTCAAGTGCTCATCGGCTACGCATGCGCAGAAGTGTGTAGTTACTTCCAATGAAAAAATAGAAGAAATAGAAAAAGTAGCACTGAGAGACTACAGACAGGGACAGGGCCACGAGTCCAGACGGGAACAGGGCTCAGCAATTCAATGAATTCCATGGTATGGAATCGTTAAGTCCAGTCAAGTGGGTGGAAAGGCGGTAAATCCACCGTTGTTCTCTTGTGTGAAGTGTTCTTTCATCGCAGTTGTCAAATTTCTCAATGACTGTCCACGTGAAATCATTAGGAGTGTGGTTGTGGGACAGGAAGTGTTCTGTTAGTTTACTGATGCTTTTGCCACATCTCATGGTGCTCCTGTGTTCGGTCATTCTAGTCCTTACTTTTCTGGTCGTCATCCCGACGTATCTCAAGCCACAATGACATGTGATTAAGTACACCAAGTTGGCGGAATTACAATTGGTGAACTGCCGTTGCGTCCACACTTTGCCATCTTCAAGGTTGAGTGTTTTGGATGGGGTGGTCAGATGGCAGACACTGCAATTGTTGCAAGGTTGATGTCCAGTTAGTTTGGGCAGCCCCCACGCATTGAGGATAGTGTTGCTTGAGGGACGTTGGTTTACTCTGGGTCTTGTCGAGACTAACTGGTCTCTCAAGTTCTTAGCTCTCTTAAAGGCAAAGCGAGGTAGGTCCCACTTTCTAGTACCAGAATTGATTATCTTCCAATTCTTTTTGATAATGCTAGACACCTGATTAGAAGCCGTGTTGTACGTGGTAACACAGGTCATTATAGAGGGTTCAGGTGGTTTCGGTATGGTTTCAAGGAGTGCATCCCTGTTCAGATTACGTGCCCATTTACAGGTTTTGGAGATGATTCTCGTTGGATAGCCACGATCTTTCAGTTTGTGGACTAGGGCTCCGGACTGTGATTTGTAGTCTTGAATGTTGCTACAGTTGCGCCTTATTCGTAAAAACTGGCCAAACGGGAGGTTTTCCCTGAGAGGCCTAGGATGGAAACTGTCGAAGCGCAGCAGGGAGTTACGTGCGGTGGGTTTGTAGTAGGTGGTGGTGATCAAGCCATTATTTTGTGCTTTAATGTTGAGGTCCAGGAAAGCCAGTTCAGTAGAGCTGCTGGTGCATGTGAAACGGAGATAAGCATCCAAATCATTGATCCACATCAAGAATTGGTTCAGGGTGTCCTCGTTGCCCTCCCAGATAATGAAGATGTCGTCAATATAACGACGCCAGGTGATTATGTTGGCCGAGATCAATGATCGGGATGCTTATCTCCGTTTCACATGCACCAGCAGCTCTACTGAACTGGCTTATCTTTGGGTGCGTCAAAGTCAAGAGGTTCTGGGCCCAAATAAACGCATTCATAAATGACATGTTCCAAACAGACTTAATACTAAACTATGTGACACTGGCGACAGGGCATGTAACAACAAACCTGAACGGCAGGGAAGAAAGAGACCTCCTAGACCTGCTCCTGACAGCAGCCCTGAAGATAATCTTAACGAACTGGAAGAACACGGCGAAAGCAAACTTCAAAACATGGATCAACTGGGTCACCTTCCTAAGAGGAGCAGACAACATCACGGGCAACCTCTCGAAAGAACACACGCCCCAAGAGCACATGTGGAAACAACTCGACGAACATTTAAAGAAGCCACACTAACTCCCCCCCCCCCCCCCCGCCCCCCCCCCCCTCTCTTTTTTCTTCCTTCTTCCTTCCTCTCTCTCTTCAGCACTGTTGTAAAACTGCCAATGTATATGCCACTTTATTTTTTCAATAAAAATCTTTAAATCAAAAAAAAATAATTCCCCCATCAGCAAACTCCAGAAGGGTTCAAATTCATGATGTTCCCATCCCAGTGAGGCACATTATTCGTTTTGCTAAAAGTTAGGCCGCCGCAGATAGAACTCTGGAGACACACGAATGCACCGTGCACACGGTGGCCAGACTCGCCTTGCAGGCAGGCCCCTTTCCTGTCTTTCCTTTCGGCCGCTGTAAGCAGGAGTCGCCACGGTCACGAGCTCCAGCCATGCACGCCGGGCATGCAGAGCATGCAAGCATACAGAGCTAGATGCCGGCAGAGGGGGGACCTGAGAGGAGGACGAAGGAATGTTTGCGGAGTAGGAACAAAGGCACTCGTTTAATTTCTTATTTTGAAGTTAAATGTAGTCCTAAGGGTTGGACTGTGGTAGAAAATAGGCTCAGAGATCAAAATAAAAGGGCCCCATTTTGAATTAGAACGCTAATAAAGTGACCCATGTTCGCAAATTGGCTCAGTTTTGAACTTGTGAAGAATGGGTACTCGTTTTTCCATGGTCCAAAAAGGTTGGTCGGTGGTGTGAAGGAGGGACACACTGATGCCAGTAGGGGAGGGGAGGGGAGGGGAGGTAAATTTGGTGTACTATGTAGGCGACGTGACACGTACATCTACCGTCTGAATTTATTTGCACAATGTGGAATCAGTAAACCTGGGATCAATCCTGGCTTCTCAATTTAACCAAATTTTGCGATCCCCTTCATTATCCCATATAAGAGGGCATTAAAATACATGACTTCAAGATGTGCATCCTACAAAACCATCTCATGTGTTTGATTTAATAAACCATAATGGTACTAGCTAAGCAAACCATAAAACCGGCACACAAACAGCCAAAACTCTCTCCCCACACACTGATCTTTCAGACCAGCCAATCGGCCACTGCCCGATTGCCCTATAAACCAGACCGACTCTGGTAGTAGCCCAGACAGGAAATCAACATTCTGACTCACTGTATTGATGTGGGTTGTGTGTGGTAAATACAATACAGACCCGTTTGTTACAAAAAATGTAAACATATGTTGAGTCTGGTAATCACCGTAAACCCAACATGAAACTCGCAGAATAAACTTTGACAGCCAGTTAACCTGCTCTATCTCTCACATTATCTTCCTCCATCACTCCTCTTAAGTGCTGCGACCCAAAACAAAATGGCCACTCACACACACACACTATCAAAACACTTACCACATAGGCTTAAAACAAGTACAATACCCTTCCAACTAAGCACTCCCCAGGCTGTAGTGTGCTACCCGTCTGATAATATGCTTCCAGGTCCCTATAACTGGGTATGAAGCACTGTACACATTTACATTTAATACATCAGGGACACCTAGACTTAGGAAATGGAAAGACAGAGGGTGAAGAAATGGTAGTGGAGGCAGGGGTTGGGGAGGGGTAGTGTGGGCGTGTGTGTGTGTGTGGGGGACACTTTGCAGCACAGCTGTCAATTACTTACTTGAAAATTTACCACACCCACTGCCCCAAAGCTCCACCCACTCCGCCCAACCCACATAATTAGCATAATTTAACATTCACCTTTTGCTCTTGTGATAACAGGATTAAGAAAAGTAGAGCAAGATATTGATAACATTTCAAAACAAATGCAGGAGTGCCATCTGCTGGATTCCTGAAAAAAATACTTCACCAGAGGTTTTGGATACACACAGGACAGACATCACGTTTTATTAGAACATATTAAAGAGAGCAATCTGCAGATCGTGCAAAGCTAAGTGATTCACCAACTATGCGCCAACGCTGGCATACCGGGATTGTCCCGGGATTGTGAATTAACCAGGACAGTCTCCAACTTGCTGGCACTGTCCCGGCAAAAACAGGACAGTTGGCAGCTTTGTAGGTGTACACAACTTGCTTGGGCTTTGTGGGCATGGGGTGTTTGGCTTATGTGTATGAGGGTGAGTGGGGAAGTTTGGCAAGTATGAAAGGTAAATGGAATGCAGGTTTGTGTGACGTTTGTTGTGGTTGAGAGGTTTGTAGTGTATGTTGGATTTGGTGTATGTATAACTCGAGGAAGTGTTTTGGATCGAAGTGTAACATGTGTAGGTTGCATGTGGGAAACAGCCACTACAATGCGGCCGTTTCCACGAAAACATTTACCACGCATGCATTACAACGCATGCGTGGTAACAACGAGAGGCTTTGCCATGCATACCTTTACTATGAACTACGTAGTAAAGGTATGTGTGGTAAATGAAGAAAAAAAAAAGGGAGGGTTTGGGGGGTCTCCCCCCTTATACTAAAAAAGAGTGGGATTAAAAAGAGGGGTTGTGGGGAGTCTCCCCCCCCCCCCCCAAAAAAGCGAACCTTAAGTGCAGAAGCAATCAGTGTTGTTAGAGAGGAAACTGAATTAGACTTCCGCTTCCTCCTTAAGACGTACGACCGACATAACCAACGAAGATGGAGAGGAGGCGAGTTAAAAAGGTAAGGGGAATTTTAGTTTAATAAAAAAAAATAAGGGTTAAGGGCAGGGGTAATTATAAGGAGTGAAGGCTGGGGACGTGAAAGGGGACAGGTATAACCTTTAACAAGAGTATGCCCTCACCAAACATAAATTTACAACGAAAAACGTTGTAAACTATGCGTGGTAAAGGAATATTCGTGGTAAAGGTTATGCGTGGAAAACGAATTCCGTTGTAACGCATGCGTGGTAAAGGCATGCTTTGCAACGGAATTCGTAATAACGACATACAACCGTTGCATGCACATAGTGGAAGAAGAGGTGGTTTGCGAGGCGCTTTTATCTAGTGTGGAGGCAGTGTGATAAATCTGCACGAGTTGAGTATGTGTGTGTGTGTTGATTTCACTCTCTATGGGACTTTCTCTGCCTGCCCTCTTCGAATGCAGTATTTACTTCTCTTCCCAGTCATTTCCTTCTCTTTATGAGGGCAAGTGGTAGGGTGACTGCCTCATTCCATGCCATCACAGGTAATGTTTCTAGTTGTGAGTTATCATGTAACAACACAGTGCATTCTGGAGGTTGGTGTCTTGCTTTGCTCTAACTAAAGTAAATAGACTAAGGTACCAGATAGCAATGATTTATTAGTAAAAAGTTAAGAACTAGAAACAGTATCCACATTGATAAAATAAGGTGATCACCCATGTGTGTGGCTACTAATTTGGGTCATCAGTACAAATGCTACATCCATACAATCAGGGTCACGAAGCATGAAGTGTAGCCCCCTCCCTGGTACTTCACAGACTCTGCGATTATATCTGAGGCAGCATTTTCATTGAACTGATAAAGTCTTTCTTGTGAGAACAGAAGCTAAGTCCATCCCTGATAGCATTTTATTCACTTCCAAATGAAGCCTGTAGTGAGTACTTCCTGTCTGGGAGACATGAAGACACAGAGTACCTATAGGAAAGCAGGTGTCCTACCCACTTTAACCCAGGAATGTACACCTGAGTAAGGTTAACTACACTAGGATTAACCCCTGGGCCTGGACTCTAATCCATGGGAATGAGGTGAGCTCTGAATTTGGGAAGCCAGGTTAAATTCCACACAAGAGCTGTCTCATGCTGGATTCAACCAGTGGCGGCTGCTCCACCTTAGTGGAAGAGCGTCACCTCACCAGAAAAATAAAATGATAACAACAATGTTATTATAATCTTATTTTTCATTATTGCATGTGTTAAGGTGCGGGCGGGGTTGGGGGAGGAGTAGTGGCATTCTCCTAAATGCCCATGACTGCTTGGCATGTCGTCTTGGGCTGGCCAAACTGTCATGCCCACTTGGCATGTTCTTCACTGGGCCGTGTTGTACAGCCCGGTGGGGAACATGCCCAGGCTCCCATTCCCTGGTTAAGCGCCAAACCACAGCGCTCAGACAAATCACAACGCTGGGCAGCAGTGTTGTGATTGGTCAGGGGAGACTGGAGCCTGGGTGCTTCCTGGTGTGTCGACCTGAAGCGGACAAGGACGGAGGAAAGCGGCCGCTGGGAAGGGAAGTGGGTTTTTTTCTTTGCCCCTTTCCTTTTTTTACACCCACCCCACCCCTGCCCGGTAGCAGCCACTACTGGATTTAACACCCTAGGTCTTAGAACGCTCTGTCCATACCCATAAGCAGACAGATTTTCTGTCGGAAGACAATTCGCTGGGTCAGTGGTTTAGGCGTGGGCATTTTTGTGAATGCCATAAAACAATAACTTTACTAAAGTCATAAGTGTAAGCATAGGATTTGCAAGGTTACACTTTTCTTTGTGAATCTTTGCTTAGCTGTTTATGAGCTATGTTGACAGCACTGGGCTTACTAGTGTCCTTACTGTGTCTTTTTATGCAGCTATCCTCAGCCTCTACTGTGTATCCCAGGTACTACTTTTCAAGCCTTCGCACAAAATGTACTAAGTTCTAGAGGGACACTGTCCAAGACGCATGGTCATCAATTTGACTCTGAACTTATAAGAACCATCAGTAATGAATCCTTAGGTAATGAGTCCTGGCTGTATCTATGGTGCCAGTTTCAAACCTGCCCACAGAGTGTTCTAAGATGTACTAGACCCTTGGTCACCAGATCCACTCTGAGCTCCCAAGAACCATCAAGTATCTAGGATTTGTACCATGAAGCCGTGAACCGCAGTGCACTGGGGCACTTTTACACCCTCTGCGAACAGTCACTCTGCGCTTCATGACCCATCAGTAATGACTCCTCAGTGTGTACTCAGGACACCAGGTTTCAAGCATTAATTCACACAGAATGTACCCAAATTGTGGCCACTGTGCTAAACCCTCTGTCAACAAATTTTCTCTGCACTCCTAAGCGTCATCAGCAGTGAATTCTCTGCCTGTTCCCAGGGCACCAGGCTTTAGGCCTTCAATCAGAGAGTATTATTATATTCCCGGGCCCTTCTAGGATTTTAAGAGCCATTAGCCATATGTGTAGGCAATGTGCCAGATTACAAGCCTCAATCCCTAGTACTAAGACCCCGTGTTTGATCCTCTGCCAGAGTATTCATCAGTTACAAATGAGGGCTTTAAGTCCTCACACGTAGTGCTCTAATATGTGCTGGGGGCCTTATGCTGGATCAGAGCCACGCTGGAATAAGGGCTAGTAGAAGTAAACTCTCATCGTCAGTACAGTGTCAGAAGTGCGCATTAGAAGAATTCCACTTACTGGAGATCTTAGAAAGGATATTAGAAAAACACGGGGAACAACAAAAGCCAGTCAACCTTATGAGAAAAGAGTGTATGCCAGTTATTTCGCACTTGTTACACCATGAGAGGATCAAGCCTGAGCTCAATAACCTGCAGCACAACGGGAAGGATATTTGTAGGGGACCTTGAAGATCTGATTCATAAAGCCATCTGCATACTGCACAATTCAGATGTGCAAATGGCCTGATTAATGAATTTAGACGGACGTTTGGTATTCACAAAATGTAAGTTTACACTTACAAATTGAATTACTCACAAACAAAGTAGCACCAGTAAGGTCTCATTTCTTACGTATGAGCAAATGTCCTCACCAGGGTGCAATAAGCAGTAGAGGGCCGTTTACGATGCGGTAGGAAAAGGCTTTGACCATCGGTCGGATCTTTTCCAACCGCATCATAATATGCCGGTCGGATTTCTTTCCGACAGCCTCATTACGATGGAGGCATTCGGAAAGGAATCCAAACAGTCATTCTGGCTGCTCATCCAACAGTTGGAATTTGGCCAGTAATCCCAAGAGTGGCTCTTTTCGCCCTAGGGATTACGATGTCAGGTTTCTGCAGCCTTTCCGACACAGAAAGGCAGTCAGAACTCTACTTTGGGGATCCCCAGAAGGGTCGCCTTGGGTGTACGGCTCCCGGTTGGAGGCCGAGAGCCCTTGTTGATCCCTTCACCCCGTGGCAGGCACCTGGAGGTACCTGAAACGTGGTGCAGGGATGAACTGCACCTCCTATTTTACAATGGGAGCATGCATTCCGGCCAGAATATATGCTCCTATTGTAAAGTATAGGAATGGGACCTAATTAGTCAGTCGGGACCGCCGACCGGGTGTCGGTGTGACTCATGACAGAGACGATGTTGGGCAGAGGAAACTCCGCCAGACATCGTAATCAGCCCCTAGATGTGGTTTTGGGTATTTAACCGTTTTTAAGGTGCATTCCTACCCTGGATAAGGTTAGTGGAGTAAGCAGTCAAAGGTTGAGAGAGTATTGAACACCCTCAAATTTGATGGTGGTGTGGGAGAAGGGGTTTCTCCATGAGGAAAAACACTTTCTACAAGGAGAAAAGTTTTAAAGTGCACATGCACTTTTTGTAGGTAATTACACAAGCATCAATTTAAGCAGGTTACATTTACTCATCATACATGGATCCATAGGCTTGTAAATAGTACCAGCAAGCTTAGACTGTTGTAGCCTATCACAAGTACCCCTGAACTTTAAGAAGTCTCCAAATTGTATTAGTTTACGCCAAACAGAGAAGTAACCCTAACGAAGTACACTGAATGCTTGATTTGTGCCACTGCTCAGCACCAGTAGTTGTATGACTGAATATCGTGAACGACAATATCGTGACACCAGCATACGGGTCCAAAAATATTAACTACAAAATATTGAGCATACATAATCTGGATGTAAATTACCAACATATTGTGTCAAAGATACACAATTATGTGAAAAAAATATCGAAATCTACATATAGATTTTAAAAAATAAATTCATTTTGATATATCACAATGAATTAATTTAAAATATGAAACTAGAAAAAATTACTATTACAAATAAATGAATAGTTTTAACAAGACATTTAAATAAAATGCTTTCATATGTATATACTTTAAAAAATAATTAAATATTTTTTTAAAAACCTGAAATTAAATATAGCAATAAATCAAAACAACACATTTAAATTAAACAAACATATACCAAATCAAAACATATATGTAATCGAATTTACAATTAAAGTACAAACTAGTTTTAATTAATATCATGGACTAACCAAATCTAGCTATATATTTTTTCAAAAATAAATGATATGGAATTAATTTATAAAAGTTACACTAACATTAACATAAAAATTAGCACACATTAACAATAGCATACTTAATACAAAAATTAATTATAAAAAAATAAAAGTTGAATAAAAGGTTACATATTTTCTAAAAAAAAAATATAAACATTAATGAAAAAATACACAATATTAAAAAAATAACAATAAACAACCCTAGTAAAAGTGTTGGATTTCAAAGGAGTCAGATTAACTCATTTTACTCCAATTTAAGCAAAATTTATAAAGAAATTTAGACTTTGGATGGATTAGATTTACTATACCCACTCCAACATAACCAGGAGAAGGGACAGTGTTGGAGTTTAAATGGATTAGATTTACCATTCCCATTCAAATGTATGCAACAGCAGGGAAAGTGTGTAAGCAAAAACATGGAAAGGGTTGGAGTTAGGAAGAGTTGCATATAACATTCCAAATCTTAATCATTTTTAAACAAACATTTGATACCTAACAACATAAAAGTATTGAAATATAAATAAAATACATCAATAAAATTGAATATAGAAAAATGGATACAATAAAGTGACAGATAAAAAATGTACTTGCCTCCCTACTACCCAAAAAACACCACCCCAAAACACTATTTATAAAACAATAACAGTAAAATATTAATTGAATTAAACAAATACAATGAAAGTCAGTAATAAATCTAAAATACCTTTTCTAAAATGTATTCTTGAATAGACAAATGAATCGATTATAAATTAATAAACTACAAAAAAGTACATAACCGTTAAAATATTAACACGTACTACCAAATATTTAACTAACAAACATTTAAAAAAATTATAATTTAAATTATTTCCTCTACAAACCCAACAGCCTGCAACTAAAACATAATTACTAATTTCACTATACTAAAATAAAACATTAACCGAAAGTCACAAATTACACTTAATTAAAATAATACATTTACATAATTAATAATCAAATAGATATGTAAATACAGAAATTTATTAACTTCAAACTAATTATTAATTTACCTTCCCACCTTATTCCTCGACACACCCAACAACCCTCTACTAAACTATTTCTATTGTTAATTAAAAACTATATTTAATATAAGTTTATTAAAGTTAATATTATCTAGAATATTTTTGAAAGGATTTTATGTACATTAAAAACAATGTTCTTACATTCTATATTTTGTTACTCAAAAGTTTTGATACAATATTCAGATTACATTTTTAATTAAATATTTTTGTCACTCACTGCACCAATACTTATTCTTGAGAGCCAGGGCTTTTTGCTGGCAATGAGTTGTGTTTTGTACCATTGGTGGGAGGGAATCAATCACTGCAATCATTAATTTCAAGACAAACTGCAGTGCCAGTAACTATGGGGCTCATATTGGCTGGTGGTAGATCTGGGGTTCTCTAGTTGGCAATGGTATTCACCTTTGTCCAAATAGGGACCTTTACTTCTAAGTCAGGATAAGGGGATTACACTCCTTAATAACCCCTGCTCACCCCCTTGGTAGTTTGGCACAAGCAGACAGGCTTATCTCAGAGGCAGTGTGTTAAGCATTTGTGAATATACACAGTAATACAGTGAAAACACTACAGATGGACACAGCACAGGTTTTATAAAAATAAGTATTCTTTATATAGGCTTAACACAAGACCACAAACGACAAAAATCCACAATACTACACTCAAGATTGCTTTAAAGATGATAAAAGTTACTTAGTTCAAGTTGTTGATAAATGCGACAAAGTTCTCAACAAAGTACCTGGATGCGTAACGCAAAGTAAACAAAAGGCTTGCAAAAGGAGAGATGCGTCGGTTCCGTGTTTTGAGGGAAATGATTCGTCGTGCCTCAATGCTTGCGCAGAGTAGGTGATGCGTCCTGACCCTTACCGCTGCGTAGGTGATGCGTAGATTCTCGGCCTGCGGGCCCGTTGCAGTGTGCAAGATGGCGCCTTGATGCGATGCGATGATCCAGTTGCGATGCGAGACGATGGCACCCTTGATGCGATGACTCTGTAATGATGATGCATAGGCGCCCTGGCAGCCTTGCGATGACTCTGTACTTTGGAGCCGCGACAGGCCCTGCGACACACTTCTCCGGTGATGCGATGGTGTCACGCTTCACCGGTGATGCAGGCAGCTTCGATGAACACACACTTCCAGGGAGATGCGGCGAAGGCTCGCTTCTCTGGCGATGGGACGATTTCAGCTGTGGCGGCGACACGCTTCTTCTCGATTAGTCACGCTTCCCAGCGACACTCAAATGTCTGTAGATAGAATTCCCAGCAAGGAAATTCACAGGGGGAGCTCGAGATGAAGTCTTTTGTCCCTGAGACTTCAGCAGGAGGCAAGCACAGTTCAAGCCCTTGGAGATTATTCTGTAGATGATGAAAGTCCTTAAAACGTTCTTCTCCTTTCCTTGGCAATGAAGCAACCACTGCAGGCCAACCCAGCATACAGCACACTGGCAGAGGGGCAGTCAAACTCCTGCAGCTTCCTTGGTTCTTCTCCTTGGCAAAAGGTTTCTTGTTCCAGAAGTGATCTAAAGTTCTTGGGACTGGGTCCCAATATTTATACCCCAAAATCCTTTGTTCTCTGAAGGCAGAGAGGCCTCTGCCTAGTCCAAACCAGTTCCTTAGCACTTTGTTTACATGACTCTCTCCTTCCTTTCACTGTGCAGGACAGAAACATCAGCCGCCCCGGAGCCAGCACAGAGGAGGGAAAGCACAGCTCTGGAGCACTTTATTGACAGGATTCCTTCTCTCCTTTCACAGTGCAGGGCAGACACATCAGACAAACACAGGAGGTGGAGCCAGCATTGTAGAGGGAAGGGCCAACACTATTCAGGTCCCAGGTGCAACTCCTCCCTCCCATCTAGATGCAGATCTCTCTATTCACCACTGGGCTGCCCCAGCCTGTCTCCTGGAATACCCAGCCCTGTCACTTACAAACCCAGACAAGGAATACACAACCTAGCAGAGGCAGGCCTGGACAGTTAGGCAAGAACATACCTACTTTCTAAAAGTGGTATTTTCAAACACAGAATATTAATTAATATTTACTTTACTAAAAGATGTATTTTATCATTCTGAGTTCAGGCATACTAAATTCGAATTTCTACCATGTTTCCTGAGTCAGTTAGGATTATAAGAATGTAATAATCTAACTGCCCATTCTAGCCCATGGAGAAATGGTAGCCTTGCAATAGTGAAAAACTAAATTAGCAGTAGTTCACTATTAGGACATGCTTCACACACCAGAGCATGTCCTACCTTATACTTACAATGCATCCTGCCCTTGGGCCTACCATGGGGGTGTCTAATATGAAGCAAAGGGAAGGTTTAGGGACTGGCAAGCGAGTGCACTTGCCAAGTCGACATGGCAGTCACAGACTGCACACAGGCCTTGAAATGGCAAGCCTGAGACACATTTTAAAAGCTGCTTCTGTGGGTGGCACAACCAGTGCTGCAAGCCCACCAGCAGCATTTGATTTACAAGCCCTGGGCACACAGGGTGCACTGTACTAGGGGCTAACAGGTAAATAAAATAACCCAATCATGGAATCACCAATTAGTACATCAATTTAACATAGGGAGCACTTGCACTGTGGCACTGAATAGCAGTGGCACAGTGCCCAAAGCATATAACCAGCAAAAACATATCAAAACAGGAGGCAATCAGTCAAAATGGAAGGGAGACTCACGCCAAGTATGCCAGGTCTAACAGCTGGGCAGAGGCTGTTACTAATCAACAGCAGCATCATCATGTGACAAGAGATGTGACATCGCCAGTTTCAAACTGCATGTCACAAAGATTTACAAACCAGACAGCACTAAAGAACAGGGGAGTGCCACAAGAATGGCACGCTGGCTTGCAAACACCCACTTCCCAATGGCTAATGATGAATTCAACTGGATGGGTTCACTCAGATGGGCCGTATGCACACACATCCTTCCCTTTGCAATGCTCACATGTGTACTTCCATGTCCACTCCAAGTCACAACCATACCTTACTAGAATGTCCAGACCCAGCATGGCAGGACTTATTTTTTCCCTCTCTTGAAGCAGAGCAACGGCAGCTGGCCCTTGATGCAAGTCTGGAGCCGCTCCATACATCTGCAGAATCAACACAAGGGCCTCCATTGGATGGCAGCATAAGCCATGAGAGACACCAGGGTACTAAACCTGACACATGGCCCTATCACGCCTACACACCTGCACCACTTCAGGGACCTGTGAACCCTGTCTGTCCAGTCAGTGCGCAAGCACTGCCAGACAGGTTGGCTAGTGAGCAACTGACTGAACAAGTGTGAGCCATAACCTCTACAGCTGGGTTGGCCTATGTAGCTGTGGGAATGTAGCATGTTTTTGAGAGTGTTCCTCGGCATATATGGGTTTGTTCAAAATCTATAGAGGGCTCGTTGATGCGAACACTCTCAGGAGTCAGAGAAAAGACTCTTCTGGTATTTATATTAAGCGTGGTCCAGAAGTACGGCGCAAACAGGCAGCAATCCTTCATTCGTACGAGCCAAATGAAGGATTGCTGCCCATTCTCGCCGTACTTCGGTTACCACGTTTGAAATTGATTGCCTGAAAGTACCCAACCGGGCCACCGATCAGAGGAGTCACTGAAACTACCGTCATTACTCTGAAAAATATAAATACCAGAAGAGTCTTTTCTCTGACTCCTGAGAGTGTGAGCATCAACGAGCCCTCTATAGATTTTGAACAAACCCTCTTGAAGTACACTGTCATCGATCTGTCTACTACAAGGCCTTTCCTAAATGCAATTGTTACTGTCCTGAAGATGGTCTAAAGGCTTAATGCCACAGAAGACGAAACATCGACCTTAGCCTCCATTTCCTCGTTATTTGAGATATTTTAAGTGATTTCTGTATTGATTTTGAAATACGCCACTTATTGAATTCGATTTGGAATGGATGTTTTATACACATGAATTATAGGTTTGATTGTAAATTACCTTTTTCGTGTGCTTGCAAAAGATTTACTTCCGTTATGAATGTACCCTATTTATTGTAACTGTCACAAGAAAATATATTCTGGAGATAAGCAGCCACAGCCAAAGCCACCAGGTGTAGCTGAATGAAGATGAAGGTTAGACCACACATTTGGAGGTGTAGTAGTTAACAGGGGGGGGGGGGGGGAGTCAATCTGGTTTGAAAGGCAGAAGCAGACAAAACTTTTCTACTTGGTAGCATAGCAGGCACGAGTAATGGGCATGCGTTCTTCGTTAAGAATGTTCATGCAGTCTTGCAGTCTAGAGGTAGATTGAGATATCCAAATTCTAAGACTTCCAGAGCCAGACTGCAAGGTTGAGATTCTTGGGGTAGGAGTGCCAGAATTCTCCAAGGTTATGCATTAGAAGGTCCAGTCTATTGGGGAGCCTCTGAGCAAAACCACTGAAAGACCGATGAGAATGGTGAATCATGGTTGTCTGTCCCAAGTGAGAGCCGCTAAGTTGATGGTGAAGGAGGTTTGTCATAGCTTCCAGAAAATGAACGGAATGAGAGGGAGAGGTGAAAAGCGCAGGCAAATATCCCTGACCACTTCATCCATAGTGCATCGCCCATAGACTGTAGGTATGAGAATCTGTAGGCAAGGTTTGGGATTCTAGCATTTTCTTCTTTAGTGAAGAGGTCCACGTCTGGAAACCACTATCACTGGAAGAAGCTGAGGAGGACTGCCGGGAGGAGTACCTACTCATGGACCTGTTGAAGCATCCTGCTGAAAAGGTCAGCAAAGTCATTGTCCACTCCTGGAAGGTATTTCATCAGCAAGTGGATCCTATAGTGGACAACCCTGTGCCAGATGGACTGAGCTAACGGAGAAAGCAGAGGGGACTGAGTGCCCCCCCTGTTTCGGAATGTAATAAATGATTACCTTACCTGGAAAGGAATTTCTTGAGGGCTAGAAGGACAGCTAGCAGCCTCAGATAGTTGATGTGGGGACCCTGTGAATTGGACCCCACTAATCCAGGACAGTCAGGTGTTGTAGGAGCGCCCCTCCACCCACTGAGTGATGAGTTCATTGTAATGGTGATGTGTGGAACTGAGTTGAGAAAGGGCCTCCCCCAGCAACAAGTTGTGGGTTTTCCACCACTGCAGAAAGCCATGAATGAGGCAACCGATCAACACTTGATCTTCACAATGACCCTTTACCTAAGACCACCTACGCGATAAGCATTCTTCCAGCAGGTGCATGTGCAATCTTGCGTGGGTGACTAGGCTGATGCAGGAGGCCATTGTGCCTAGGAGGGCATGAGTGCCCATACTGTGACTGATGATTTGGCTGAAAGAGAGGCAGCAACTCATGGAAGGACTGGCCTCTTGCCAGACTGGGATAGGATCTACCAACCTCTGCAATGAGGATAGCGCCTAGATAGTGATGAATTTGAAGGGGTTGGAGATGGGACTTTTACTGCGTCCATGGTAAAGCCCAGTTCGTTCAGAAGGTCTACTGTGACTTCAGTGTGTGCAAAGCACTGCACAGCACTGCTGTTGCGTTGTGCTCTTTATCAGCCAATCATTCAGGTATGCAACTACTGCAGCAAGGCATTTGGTAAAAACTCTTGAGTCCAGTGGTGACCCCAAAGGGCAGCACTTTGATCTGGTAATGTTGACCACTTGCTACAAACCATAGGTAGCGACAGTTCGCCGGATGATTTGAAATGTGGAAGTAGTTGTCTCTGAGGTGGAGTGCAACCATGAAGTGGCCTTGCTGTAGCAGAGGTATGACATCCTGAAGAGTGACCATGTGGAAGTGTTCTGACAAGATGTATTAGTTCAAGGGCCTAAGGCCCAGAATGGGCCTGAGTGACCCATCCTTTTTGGAATGAGGAAGTAGAGGGAATACACCCCTGAGCCCTATAGGTGCTGCGGCACTGACTATACGGCTCCTTTTAGAAGGAGCGCTTGGACCTCTTCCTGAAGCAGGCGTTAGAGTTCTGGGGTGAGGATATGTCAGTGGGGTGGTATGTTGGGGTGGTGTGGAGATGAGCTCTAGGCAGTACCCATGTTGAATGTTGTATAACACCCAATGGTCTGAGGTGGCATGTTGCCAGGTAGGGAAAAACACCTGAAGTCATTCCCTGACAGGTGTTGTGTGATCAGGGGAAGGAGAGGCAAATAATTGTTTGGCTGGTGAGACTCTCCTGGGGAGATACCGTTACCTCTAACTTTGGTCCTGTTTCCACAGTAAGCACTCCTCAAGTAGCCCCTTGTGGAAGTTTGTTGGGCAGGTTGGCATTGGAAGAACGCAGAGGCTGTAGGGGAGGTGGTCTTGGAGCCTTTGCTATACACGAAGCAGCAAAAAGACATCCATTTGCAAGGCTGATGCCCAAGGTGCCCATAGCTATTGCTGTCTCAGTGTTTTTCTTGATTTCCTTCAGCATCTAAAGAATCTGAGGCCCAAATAGAAGTTCCAAATCAAAAGGCAGGTTGAGGAGATGCTGTTGAACATCTGGCTTAAAGTCGGAGGCAAGGAGCCTAGCATGTCGGCGGAGTCGAACACTGGATTTGATCCCCAAGCAGCAGTGTCAGCAGCGTCCAGGGCACACCTGTGGTTGTATTAGAAATCAAATCAGTTTACCTTCTGTGACCAACTCACGGCTCCTTTTACGGTGCTCCTTTGAGAGGTGTTGGAGGAGCACCTCCATTTAGTTCCAGTGGACCCTGTCACATCTAGAAAGCAAACCAATGGAGTTGGCGATGAACCACTGGTTGGCAGACTGGGCCGGCTACACATTTACCAGCGGGGTCTATCCTTTTAATCTCTTTGTCCGGGAGAAGGGTGTCACTGGTGCCTTGAGCATTCTCCCACTTACAAGCAGTATGAACCACTAGGGAATCTGGTGGGAGTTGGTCTCTAACTTAGATGGGTTTTGAAGGGGAGGCTTTGCTTTGTACTTTTTGTCAAATCGGGGTGGGGTGGTGGGGTTAAATCTGGCCTTGACCGGTCCCTTAGAGACATCAGGAGTGGGCTGGAGCATCCCATTGAGCATGGACAGTACTGCATGGAACGATGGGCAGAGGAAAGCGCTTCAGAGAGGAAATCCTCTTTGATGGGCTCTTTATCCATCTGCAAGTTATGGTAAGCAGCAGCCCTTCTTAGAACCTCGTGGTAAGAGGTGGTGTAGGATGTCTGGGTGGAGTGGAGTGGAAGAGGGGGAGGCAGTCCAGGGTCAAGAAGAGGACAGGTGGATGGATCCTACTTTTGCGACTTTGGCTGAGAACTGGGCTCCAGAGCTTCTTCAACACCGAGCTGCCTCTTAGGAGGCCGAGGACCAAGCCCGAGAGGTTGTGTTAGGATCCGGCCCATCTGAGGGTGCATAATTATCTGCCTCTGCGGAGCGCCAAGTTCTTCCTTCAGCTTCTGGAGGACCGTTTTGACTGGTTCAGGGCCAGTTCTTCCAGTCAGTACAGAATGTTTTGGTGCTGCAACAACCTGGGACTTGACACTGACTGTTTCATATCTGACGGTGGTACCGAGCCAAGAGCTGGTGGAGTAGACAATGTCGGCGTCAAACTTTCCTATGCTGTCAATGCTTAGTGGTGTGTCTGAAGTAGACGATTGGTGCCAAACATATCCCGAAGGCAGTGGCGGCCCAGAAGCCAGGCTCTGTGAGTCCAAAGTGGCTGAATGCTTCTTGTGGGGTGGAAGCTTGGGAGTGGTGGCGAGGTCGAGCTGTACTCACAACCTGTTGAGCCGATGGGAGGCCTTTGATCGCGAAGTCAGAGTCGGAACTGCCTTTGGGCGAGAAAGCCTCCTTGTTTGAAGCTGAAGGCTCAGTATGTTATTCCACCTCAAGGTCTTGGGAGTCGAAGAGATCTGGAGTATCTTCGACACTCCTGTGTGACATCTTGAGTCAACGGGCCGCGGGGTCTCTAAGAGTCTTCAACTGGAAGGACCGGCATGCGTCAAAAGAGGCATAGTCATGCTTGGATAGACAAAGATTACAAACCTGATGGAGGTCAGCTCCGGGGCATTTCGTACGAAACGGAGGGCAGTATGGAAAAGGCATCTGTCCTGTCACAAGCAAGTTAGGATGAGAGTGGACCAAATAGAAGTGAAAGAGGCCTTGACTGGCAAGGCCCTCTGGGGGCCAAGTCAACTGGAGAACTGCCCTGGACAGAACTGGAAGCATCGACCCAATGCAAGAGAAAAAGGGAAACTCGATCAAACACAATACCCAGCGGAGACAGTGGAACCGTGAGAACCAAAATTATCACTGCTGTAGTGTCGATCTGGAGCACAAAAGCAAAAATGTCCGTACCAGACTACAAAAAAAAACCAACAATATAACAATAGAGCCAATGGCCATGCACATTGCAAGCAGGAGGTGCAGTCACAGTATCTTGTGACTAGAGACAAATCCTTCGAAGAAAAACTTGCACACATCCCAACACTAGATAGCATGAGTATGTGCAGCATGTGTATCTACATCCACACAGGCCTCGAACAATATTTTCCCACTGTATGTGGTAATTAATATTTACATTACAATGTTCTCAAAGTAGAAATTGATTGATATTCAAATGAATACAAAAATGCGTGAGATTTCTTGTGAGTAGCATTACGTTTTTGAAAGTCAGGCCCAACTCCGGTCTCAGTTAAAGCATTTTGGATGTTCTTTAAATATATTATATTACATTAGCTGTAAGTTATATATTATATTAGCTGTAAGCCTTATTTTGACAATCTCCCAATTTATTTGAAGTAGGAGCTGGTACTCTAGTCTTCTCTAAAAATAGAATTCATTGCTAATGGTGACCCCTATCTAAGAAACGAAGGGTCTGATTTAGAGTTTGGCACAAAGGTGAGGATACGTGTCTACCTTATTACAAGTGCATTAGAATATAATGAACTTGTAAGACAGACGGGATATCTATTGTTGTTTGTGGACTACCAACCCGCCAAACTCTAAATCAGGCCCCAAGAATAACTTTCTCAGATAGGGAAATGAAAACTGGCTTTCTGTAAATTCACAGAATGCAAACAACTAGAGA
Source organism: Lissotriton vulgaris (assembly GCF_964263255.1). Taxonomy (NCBI): domain Eukaryota; kingdom Metazoa; phylum Chordata; class Amphibia; order Caudata; family Salamandridae; genus Lissotriton; species Lissotriton vulgaris. The sequence continues at coordinate 408,752 of NW_028253252.1, forward strand.
AAGCAACCCTTTATGCCAATGTTAAAAGCTTCAACCCTGGATTAGATGAAATGGTCTGGTCCAGGGTCTGGATTAAGGACATTTTGCAGATGACTCTGTCCTTTAGATATCCAAGATGTTCAGGCCAACATCTTTTGAAAGTCATAGCTGAGTGCGGAAAGGCTTCGGGACTTAAAGATAATTGGGATAAAGCAACAATATGTGCACTACAAATGATTGGGAGGCTATATCCAGCAGTTAATAGGCATGACTAATGTCCCCTCTAATTTTTTCCTCTATGTGCGGTAATAAAGGTGCTCCGTGCACTGCAGCTAAGGCTGTGTGTGTTGAAGACAGGCAACAACGTAATATGCAAGCATGTGTGGTCTGCAAGTTACAGAAATCAGTGGTTTAGTAAGGGTGTCATGGGTTCTAATGCAAACGAGAAAAAAATGCCCCTTAACTCTGGGATGGTAGTAAAAGACAGCCTTACAGATATGCAGTGGGCTCCTTTCAATGGGCGCCACTTCATCATGTGTCCTAATCGTTCTACCTAGAAGTCCTCTCTTTTTGATATCTACATGCCGCTTTTGTCTCCTCCTTGCGCCTAATGTTATCCCTATCCACTTACACTCAATCTCTCTCACTTGTCCGTATATTCTTCCCCCTTTTCAGTTTTTACTTCTCTCCGTGCTCCTCCTTACCCTCCCCACTTTTCCTTCTCTATTTCAGCTCTGCTCCACTTCTCCCTCATCCTGTCTCTTCTCTTCAAACTACCTCCTCCTCTTCTCTCTCCCACAGAATCTCTCTAATCTCCCTCCTCTCTCTCGCATCCCAACTTTACACCATGAAATCTATATCTTGAATATACTTCTCTCTCACCCACCTACCTCATTCCTCTTCTTATCTTTGACCACCTTATTTGTCACCTCTTGATCTACCTATCCACTTTTGGTTGTTTTATTGTCCTTATTCCTTGCCCTCCTTTTTAGGTCTCGCCCTGGAATTCGCATCCGAAGGATGCGTCCAGGGCGGAGACTTATAGTCGGCTGACACGGGGGAATGAGGGACACAAAACTGTGACGAGCGTGGATTGAGCTGCGTGCACGCGCGTCAACATTCACGCATGCGCACATCACAGCCACACGCATACACAGCACTCACGCATGCGCACATACACACGCATACACAGGCACACCCCCGTCACCTACACGCATACACAGAGACCCCTCCACACACACCAGCCCCTCTCCTCTCGGCTCCACACACACGCACACGCATTTACACTTACACAGACACGCAGGCACCCAGACAGGCAACCCCCCCCCCTCACACACACGCATACACACAGACTCCAGGACACATACACATACACACACACATGCACGCTCACACACATACACAGTCCGCCGCCGCGCGCGCGCACACAGATGCCCCCCGCCCCCCCCAACAAGGCGACGCCCCACTCACCGGCATCCTCAGTGCAGCGGCTCCCACCGGCAGCAAGACTCTTCTTCCCTTCTTCGGCACCGGGGCGCAGGGTAGGCTCCTGCCTGCTCCGGTGCGCCAAACAATCGCGGCTCTTCCGTGGGAGGCGGGGTAGGCTCCCGCCCTCCTACTTCCGGTTGTCCCGCCCGGCCTGCCTGACTTCCTGGTAGAAGACACGGAATGTTCATGGCAAACAGACAGACAAAAAGTGTCTTAAGAATCTTTCGTGCGCCGGTAAAGTCATCGCGGTGCTGACCAGCAGAGGGAATGCACAAGGTAAGCGGCTCGCAAGGAGGTGGTGGGGGTGTGAGGCGAGGGACGTGATCTCGCTTAATTTAGTTTCGAGTAGAGCCCCCTGCCTCCCTCAACCGTGCCCCCTCCCCCGCTTGAAGGGGCCTGTACTATGCCCCTGGTGCCCATTTGGTTTGTATTGTAAGTTCGCAACTCATTATATAACACACGTTAGAGTTGCTCCCTGAGCCTATTCTTCAGGACATTGACACAGTTTAATTCCCTCACAGGTGGCCCGTGTGTGTGTTAATGTGTGTATATGACGTTGCACCTGTAGTTGTGAATGTACGCACGTCTGACTGGCGCGGAGGTGTGCATGCATACGTGTGCATCTATCTCTGGATGCGGGCAAGAGCAGAAATGTCCTCTCTCTATGTGTGCTTCAGTGGCCAGCCACTACTGCCTCTCCAAAGGACTTGCGGATTGCCTTGTGTTGCGATCAAACTCACTTCCGGATTTCAGTAACGCTAGGTGTTACCTGCGCATTATCAGGCAAGGCCTTTCAAGGGATGAGCTCCGGAGCTCATCTTTCTAACAACACGATCCGGCTGGAGCAGCGGGGACGGCTGAGGTGCTGAGAGGACTCGGTGCATCAGAACACTGATGCTGCAATGCAGGTTTTCTCTGAGCACTTACAGTCACTGTCACAACCGGCTTTCGTTTTCACTGTTAACAGCACATATTTCTTTTACAAGTGGGATTAAAGGAGGTAGGCAGAGGACCGTGTTCAACAAAAAGAGGGGACACGTATTGCATGCAATCCTCCAGAATTGGCACCGCTTTTACAATATACGCGCTGCTGTGATTTGAGGCCCTGTTGAACAGCTCCAACATTCACCAGACATCATTTCCTTCATGTAGAGACATGAAGAATGGCGGAGAGGGAGTTTTGAATATGAGGGACTATGTTAATGTAAAAAGGGCATAAAGTACACCCTGCCGTAATTCTGGTGCAGAGTGACTGCAAATCCTCCAGTGAGCCCACACTGAAGGCCAAGATTTGTCTGTGAGATACGGGAGACTCAGGGGCCCTCTTCAAATTCTGCCTGTGGGCCCCCTCCATTTTGCATTGCGTCATAGAGTGTAATGTGCTGTAGGGCACAAGGCGGCTGTCTGCTGCACATGGTACCTTTGTATATTTTCTTGTCTAGAACCAGATATTCCTTAATACTTCCCGGAAAATCTGTTCTTCTCGGAGGAGCTAGTGTGTCACCGAACAGGATGTGACACAGGGGTATCGGAGCTAGGGGAGTCAGAAACGCTAACATCATGGAAGGGCCTTTAATGGTGCAGGTTTGATGATGGAATACCTTTCTGCTCTTACATTATTTAAGGAAATGTGCTCCCTGTGCTTTCCAGTGAGGAGTGTTGAGTGTCCGGTGTAGTACAGAAAAATGGACATGCATCCTCGGATCAGATTGTGGCAGCTAGACATGCAGCAGAAGTTCGTTGTCACTCGCTTCCATTTCTGCACATTCAAGCACCTTGGACCGGAAAACGTACGCTTGTCCCTAATGTAACAAGCGCGAGGCCAGGTGCTGCAGCAACATTACAGTACTCCATTGCCGTGGGCCCAGAGCCATGAACTAGGTTTAAACCTTCTCTAATCTCAGTTCCTTCGTTAATCAGATGCACCGACCAGAGCCGTAGCCTCCATTAGCGCAGCAGGAGCATTGGTGCCGGGGTTCAGAGGCTCTATGTAGACACCCAAACACACACACACGGAGTGACAGTGAGTGCGAAGTGACAGTGAGTGCGGAGTGACAGTGAGTGCAGAGTGACAGTGAGTGCAGAGTGACAGTGAGTGCAGAGTGACAGTGAGTGCAGAGTGCGTGCAGAGTGACAGTGAGTGCAGAGTGACAGTGAGTGCAGAGTGACAGTGAGTGCAGAGTGACAGTGAGTGCAAAGTGACAGTGAGTGCAGAGTGACAGTGAGTGCAGAGTGCGTGCAGAGTGACAGTGAGTGCAGAGTGAGTGCAGAGTGACAGTGAGTGCAGAGTGACAGTGAGTGCAGAGTGACAGTGAGTGCAGAGTGACAGTGAGTGCAGAGTGACAGTGAGTGCGGAGTGACAGTGAGTGCAGAGTGCGTGCAGAAACAGTGAGTGCAGAGTGCGTGCAGAGTGACAGTGAGTGCAGAGTGACAGTGAGTGCAGAGTGACAGTGAGTGCAGAGTGACAGTGAGTGCAGAGTGACAGTGAGTGCAGAGTGCGTGCAGAGTGACAGTGAGTGCAGAGTGACAGTGAGTGCAGAGTGACAGTGAGTGCAGAGTGACAGTGAGTGCAGAGTGCGTGCAGAGTGACAGTGAGTGCAGAGTGACAGTGAGTGCAGAGTGACAGTGAGTGCAGAGTGACAGTGAGTGCAGAGTGACAGTGAGTGCAGAGTGAGTGCAGAGTGACAGTGAGTGCAGAGTGACAGTGAGTGCAGAGTGACAGTGAGTGCAGAGTGACAGTGAGTGCAGAGTGAGTGCAGAGTGACAGTGAGTGCAGAGTGACAGTGAGTGCAGAGTGCGTGCAGAGTGACAGTGAGTGCAGAGTGACAGTGAGTGCAGAGTGACAGTGAGTGCAGAGTGACAGTGAGTGCAGAGTGACAGTGAGTGCAGAGTGACAGTGAGTGCAGAGTGAGTGCAGAGTGACAGTGAGTGCAGAGTGAGTGCAGAGTGACAGTGAGTGCAGAGTGACAGTGAGTGCAGAGTGACAGTGAGTGCAGAGTGACAGTGAGTGCAGAGTGACAGTGAGTGCAGAGTGCGTGCAGAGTGACAGTGCGTGCAGAGTGACAGTGAGTGCAGAGTGACAGTGAGTGCAGAGTGACAGTGAGTGCAGAGTGAGTGCAGAGTGACAGTGAGTGCAGAGTGAGTGCAGAGTGACAGTGAGTGCAGAGTGAGTGCAGAGTGACAGTGAGTGCAGAGTGACAGTGAGTGCAGAGTGACAGTGAGTGCAGAGTGACAGTGAGTGCAGAGTGACAGTGAGTGCAGAGTGACAGTGAGTGCAGAGTGCGTGCAGAGTGACAGTGAGTGCAGAGTGACAGTGAGTGCAGAGTGACAGTGAGTGCAGAGTGACAGTGAGTGCAGAGTGCATGCAGAGTGACAGTGCGTGCAGAGTGACAGTGCGTGCAGAGTGACAGTGCGTGCAGAGTGACAGTGCGTGCAGAGTGACAGTGAGTGCAGAGTGACAGTGAGTACAGTCACTCAGCACCACCACATTATCAGTCAGAACCACCACAGCATCACTCAGAACCACCACAGCACCACTCAGCACCACCACAGCATCACTCAGCATCACTCAGCACCACCACAGCACCACCATAGCACCACTCAGCACCACCACTGCATCACTCAGCATCACCACAGCCCCATTCAGCACCACCACAGCATCACTCAGCACCACCACAGCACAAATATGTTCTCTCAATGTTTCAAGCTTTATTACAAATGTCACAAAAAGATGTTAATATTTCACTTCTGTTCTTGGATTTTGTTACAATAAAATACACTGAACATAATCTTCACAAAAGTTATTTACAAAAGTTTAAGCTATTGCCATTATAAATTACAATCACTTTTATTAAGTATTAAAAAAAATTAAAAGCCATTGTTATTTGTAATATCAATACATCTAAGTCACGTAAATACAAATGTTGCATTACAAATGCTATAGGTGTCACATTTGCGAAAGTTATAACTACTGGCATTGTAAATGACAAAGCTATTAATTTAGCTATTTTCAAAACCAACACATAAATGAACGTTTGGTGAATTTCCATTAAAATATTTGACTTTTTTACTAAGATATTATTATACTGTTTTATGCAAACAAAATTTAGATACTGCATAAATAACTTTAATAAAACATATTTTATATGAAGCTTTTTATGTAAAAAAAATATATAGCATAAAGCAAAAAACAATTGCCATTTACAATGCTAATAGCTCAAACTTAAATAATGCGAGACCTATTGCATTGCAAATGCTTGTTTCCATTCCTTTCCACATTTAACTCCCTTTTCTTTTCCTCCCCATGTCTTGCTTATTCACTTGCTCCTTTTTCTAGCTCATTTCCATAACTTATCTTCTCCATATACGCTTCCTTTTCTTTCTACACTCGCATCCCCCCTCTCCCTCCGAAATCTTCTTTCCTCTACATCTTTCTATTATTTATCTCCTTTCCTATCCAGTACCTGTTAATTTCCAATCCCCATACTTATCTTTTCTCCTTTTCTCTACTGTCCGATCTTTCTTTCCATTCTGTCTACTATCTCCTTGTTAATTTTCTAACACTGTCCTTTGTCTTCCTTTATTCTCTCTACTTCATATCACAATCTCACCCCTCTATTCTTTGCCTCTTTAATATCTTGAATCCACAGTTGATTTCCTGCTTCCAACCTCATTCTATCCACCTCTATTTAACCTCACCCTTTCTGTTTTTCATTTCAGCTATGTTTTTGCCTCATCCATCAGCTTCCACCTGTTCACCTTGTCCTCTTTCGCACCATTTGACAAACTCTTGCACAACCCATTGAATGAAAGGTTGGCCTCTGCTCCACTGTATCTTCTGTTTTAAATGTCTGAATGACTTTTCCCCAACCCCTCCCAGAGCAAGAGACCACACAGAGCTAAACCCAGGGAGACATTAAAAAAAAATTCTTAGCAATATCAGGGCGAAACCGGTCTTTGATTGCTAGTGTTCCGGTTCAGGGAGAGGCTGGCCTGGAAGGTTAGCTGCACTGTACCTCCTGGAACAAAGCAATACGGATTTACACAGGGCTATGTCTAAACGGAGTTGGCCTGGTGGGCAAAAGTGTGATGGTTTATAATGCTACCCTGAGTGATTGCCAGTGGTTAAATATATTGCACGCATTCCTCCCATCACCTTTTGTGAATCTGATGTAAAGCACCAAGAGAACAACAGTATGTAGAGACTTGGGCTCCTGGCTCACTGTGCCACTGGAACCAAGCTATTCCCAACTGAAGAGCCCCCAGCAGGGCAAAATCGGTCTTGGGATGTTAGTGGCCTGGCAGTACTGACTGGACTGTTCCTGGACTGTTGCCTTTTCTTGCTGCATAATTTAGTACACCCTGCCAAATAATTTGGAGCTCCCTTGTAGCATAATTCTAGCGTGCCTACCCTTAGTACACCAGATTGTGTGCTAAGGATTTATTAAAAGTGAGTTTTTAAACTGAACTGAGAAACTTTGCGAAAGTTTGTTTTTGTCGCAATTTTATGTAGAAACACTACCCGAAAGTACTGCAGCACTTTACTCGAGCATGGAGACCAGAACCTGTTTTGAGCACTAAGAGAACGGTATGCAGGGACATGGGCTCCTGGCTCATAGTGCGACCGGAACCAAGCTTTTCCTAACTAAAGAGCCCCTAGCAGGGCAAACCGGTTTTGGGATGCTTGTGGCCTGGCAGTTTTAACTGGACTGTTCCTGAACTGTTGCCTTTTCTTGCTGCATAATTTAGTCAACCCTGCCAAATAATTTTGAGCTCCCTTGTGGCATAATTATAGCGTGCCTAGCCTTAGTACACCAGATTGTGCACAAAGGATTTATTAAAAACTTTTTTGCAGTTTTATGTATAAACACGACCCGAATTAACTGGAGCACTTAACCGGACCATGGAGACCAGAACCTGTTTTCCCAGTTCCACAGTCAGCAGCTCTGGCAGTAATTTTACATACATACTCACCCTCTCATTGCCATGTGAAACACAATCACAGGTGTTTATTTCACACTGCCTCCTGCCAGTCTCATAAATCATTCCGAACTTAAGTCAAAGAAACAGCCCCTTTTGTCTTTGATGCATTTGCTGGGCCTCCTGATGCGCCTGACACAGAAGGAGAAAAGGGGAGTTTTCACACCTCCCCTTTATCTCTATTCAACCTGGGAACGATGAGCGCACTCCCTCAAAGTCTGGGCCCTGGAAGTAGCAATGCTGCACGCATGCACGTGCGTGCATCTTACAGGGAACATAGGGCCGCACGACTGCTTGCAATGGCCTCGGATAGCTTTCATTATTTATCGATCTGCACTGCAAGAGGACCCCAGAAATGTATGAGCTCAGCCTGGCACCTCTGCTGAACAACCTACGCCGGGACAGGGCTGGATGGAATGCATTCCTGATTTCTATCCTGGAAAGAGTTGCTCTGTACAAAATGACGCCATGTCCCTGCCCCACTGCAAGACTTGGCATTTTTTGGCGTGTTTCTCCTGTCTTTTTGCTTTCTGACCCCCCAGTTTTGACTCTGTTTTTGCTGGTTTCGTTTCTCTGCGTACTTTCTCACTTCTGTTCAGTGTTAAAGTTCAAGTGCTCCTGTTGTAAAATATGTTATGGATTGGTGTTTCAATGATTGGCATATTTGTTTAACTGGTGAGACCCTAGTAAAGTGCACTGAGAGTGCCAGCACTGGTAAATCAAATGTTACCAGTGGGCTTGCAGCACTGGTTGTGCCACCCACAGACGTAGCCCTGAAAAGGTAACTCAGTCCTGCCACCTCAGAGTCTGCGCAGTTTGTAACTGCCATGTTGACCTGGCAAGTGCACCTACTTTCCAGGCCCCAACCTTCTCTTTTTGTACATGTCAGTGACCCCTAAGGTAGGCCCAAGGTACCCCTGTGGGCAGGGTGCTGTGTATGTTAAAGGTAGGACATGTACTAATGTGTGTGACTTGTTCTGGTGATGAATTACAGTGTATCTCGTTTTTCACCATTGCAAGGCTGCCTGTTCCCATAGGACAGAATGGGGAGTTTGTTTATACCATCTTATAAACATAACTACCCCTGGGAACAAGGTAGAAAAATAAAGTTTAGTATGTCTGGACTCAATTATTAAAATGCATCTTTTAGTGAAGATGATTTTTGCATTCTGTGTTTAAAAATACTACTTTTAGAAAGGAGGTATTGTCTTGCTTAGCCATCCTGTGTGCCTGCTGGGGTTGTGGATTGCCTGTCTGGCTTTGGGATGACAGGGGCTGGAGAGGGGCAGTGGCTCCAGAGAGCCTGATGGGTCAGGACTGGGCTGAATAGACCTGGGTTGCAATTAGAGTAGTGGGGGGGAGATTTCCTTGCACCTGAATGGGCCTAGTCTGCCTTGCACAATGCTGTCTCCACCAGTGAGAACAGAACTGGTTTGGGCTGGGAATAGATACTCTCTGCCTTTGAGAACAAATGATTTGGAGGTATAAATATTGGGGCTCAGACCCCAGAACTTTAGAACTCTTTTGGACCAAGAAGATTGCCAAGACGAAAAGCTGGAGAAGCTGTGAGAAGGAACTACCACTTTGCTTTGTTGGCCTGCAGTGGCTGTTTCTGTCTTGGGCAGTGAAAGGACTGGACTGAACTTTCTACAATCTCTTTTTGTGAGTTTCTCCAAGGGCTTGAGGTAGAGCTTGCCCCCTGTTCAAGAAGTCTCAGGAACAGCAAAGACTTCAAGTTCTTCTGGCCTCAGGATTGGGGACTGTGTGTTTTGAGCTGCAACAGAAGAAAAAGCAACCCGCCGCCATCTACGACGCAGCTGACGACTCTGTGTCCTGAAGGCACCGCCACAACGCTGCACCACAACACTGGTCTCACCGACGACTCCTGCTCACGTCACCACCAAGCCAATGCTTGCACCGCAAACTGTGGGCACCGCACTAAGCACCGCCTGGCTTCACACCATTGCCCCGACACCCCCGCTTCACGCCGACATCTACGCCTCTGCTTGCATCGTAATTCAAGGGCACCGCTTGTAAGTTAAACAACGCACCGTTCTCATCCTGCACCGCAGCCTTGGCCTACGAATACCATAGACTCCAGTTTGTCAGCCGACAGCGTTTCAGCAACGCCGCCGATGCTGCTTGCACCGTGACCTGCCAGCACTGCGACGAGCACCACATAACTTCACACCGCAGCCCTGGTCTCACCGACGCAGCTGGACAACTGTAACCGTGCCGCTGCCTGTACCGCGACCTGAGTGCACCGCATGTCCCACTGCCGCACTTCACACTGCAGAACCTGACGCCTACCGACGCTCCTGACTTCAACCGCGAGGAGTTCGATCTGTAACGTGTGTGACTTCAAGGGCCCGACAACTCCTGCACCGACCTCCGGCGATGCCTGGGGACGCCGTGCTTTTGGAGCTCCACGAGAAGTCACTCACGTCCTGCATTTCTAAAGGTACTGTTTTGCGTGTCTTCCCGACACAGTAGCTGGCCCGCAATGCCGGGGTCAGCCAGAACTGTTTGAAATTTGCTGTTCACAACGCCGTGATAGCCCTAGACGGAGCTATCGACTTTAAGGAACTTTATTTCAAGTTTATTTTGAAAACTGTAGATTTCTAAGTACTGTATAGTGGATTTGTATTGTCTTTGGTCTTGTCTTAAGTATATAAAAATATTGGATATTTTTCTAAACTGGTGTGGTGTCCTTTTGTAGTGCTTACACTGTGTTACTGTTGGTTATGTGCAAATGCTTTACAAACTGCCTCCAAGATAAGCCTGACTGCTCGTGCCAAGCTACCAAGGGGGTGAGCAGGGGTTATTTTAGGCGTGCAACTCCCTTATCCTGACAAAGAAGGGTCCCTACTTGGACAAGGAACCTAACCCTGCCAACTAGAGACCCCCATTTGTAACACCCACCTACTATACGTTCTCCAGAATTAACTTCTTGTGGCTTCCACTAAATTCTGTAAGAAGACCTGGGTTCCTACTAGTTTTATCCTCTAGACAAACGGTTCAGGACTGATTCAATTTAAGCACTTACATAGGCTATGCTATTTCCTGGTGTCCTGGTGGGTGGGTAGGTAGGGTTGCAGCTGTGTGCTGCCTCAGTGGTTTGGTGCAGGGTGTTTTTTTCCCTATGTTGCATGGGGATGTCAGATCATACAAGGATAGTGGTTCAAAATCACCCACATTCTGTCAGTGGTGCTTGACTGGCAGGGGAAGGCGTCTTCTAAACTGTAACTCCTGGGCTTAATGGATAATGAAGGTTACACACGCGGAACGTGCTTTCTTGCAGGCGTGGGCTTCCTTCTTGTCAAGTGTGGCAGTGCACAATACAGGCGTTTGACTTAAGCCCACTTATCTAGGAATGGGTGAGAGGAATGTGTAGGTGCTCACTGTTTGAAAAGGCTACATAAAGCGCTTAATGCTGCTAAAAGAAACATCATTACTATTTTGGGCAAAGGTGGGAACACTGTCATAGTTCGATGGAACTTAATGCATGAGGATACATATAAATGTATGCATTTGACCACCCAAACCTAGTCATCCCTATGTAGAAGGATAAAGCCATGCCTCCGTGGTAGAGGTGCAAATTTGATGTGCCCTGCCTTCACTAATTCAGATTTTAAAGATCAGTTTATGGACATCACCAAATGTAGTGCTGCTCTTAGACGAGGATTTTATATATATGCTCGTGTAGTTATACATTGTCTACCCGCCATTAAATATTTTAAAGATCAGGGGAAGAGGGCAGCGTTGAACAATCATGCAGCTCTGCACACTAATTATCCAGAATAACCCCAGGGCCAGCTAATCCCTAATAAAGTCTCCTGATATCACCTTGCACGCTAATTTAAACCAGGGTTGGTTTTTGGCAACACCAAGAAGCACGCAAGTTGCTTAAGTAACCTTTCCACATCTTTCTACCCAGCTCCATCTCAGTGGATCCCTTTTGACTACAGATCACAGCTCACATAAAGAAAGGAAGACCGTGTCAGCAAGGGCGCCTCTCTTGAGGTTTCAGGTGGACAGGTACGCTCCAAGTTCAGGCACACGGACTGAGATTCAGATCATATAATTTAACATACAGGACTGACCATGCATCCATGCGCTCCCGGAGCAATACACAGGTAACCTTGGGCAAGTACAGAGATAAGTAGAAGTAGAAGCAGTTTCAGGACATTTGTGCGGACTTCACTTTCTGTATTGTGTACTTTATGCTTAAAGTAGTTCAAAGGTTTGTTTTACAAGAGTAAGTATCCTGTCCTTCTTTTCCTTTCAGCAGTGGAAAAATAAAGACCTTCTAACTCAATGAGAACACGACTCACAACAGGAGCTTCCTCAATGATATCTGAGCCACCATCATGACTGGTTAGCTTTGCTTGGCCTGTGTCCAGGGGAATGATCACATTTGCAGCAGGCGGCATTGCTAAAATGGCAGACATCCTTGGCACAGGATCCCTTTCAGCAGGCTTTACTTCTACAGTACAGTGTTCGTGCGCCAGAACTAGGCTCAGAGTACCCCAAGCTGTCACATCAGTTACAAATTGCCTATTTGTACCGGTTGAACATGTTTACCTGCCCAGTGGCTTACAACACGCAATTCAAGCAATGAGCATGCTCCCTTGTTTATTACGGATGTCAGTGGGCAAGGCACACCCCACACACCCCACCCACTCAGGTCATTCCTTTCTCTCCCATCCTGCCAACTGTGCCCATCTCCTGATCCTAGAAGCAATTGCGCAGCAAACTAGTAATATTCAAAATCAGGGTCCCCAACCAAGTGGAATGTGCCACACTGTGCAGCATGGCAGGCAGAGCCCTCTGAAACAGTGGCACAGCCAATATGGATTGAGGTGTGGTTCTCCTGCCGGCCCATATGAAGTCTTTAAAGCCTGTATCCATAGTCTGCAGTATAGATCCTGGGATTATGACAGGCAGAACGCCCAGTAGACAAAGGAATTTCCGTCTTTTGCAGTAAAAGACTGAAAATGATCAGCGCACATGTCTACCATTCCCTTATGGTGCAAGGCACCCAAGTGTCTCATGTTCAATGGCAGCTGTTTAAATCGATGTCCTTCCACTGCTGGACTTGTGCTTCCTTTGGAAAGAGGAGGAGCCTCGTCCTCACTCCACTGATCTTATAACTTGAAAATAGGAAGAAATCGCCAATCAATGAAATCAGGTTAGGAGTCAAGGTCCTGGGTTTTCTAAGGGCGAGAAAGATGCCATTTGCATACAGTGTAAGTTTGGAGCAACCTGCAGCGGTGTCAAACTCTTGTCTACTCTTCGCTTGTCTTTTAATTACTAATAATGGCTGCAGCATTAGTAAGGACGTGGGGGTAGCCTGGTCCTGTGGTTCTACATACAGAGACCGTGTCAGGGAGGAAGCCTCCACAGTCTGCTTGGGTTGATATTACCACATATAGCCACTCCACTGAAAGTGTTTTACTATGAGGTAGTTCAAATGTTACCTTTGATTTGTCCTCCACTGTAATGTTCCCTTCTAATAGGCTCAGATAATACAGGAAGAGGCACTCATGACAGGCACTCTGTTTCAGCCTGTGATGTACTGTAGATGTTACACTCATTATTGAAAAATGGAGCAGCTTTTATACTTGTAGAGTTTAGGACATGAACATCTGGCCCAGTTGTGACAACATGCAGTTTAAATATATTACTGCCAATGCAAAGCACCAGGAACAAGTAATGTCCAGTTTTCAGACTGCCGTGACAATGCTGTGGTGTATCCAGAGAGGAAGCCAGCAATATAAAGGTGAGAAGGGAAGGAAAATCACAGCAACTGGGCTGTTGAGCTGCCAGAGAGCTATCGGGTATTTTAGTAATGCTGAGAAGTGGATTGTTAGCATGAGAGATTGAGCAGAACTCATCTGGATAAGCTGGTCACGTTGTTAATGAAGAGCACAGGTATTTTTGGAGGCTCACAAAAAGCCTTTCACAATAATGCAACCAGATGACAAATGTAGTCATGATGGTGGCAAAACGCCTATGACAGTTAAGTGCAGCTGGGATCCTAAAACTGAAGTGTAGCCCTTGTAGTATCAACCTCTCCATTTCCAGGATCGGAGCATTGGAATATGCGTTGTCATAAGCCAGTTAAGTGCATGCTTGTAACATCTGTGCGACACCTGTGGATCAAAAGTCTGGAGTTCTGGTATGACCAACCCTTTCCAAGGGTTACTGATTTAGTAACATTACATGGGTAATAAGAATGGCATTTAGTGTCTCTCTTAGAAACAGCAAAAGTGCAGTATTATAAACAATCATACCAAAGATGATGGTGATGGCAGAGAAGAATGAGCTCATTTGACCTGCGGAATCTAAAGTTAGACAAGATGTGAACCAGACATAGACTGACTCCCTCACTCACGCGATCATCACCAGGCGGTGAGTTGAACCCTATGGTCCTTGATATAACACTCACGCCTTCCAGTAATATCAATGCACTTGAACAGCCTCTATCATGATGCATGCCAGAACTTCTCTGATATTCAGAAGTTTATATTTAGTCGTTAATTCTGAGAGGAACTACGAATGATAGTCACCCAGTCGGGCTTCGAGGTACTGGAATACAGAGAAGTTATCCAGTGCTTAATATGAGCTGGTGGCTGCAGGTGGTGCACGCCGGCAATCAATATGTTTTGACCATCATTACTTGTCCTCAGCAGACTTTCACACAGAGCAAGAGAGTAAAAAACATACAATGAGGAAAGAAGAACGACGAGAAAACCTGTGAGAAAGGCAGAAAGCAAGAACCTGCAAGTGTGAGATAATGGGATTGGAGTATCTGGTGGTAAATGAAAGAGGCCACAGCTGGAACCAAGACTATGCAGCTTTGATATTAAGCACGCTGACAATAAACAACTTTGTGTCTGAGCTATTATTCTTTTATATATTTGTAAGTTTTACATTGAGAGTTTTTACTAACTGTACAATAAACAAACCTCAAACCTCAAAGTAAGGACTGCAATTACAATAGCTTCTGAAAGCTTTGCTATAAGAGAGGTCTGACACTGGTCTGTAACTAGACAAGGTGCTGGGATCTTCACTAAATTTCTTCAAGGCTGACATGCCCATTGTCTTTGAGTTCGGGGTCTACCCTGGGGCATGCAAGGCAATGAAGGCCCCACTGATTTTGGGGGTTAACTTGGGCACGCCCAGGTTAGCAACATTCATGCTGTAGATATAGATGAGGGGTGATTCCTTAAAGAGAAGACACCTGGTGCTTGGACTTGGATGAATGCCAATGCCAAAGATTGCGGTTTGTGCGTCAATAGTGTTACAGGAGCCTATCCCTAAATCTCTATTGGAAAGTTACCTCTATTTTAATCCTGGTTAGGATAATAATGGTTTTGTTTTGTTGAATAGTAGCTTCTAGTCAATAAATTCCCTTGATTTAACTTTCAGCACAGCTAAGCACCTATAGAGCCTTTGGAGAAACTTAGTTTGGATAACAGTCAAATGTAAGTGCTGCATACTGAGGATCAGGCGAAGCTCCTGAAAGAAAAAACAAGTCTTTACTCCCTTACATCTATATAAGGTCAATGATACCTTACAGCTACCCAATATACACCAAGTGGTCCTTTTGTAACATTCCATGCAGAAGACAAACTGTTGTAAGATAGTGCCTCCACTACTAATAAATACCAGAGTGTTCAACAGGTCAAACTTGTGCATGTCAACCTGTCCCATGACACACAGATATTGGCTTGGTCTGACTGGCCATTCTGCCACTCAGGCCTTTCCTCTGTAGGCTGCAGGCTAGAGGGCTGCTTTCAGATCCGGATCGGCTGCCATAACTCAACCATGTCCCAGTTGCCCCATTCTAGTTGTGCCCTCACGGCGTGGGGATGTTTGAACATTTCTGCCAGGACTGATTTTAGTGTCCAATCCAGCACTGTGTATTGGGCATATGTGTTGAAGAAGATACTAATCTGGACACACACTTTAACCCCTCCCATGCTGATGACGGAACCGCTCCGTCATCAGCTACAGTTGAGCTGTGCTGATGACGGAGCGGTTCCGTCATGGCCCAGCCGCCGTGCCTGCGCGGGCGTTCTAATGAGCGGGGCGGGTCATGACGGAACCGCTCCGTCACCAGCATAGCTCAACCGCGGCTGGTGACGGAGCGGCTCCGTCACCAGCATGCGGCCGCCGCGCGGCCGCCCCGCCCCTTTAGTGCTGCGGCGGAATAGCCGCCGCAGCGAAGGGGTTAAGAATAAGCAATAAAATGGTCAGGTTTTAAGAGCATAACACTGCAAGTACACCACAAAATACAGCAGACCACAGGGGACAAATACTGTATATGTATGGTAACATAGTGGAAGCAACTGCATAGATTAGCCAATGTACCTTTTCAGAAGTCCAGAGCTTAAACGTGGGTTTATGATTTGCGGGCATAAGCACAGCAATTAAATGATTTTGCTGCAAGCGCTAAATTTGCAAGATTTGTTAGACTTTGCATTTAATGCATCATCGCCCAAAGATCCTTGTCCACATTTGATCCTGATGGCTGTATTCAGACTTTCAAGTGCCTTTAGATCTAATGTAGCGCCCGGTGAATTAATCAGAGGGGTAGAGGGATTTTTTTTTTACAGAAAAACAAATCTATCTATTGCTTTTTCCTACTTTATCAAGTTTTAGATTACAATACAGTTTTGCAAACATGATCAATTAGAAGTCTGTACATTTGTCGCATCACATATTTCCAGCATCAAAATATACACATGTTCGAAGAACATACCTTTACTGGTTAGCATTATCTCAGAGCATCATTCAAGGATACTTATTATTAATAAAGGTTTTGTGTATTCAGGTGACCATCCTTACACTCAATCGTCTAGCGCGGAGGACATTGCAAACAAGTTAGATCTTTTCACCATTATCTGCATATATGCTACAATATTACCAACCCCTTCTTGTCTTTTCACGAATGTGTGGGATGGGGACCATACCTTTCTATTATCATGCGGTGAGTTTTTCCATAGTGTATATTGACCATGGTTTAATCCAACAGACATTTATCTCCAGCGTTTGTCAGATTTCCACAATTGGGTTGAAGATAATCCAGGTGAGAAACAACATCTCCTTTATAGCCAAACAGTATTACCAATAGATATAAAGGGAGATGCCTGTTCCATCTTTTATGCCTGCTCTATCATTTCCCAATACTGTTGAATTATTGGGCAATGTCCACCACATTAATGACATAGTTCCCTTTTAAAAAAAAACAAACATATTTTATTGCTTTTCTTAATACGACATCAACCATTATCAATGGTATACATCTTAATAATGCACATTACACGCGTTTGCTTCCTACCATCAATACATTAGAATAACTATAACAGTCTGATATGCATTGCATTATAAACATAAGCGCATATTGTTCACATAGTCAATGTGTTACAGTTATGAAAATAAACATGGCGACCTTCCTCTCACCCACAACTTATAAATAACCAACAGTATCCCACCCACCTCCCCCATGCATACAGACTTATGAAATAGTTCCCTTAACCAAAAAATACATAAACTTTATTATACACAGCCGAAGTATGCCATACCAATTACCCCAAAAATTAAAAACACAACTGTTACATTTAAAATACACAGTTAGCTTTAGGATTAAAAAAGCAAAAAATGTGAGTAATCGTAAACATTCTACGATTTGACGATTTCAAATATTAATAGAGCCATGAGGACCTCACAGCAGTTAGTTACAAGGGAGAGAAAAACAAACGAAATCAAAATGATTAAATACAGACCATTACAATGCCCCAAGGTGCAATTAGTACAAGAAAAAAATGGCAAAGAATACTTCAAATACTTTTTGTCAGCAAAAAGGGCAAATGCATTAGTAGTGCCCTCAAAATTAACCCCTCAAACATTCGCCATATTATGTGAAGTTAGCATCAAGGAAGAAAAATCTCTCCATTAAAATATTTCACTAAAACTACATAATACTAGCAGCCCGTCCCGACGTTGTCCGGGAGCAATCATGGCTCAGGGTCCCGCCCACCCTGACGTTGTGCAGTATTATGCCTCTATGTTTACTTTGTTACTTTTGTAAGCTGCCCATGTCACTTTTTCCTCCTGTAATGCCCCGTTTGGTACCTTCTCCCGATTGTCATTTTAGCTTTAACCCCTTGCATGCTGATGACGGAGAGGTTCCGTCATCAGCTACGGGTGAGCTGTGCTGATGACGGAACCGTTCTGTCATGACTCCGCCGCGCAAGGCGGATTCAGCATGGGCGGGGAATTCCCGCCGCACGCAAGGGGTTAAGCTGACCGCTCCACTTTGTACGCTTTTGTAACCTGCACACGTTTCTTTTTCCTCCTGTAATGCCCCGTTTGGTACCTTCTCCCGATTGCCATTTTAGCTTTAAGCTGACCGCTCCACTTTGTACGCTTTTGTAATCTGCACACGTTTCTTTTTCCTCCTGTAATGCCCCGTTTGGTACATGCCCACGTCACTGCCCACGTCACTTTTTCCTCCTGTAATGCCCCGTTTGCTACCTTCTCCCGATTGCCATTTTAGCTTTCAGTTGACCACTCCACTTCGTACGCTTTTGTAACCTGCACACGTTTCTTTTTGCCGTTTGGTACCTGTGGCTCGCTTGCCGTTCCACTACGCCACCGCTCCTCCCTCATGTTTGCTTTGCTCACTGCTTACTTAGCGCCCTACCTCATCCGCCGCTCACCGCTCCTCCCCGCCGCCGCTCCTCACTGCCTGCTCGCCGATCCTCACCGCCTGTCCCCCGCTCATGTCCGCTGCTTCTCCGCTTGTCACTGCTCTTCGATTAGCTGATCTCCTCCCCGCGCTGATCTCCGCCGCTCCTCGCGCTCAGGTACGCCGCTCCAGATGTAAGCACGCACGTCGCGGCCGGCGCTACTTTGAAAGGACTACTTTTTTTTTTACTTATATTTTTTAAATAACGTATTTATTTTTTATTTATTTAGCCTATGTCCTTCTGCACACCCTGAGGATTACAACGATGTATCGTGTGTGTGGATTGGTGTTGTGGTTCCCGAGTTTACCCGCCTCAAAGCCCCAAAGTTCTTCCTTTATAATAGTAGTATAGATAATCTTTTGCAGCATGGGGCCAGGAGAAAGTTAATTAAGGTCGAAGTAGTTGCTTGCTTGGACCATTGTGAGAGCTTAGTGAGTCTCTAGTTTCAATCAGTAGAGATCTTCAAGATGAGTATATTCCTTTTATACATCTATGCCTTCAAATTCAAATATTGCTTAAAGATTATGGATGATGTTTTACGAACTCATGGTATTGTCTTTCAAGCAGCATAGATATAGGCTGATACAGCCAAGAAAATGTTCTTGTCATCTGTATTCCTACAGAACGCTACAGCTTCATTACACAATCTAATGTTGTGTTTGAGAATAAGCGGGCATAGATAAAGTTCCCGAATGCTTAACGTATGCCGACAACAAATAATAGATAACTGGTTCTTGACCTCCCAAGGAGCAGCGGCACAGATCTGCTCCCTCAACAGGCTTTGGAGACCATCTTTTTTTTAAACAACAGATTTTATTGATTTTCTGTAGTACCAGATGGACCGAGCCCGACAAGCATCGTACATGTGAACGACATATTGTAAAGACTTTAGGTACTGAAAAGTTTTCACCCTAGAGATCTGTGGAACATCAGACCAAAAACAGCCCCCTACCCCAAACCATGCACCATACATACCATAAAAAACATGATATAAACAACACAAATTAGTTTCCGCCCACATCTGTATAACTATCATATTAAACTAGCGAGTCATTTACTACTAGCCGTTCAAGGGGGTCCCGGTTTACTGGCTGCGTTGGGAGAGACAAGTCGATGCCCCGATATTTGGCCCACCTGGCCCAGATCTTCCTGTGCTTCTGTGGACAGCTCCTTGCCTGAAACACCACAATTTCAGCAGACATGCAACTATCCATGGCCATTTTCCAATTCGCAATACGGAGGGGGGGTAGCCTTTCAGTGTTGTGTGATGTCTCGCTTAGCCAGTGTGAGGCCCAAGAACAGAAGGTGTGTTTTATAACTGTTCCCCCCAATGTCCTCTGTGCTGTGTAGGAGTGTCAATCTAGGGTCTGCTGGAATATCCCATGCCAATACCCACTTCATGCAAGACAAAACGCCCGACCAGAAGTGTTGCAGTGCCCCGTAACTCCACACCGTGTGGAGAAACGACCCCTCATTCGAGTCACAGCGTAGACATGTGAGGGACTGAATAGACCCCATCTTTCAGAGGCGGAGGTGTGTGTAATATATCCTGTGGAGGTATTTAAATTGGATCAGCCGGTATCTAGTGGAAACGGCGGCGTACCTGGGGCTAGCCAGTACCTCGGCCCAATCATCGTCCGTCAGGGCAGGCAAGTCCATCTCCCACGCCGCTCGGGTCCGATGTATAGTGGTTTTGGAGTGTGTAGGGAGGGTTAGATAGATCTGCCGGATTTTGTGGGCCCCCAGATCTCCCATTAAAAACCTACCCTCCAACGAACTGTGATTTGTGGAGGTCGAAATCCTCCTGCAATCTTTAAGTTCAATTCTCGTAGTCATTGCTTGGCTGCTACAAAGGACTGGTGCTGCTGCTGCACCAACCTGGTATAGTCAGGGAAGACCATGATGGGATGGGTATCAAAGGTCATTTTGTCTTTATGGAGCCGGGCATAGCGGAGGATTGCATTCCGATCAGCATAGTTGAGTAGCCGGGCGATCATGGGCATCGGACGCTCCCCAGGCGGCGGCTTCTTGGTCAGAGCGCGGTGGGCCCTCTCGATCACAAAGCAGGAAGACATGTCCACCGGGGTCAGCAACGCCTTAAGCCAGCCCGAAAGGAAGTTATCCATCAACGTCCCCTCACAGCCCTCTGGGAAACCTACCAGGCGGATATTGTTGCGGTGAGCCCGCCCTTCCATGTCCTCGACCCTTGCCGCCAGCTCCTGGGCGACCATGGCCAGTTTGTCTACCTTCTTCTGGAGGGTGGATACAGTGTCCTCCACAGTGGAGACCCTTGTCTCCGCTTCAGTGATGCAGTTGACCGCCTTTCGGAGTTCCTGATGGAGAAACAACACCTTGGAGCCCACGCCCCCGATCTGGGCCTCGAGAGAAGCCCGCAAACTGGTTAATCGCCGCTAGTCGCCGTGTCTTAGGACAGGCCCTCCGCAGCCTCCTTCCAAGCCTGAGTGGTGGTGGTGGTGTTTGGTGGTCCATGGTGTTCTTCTTGGGAGCCGCTGCACTATGCTTGTCTTTGCCCATGGCGGCTGAAGGATCAAACCGAAAGGGCCCGCTCCAGGTCAGCCCCCACCGCAGGCAGGGATGAAGAGGAAGGCAACAGGAGAAAGGCATGCAGAAACCACGCCTTTCTCCCCACCCCACCCCGGGTCTGAACACAGGGCACCACTCCGGCGCCTCCAACAGTCGCACACACACATAGGCCCTGGTGGGTGTACGGGTCCGGCTCCTCGATCTCTCCGGTGTGTCGGGATGGGCCTGCCCTGGCGCCAGAGGGTGGCCCCCGGCCCAGGGAGAGGGTCGACCATGGATGACACAGTCTGGCTGCACACCCGTGCCTCCAGTCGGGTAGTCTCAAGTTCCCAGGCCTCGTACCTCTCTCCTTCGGCTAGCTGGCGTGGGAGGCAGCAGCGGGGCGCCACACAGCAGCACTGGTGATAAGTCGGGCCACACGCCGAGACTCAGGGCCCCAGGGGACGCCAACCCTCAGCTGCAAGGCAGTCTCCCTAGTGCAGATAACCTAGGCCAGGTGAGATATCCGTTGTCCCCAATTCGGGTTACCTGGCGCACACTCGCATAGGCTCTCCCCCTATGGCGGACTCCGCAGCTCCAGGCGGGCAGGCGGTCCCTGATGGTAGCTGGGCCGGCCAGGCCCATGTTTATTTATTTATTTGAAAGGTTTTATATAGCACTGGCTAGACCCGGAGGTATCATGTGGTGGTCTGAGGGCTCCAGGCCGCGTGAGGAGCCCCGCCAGGCCCAGAGCATTGTCTTCTCAGGTCCAATGCACAGGAGGTGGAGGACGGTTACCACGATGGAGTCTCGGCGACGATGCAGTTTGTCCGCTCCGTCTGTGCACACAGCTGCTCACAAGTTCGAATACGGCAGCCGCGGCACAGCCTTCTCCGCTTTCAGGCTCATGCACGGCTGCCGCCAGTCTGGTACAGGGCAAGGCTTCCCAGCCCTCCACCGCCACCAAACCTCGTCAGCAGGGTCGCTGTATGCCCCACGGGAACAGCAGCTGGGGTCAAGGATCATGCAGGATTCTGGCGCCGGGAAGGAGCAAACTGCGGAGATTACGCAGCCGCCATGTTCGGCTCCAAAGCCACGCCCCCTCGGAAACCATCTTTTGACTGCTAAAGCAATCGGCAGACTACTCAACCGAAATCTCAGCTAAAGAGTTTTTTTCCCTACTGGGAAGATTTCATCTAAGAATGGTTCAACGCTGTGGTCTTATTTGAATTCCATAAAATGTTTTAGCAGGAGCCCTCCACAGCTTGTTTATAATTGATTTATAGAAGACCAGTAGGTTTTTATTAACAAATCAAATATATTCTTGGTAATATTTTTCAGGTAAAGACAAAGGTCTTCCAGTCCAATGTTTAATATGTGTGCAAACCAGGGAAGAAAACAATAGTTTTGGGTCCTCATAGTATTAGATAATGCCCGTTTATACAAGCCAAGCTCCTCTCTAGACTAAATTAAAATCGAATATTTTACAGGTAATAGGGCAATGCAATCCATAAATCTTTCAATGCCCAAGTCTGCCCACAGCGCATCCATTGGCGCTCCACGGACCAAGTGCACTAACCGTTGTAAGAAGTTGTTCTCGGTGATTTGAATAGATGGGTGTTTTCTGTGTCCCCCAAATCTCAGAACCATATATGCTGGCAGCCCTAGCTTACATTTCATACGCCAGCACAGCCGAAATCATCGAGCGGTTTCCACACAATTTTGCAAATATCAACACAGCATCTGATTGCTGGGTCAGAAACATGCTAATTTTGGATACCAAGGGGCCCACGACTGTTTACTATCTAGACTAATACCCAAGAAATCACAGGTGGTCATGAAATCAGGGAGCTTTTTATAAACACTAAAGGTCGCTCAAGTTTGTGTTTTTTGGTTAAGAATCATATTCTTGGTATACCCAACGTTTATGGCGAGGCTTCTAGTGGCACAAAATGACCCGAAACCTGCCAGAAGACGGCGCATTGATAACTTGGTTCAGATCATTAATAGCGCGTCAGCTGCATAGAGAAGTACTGGTATAGGCTCTTTATCTATTTTTGGTACGTCTAAGTCAAGTTCCGTTAATGATTTTGCAACATCATTTATGCAACAGTTATATAATGTTGGTGCTAACACACAACCTTGCTTGACAACACATTTGATTGGTATCTCGACAGTGTATTCATCCCTGGTACTATATTTCACCGGGTGGTGTTTCCAGAGTGCAAAGCACCTAGAAGCTTTAATAGCTTGTCAGGAATTCCCTGTTGTTTTAAAAAATTGCCATAATGTAGGGCTATCAACACTATCAAAGCTTTATTAAGCGCTGAGACGCTAGCGCTGGGGTGTTTGTTGTCTCCTGAGGCGAAATAGCCGGGAGTGCTCGTTTTTAAATATTTCTGTGTCATTTGTGCTAATACTTGTGCTCTTAAACTCACCTGGACTCCCATTGCTAATCTCATTTTGCATTTTGGAGGGCACCGTGCAGCGGATCAAACGCTCACGTGACCCCCTCCCCTCGGCCTGTTCCACGCTCGGCCACGCCCACTTTTAGGCCACGCCCCCTTTCCGCCCTCAAATCCCCTTTATCAAATGTGCTATCCTAGGGAGCGCAGCGGACGTGCGCAGCGGGCGCGCCGTGTGCGCGCCGAAGGCGCGCCTAAGGCAAGCCCGTCTGCGCCCGTCCGCGGCCGGACGGGGCCTGGGGCACGACCCCTTGCCCAACTTACCCTGTATTCATCCAAGCAGCTTACCACCCTTCAAGGAGACTGGCCTCTCCCAGAAACTATACTAAGGCACATTGCTTCCTTAGGTCTTGCCCATTCCCCCACCTCTAGGCCACTGTCCGTCCCCTCGATCCCTCCACCGCGGGACCCGCCCCTGCCTGTCCCTCCCTCCTCGCCTCCACCGCTATCTTTTCTTTTACTTAATACAAGGTCAGCGGTCAAGCACCATCATGAGTTGTTCACCCTGCTTGACACTGAGAAGCCGGATCTGTTGCTATTAACCGAAACCTGGTTCTGTGACTCCTCCCTTCCTGTTCTCCTGGCTACTCTCCCCCCTTCCTATGCTGCCCTGCGCGCCGATCGTCCGGCGGGCAGGGCCGGCGGCGGCGTGGCGCTTATCGCCCGGTCAGAATTACAGTTTCAATTTCTTTCCTATTCTCCCATTGCTCCTACTGAATTCCTTGTGGCCCGTTCCCTATCCTTCTCTCCCCCTATCACTTGTCTCCTTATGTACCGGCCCCCCCAGTCTTCTCCCTTATTCCTGCCGGCATTTCAAGACCTGTTGGCCAATTTGGTGGTCAACTACGCCTCGGTCTTGGTGCTAGGCGACTTCAATTATTGGCCTTCGGACCCCTTTGAGTGCACCGCTTCCAAAGAGTTCACCGAATCTCTCTCCTCTTTGAACTTTGTCCCGCACATAACGGTCCCTACCCATTCCCACGGCCACTTGTTGGACCAGGTTTGGTCCCTCAACCTTCAACTATCCCCGGTGATGGTATCCCCCTGCTGTTGGTCTGACCACGCTCTTATTTCTTTTTCTATCTCTCACCACTCTGTACCTAAAGTTCCACATGCCAGAAACACCTGGGCGCAGAACTGGAACAGAGTTGACCTTTCTTCTTTGTCCTCCCTGCTCCGTAATTCCACCCCGTCTCTCTCCGGTCTCTCCTCCCAGTCTCAAGCCACTGCCATGAACACCTGGCTGACTACAGGCTGTAACACTGTGGCCCCCTTGCGCCGTATTTCCATCCGACGACAAAAGGACTCCAACAGATGGTTTAACGACCACCTAAAAGAGTTAAAACTATCGGCCCGACAGGCGGAGAGACAGTGGAGAAGAAACTATTCCTCCGCAGCAAAAACCCTCTATCTCAAATCACTTGCTACTTACAAAACTGCTATTCTCTCTGCTAAAACCACCTATTTTTCCTTAAAAATAGAGGCAGCGGAAAATAAATCCAGAGAAATATTCAGCATAGTCAACAACTTGGCTTACTCTGACAGAGCTTCTTCGCAAATCCTTCCATCTCAATCATTTTGCGATCAGCTCAATACCTACTTTGCAGACAAAATCATTACCATCAAGGCTAACATCCCCCCCCCTTCACCTACTTTTGTGGACCCCTCTTCCCCCACCGTCCTCAATCGCCTCACCTCTATTCTTCCCCTCACTGAGGCCTCTTTTCGCGAGATACTCCCCAAAGTCAAGTCGGGCTCTCCGGCAGACACTTGTCCAGCTCGTATCTTGCAACATATTTACTCTTCTTGCCCTGAAGCCCCCATCACCTTTCTCAACAACTCTCTCGCTCAGGGAGTAGTGACCCCGGCACTCAAAACAGCCTTTATAGTGCCCGTTTTGAAAAAACCCGGCACTGACCCTACCATCTCAGCCAACTACCGCCCTATCTCCCTGCTGCCCTACCTGGGCAAGGTGCTGGAACGCCATGCCACCGCGGTCCTCAGCGCCCACGTAGAGGCCAACGGTGGGTTGGCTTCCCGCCAGGCCGGCTTCCGCCCCAGACACTCGACCGAATCAGTCGTGGTGTCGGTACTGGACACCCTCAGGACGGGCATGGACAACAATAAACACCAGGCGCTGGTGCTTCTCGATCTCTCCGCCGCCTTTGACACGGTTGACCATACCATCTTATTGTCCCGTGTCGGGGCGGCGGGAATCGAGGGCTCAGCCCTGCTCTGGCTGTCCTCATTCCTGAGGGACCGCACCCAGGCGGTTCGGTCGGGTGACTTCACGTCCACTCCTATCCCTGTCACTTGTGGTGTCCCCCAGGGATCTTCTCTTTCCCCCTTGTTGTTTAACCTTTACATTTCCCCTCTTATCTTTGCCCTTCAGCAGCTGGAGGTCACCGTGTACAATTACGCGGATGACCTCCA
The DNA here is from genome assembly GCF_964263255.1 of Lissotriton vulgaris. Taxonomy (NCBI): domain Eukaryota; kingdom Metazoa; phylum Chordata; class Amphibia; order Caudata; family Salamandridae; genus Lissotriton; species Lissotriton vulgaris. The sequence continues at coordinate 434,379 of NW_028253252.1, forward strand.
GCTCATCTTCGATCTGTCTACTTCCCCTTCTTCTGTCTCTAATTTTCAGTCGACTATGACCTTCATCAGGGACTGGATGAACCACAACCAGCTGAAATTGAACCCGGACAAAACCGAGCTGGTTCTCACCGGTGGTTCGTCCAGTCCCTGGAATTCTCATTTCTGGCCACTCTCTCTAGGTTCCCCCCCCTCTCCGTCACCCACAGTTAAAACATTGGGGGTTAAAATCAACAACCAGCTTACCCTCCACTCACAAATCAGCACTGTTGTATCTTCCTGCTTTCTCACCCTTCGCACTATTCGCTCTGTTTCCCGTTTTTTTTCCCCACAGGCACTTAAGGTGATCATGGCTGCACTGGTCATCTCGAGGCTAGATTACGCTAATGCCATCTACAACGGCATCCCATTATATAGCCTGCGGAGACTCCAGTTGGTCCAGAACCAGGCGGCCCGTCTGGTCTATGGTCTCCCACGGTACCACCATTCCACACCCCTCCTCAAAGAGCTTCACTGGCTCCCGGTTAAAGAACGTTCCCTGTTTAAGACCGGGTGTATGGTCTTTCAGGCCCGACAAGGCACTGCCCCTGCCTTTATTGCCTCATTACTAAAGGAATACGTCCCCTCTAGAGAGCTTCGTTCTTCCTCCAAATCCCTCCTCCTAACCCCACGTTTTAAACGTAAAAAATGGGGCGGAACCAACTTTGCCACTCTTGCCCCCACTTTTTGGAATTCCCTCCCTGATCACCTCCGCTATTCTACCCATTATCTTTCGTTCCGCAAGGATTTAAAAACCTTTCTCTTCAAACAAGCCTTCCCTGTATAATGCCCCTCCCTACCCAAGACTGGTCTTATTTTTCTTCAGGTGTCAAACGAACTACTAGCGCCAAGAAACCGTACGGTATACGCTGCGCTCTACAAATGTTTTAAATTAGAAAATTAAATTAGAATTATCAAAAGCGGTTTGAAGATCAATAAATACCAAATATAAAGATGACCTTTGAAGAGAATTGTAATATAAACAAATAAAGTTTAATCCCATTACTTGGTCCACTGTACTTTAGCATATCCTAAAACCTGCTTGGCTTGGAGATAATAGGTCCTGTTCTTCTAACCACTGGTTTAGACGAGATAGTAACAGTTTTACGAAGATTTTTCCCCACTCTGTCAAGTAGTGAAATTGTTCCACAATTTTCCGGTGATTCTCTAGGCCCTTTTTGTATCATGGGACAATTATTGATTTTCTTCAAAAAAGTGATACCTCCTCATAGGACCAGATGTTATTAAACCACCTAGTTAATACTGTGGAACATAGACTTGGATGATTCCAGAAGACATCTGTTGGAATTTTATCCAGCAGCCCTGTGTGGTGTTTGCGCTTAAATCGCTTGAATAACTTCTTTTTCAATCAATTCATCAACTAGCCCATATTTAAGTGATGTAAACAAACACCTGATGGAGCGACTATGGAAGTAGTGGAGTTTGGTGTAATGGCAATTATTTTTTGGTAAACTATATTCTGATGTACTAATTTCAGGTTTTCACTCGTGTTTACCTTCAAGTCCTCTTTTCTACAATGTTGTTATAGTTGCATTGACGTGTTCAAGGAAATTTGTCTTTTAAAAATCCCTCATCAAAAATCTACCTCTTCAACTACATCTAAATTAGATAGGGCAATATGTGACATTTTGTAACAAGAGTTTTAATCAACCATTTTAGCATGGTGTCCATGCAATGATCATGCAAACCGAGGGACAAAAACAGTCGATGAGTAAAGAAAGTGTTGCCCAGAAAAATACTGCAATTACTGGACTGATGGCAAAGTTATCTTTCGTTCATACTATGTTTTACTAAGCCTTTAATATGGTTATTTCATTGCTTAAGAGCATTGGCATTTACATGTGAATGTTCTAAATCTGCATCCGTTTTTCCCAGACAGCGGTCATGATGTACAGCAGGTCAAACATTTTATATCCCTTTTTTATGACCCATATACCTTCAACCGTGACTTACAAATAAAAGCCCCTGACCAGATTTACTGCTCCGCAGGACATTTGTTTAGTTGTTGCACGTGCAGCAGCTCCACAGTGTGAACATAAATGAACAACACTGCCCTACAGCAGAAACTCTTATTAATGAATAACATGCACGATGTAACCTACTGAATATTTATCTTGAATCAATACAGGACAGAGCTAATGTTACGCAATGCTCTACATAAACAGATACGTAAAACTCCACTGGGTCTCTGATAATACTGAACCCACCACGCATGAATTTAAACATGCAGTGCAGTTTAAGGGCAATGGTAAACACTTAACGCAATGGCTTTATCGCTGGATTTGAACACACCTCGCAATACCAGATCTTTTGACTGGGTGTGAGTGTTTGATTGGTTCAGATGCTCCGTCCATTACCATCCCCATTTGTACCGCTTTTGGCCGCCATAAGTGTGGCAGGGTATGCTCAGACGCGAGTCCTTTGCTCACTTTGCCACTGGATTCAAGCAAGCCGGGCTGAAGACGGCTGGAATGCCAGAAACCGGTCCTCGGAAGCTTGTTTCCGGTCCAGGGAAGGCATGGCTTGGCAGTTCAGGCTGGACTGTTCCCATGAGGCCAGGGACAGACTGATTTGCATATAGCCATGTCTGAACTGGGGTGGCAGAGTGGGCTAAAGAACGGTGATGGATTAAACCCAGATCTTTTGACTGGGTTTGAGTGTTTGATTGGTTCAGATGCTCCGTCCATTACCACCCCTTTTGTACCAATTTTGGCTGCCATAAGTGTGGCAGGGTATGCTCAGACGTGAGTCTCTTGCTCACTTTGCCACTGGATTCATGCAAGCCGGGCTGAAGACGGCTGGAATGCCAGAAACCGGTCCTCGGAAGCTTTTTTCCGGTCCAGGGAAGGCATGGCTTGGCAGTTTGGCTGGACTGTTCCCATGGGGCACAGGGTCAGACTGATTTGCATATAGCCATGTCTGAACTGGGGTGGCAGAGTGGGCTAAGGAATGGTGATGGATTAAACCCAGATCTTTTGACTGGGTGTGAGTGTTTGATTGGTTCAGATGCTCCGTCCATTACCACCCCCTTTTGTACCGCACCTGCGCGAAGCATGGGAGCACGACATAGCGAAGCACTTACAAGACAAAGATTGGGGAACAATTATTTGCCTAGCCCAAAAAGGTCTCCAGCAACTCACAATTCAAACTGATACAATTTATGATCCTGCACAGAGCCTACATCACCCAACACGGATTGCACACTATGTTCCCAACGGCGTTCGTTGTATGCCCCAGATGCCACGAGCACAAGGCAAAGTTATTGCGCATGCTGTGGAACTGCCCGGCCCTGCCCTGACATCTTACTGGGCACAAATCATGGCAATCCTACAGACACAACAGAGGACTCTAATGAATACCCTGTAGAAAGATGCCTGCTGGGACTACACCCCTGCCCCAAACACCCCATGGCACGGGCTAGACTGACAGACCTGGCCCTCATGCTGGCAAAACTTCAAATAACGAGGTGATGGAAGTCCACCCCCTGCCCCACACCTCCCCCCCCCCCCCCCCCCCCCCCCCAGCATCACAACTTCGCTTGAGGATGCCATACATGGGGTAGCAAATGCAAAATAAACAGTTGATGGACAGAATGCAGAACAATGTCATACATTCACCCCAGTACAGAGATCTGGGCATAAATCCATCGTTTTTTTGCACTCCACACCACCCCAGTTTAGACATGGCCATATGCAAATCAGTCTTGACCCTGTGCCTCATGGGAACAGTCCAGCCCGAACTGCCAAGCTATGTATTCCCTGGACCGGAATCAAGCATCCTATGACCGATTTCTGACTATCAGCCGTCGTCAATTGACTCCAGTGGTGTGGAGAGCAAGGGACTCACGTCTGAGCATACCCGTCCCACTCGGGGTGACAAATGCAAAAACAACAGTTGATGGACAGAATGCAGACCAATGTCATACATTCACCCCAGTAGAGAGATCTGGGCCTAAATCCATCGTTTTTTTGCACTCCAACAACCCCAGTTCAGACATGGCCAAATGCAAATCAGCCTTGACCCTGTGCCTCATGGGAACAGTCCAGCCCGAACTGCCAAGCCATGTCTTCCCTGGACCGGAATCAAGCATCCTAGGACTGGTTTCTGGCTATCAGCCGTCTTCAGCCAGGATAGCTTGACTCCAGTGGTGTGGAGAGCACAGGACTCACGTCTGCGCATAGTAGGGCAGAAAGTGCAGCACTCCGTAGAGAGGAATCCAAAGGTCTCCGCAAGAAGTCACTAGCGCTGGAATGGGATAGCTAATGGAAGCGTTTAAAAGGGTTCGACCTACCAGTCCCTTGAGAGAGACTGCTCTCACCCTCACTAACCCACACACCAACACAAATGGCCCTGCATCCGATAGCAATTTTAGACACGTAAACATCAAAATGTGCATTGGAGCAATAGGACATATGCCCATTTTGCTTCCAACAAGCATCTCCTTTTAGACACTGAGGATCCCAGCCCCTGCCATTCACTTAGGTCCCAATAAAAAAAGGAAACAAGGCGTACACGCAATATCCTTAAGATAGAAAACCAATCAATGTCAGTCCATATATACTGTAGGAATTTGATGGGCCACCAGTGGATCAGGGAGTTGGCTGGAGGGAATCAAGGGGAGTTTTGATGTTGGTTGCATTTCCTTAGAACACAACTGTATATTGCGGATACTAGACAAAATATAATGTAACATGTATAGTTTCTCCTGTGCTTTCAAATGTAGATAATGGTTAACAAGACAATAACAGTTGTACTGCCCCCCACGTTAAATGTATTTTCAAAATGTGAAGCAAGCCCACTGGGCAGGATAGCTCATACGTTATAAGTCTACTGTAACAATGTCATAAATTAAATGTGTTTAAGAAATAAAGTTTGTTTCGAAAAAATGCTCTACATAAACAGATGATTTATTGTATAATTATCATTTAATACTACGGAATAATCCAACTCTGTCTCAAATTCTGCTACCTGACTTCCGGTAGCCTAGGGTCAATAAGGTTATAGCATTTCAGGAACGCTTGCTCACGCCACTCTGCATTTAATGTTAATTTGGATATCCTCACAGGGTCACGTTCTGTCCTTTGGAAACTGCTCATTAATCCTAAGAGCCAATAAACAGGAAAAAAAGTGGGAGGGCCATCTCTTTGCATGAGGAAAATTGCAGGTGACACCTGTGATACCGACTGCGCCCAGAGGCCGATTTCAGTCTCAGCTGAAGAGAGCTCAGCGACAGAGTTCCCAGATGACCTTTAATCCTCAGGATTTAGACAGCTGGTTGAGGTCAGTTCCAAGCGTGTCAATGAAATAACTAGGGTGGAGTAAGAGAAAATAACAGGCACAGGGGAGTCTGGGCTGCAACCAGATTAGAACTCTGGGTCAACCAGAGGAGGCAGGGGTAGCACTTCAAACAATGGGACAGAGTCAATGCAAGAATAGAGTGATAAACTGAGCACTTTAAACATATTGGTCAAACCCAGTACGATTAGAACAAACATGTTTTAGAGAATTTAACAACGTTTTCAGACTAATGATAGAGAATTAGTAATATGACAACTAAAAAGCAGATTTTACAGATTCCAATGCAAAGTATTCTAGAACCAGTTTTCCTAAAGTTATTTCAAGACAAGGAAACTTTTTTTCCAATTCTACGAAAATTTCTTCTGTGAAATGACAGGTGGAATGTGCTGTCCTGAAAAGAGGTGACTTCAACAGAACATATGTTTTAATAACACCAAACATGCTTTCAATTCTGTTCTGAAGCCCCAGGGACATTAAAGTGTAAAATCCATTAAAATACCAATATTGTTTTTAAATCCTGCAGCGGCAATGTGCAGGGGCAATGTGCATTATAAAATGCAACTTTTGTTACCGATTTCTCCAAAATGCTTTTGAGAAGAATTACTACATTCCCCATAATGGTTGTTCCTAAATGTCAAAACTAATGATATCAATTAACCTGGACCGGTTGGAGACAGGAACAATCCTTACTACGGCACCAGAGAGACACAAGGCGGACAACAAGGTTACCAGTTTGTCACTGTACAATGGAACAAGCAGTGTTTTCATTGTGCATTGCATTTGCATTGGTGACCTATTATGCATTCAATCAGAGTTATGCTGCTTTTGACAGACCCATGCTTAGTTTGACAGCAGAGTACAGGTTCACAAACATTTTGCTGTCAAACGACACTATATTGAAAAGGCAGGACACAGCAATGCAATACCTACATAATTAAAGTGCAGGTGTACTGCCTTGCATAAACAACCAGGAGAAAAACCACGAGAGGCATATATAGAAGCAAACCCTACATTTGTCTTAAAGTGCACTCCGCGATATCGATGTGCGTTAGGCGGCAGAGGTTCGCCTCCGGTTAGACATAAATAATATGTTCAGGTCTCACTCAGCTGAGTTGTCTCTCAGTCGACACATACGGAAAGGCACCAGGCACCTCAACAATCCCACAGGTGACAATGGACCATCACCAAAGGACAAGAGTCACAACCTGTCATTTCATCTCGATTTCTTCTGAAGTTGCCAGCACGCCTGAGGGCACCCACTAAATATACTGAAAAGCTTTCCATCGAGTATATACGTTGAGTTCAATTGTCACTTATGAAGAGCAACAAACGTCCTAAGGCATCCTGGCGCAATATCAGTAAAGATAAAAAGAGAATGATAGAGATGTTTTCACCAGGCTTCCTAAACACAGAATGCTCCTCTATTTTGCGCAGTCCAAGAGGAATTGCATTTCAAATAGAGGAATCAACAATAGCGAAGGAGCATTGCCCAATACCCGCCACTCCACCCCCCCACCCCACTGAGGCTTTATGAATCAGCGGACTGATAGCAAGAGAGAAGAGACAAAATAAAGGGACCACTGAGACTTGCAAACAAATACAACCTGGCATGGGGCGCATTTTATAATAGAAACGGACAAAGAACGCAGCTTATGACAAGCCTCTGAGAACTCTCAACTGAGATTCAGGACAAGTCACTCTGCCATATGCTAAAAGCTTGAAGCCTGTAAATAAATGATTCCGGAGGGCCCAGGTGGCAAGCATTGGCGTAGTCAATCCTGAAATGATGGTATCATTAACACAGCTTTCAAGAGCCATTGAGTAAAAAGGTTTTTCTTCAAGTTAATCATTTGGAGGTAAGAGGATGCAGAGCTGGCTTTAGGGCAGTGCGACTGGTGCGGCCGCACTGGGTGCTGACCTCTTGAGGGGGCGCCGACCTGAGGGAGAGTTTCTGTGTTTAGCAATAGCTTATGATTATAGAGATGAGGGGCACCTTTGCCGGGTGGTAGTGAGAGAATGTGAGGAGGCAGCCATTGGGTGCAAGGGCGCCAAATAGGATTGCCGCACCAAATAATTAATTTTCCCTTGTGGTCGTCTGTCGAAATCCCCCTCCCCTTACCCCCCACCGTCATACTGCTCCTACAAGCACGATGCGCTGCTGGTATTATCAGCTCAGTTCTGTACTGTGTTCTTCTAATGGAAACCTCAAAGGAAGGTCTGCACTAGGTGCAGACTGATTGTGTATTACTAAAAATATATATTTTTTATGCACTTGTTTTATCTTAAACACTAAATGGGACATATTTATTAAAACTAAGTGTTGTGCAAATTTTTGAAATGAGATTTACTTTTCAGCTCAAAATTTTATTTCTGCTGGGAAGTATCCCAAATTTATGCAAAGTAGTGCTTGCATTGCTTTGCATCAAGGGGACGTCCAATAGGTGGTACACGGGTGTGTCCATGCTACACTTGTGCTTTTTGATGCAAATCCCTATCTACGTACAGTGGTAGCCAGGGTTTTTCACCAAAAACGAACGCCATCTCAAGGCAGGCATTAAAAAGGCGAAACATGTTTATTTCTCCAAATTATTCCTACATTGTATGTACGCTGCACTGTACAGTACACATATAACTTATTGTACAGCTCAATATAGTATTTCATACTGGTAGGGTATTTTTTTTTGTAGTCAAAGTTTTAACTCATCATAAAGTAGCTGGTTAACGTGCCAGCTGCACAGCTCAAGGTGTAACATGCAATTCACAGATTTGAATTTTATGTATATAGCTCAGTTGGTTAGTGTTTTGTCACAGAGATCCTTTTGTTACTTGCAACTCTTAAGTTGCAATCTCTCAATGGTATCAAAGAGCTGAAAGCAAGCTGCATGGGCTAGGATTAGAACAGTATTGTTTTTTCCTAATCTTTTGTTACTTTTAGATACTTAAATTACTTTCTTTGGGTAGTAATACAGTTTAATTAGTATAAACAACCCCAACCACTGTGTTACATTTTAAATCCTGACCGTGTGTGTTTCTAGACCAACAAATCTCAACATATAATGCCTACCGGTATAGGTGACATTTAACTCTTCCACCTTGTAACCTTCATTTACACACTTGTAGGAGTCATTGGCTCTGTATAACATGCCAGTCTATTGTGATGAGTAGCGCTATAAAATAAATTAGGAAGTGCCATTTATATCAATATTAGAATCATTATTAATACAGACAGATACATCAAACACCTCTGCAGCTCATGCATACCTCTTATATAAGAGTTGATCAAAGTAAATAACCTTCCTCCAAATCATAGGTTCCATTAAGCACTTGTAAAGTGCTAAGAATCTGAAGTGATTTTGTTTCCTAACATTACACTGGCATCTAAGTGCTAGGCTCCACATATCTCCCAGACCTAAAGAGACTCCTACAGAAGGAAGACCAATGGCTCTTTAAGTGAGGCCTTTGTTTTGGGCCCAACTGCAAGTGAAAATAAGAACACCCCCGCCTTTCTCCCCCGTAGACTGCTGCTCCCGAAGGAAAGCAGACAAGTTGCAGGTGCTGTGGAATGGGGTTTGCTGTTGGCAAATTACAGTGGGACAAATTCAACATATTTCACTGCCGCCGGCCTGGATCCGACTTAATAACAGATCCCTTCATTTCCTGCACTGGATATGTGGAAATATCCACTCAGTGCCATCTCCGAAGGATAAACAGATTTCTCATAAAGAAATCAAGACTCTGACACACATTGTGTGGCACACTTCATACTTGAGTCTGTGACATTTGTGAATTTGGGACAGGGCCATACCTTTCCTCCAAACTTTTTAGGATTCCTAATAATGCACAGTTTAAGTCAACATTTTTAACCTGGTGTTAAGAAAGCTTACTGAATGACATAGGTCATACCTACCACTACACAATTTTAAAATGTTTCCCCATCTGTGGAAAAACTATTCCTGTGATGCATATTTTAAGTGGGAGCCCTAAACCATTATCTTGGGCCCCGCCTGGTGAGTTCTTTGTGAGTCCTTCAAGAGACACCTATTTATCCCTGCTAGATGGCAGAGTGGTTATTACAGCATATTAACAATTTTACCATTATACATGAGGGACTAACCTTTCCTGTTTTGGACTAGGGTACTCTAAGAATAGATATACCACACTGACACGTGGCTATTCTTATGATATTAACTTGGCGGCGCAGTTCAACTGATCTTTTTTTAAAAAAAACTTTATTTTTGTCGCAGATAATGATAGTGTAGAACAGTTGCGCCAACAGCATCAACAAAGCAACGACATTACGTCAAATAACATATTTCTGTGCACACGGCCCATCAGCCCACAACCCGAAGGCCGGGCGGCGGTAGGTGGCAGCTTTAAAGCCAGGCCCTGAACCTGGCAATGTAACTGCGCGGCAGGATATTCTGATCTGCTGTTATTTTTCTTTTTTTGTTTTTATACAGGTTACCCCCCAACTCCCCAATGGAATCCCCCCCCCCAAAACTTCGGCATTTAGGACTTAGGCATGTGTATACAGTTCGTTCACCTCATTATGGCACTCCTATCGGCAGATAGTACAGCAATCGTTACTCAGATTAGGAATGAAACCTCCAGATACCAAAAACACAATTACAATTCCTCCCAGTTGTATCCAAAACGTGCGTGTGCGGCCAGGCACTCCCCCAACTCACTGCCCTCCCTCTCCCTCCCCGTCACTCTCATCCTCAGATCCTGTATCCCCAGGGGTGAACAACTCCGCACTGGTGCCATCCGAATCCTCCGCTGCCTCTCCCACCACTCGCATCATTCTCCACGCAAGCAGGTCGTCCTGTAGCTTTACATCCCTACGCACGGTTTGCATGAAGGTTTCCTCCGCCAGGGACCATTCCCCCACATCTCTAAGCCACTGCGACATCTCTGGGGCCCTCTGTCCCATCCATGTGATTGCCACCCTCCTCCTTGCCAGTACTAAAAGTAGTTGTAACATTTTGTAGGACAAATTACATTTCTTGGGCTTGGGGACCAAGGCTAACAAACACTGAAGGGGGGTCAGCTCCAACCGGAGTTCAGTAACCTTGCGAATGTGCACCACCACCGACTGCCAGAAGGCGTTAACTAACGGGGAGTCCCACGCCAGATGAAGGAAGGAGGCCCCCGGCGCGCCACATCTAGGGCAGTCATCGCGCTTGTCCGGGGCGATACGCCTCAAGGCAATTGGTGTCACATATGTGCGGTGTAGAAAGTTAAAGTGGATCTGTTTGAACCGTGCATTGTACGACACCTTTCGGGTGAGGGTACCAATGCGTTTGCGCTGTGCCGGGTCCAAAACAATTCCCAGGTCAGCCTCCCAGGCCGCCCATGCCGGTGGGACCGGCGGGGTGGAGTCCTGCCGCAGGGCTGAGTACAATAGGGTTATCAGCCTCTTGCCCCTACCACAGGAAAGGATGATATTGAGGGTATGGGACACCGGGGGCGCATCAGGGAATTGCGGCCAAGTATCCCGTGCCATTGCATGGAGGCCCCTGTAGTGTAGGAACTGCCCCTCACCGAGTCCGAACGTCTCAGTCGCCCGTTCGATAGATAGAAACGTGTCGTCGGGGTAGAGATCCGCCAATAACTCGCACCCACCCGCTCTCCAGTCATGGAATGGCATGTGTACCTCCATGTCCACCACTGGGGCCAAGATCCATATCGGCAGCTCTCTGTGAAAGGGGGCCCTCCGTAGGACTTTTTTCACAACACGCTGCCAAATGGCTGCGGTGTGGCGCACTATGTACGGCAGAGCCGCATCCGCGCCCCTGCCGCGCATCAGGGCCATCTGTACCGTCCTCTCATCCGCACTCCCCGCCAGGAGCCGTAGTTCCCAGGTGTCCGCATCCGCGAACCACCTGGCAGCTGGTAACAGCTGAGCTGCATAGTAGTAAAGGTCAAATCTAGGCGCTTCCAACCCCCCTTCCTCCCAGCTCCGGACAACCGTGCGCAAGGCAACTCTGCTACGCCTGCCCGCCCAGAGTAAAGACGTAAGAAGTGTATCAAGAGTGCGGAATATCCGCGGGGGAAGTGGGCACAGTGAATTCTGCAACACATACAGCACTCGCGGCAGCATCACCATTTTCGCCACTGCCAGACGGCCCATCAGAGAGAGAGGCAACGTGTTCCAGAATGACACCGATTGTTGTAGGGAGTGCACTACCCTATCCGCATTGCGGGTCAGCAATTGTTCGTCTGACGACGCCACCTGTATCCCCAGATAGCGGAAGGCTTCCAGTTCCCACCGCAGTCCCAGGTGTGGCAAGTCCCTGCGCGCGTCCACATTACATCCCGCTAGAGGGAAGATCAGAGACTTCCCTGCATTGATACGCAGGCCCGAGGCTGCACCAAAACGGTCCAGCAGCCGCAGCAAAACCGGCAGTGCGTCTCGCGGAGATGTTAAATAAAACAGAGCATCATCTGCATACAAGGACACCGTGTGTACATTACTCCCCACTTTCATTCCCCATTGGGACATCGTGGTACGGACTTCCACCGCCAAAGGCTCAATCGCCAGGGCGAACAGGAGCGGCGAGAGGGGACATCCCTGACGGGTGCCCCTCTCCAACGCCCAGTCCTCAGAGCGTGCAGCCCCAAGTTTGACTCTGGCTCGAGGCGCCCAGTACAATATCTGGATCCACTTGCGAAACACGGGCCCCAATCCCACCTGTTGAAGCACCTCTGACAGGTACCCCCAGCTAACCGTATCAAATGCCTTGGCCAAGTCTATCGAAACCAGGACCTGGGGATCCTCCCTACCGCGCACCTCATGTATGACATGGGTTAATCGCCGCAGATTCATCGCGGTGTTGCGTCCGGGGATAAACCCACACTGGTCCTGGTGAACCAACCAGGCCATGAACGGCGCCAACCGAGCGGCTAAGAGTTTGGTCAGGATCTTAACATCCGTGTTAATCATGGTTATAGGGCGGTATGCCGCGGGGTCGTAACCATCACCACCCGGCTTTAGAAGCATGCAGATCTCTCCCTGGTACATCGTGGGCGGAAGGGCTCCATCCTCCAGTGCCGTAAGGAAGACCTGGAGGAGGAGGGGGGCGAGGACGTCTCCGAACGTGTGGTAAAATTCGGAAGGAAACCCGTCTCCTCCTGGGGATTTCGCCTTCGGTAGGCCGGCCATAGCCACCCGCACTTCATGGAGGGTCAAAGCCCCATCCAATTCTTCCGCCGCTTCCCTCGAAAGGGCCGGAAGGGTCACTCCTCGGAGGTAAGCCTGATAGGATGCTTCCGTGACCAGCGGATCCGCCGTATACACCTGCTGCAGGTGGGTTTTGAGAACACGCAGTATACCGGACTCCGAATGCACCATGACCCCATCAGGGCCCCTCAGGGCAACTATCCTGACCGGGGCCGTTTCTTTCTTCAAGATCCAGGCCAATAATCGGCCGGATTTGTCCACCTCCCTGTGGAGACGCTGTCGAAATTGACCTAGCGTGAATCTATCGAGGCGCGTAAGTATATCGTGTACTTGTTCCTGGGCTTCCCGCTCCAAGGCCAGTTCCGGTTCCCCAGGATTTGATGAGGCCTGGCGAGTCCGCAGGGCGTCCTCAGCGTCCCGCAGTTCGCGAGTCAGCTGTTGGCGGACCCCATAAGTAAGAGCCATACATTCACCCCGCACCACTGCCTTCAGAGCATCCCATTTCGTCGACAGGGGCACATCGTCCCCCTCCCAGTTCAGGTCGACATAATTAGTGAGTGTCATCTGCACGTGATCTCTGCCCAGCGGGTCCTGCAGGAGGTCCGTAGGCATCCGCCAGGTGCGGGGGCGGCAAGGCTGGTCGACTTCCTGCGTAGCACACAACACCGGGGAATGGTCAGACAGGAAGCGGGCCAGATGGGTGACCTTTAAGGAATATGACGGATCCATATTAGCGGCTAGGACCCTATCCAGCCTGCTATGGGTGTCGTGTGTGGGAGTGTAACAGGTGTACAGTTTCTGCGACGGGTGACCCTGACGCCACACATCTACCGCCCCCAAGTTCGCCATGACCTCGCGCAGTCTCGCCGTCATGCGAGGTTTCGTCCCCACTCGGGGAGGATGCCTATCCAAGACGGGGTCCAAGATACAGTTAAAGTCTCCGAACCACAGGAGAGGGCTGTCCACGTCCGACACTAAGACGTCCTGCATTTGCGAGTAGAAGGTCGCGTCGTCTACATTAGGCGCATATGTATTAAGGAGTGTAAGGTCCCTGCCATTCAACTTCACCCTCAGGAGCAGGTACCTGCCCTCAATGTCTGCCTCCGCATACTGTACCGCGAGGGGGACCCCGGGCGCTACCCAGATCAAGACCCCACGCGCATACGTTGAAAAGGAAGAGTGAAAGATCTGACCTCGACACTTTTTAGCCATTTTTTGCGCCCCCTCCTCATTCAGATGCGTTTCTTGCAAACATGCAATCGAAATGCCATGCCTCCTAAGGAAGGACAGGACCCTATATCTTTTGGTACATGTGCCCAGCCCACGCACGTTCCACGTTAAGAATTTGTATCCCATGTTTCCTGTAAGCGCCCAGCCGGGCCATGCAGTCTGCTGCCTAAATGCCGCCTCCTAGGGGCCTGAACAGTGATACACATGATGCCTATACCAACATTCTTAAACATTCCCCCCCCCTAAATTACAACATTTGCAGAACTCTCCCCCCCACCCCCACCCACGAGCAGGATAGCGACAACAACCCAACCTGTCAACCCGCCCTTCCCCTGCTGGTGCCAGGACGTACACAGCCTCCCCACACACCCCTCACAACACATCACACACTCACACAACTATGAACTGCACACACCCCCCCCCAGCTCCCCGCATGACCAATGCTCACGTTAATGCGAACCCGGTCATCCCTGCCCCCCCGTAGTCAGCAATGCGGGAGGAACAGCTCCCACCACCTCTCCCACCACTCGGAGTACAACCAACCCAGACGCCAAGTACTAGGTACCGATCAGTGTTCAATCGCCCTCAACATCAAGGCTGGCAAAGCAGAAATCTAAAGAGCTGCCGGGCCACATGGAGCCACTCAATAACACCAATCTCACAGCAGAGTCAATGGGGGCCGGGCAAGGATCATTCCAAGTCTGGGGCCTGCAGGGCCGTCTCCGGGACCACCGGGGCCGCAGAATCCGCGGTCGCCGGTGTCTCCTGCAAAGTATCTGGTACCAAAATGTCATCAGGTGCGGCCGCCCCGTGCAAACTTGTTCCAGCCCCTTCAGGCGCGACTTCCATCAGGATGGCCCCATCCGGTCCCACCGTGGGTCGAGTCTCAGGAGGACCACGGGATCCAGAACGGCGATTTCTCCTCCCACGCCGTCGTTTTTGCAGCCTGGTCCCCCGGACATCTCGCGAGCCCCCTCTCTCACCCGGGGGCAGATCATCTCCTCTGATCTCGAGCCACTCCCACACCTCCGCCGGCGTCTCAAAGAAGTGTGCCCGGCCCTGGGAGAGCACCTTGAGCTTAGCAGGGTATAAAAGCATATACTGTAGCTGCATGTTGCGAAGCTTCTGTTTGACCCCCAAGTAGGATTTTCTTTGCTCCTGCACCTGCTGGGTGTAGTCGGGATAAATCGAGACACGACTGTTCTCAATCATATGGGGCCCCGACTCCCTCACCGCCTTGAGGATGCAGTCACGGTCTTTATAGTTCAGGATCTTCGCGATGAGGGCTCTAGGGGCTTCCCCAGGTCGTGGGGGGGGGCACCAGGGCCCTGTGCGCCCGTTCCACAATAAAGACGCTGGACAATCCACTCGGACACAGATGTTCACGGATCCAGGTCTCTAGGAATCGTTCAGGGTTCCCCGCCTCCAGCCGTTCCGGTACCCCCAGGACCCGTATGTTACTTCGGCGCGCCCTACCTTCTGCATCCTCGGCGCGCCTTTCCAGTGCCCGGGTAGTAGAGGTAAGTTGGGAGAGTGACTTCTGTAGGGACGCAACCTCCCCCTGTAGTTGAGTGATGTTGCCCTCCGCGTCCGAGACTTTATCCGCTACTTTGCGAAGGTCCGTCCTCAAAAGGTTCACATCCACGGACACCGTCTCAATTTGGCGTTCCAGGGCAGTGTGTGAACCCTGTATAGCCTTGAGAAGTTCCGCCCTGGACGGCTCCAGCGGCTCCCCATCCGCATCTCCAGCGCCCGTTTGGCGCGTGATCCTCTGCGGCTGCAGGCGAGGGGGAGTGTACTGTGTAATCGTGTTGGGTTGGGTAGCCTTAGGGCCACGTCCAGTCCGGTCCGCCATTTCAGGTGTTGTGTTAGGGGTCCGCACGGTGCTATCCGGAGGGGCCCCCAGAAGCCACCCAAGCAAGGCAGGGTATGCAACACCACAACGCCAGAGGAAATTGGGCAAGCAGTGTACGGGCAAGCAATCCAAGAGGCTATACTGCGTAGGGGCCGGTCCCGTCTGTTAAGCCCCACTAGAGGGCCAGTAGGCAGGGCCCCGGCAAGACCAGAGCCAGCAGTGCAGGTCACAGATCAGGTTCCACCAGAGCGTAGGTTCGTGGGTCCAGCTTACAATCCACAGAATAGGGCAAATCGGGGCACAGATGCACTCCTCCAACGGCCGGCACCGATCCCCAAGAGGCCTCTCGAGACCAACTCTAAAATGGCTGACAGGTGGGGGAGGGGCGCCGTTCGTCTCCAGGCCCAGCAAGACCCCCCCGATGCCTCACCGGTAGCGGAGATCCCAATCCTCCTCAGGGCGCAGGACACAGACCAGCGGGAGGAGGTGCAGGTACGGCCAAAAGCTCCGCAGTCGGACCCAGGCAGGCCCACAGCAGTCCAGGGCCCCACTCGCACCCCAGCGTCTCAAGGGGGGCCAGGGCAAATGGCATCCACATCCCCCACTCCCAAGAGTAGGCGCTCCGACGATCTGTCGTGCAGCGCTAGTCAAGCGGGGGGGGGGGCCTTCCGCTCTCCAGCCCAGCGAGGCCGCGCAAAATGGACGGCACCTTCTTCCCGCTCCCCTCCTCACCGCGCAATCCCGGGCCTCCGGTACTAGTGTCCTCCGGTCCCGGGTCGGGGATTCTCAGTTAGGCCACCGGCGGACATCAGAGGGCGCACCCAGGCTGGGGTCTCCGCTCGCCTCCTCCGCCGTCCGGCCCAGGGTGCAGGCCCAAGCTGTGGCGCAGCGTGAGAGAGTACGCCGGCGCCGCCTCCAGGAACAGCCAGTCCGTCGTTCATGGCGGATTGCCGATCACGGGTCCATCCCACCAGGCACAGGAGTTCCGGCGGGACTACCACTGTCCCTCCGACACGCTTTCCCGGGAACGGGAGGGTCCGGGCAGGATATTAGAAGGATTTCAGCGGTCTTCGGGACGGAGCTGGCGGAGCTCACGTCCTGTCGGCCATGCTGCTTGGCCACGCCCCCAGTTCAACTGATCTTTAACGAATCTTTGCTCCTTAAGTGGTCTGATCCCCCTTTGTTTGGGCTCAGTGTCAGAGTTCAGCACTCTCCACTAAAGTATCATCACACCTCTTGCCGTGATAAGGTGAAAAAAAAAAAACATATCCTTGAAACTGTGTCTGCTGGGCCACGCAAGCTACTAGTTGGATCCTGTGGATTTACAGGCAACGGAAAGCTTTTCTTGCGCCTTTATGTTGTGAACAAGCACCTTATACCCAGATCTATGTTTCCTAATTATGTCAGGTGTAGGAAGAGAATGAAATTCTTTCCAAAATAAAAATGGCCTAATAAATAAAAATGGCGTACTACAGAGCCCCATTTTGGCATACACTATCAGATTTGGTTACTGTAAAGCCTCATTTAATTTTGAGTGTGGAGGTTTGTGTTAGGGGCTTAGTGTGCAGTGACCACATCAGCTGGTGCATACTGCAGCATAACGTCTCAGTTTCTGCTATGGTATGGTATGGTGAAGACCTGTACAGCTTTAGGCACCTCATGAAAGCCACCAAGGGTGACGCAGATTGTATCTGTTCGTTGTGGTGGGCTGGTGGGCTGCTCAGCACTGGTGTGCCCATGTGACTGAGTGTGAATGGGGAATCCATAGGGACGTTTGTGTCTATGCCAGGACTGACCACATTGTCAAAGGGGTACATCAAAGTAATTACTGTACTGTGCCCCCGTACCCTCCATCTTCCACTACTGTAGTGTTTGACCTTTCTAGTAGTGTGCTGTGTCACGCCCCTTCTGTTGTCTTGGTTCTCTGTTTATTGTAGCAGTACTGAAATTATCAGATCAAATTTAGAAATGTGCCTGAGGCGTCCTTTCTTCTTCTATTGTGTATGCCGTCTACCGCGTGAATAATGCCAGCATGGCAGGTTTCGACTTGGAGTAACGGTAAGCCAACCTGTTTCACTGGCTGAACCCTTTGGCAGATGAATGAAGGCCAGAGGAAAGGTGCAGGTAATGTCTCTCCCCAGACTCTACATTCGAATTCTATGAGTTTCAAAGTAAAAATTACAATAAGACCTCCCAGGAAGACCTTTCACCACTAAGTCGCAATCATTCACAATTAAATGAAAAAAGGCCTATTACCTGTCCTCTCCACAGGGCCAACTTTGCCTCTGGGAGCCAGTGTGATCAGGTGTGCTTTCCAAGAGCAGGCAGTCCTAGCAGAGCAGGGAAGGGCAGTAACAGTAGCTTCTTTTGTAGGATAGAGCCTAGTTCCTACAATTTAGGATGGTGGGTCAGGCAAGACCCCCAGCTCCTGTGCCAGCCAGATGGGTCTAGAAAGAGGTGCCATCTCTTCAGCATCTAAAAATGTCACAAATACATCATGAACCAGAGATTAGGCACGAGTTCTCTGTCCGACTGCACAGGCCCTCGCCTTCCCCACAAGAGCATTCAAGAGACTCTTAAAAGAAATGGGGGTTCTTAACCCTGACCAATGGCCTCATATATTAAAATGCAACAAAAAAGGGGCAGGAACCATGGCTACCGATCAGAACTGAGTCCAACGTGTTCCACCCACTGAAGATGCATCACTGAAAAGTGACAGCCAGTGTCTGTTGTATTTCTTTTAACTTGTAGAGTAGCAGAAGCTATCTCTCCATCAGCAGCATCATTCCACAATTAATCTCTTTGTTACAAAGAATTTCCAATACCAGCCTGAATTGCCTTTCACGAGACTTAAATAACAGCCGTCTCGATTAGACTGCACTTGGAAAGCCTGTGCACTACCATTCAGATCAGCGGCGGCTCCTCTGCTATGGCGGAGGAGCGTTGCCCCCCCTGCCATCAGCCCCAAAAAATAGAACGATAATAAACCCTTGTTTATTATCATTTATTTTGGTTGTCAGAGTTGAGGGTGGAGTCAGAGATGACAGGCTGGTGGAGGAGTGTTTTGCACTCTAATCTCTGCACATGACTGTCTGGCCGGCCTTCTCAGGATGGCCAAACTGTCATGCGCACTGAAGCACTCTCCAACCCCAGCTTCCAGTCTACCTGGGAGCGTAAGTCTAGGGTGCTCAGGCCAATCCCGATGCTGCTTTCATGCAGCGTCAGGATTGGCCACAGGGGATTCTGGGAGCCTGTGCCTGCAGTGCACGGAGCCAGATCGGAGCATTGGACCAGAACGGAGCGTGGATGCAGATAAGTTATTTATTTATATTTTTTAAATTTTGTTGTCTGTCCCCAGTTCCCTCTCTACCCCCGCCCTGCCACTTTGCCCAGATACCAGCCGCTACTGATTCGGTTATGGATGAAAAAGAACTTGCTGCTGTTCAAGGTCACAAACACAGTGGCGTGGCTTCAATTGGTGCAACAGGTGCAGTTGTATCGGGGCCCATTGAACCCTGATTATTGCTGTATTTCACAGTTCAAACAGTGTCCAGGGACTCAATGTCCTTCCTTGCACTAGGGCTCATGACACACTAGCTAAGCCACTTGACAAAAACAGACATTTCTTTTGCTCCAAAAGAAACCTCTTGCATAGCCATTTAGTTAAAACAGTCACTTTTTCTGGATAATCAATTCTAATGAAAGTTAAAGTCAGGAACTTGGGTCTCTGGTTAGATGAACTTCAAGTGCAACACACTCTTTGCCACAGAGAAGGCTATTTATTTTACATTTGCACCCCTTAAAAAATTACAACCCTCGTTCCTACAGCTGTAGCTGGGGTTTCCATTAATTCTAGATTTGTTTGCAGGGCTGCATTAAAATCTGTACTACAGGCCCCTGATAGACGTGATCTCTACATTTAAAATCATACACATGATTCAAAACAACCTCCTGGCTTTGCCCTAGCAATCTTAGGGCTACAATTTCGTTGTCTACTCCATGTGGGACCCACATAATCTTAAAGCAGCTTCCCATGGCCGCCAGTCTAAAGAAACATCAAATTGAAATGATCTCTTCCATGCTTCCAGTTTCCCTAGCTCCACTGACTCCTTACCCCAGGCTGAGGGTCACAGTATGACATGCAGATGGTTGGCCCATGGCTGTGGACTATACCAATATTTTCACTTCCGAATGATGATCAGTGGCAATACTGAGATGCAAAACAAAAAATGTAAAAAGGTGTATGAATGTTGGTAGGTAAAAATTTAAAAACAAGCATTTGCATAGGCAATAGGTTTCGCCTTTGGGATCTTATAAGTATTCAATTATGCAGCACAGTATCCTTGGTGCAACATCAACTGTTGCATGGCTAAACACTTATAATGTCCCAAAGGCGAGACCTACTGGCTATTGTCTTTCTGGTATTGCATTGGTATGTACCGTACCTAAACCTCTTGAGGATCTTGCACTTGGACAGAGCATCCGAAAGAAGGACCAGGCTGCGTGGGCTGGCAAGTGGTGTATCTTTGAGTGGCAGAAGGGTTCCTGGCAATGGGTGTAGTCCATGCGCAGATGGGCTTGCCTTTGGCATGCCTGCTGTGTGCGGCTGCGTTTCTACTTCCATTAACTAGGTTGAAATAAAGGAGGGGCGGCGCGAGACCGAAGGAAAAAAGCGGAAGATAAAGAGCAGGAGAAAAGCCTGATGAGAGATGCACATTGCCTTGAAGGCAACTCTCTGTCGACCTGGTAGCCAATGCAGCTTGCTAAGTCCGGATTTGACTGATTGTCTGCGAGGCAGCTGCAGCAGGGTGCGAGCTGCGCAGTTCTGGACTACCTGGAGCTTTCGCAGTGTGAATTCCGGGGCACTAAGGTAAATTGTAATTGTAATAAGATTTTTAAAGCGAATGGCTGCCCGTGAGCGTCCCAGCGCTGACAGAAGATCTGGATAGCTCAGGCGAGAGCGGGAAGATGGTTAAGGGAACAGACAAGTCTTTAAAGACTTTCGAAAGGGCAGAAGGTTAGGTTGGGCACGGAGGTCCAGTGGGAGAGCATTCCACATCTTGGACGCATGTAAGGAAAACCGCCGGCCTCCGGAGCGTGCTTTCCTAATCCTGGGTATTTGGGTAAGGTGGGTAAAGGACATTACTAAAGTCCAACCGGGACTGGATCAGACCCTGGACTGCAACCTGCTTGGCCTCCATAGGTAGAAGCGGGAGAACTTTCCTCAACATTCTGAGGAGGCCAAAGCAGGTCGCAGACAGTTTGATGGCCTGAGTGTTGAAAGAAAGGGTCTTATCAAGCCATACCCCTAAGCTCTTTATGTTATCTTTAGGTGTTGGGGGAGTGCCCAGGCATGGGGGCCAGAGGGAATTGAATGGTACTGGAGATGTTGGTCCTAGGAGCATCAGCTCTGTTTTATCCCCATTGAGCTTTAGGGAAGACGTTGTCATCCATTCCTTAATTTCCTCCAGGCATTTCATAAGACCTGATGAAGGCGGTCTGTTGCCTTCCTGAACCAAGGAAACCACTAGCTGAGTGTCGTCAGCGTATGAAATGATCTTAATACCAAACGGCTGGACGACCTCGGCCAGTGGTTTCATGTAAATGTTAAATAGCGCAGGGCTTAAGGAGGAGCCCTGCGGTACCCCACAGCTGAGTTATCTGCTGGCAGACACTGTATCCCCGTCAAAAATCTGGAACGATCTATTGCTCAGAAATGATTCGAGCTGCCTGTTACTCCTATGTTAGATAGGCGGCTCAACAGGGTGGCGTGATTGACCGTATCAAAGGCAGCACTTAGGTCAAGGAGGACCACTGCCACTGATCCTCCTTGATCCAGAATCCTTCGGGTTTCTTCGGTGACCGCCAGTAAGGCGATTTCGGTTCCATGCCTGGGTCTTAAACCTGTCTGGGTGGCATCCAGGAGCAAATTGTTCTCGAGGAACTTCATCAGATGTACATTGATGTGCTTCTCGAGAATCTTGCTGACCCAGGGGAGAAGCGAAATTGGACGGTAGCTGCTAGGGTCCTCTGGGTTGAGATTTGGCTTCTTGAGCAGAGCCCGAACCAAGGCTTTCTTCCAAGCAATGGGCACGGTGCAGGATGAGATGGAAGCGTTTAATAGGTTCAGTATTACAGGCAGGGTGGCCTGGCTCGCCTTTATCATGGCCTCTGGTGGAGCTGGGTCACGTGGGGATCCTGATTTTACTTGGTGAGCTAGCTGGTCAAGAGCTTCAAGATCTAGAGAGGGGAATTGATCTAGTAATACCCGATCCGGGGGGAGGGGGGCCTGTCTCAGTGGTACCTGGTCATGTGCTCTTAGATCCGTGACAGCCGTTGGGAACGTGGAGTAGATCTGGGTAACTTTTTTATGAAAAAATTCTGCTAGATCGTTACATTGGACTCGAGTCTTAGCAGGAGGTGCGGTTGAGCTAGCCACTTTGGTTAATTTTTTCACTAAGTGGAAAATTTCCTTGGGTTTGGATTTAGCTGCCATGATTTCATCGGCAAAGTGAGCTGATTGAGCGACCCTTATCTCGCCTTTGTAGGCTTTAATTGCTTCTCTATATCGAAGCTTTTTTTCTGGTAAATAGTCCAGGCGCCATGATCTCTCTAATTTCCTACAGAGACGTTTTTTGTCTCTGAGGGTGTCTGAGAACCAGGGGGCTGATTTATGTGCCCTTTTAGGTGTAGTCTTACGAAGTGGAAGGGAGGTTTCGAGAGATTTTATAATCCAGTCTTCGTATTCCTGGTGTGCTACGCTAGGGTCTGCGTTGTAAGACGGGCAGGTGGCTTCTAGATTGTGGGTCCAGGATTCGATGGGTAATCTGGCCCAGTTCCTCATGTTCATAACTTGAGGTATAGGAGATGTAAATTTGCAGGTGGACCAGGTGAAAGGGATAAGGGAGTGGTCGGTCCAGGGGAGGCCAATTGGTTGGCCAACTGCTAGCTCTGTACAATTACTAAAAACAGGGTCCAATAGATGACCTTTGGCGTGTGTGGGGGCTGTGACCCGCTGATCTAATTGTAATGCCGCTAGGTGATCCACCAGTTCCGTAGCAATATGATCTAGGGTGGTGTCAAAGTGTAAGTTAAGGTCACCTAGGAGTGTGAAATTAGAGGTGACTGTAATTTGTTCGGCTAAAATGGTGGGGAGTGATCTGTGAAAAGGTTTTGGTGGGCCTGGAGGACGATAGACGAGAGTGCCAGAAAAGGAGCTGTTAGGAGAGAAGTCTATACTAAATGTTAGACTCTCACACTCCGGGATTGATTCGGGAGTGGTGCGGCAGCGATACTGATCTTTGAGTATGATTGCCAGACCTCCCCCTTTCCCCTCTGTTCGGTCTAATCTGTTAATTTGAAACCCAGGGGGCAGGGCTGTAACTATGTCTAGCTAAGAATGGGGTGTGAGCCAAGTTTCTGTCAAGAAGACTGCATCTGGCTTGCGTTCTTCTAACAGGAGAGCGATTTCTGCCCTGTGTTTTGGCAAAGACCTACAGTTGAGTAGGAACATACTATATTCCTGTCTGGTATCTAATGCCAATCCGATTGAACCAATCAGTGCGAGCCTCCCTATTCTTCTCCCTGAAATATTCCATGTGCAGTTTTAAGGGAATTAGCTGTGGAACTCCCTGCCCTTGACCGTGAGACTGATAACAGATTATCTTTCTGTTAGAGAGTTCCTTAAAACGTTGTTAATTTGAACAGCTGTGATGAGGCCTTGGAATTTTAATTAGCTTTAGCACCTGGACATCCTTTCACTGGGGGTAACATCGCGCTTTGTAAATAGTTTTCATTAGTTGATATAAACCTAAGTATCTCTGTATTGGACAAAATAAATCACATGAATTGTTAACTTGCCACTGAAAAGGCCCTCGCACAGCCTTCAGCCTAAACTACAGAGACCTCAAATGTGGCCCATTACGAACACCCATCAAAAGAGTAAATGCACCCAGACACAAGGAGGTGAGTGGTAACTCAGTGCAGAATTAAGACAGATGTTGCTCGAAAAGTAACCACGGAAATATGCACAAGTTGCATGAAATTAAACAGATGAAATGTACACAGTGATGGCAGTGCCAATCTGGAATTCCTAACGGGTACTTGAGCACATTGTGCCGACAGAAATCTTCCTTTCAGTGATAAAGTTTGACACAAATGTGAGGCCGCAATGGACCTGTGTAATGCCACTTTAAATTTCTACTGGTGCTGCTCAGGAGCGAAGCCCAACACCACATTTGAGAGCTGCATGAAATGTTTGTAGGGTGCATATCAGACGTTTGCTAACAGAGAAAGGTGTTGGGATCGTTAATAATAGTACCTGGCGTTTATGTAATTGTACACAATCAGATTGCAGTAAGATAGCTTGGTGGGTGAAGGCAGCTGGCCTAGGGTCAGGACTGTGTCAGGATAGCTCCAGTGATTTAGGCAATTGATGCTTAGAGCACGTGTCTATATTAGCAAGAGGTAAATCATGACAAAAAAAGACATTTCTTGTTACAAAGGCACAGTGAAGCACAAGTTACTGCTTGTGTAACGATATATCTGTAAGAGACATTAGTTAGTGATAGATTCCTTACCTTAGAATATCCCCAGGCGTCAGACAGGATCCGGAAACTTTTGCGTAGCAGTACCCTTGCGCGTCGGTAGGCGTCGTCTGCGGCTCCGCGTCCGTCGTCTGCGTCGTGGGCGCTGTGATGACGTTGTCGGAGTACTTAGACGCCGCCTCCGCGTGCTGACGTCAGTTCTTAGACACAGCTTTTCCGCGCCAGAAACGCAGAGCTATGCCAAAAACCAACACTGGTGCCATGAAACTAGGGCCCTAAAAGGGGATGACCTTAACCGTAGATATCGGTTCGCAGAACGGGGAGGATGGGTGGGTCGGTAAGGAATCTATCACTAACTAATGTCTCTTACAGATATATCGTTACACAAGAAGTAACTTGTGCATCTGAAAGAGACACGTTAGTGATAGATTCCTTACCTTAGAATAGATACCCCAGCAATACCAACCCCGTGGTGGTGGGTCTGCGAACTAATAATCACACCAGAAAGTCCTGGAGGACGACACGGCCAAAAAAGCCATCCCTCCGGACTTGACTGTCCAGGCAATAGTGTCTTGCTAACGTGTGCAGCGAGGCCCACGTAGCCGCCTGGCAAATGTCCTGCAAGGGCACACCTCGGCCCAAGGCAGTCGTAGTCGCTGTGGCTCGAGTGGAATGAGCCCTCAGCCCAACAGGGGGGTCCTTCTTTGCCAAGGAGTAACACGCCTGGATACACAAGATGATCCACCGCGAGATGGTCCGCTTGTGCACCGCTTTCCCCTTCTTAGCGCCCACGTAACCAACAAAGAGTTGGTCATCCACCCGGAACTGGCGTGTGCGGTCCAAATAGAATGAGAGCGCACGTTTTGGGTCCAGACGGTGGAGCCTCTCTTCCTCTCTCGAGGGATGCGGGGTCAGAAAGAAGGTGGGCAGGGTGATAGATTGCCCAATGTGGAAGGCAGCGACTACCTTGGGTAGGAAGGAGGGCCTTGTCCGTAACACAACCTTGTCCGGATGGAATGAAAGGAAGGGAGGTTTACAAGATAGAGCCTGGAGCTCACTCACTCTCCTGGCAGAGGTGATGGCTACCAGGAAGGCAGTCTTCAAAGTAAGAAGGCGAACGACAGTTGTGGAGTGGCTCGAAGGGAGCGCACATCAGAAATGTAAGAACCAGGCTCAAGTTCCACTGAGGCCTCACAAAGGGCACAGGAGGGTACGTATGCGTGATGCCTTTCAGGAATCAATTAACCATAGGGGACTTGAACAAAGAAGGTTGATCAGGCAGCCTCAAAAAGGCTGAAAGAGCAGAAAGGTAGCCCTTGATAGTGCCCAGTAACTTGTGCCCTGCTGGGCAAGAGAGAGAAGAAAGAGAAGAACGTCAGTAAGAGGGGCATTGAGGGGATCCACAGCCTTTGCTGTGCACCTTGCCACAAATCTGTTCCACCTACAGGCGTATACTGACTTTGTGGAGGGACGCCTGGCTGCCAGAATGATGTTACAAACTTCAGGAGACAAGTCAAATGGCCTCAACTGTCACCGCTCAATCTCCAAGCATGGAGGTGGAGATTGGACAGGTTCGGGTGGACGACCGTCCCCTGCTGCTGCGACAGAAGGTCTTCCTGAAGAGGCAGACGAACCGGGGGATCGACTGACATACTGAGTAGCTCGGGATACCAGTACCTTCGTTCCCAGTCCGGAGCCACAAGGATGACGTGTGCCCGGTCGCGCCTTATCTTCTTCAGCACTCTGGGCAGAAGTGGTATAGGCGGAAAGGCGTACAACAGACCGCAACTCCACTCGCGACGAAAAGCGTCTCCGAGCGAGTGCCGCCTTGGAAATTCCAACGCGCAGAAATGATGACATTGCACGTTCTCTTCGCTGGTGAATAGATCTAACCAAGGCTCTCCCCACTGCAGAAAGAGACCTTGCGCCACGTCCGAGATCAGACGCCATTCGTGATCCATCATGCACCGACGGCTGAGTTCGTCCGCCCTGGCGTTCAGAGAACCTGCCAGGTGTTGAACCACCAGAGTCACGCCCTGATGTTCCAGCCATTGCCAGAGGTGCAGAGCCTCTTGGCAGAGGGTCCACGACCCCACCCCGCCCCGTTTGTTGCAGTACCACATGGCGGTGATGTTGTCTGTGAACACCTGCACTACACTCCCCCGGACAGAGGGGAGGAATGCCTTCAGTGCTAGACGAACCGCCTGCAGCTCCAAAAGGTTAATATGGAGCCGGGACTCCGCCGGAGACCAGAGGCCTCTGATCTCCGCCTCTCCCATGTGGCCTCCCCAGCCCTGGAGGGACGCGTCCGTCACAACTACGTGCTCCGGTTGGGGAAGGGAGAGGGATCTGCCGCTGACCCAATCGCGGTCCGTGAGCCACTACTGCAGCTGTCTCGCAGTGCTCTCCGAGATCAGGACATGGTTGGACAGGTTGCCCTGATGCTGGGCCCACTGAAACTTCAGGTCCCACTGCAGAGCCAGCATCCGCCACCGGGCGTGATGCACCAGAAGGATGCAGGAAGCCATCAGCCCCAGAAGCCGCAGCGTCAACCTGACCGAAACCCGTGATAAAGGCTGGAAGATTGGAATCAGAGCCTGTATATCCCGGACCCGCTGCTCGGGTGGATAAACCCGAAACTGCGCCGAGTCGAGAACCGCTCTGATGAAAAGGAGCTTCTGAGAGGGGCACAGGTGTGACTTCGGCACATTGATGGAGAACCCCAGCTGGTGCAAGAGGTCTGCCGTCGTCTGGAGGTGGTGGACGACTGTCTGGGGCGAGCCCGCCTTCAACAACCAGTCGTCTAGGTAGGGGAAGACTGAGACCCCTAACCGGCGCAGATGAGCTGCGACCACCGCCATCACCTTCGTGATCACCCGTGGGGCGCTGGTAAGGCCAAAGGGGAGCATGGTAAACTGAAAGTGCTCAAGGCCTACCATGAACCGCAGGTAACGCCGGTGGGCCGGCAGGACGGGGATATGGAAATAAGCGTCCTACAAGTCCAACGCTACCATCCAGTCTCCTGGATCCAGGGCAGCTAAGACCTGAGCCAGAGTCAGCATCTTGAACTTCTCCTTCCGGAGGAAGCCGTTGACGTTCCGTAGGTCCAAGATAGGGCGTAGGCCCCCTTTGCCCTTCTTGAGTACCAGAAAGTAGTGGGAGTAGCAACCACGTCCTACTTCTGGCCCAGGAACGCGTTCGATGGCCCCCTTGGCCAAGAGGGCCGAAACTTCCTCCTGTAGAAGTCGCAAGTGATCCCCCGATGCGCGGTGGTGTTGCGGTGGCATGGCTTGAGGGGTTGTCTCGAAGGGGAGGGAGCAGCCCCTCCGGACGATCTGCAGCACCCACCTGTCCGAAGTGACAGTGCGCCAGTGAGAGTGGTGATGGCGAACCCTGCCCCCCACTGGCGTCACATGGGCAGAGAAGCACGGACTAGGAGGGTTTAGAGGCGGATGCTGCTGGGAAAGGTGTGGACTGGCCTCGCCGTTGTCCCCGACCGTCTCCACGGCGACTTCCACGGCCGCCACCGTGCTGGATGTTAGTCTGCGGCGAGTGGCTGGCAGCACGTATGGGGCGCCCCTTCCTTGGCCACGAAAGGAGCGAAAGGCACCCGTTTGCTGGCGCGGGCCGAGAGGCCCAAGGACTTGGCCGTAGCCCTGGTCCTTAAAGCGCTCAAGCGCATGGTCTGCCTCGTCGCCAAAAAGGCGACGGCCATCGAACGGCATGTCCATCAGAGTGTTTTGGACATCTGCCGAAAAGTTGGCGGACCTCAGCCAGGCGTGACGTCTCACCGCTACCGTCGTTGCCATCACTCTGCCTAGCGAGTGGGTGGTATTCAGCCCACACCGGATAGAATACTTGGCTGCATCTCGGCCCTCCACAAGGGCTTGGCCGAGTTTGGCCCGTACCTCCACCGGACACTCTGGCAGCACTTCCGCAACCGTCTCCCACAGAGAGTGGGTTTAGCGGCCCAAGAGGCATGCGGTGTTGTAAGACCGCAGTCCCAAACTAAGGGAGGAGAACATTTTCTTTCCATAATTCTCATACCTCTTGGATTCCCTGTCCGGCGGAGCCGACGGGAATGTGGTCTGGGAATTGGAGGCCTGGATGACCAGACTCTCGGGGGTGGGGTGGGTGGACAGGAAACATGGGTCGCCCGGGGCCGGGCAGTGGCGTCTGGCCACGTTCCTATCTACAGGCAAACCCATAGCGGGCCTGGACCAAGTGCCCAAAAGAACGTCCGTCAAGGCCTCATTAAAAGGCAGCAGAGGCTCGGCCGAGCTTGACTGCAGTTTAAGGACCTCAGTGAGGAAGTTAGTCCTCACGACCGCGACGGGGAGCTCAAGGCCCAAGGCCTTGGCAGCCCTCGTCAACACCACACTATATGTTGCCCCCTCCTCCGAAGCCACGGTAGGAGGGGAGAGAAAACCAGTGTCTGGAGAGGTGTCCAGGCCACTGGCCTCCCCAAGGTCTCCTGCCCAGTCCTCCTGAGACGGACACTTCTTGGTCAGAGGGTCCTCAGACCCCTCCCAATCCTCCTCATTACCCATCTCCTGATACTCAGGGTTGTCAATCAATGGGGCCTGTTATAGAAGTGAAAATCTCCAAACGGCGTCGAAAGCGGTGCCTGGCGGCGCCGTTCCGACACCTGAACAGGAGCAAAGGAGGCATCGGGGCCGGCGCCGCCCGAGGACGGCGCCGGGGGTGACACCAGACGGACTGACGCCAGGGGGGTCGTAAGGTCCACCGGTGACGATCCAGAGCCCGAAGGAGGTCAAGTGGGATCCCGCGACACCGGGACCGAAGGCGCCGGCGGCACCGGGACCTCTTGACCTTGCGGCGCCGGGCCCGAAGGTGCCGCGGTGTCGGGACCGTAGGGCCATGCAGCGCCGGGCCCGAAGTCGCCGGCGGCGTCGGGGCCAAAGCACCCAACGGCGTTGGGGCCGAAGCCCCTGACCCGCTAGGGGCCCCAGACAGGTCCGCTGGGCCCGAAGGCATCGCGGAGCCCGTCGGAGGAGAAAGGGACCTCATGGCCATGAGGAAGCGCTCGATCTCCTCCGGTGTCGCGTCTCGCCCAGGGACCGGAGGGTGTGGGGCGGGTCGCGACACCCGCGACTCCGAAGGAGCCGCGTGGGCGCTGTCACCCGAACCCCCGGCCGCATCGCGCGAGCATCGGGGGGAGTCAGAAGAGCGATGACGTCTCTTCGACTTCTTGTGCTTCTTACCTGACGACGACTTCGTATCGGAGGAGTGGTGCCGACTCCCGGAGCTGTGGTGGCTCCGTCCCCGCGACCTGTCCCTCGACCTCCCATGGGACCGGGACCTCACGCGGCGCGGGACCGACTGCCGGAGTTCGAGTCGCCTGCGGGACCGCTCCCGCCTGGCTTTTGAAGAGAGGGCCCGGCAGTCAGGGCAGGCCTTGTCGTCGTGGTCGACGCCTAGACAAGTTAGGCACAGGTGGTGAGGATCCGTTACCGACATCGTGCGGTC
The DNA here is from genome assembly GCF_964263255.1 of Lissotriton vulgaris. NCBI lineage: Eukaryota > Metazoa > Chordata > Amphibia > Caudata > Salamandridae > Lissotriton > Lissotriton vulgaris. Next base: position 464,038 of record NW_028253252.1, read on the forward strand.
GCAATCATCGCAGTGCTTGAAACCAGGCATCCCTACGGCACCGATCGGAGTCGCAAGACTTCGAGAAATGATCAAAAATGATCCCAAAAAGTTAGTCAAAAATTGACTCGGGTTACTGCTTTTTCCAGATCTGCGCTGGCAGGCGCGGAAAAAAAGAAGAACTGACATAAGCACGCGGAGGCGGCGTCTAAGTACTCCGACGACGTCATCACGGCGTCATCACGGCGCCCACGACGCCGACGACGGACGCGGAGCCGCAGACGACGCCTACCGACGTGCAAGGGTACTGCTACGCAAAAGTTTCCAGATCCAGTCTGAAGCCTGGGGATATTCTAAGGTAAGGAATCTATCACTAACGTGTCTCTTTCAGATTAATTTGTACTGCTTCTTTCAATCCTCCCTTGTTAACAAGTATCACTGCAATCCTAAAATTCAATCAAGTGAGTCAGCCAGGAATGAAGATGGCGACCAGGAAGGTCACTGCATGGCGTCTCTTTGTATCCAAATACCATGGTTTTTCACAGCAGGGAGAGGCTGTGGTACAGCGGACAGAGCTGCCGACTCGGGTTCTGGGGATTTTTGGCGTTGACGCAACATCCTGTGATTCTGGGTAAACCACTTAATGTACCGGTGCCCATTGACAGAGACTGGTTACCCTCGCAGGTGATAAGCCTCGCTATATAAATCTACAAACTTTAATTAGCATTTGGGGGTGTGCAAAGCCAACATGATACAAAAATGGTAGCCAGATATGAAGAAGTACTACAATGTAAAGAAAATAGGCAGTGGTAACACTTTCTAGGATTTAAATTGGTGACATATCAAGATGCATAATGCGTCAAAATATTTACAAAAGGCACAATATGTAATCCGGGAATATGATTTATTTTTGCTCAAGCACCTTCTTTGAAAATAATAAATATGTAACTTTAAATAAGGTTCTTTTTTATCATGGATTTCCACATGCGCAGCATTCGGTTAATGTCAGTTTTTCCTTTAGGCATTAACGAGGATCGGGAGTAGATAGGCACAGGATTATTTTGATCTGTTTAAATATTTGTTGACACGTTCTTAGCCTTACTGTGTATTATGTTGACAAACTGAATACCCAAAATCATGACACATCTTACAAACATTCTTTTGACAGGATTTACTGTACCAGAATCTTTCATATGTTGCCATGCGTCAGAGACAGACTGGGGAAGAGAGAGGGGCTGGGAGATGAAGTCTGAGGCACAGAGTGTCAGAGACAGCGGGATTGGACGATTAAGTCTGATGCACAGAGTGTCAGAGACAGAGAATATGGGAGATCACGTCTGAGGCTCAGTGTGTCCGAGACAGCAGGACTAGTAGATAAAGTCTGAGGTACAGGGTGCCAAAGACAGACTGGGGAGACAGAGGGTCTAGGCGATAAAGTTTGAGGCACAGAGTGTCAGAGACAGAGGCACTAGGAGATCAAGTCTTGGGCTCAGTGTGTCAGAGACAGAGGGACTAAGAGATAGTCTGAGGCACAGAGTGTCGTCCGAAACAGAGGGACTTTGAGATAACGTCCGAGGCACAGAAAGAGGGCATGAAGAGCGGCTGACAGTGAAGTGAAAGACACAGACATGACTAAGAGTGAAGCTTGGAGACAGAGGCGAGGCTGACAGCGCTGGCGGGAGGGGCTGGTGAGGAAAGGCCGCTGCTACAATGATAGAACTTGCAGAGGAAATTAGTAACTTGATTTTCTTCCTTCCAGGGCGGAGGCTTCCCTGGGGAGGCCGCACTAGCTCTCAGTATCAGAGAAGAAGCGAAGAGGGGGAGCAAAACCAGACGGCACACAAGAAAAAGCCAGAAGGAAGGAAAGCAAGGTAAAGATAAAAGGCTACAGCCCGCGTGGTCTGCGTGCGAAGAGTAAGAGAAAGGCCAGAAACTAAGTACTAGCACGTAAAGCTCTGAGCAACTTCACGGGGGAGGGGGGTGTGGCAGAATAAAAAAGAAAGTAAACTGGAAAACGATAAATTACCTGTACTGAGAGCAGGGGTGAGACTGGGAGGACGAAATGGAGAGAAAGGGACAATATTAAAGTCTGAGAACACACATGAAGGAAACTGCAGCAGGATTAGAGAGGAGATAAAACAGACGTAAAAAAGGGAATGAAACTAAAGAGAGCATACAAAGCAGAGAGGAGTAAAATCAGTCTATGAGAGCAGACATGGAGAGAGAGAGACTGTATGTGTGTAACCTCCTCCCCTTCCTAACAGCAGTCATGAAACAAGAAATTACTGATAGTATAGAAAGGAGAGGAAGTAACATAACAATAATTAAAACATTAGCGAAAAGAAAGAAACCGGAATACAGGGGAGAGGTATAGAGAAAAAATAGAGTGAGAAAGAAGAAAGAGAAGGAAAGTAAGGGAGGCAAAGAAATGGGAGCGATTAAAGATTAACACTCAGAGGAATGGAGAGTGAGAAGAAAGAAAAAATAGAACAAGCATTGGCCGCACCGCTGTGAAAGTGACGCGGCCGCGAAAGTGATCGCGATACACTTAATTACCCGTGACGGAGGAAAGACAGATGGCGGCTGCATGCACGCGTAACCGCAAGTTCGAGGCCAGCCAAAGCCTGTGGGAGCACTTTCAAAACCCACTTACTAAAGTTTTGCAGAGCAGCGCATGCGCTGGCTCAGCGAGACCTAAAAATAATGTCTGTAGGGTCTGACGTCTGACTTTCAGTCAGTATGGAAACGACCTTGTTAAACATCAAGAAAGAACAGCTCAACTTCCAGGACCTCACTAACAGTGGCACCTTGATCCTATTAGCCATTTCAGCCACCCATGACACAACAGGTGGCAACAGACAGATTCTCGTCATAGGCAGTGTTGTCATAGTATGTTCTCTTCCTGCAAAATCACACTGATTGAGCGAAGTGAGGTCCACACTGCTGCTGCACAGCATCTGTCAAGAGTGGTGTTCCACGTGGCTAGGCCGTCACTAGGGCTATTCGGTACTTTCATGCCCGCTCCATTTGCTGCCATCTTAGACTCTACCAAGACTGCTGTCATGTGATGCAACCACTGCCCTCGAGTAGCGGTCCTCCAACCCTTCTGTCTACTCTCAAAATATAATGAGCAATATCCCATGTTGATATTGCATTTTTGTTATTCCTCTCATTCATATTGTAAAACGCTCTGTTATCCCTCGGGATCTTGTTCGCGCTATATAAAACTTTAAAAATAAATAAAAATAAAATAAAATAAATCCCAGTATCTCATCCATTCTCGTGTGACAAACCTACATGCACTGCGATTAAAGAAGACAGCATTACAGGCTATTTGTCACTAGTCTGCACCTTACACAGTGGTGGTTCCTCATGTTCACTGCATTGACAACTTCAGAGGGCATATTCGAGACCACATGCACTTTCTTTGGATGGGGCTTAATAGCTAACACCAACATACCTCCTTTCTGCCTTTGTGTACTTTAGTGCAAACAAAGAAGGAAGAACAAAAATGGCAATGCCAATAGGACTGGCTCTAAAGGAAAGGTGCATGGTAATATGAAGAATTACAATTAAATAGCATGGGAATAGATATATATTTGCCTGGAGGCAAAGAACTACAGAATAATATTCGTATAGGTTAAGTTTAGGCGACAGTTGCACTGTCAAGCCAGACGTAAAAATCCCAGGATGGTTATTTCCGATCTTTAAAATCCTTAGATGCAGTGTAAGGCAGGGAGTCTCCCGTGCTGTGAAATGAAGCCAGGCAGACACCTAACCCAATCTATTGTGCCAGGGAGCCTGCTTACCTGAATGAAATGCAAATATGCGCTATAAGTTAATCTGCAAATGTAAAGATGCTTGGGAGCGGTTCTGGCTTTAATTGCTCGAATCACTCACGGCATTGACATGGCAAAGATTTGGGTTTTTTGGGAGTGGTAGTGCAAAGAGTTAACAACTGGGCTGTGAAGTGCGTGCTTTTAAGTGCAATCATATTTACACAGGGCTTAGTACCCCAGAGGCGGTGTTGAAGGATAGTTATGTAAAAAGAAAATTGCATTAATTACGGTCTGGTATTACATCTTGGAAGCACCATTTATCATAACACTATCTGCACAGTGTGTAGCAGTCTATCGTATACTGTGTACAATGCAAGTATAAAATAATGACTTACTCATTCACAGTGCTTTCTGTCACAGGTTGTAACCCCGTAGAACTAAAAATAGACAAGTAACTACTCTCCACTGCACCAACAACATTTAATTCTGTGGCTCTCTGGTACAACAGTTAATTTCCCAGTGAATAACAACTTTTTAAATTTATTTTTCACATTGGCATAGGTCAGTGCAGCAAGAAGTCTTGCAGTGCTGCCCTATGGCAATTCCTCATAAATGAGGCCCTTTTGTTTTTAGCCACAGCTTTGACCACGCCCTCACGCTCCTTGACTTTTGGTTTGCTAAACAATGTTTAAGAATATTACCCCAGCATAAAAATGATTTGCTGTGGGGAATGGGGGCAGTTATGGTCTTCGATAGTTGTCGATGAAGAGTACCAGGGTCTAGACATTTTTATCAGGAGGGGGTCTTTACAGATCTTTGTAGTCGAGAATCACTTATACCCTAAAAAGCAGCATGCACCCTCAATAAAGCGAAATAATTACAATCCTTAATTTATAATAGCTAGGCTTTTAGGTTGTAAAACGTAATAAGCACTTACTTTGAAGAACATTGTTCAGGCTGTACAATACATACAGCCCTTTATCACACTTGACATCAATGAATATTACTTATGTGCTTCAGTTACAGTTCGGAGCTCCCATATTTGCTCACTAATCACGGCAATAAATGAACACACATTACTTACCCATAAGGTAAAGCATTCTGTCTGTGCAGCGTTCGTCTTTGATCAATGTGAACTAAATAACATGGAAGGGCTTTAGTATACGATTCTAGCCCCACCTAGTGGCCACTGAATAGAATTACTGCAAACTAATATGTATATACCTACAAGGAAAACTGCACACGATATCTCACAGCGTATTTTATTTGTATTTGTGTTGCCTTATATAGCGAGAACTCGGTCCAAGTGCATTGCAGAGTTTTATAAGAGCACCAGATTACATTACACAAAGTCAGCGTAACGGGCACTGCTGACTCGAGAAGAACATGGTGACACAAATATGGGAGAAAACGTTTTTTTTCTACTCATCTCTCATAGCGTAGGGGAGGATTGCAATGTTCATTCAAAAATATTGTGAATTTCCCACCTGTGAAGCGAAAACGAATGGTCTTTTTGGTACAGCGCAGATCAGGAGTCAGATTATAGTACACTGTTTCAAAGCCAATAGTCCTGGCTTCCACTAAGGGGAAGTAATAGTTTGGTGAATCTGTGCGTTGCCCTCAGCTGTACTAGAAAAATACATGAAAGCTGTTGTATATTGATTCTTCTTGTAATATGGCTGACAGTAGTCTTTAGCCCTTCCTTAGTGTTCTTACCTCCTTAGCTTCCCAGAATACCTGTGAGTGTTCTAATCTGTACCAGAGTGTTCTACCTGTGTCAGTTGATGGTCTGGTCAGCTGGCGAGGTTTCTGTACTCAGCTGTGTCCTACAATAAATCTACATGTAATCAACTAGAAGTATCCTGTCATCTATCACCTCCATATTTACAACATTTTGGCGACGTTTTCTGCTGACCAGACCAGAGAGGAAACCATCTAACACAGCCTGAGCTACACCTCGCGAAAAGAACCCACTGCAGTCCACCTATCTGCTGCCAGTAACATTTTCATAAGAAGCATGAAATTACTAGTATGGTGAAAAGTCAACAAAAGCAACTAAGCAACAAAAGCAAAAGCAACTAAAAAGTGTGAGTACATAGCTCATCCCTGGCAGCATTGTGTTACAAGAACTTATGACTGCGTGAACTTATGAATTGCAGCAAGAAATTTGGAAAGAAACTGGCAACCTTAGTAATGCGAGAGTAATTGGGAGAAGAAACGAGAACTATCAAATTATCAAGCAATCTGTCACAAACCACTTTCACCTTCTGTCAACTTTGAGCCTAGTATTCATCCTGTCAAAAGAATATCACACGACGGAACAGGTCAGGAAAACGGTTAGCAAGCGTGATAGAGTGCTGTATGATTGATATGGACATATTTTAAAGCAAAGCAAGTGTTCTTTTCTTTTGGATAGCCAAGATATCTCAGAACAGCGTGTTGCAATTATCGACGTGTACGGAAAGATGTGAAAGCTATTTTACAGACATTTTGTGACAACTTTGAAGAAGAAGGTGAATAATTAATTAAACAGCTGTGCGAGGAAATTTGGTATCGGCGAGACTGGTGAAGACAGAACTGGCGTGTGTACAAAACTTTGTTTTACCGTTAGTGCTCAGAGACAGATCCTTCCCTTTTTGTGGTTGTGCTAACACTGATGACGCAGCTTTTTCATCGTCACACTCTCTCATAATATCCAGTGTTCTTGCCGTTGTCCTGTTTGCCATCCGTAGTTACAGAAGTGCCTTCAGCGTGTCATCGCGCAACGTGAGACGTCACAACGCGACGTGAGCATCCATTTTGTATTCACTGTGTATTTCTGTTTCCATGGCAACGGCGCTACGGGAGCACAACGTAACGGAGAAGAGGGATGTTTCTAAGTGTTTCCTCGTGTGTGTGTGGCGCGAAATGGGAGCGCTAAAACCGAGTGTTTTAAAGCAACTATGTGATGTGCTACTAGCTTCATGCCGAAGTTTAGGTAAGCGAGTGAAATGAAATCGACATCCAAAACTATTCCTCGTGTCTTGTGTTGGCATTGACAGAGAGCGAAGATCAAGGCTCTGCCTTCACGCCCTTTATCTTTGTCTTGTCACCTTCATGAGTCAGCGCATGTCACTACTTTACAAGATTGAACTTGATTCAGCAACAATATTCTGCGCTCCAAGGTTTTTACAGACAGTAAAGCTTAGCCAGCTCATTTTCATCTTCAAAATGACATTCAACACGGAAGTTTTCACTCGTGTTTTTAGGTTTGGTAACAGTTTTTGTGCGAAATCCTTCACGACAGTGCCATCCTGTGGACTTGTTAAGTATTTTTCCTTGGGATTGTTTTATCTAAACTAGAATCGGTACTGAATGTTTAAGAGCAGAGCAAGCAATCCTTTTCCACTATAGTTCGTGAGTAGGATATTTTATCGCAGAATTGTACTTGAGGGTCTAAAATACACACAGAGAACCTACTGACAAATGGCCAATAACTAACAGTGTGTGTAACCTTTGAAAGCCAAAGTGCAGAGCAATATTAGTCCATATCTGAGCCAAAGATGCGAGGTGACAGAAGTAAAAGAAAACAAAGTAAGGTAAATGGTCATGCATGTGGAGTCAAGTTTGCAAGATGGACAAATTGTTCACAACCGGGACAAAGGTCCCAGGTGAGAGTCTCGACGGAAGGGCCACATCGGGGACAGAGGTCCCAAGTGAGACTCTGGATAGTATGTCCACAATGGGGACAAAGGTCCCAGGTGAGACTCTGGATAGTATGTCCACAATGGGGACAAAGGTCCCAGGTGAGACTCTAGACATTTCGTCCACAATGGGGACAAAGGTCCCAGGTGAGAGTCTGGACAGTAAGTCCACAACGGGGACAAAGGTCCCAGGTGAGACTCTAGACCAGAGGTCTTCAAACTTTTTGATGCCGAGACCCCCTTGTAAAACCTTTTTAGGCGTAAGGACCCCCTTCCGACAAAAGATTCTAGAAACTGGTACTCCTCATCATAAACAACTATTGACAACCATAAATGCGCCTGTTAGACCTCATCACATCCATCCATCCATCATTCATCCACCCACACTTCCACACATCCATCCATCCTTCATCCATCCACCCTTTCATCCTTCCATCCATACATCCATCCTTTACCTATCCACCCGTCCATCCACACACCCACCTTTTCACACATCCATCCATCCATCATTCATCCATGCAACCTTTTATCCATCCATACATCCATCATCCATCTACCCTTTCATCCTTCCATCCATACATCCATACATCCTTTACCTATCCACCCATCCATCCATCCACCCATCATTCTTCCACCCACCTTTTCACACATCCATCCATCAGTCATCCATGCAACCTTTTATCCATCCATACATCCTAATCCATCCACCTTTTCATCCTTTCATCCATACATCCATCCTTTACCTATCCACCCGTCCATCCATCCACCCATCATTCTTCCACCCACCTTTTCACACATCCATCATTCATCCATGCAACCTTTTATCCATCGATCCATACATCTATCCTTCCTCCATCCACCCTTTCATCCATCCATACATCCATACATCCATCCTTCATCCATCCAACCTTTCATTAATCGATCCACCCTTTCATTATTCCATCCATATATCCATCCACCCTTTCATCTATACATCCATCCTTCATCCACCCACCCTTTCATCCATCCATCCACCCACCCATCCATCATTCATCCCCCACATTTTCACACATCCATCCATCATTCATCCATGCAACCTTTTATCCATCCATACATACATCCTTCATCCATCCATCCACACTTTCATCCTTCCATCCTTCCATCCATTCTTCCTTCATCCACCCTTACATCCATCCATTCACCCATCACTCATCCACCCACCTTTTCACAAATCCATCCATCCATCATTCATCCATGCAACCTTTTATCCATTCATACATCCATCCTCCATCCATCTACCCTTTCATCCTTCCATGCACCCTTTCATCCATCCATCCTCCATCCACCCACCTTTTCCCACATCCATCCATCCTTCATCCATCCATCCATCCACCCTTTCATCTTTACATCCGTCCACTCATCATTCATCCACCCACCTTTTCACACATCCGTCCACCCTTCCATCCTTCCATCCGTCCATCCATCCACCCTTTCATCCATCCATCCATACATCCTTCATCCGTCCACCCTTTCATCCATCCACCCATCATTCATTCACCCACCTTGTCTGTGCCTCTCTCATGGGGGGGTCAGTATCTCTCTGCTTCGTCTTCCTCTCTCATGGGAGGGCACCTCTGTGCCTCCCTGCTTGGGGGGGGGGGGGGGGGGGGGGGGGGGGGGGTGTCAGCCGGCTGTGAAAACATCTCACCATGAAGAACAGATTCTCAGCCACATTTCTCCTGCACAGGCGCCAGGTATGAGGGCTCGTGGGACTTGAACCAATAATATGATTGTAATGTCCTTCTGCTGTTTACTGTGTATTTGTAAAGCGCTCCGATACCTACGGGTTAAACTAGCGCTATATAAAAATTTAAAAGTAAAAATAAACCCACAGCTAAGTCCATTGAACTCAAAGGGCTACAGCCTCCTCCCCCACCCAGCTCCCCCCCCCCCCCCAAGCTCGTGTATGTCAGCCTGGCTGAAACAGCTTGGACACACACAAAGGCACACCAGAGTACTATCACAGGTCTTTAAAAGACCTTTACTTGTTAACGAGGCTTTGATGTTTTTCACACCTCGGTGTGAATTAGGCGGCCTCCACCTTGAGCACCCTCAATCAGCCCGACGCCAGGAACTGCACTCTGGCAGAATCTGCGACCCCCTTGCCAGGACTCCACGACCCCCCTGGGGGTCGCGCCCCACAGATTGAAGACCTCTGCTCTAGACAGTATGTCCACAATGGGGACAAAGGTCCCAGGTGAGAGTCTGGACAGAAAGTCTGCAGTGGGGACAAAGGTTCCAGGTCAGTGTTTGGACAGTATGTCCACAACGGAGGCTAAGTCGGAAAGCCTGTATTTGGGACAAAGGTTCCATGATCAACACAGAGGATGCACAGTGGTCCAGATTGCGTCTAAGTTAGTCACATCTAGGGACTATGTATCCATCAAGAAAAAATGAATCTTTTAACATCGCTTGTTATACTACACTCAGTAATCTTCAGGAGTATCTATGTTAGGAATCTTCAAAGCTTATCTAAGAATGTGGTATCTACAAAGCACGAAGGCGTATGTTGAACTGTCTATCTTCAACTCAGAGCGTAAAGTGTTGATGGACGTAAACAGATTTGAGGGAGTTGACGGTCTCTTCCAGTCTTGCTGGTCAAGGGCGGGTTGGAGAGAGTGGACTACCTTACTTGTTTGGTCAATCTAAGGGGAGTAGGTAGTGGTGATGCCTATTAGTTGTTTTGAGTGTTGTGTTTCACCTCACACTTCACTTTTACACTCTTTGCCCAAAATGCTCTTTTGCCTTCATGATTTAAATTAGTTCAAGTCGTCTTAGACCTTCTTTCTGTCTTTAATTTTATTGTTGCTGTCTCAAATACTTTAAGCTTTATTTTCTGTTTGTTTCATTTCTTTTTGTAAAGAAGGAAGATGTGTTGTATATTGATTCTTCTTGTAATATGGCTGACAGTAGTCTTTAGCCCTTCCTTAGTGTTCTTACCTCCTTAACTTCCCAGAATACCTGTGAGTGTTCTAATCTGTACCAGAGTGTTCTACCAGTGTCAGTTGATGGTCTGGTCAGCTGGCGAGGTTTCTGTCGTCTTAGACCTTCTTTCTGTCTTTAATTTAATTGTTGCTGTCTCACATACTTTACGCTTTATTTCATGTTTGTTTCATTTATTTTTGTAAAGAAGGAAGATGTGTTGTATATTGATTCTTCTTGTAATATGGCTGACAGTAGTCTTTAGCCCTTCCTTAGTGTTCTTACCTCCTTAGCTTCCCAGAATACCTGTGAGTGTTCTAATCTGTACCAGAGTGTTCTACCAGTGTCAGTTGATGGTCTGGTCAGCTGGCGAGGTTTCGGTACTCAGCTGTGTCCTACAATTAATCTACATGTAATCAACTAGAAGTATCCTGTCATCCATCACCTCCATATTTACAACAAAAGCCAGTGGCTTAACGGGGTCGACTAAAGTAGTTTTAATTTTACTCTGAAGAACCCATTTCTAGAAAGCTACAGCTGTCTGTACACAGACCGAAAACATTCCCATTTCATATTAATTTGCATGTGGTGGGTTCCATTGAAGCAGGGTTGGATGGGGATTAAAAATCGGCCCGGGCACGCAAAAAAAAAAAAAAAAAAAAACAAATCGGCCCACATTTGCATAATCACTCCTCAAATCACTGGTGTAATCTTATAAAACAAGCATTTGCAATGCAATAGGTCTCGTATTAGGAAAGTTTGAGCTATTGGTATTGTAAATGCCAAATCTTTTATTTATGTGTTGGTTTTGAAAATAGCGAAATTAATAGCTTTGCCATTTACAATGCCAATCGTTTTAACTTTCGCAAATGTGACACCTATTTGCAATGCAATAGGTCTCGCATTTGGAAAGTTTGAGCTATTAGTGTTGTAAATGTCAAAAATTTTATTGACGTGTTTTTGAAATTACTGACATTAATAGCTTTGTCCTTTACAATGTCAAAAGTTATTACATTTGCAAATGTGACACCTATAGCATTTGTATTGCAATGTGTGTGGGGTTGTGAGTGTGATGTAGGTTTTGTGTGTGGACTGTGGTGTGTGTGTGGGTGTGTGTTGGGGGTGTGGGGCGTGTATTGTGTGTGTGTGTTAGTGGGGGGTTGTGTGGGGTGTGAGTGTGTGTGGTTGTGTGTGTGTGTCTGGGGTTTTGTGTGTGTTGTGGTTTGTGTGGTGTGTGTGTGTGTGTGTGTGTGTGTGTGTGTGTGTGTGTGTGTGTGTGAAAATGTGTGTGTGGAGTCTTGTGTGGTGTTTTGTGTGTGTGGGGTTGTGTGGATGTGTGTGTGGTGTGTGTGTTGGTGTGAGTGAGGGGGTTGTGTGTGGGGGGTTGTGTGTGTGGTGTGTGTGTGTGGTGTGTGCGTGTAGTTGTGTGTGTGGGGTTGTGTGTGTGTTTGGTTGTGTGTATGGGGTTGTGTTTGTGTGTTGAGTTGTGTGTGTGTTGTGTCTGTTGGGTTGTATGTTGTGTTGTGTGTGGGGTTGTGTGTGGTGTGGGTTGTGTGTGTGTGCGGTTGTGTGTGTATGTGGAGTTATGTGTGTGGGATTGTTCGTGGGGTTGTGTGTGGGGTGTGTGTGTATGTTTGTGGGGGGGGTTGTGTGTGTGGTGGTGTTGTGTGGTTGTGGAATTGTGTGTGTGTCGTGTGTGGTGTTCTGTGTGTGAGGTGTTTTTTTGTTGTGTGTTTGTGGGCTGTATGTGGGGTTGTGTGTGGGGTGGTTGTGTGTGTGGGGTGGTGTTGGTTTTTTGAGCTGTGTTTGTCTTGTTGTGTGTGGGGGGTTGTGTGTGGTGTTGTGTGTGTGGTTGTGTGTGTGTGGTGTTGTGTGTGTATGTGTATGTGGAGTTGTATGTGTGGGGTTGTGTGTGTGGTTGTGTGTGGGTGTGTTGGGTGTGCGTGTGTGTGGGGGTGTGTGTGCGTTTGGGGGTTGTGTGTGGGGGGCAGTGTGTGGGGGCTAATGTGTGAGGTGGCAGTGTGAGAGGGAGCAGTGTGTAAGTGTGCAGCGCAGACAGTTAAATTGTTCTTGGGTTTGCATATATTTGAAAATGTCTGTTATTCAAAACAACTGCATTGCTGGTCACACCTCAGCTGGGAGCGCTGTCTGGGAATGCGAGGATGGGTGCACTAGGCACTTCCTGAGCAGCAGAGATTTTCAAAAGGTTTCTTTATGGCATTGCCTCTCGGCCTGCTGCAGTATAGAGAGGCGGGGGTGGCGGGGAGAGTGGAGAGTCCAGCAGAGTGACGCGATCTGGGGGTTTTCACCGTGACCCCATGCATGCAAGCCACTGCAGGGGACACATGAAGGCCTCGTCTGGGATTCAAAAGGATGATGGGCACAGCATCTCAAATTAATCGTAAGCAGTTTGGAGAAAACTGTTGGGCAATGCCCTAGTGAAATGCCCCATGGGCCCTTCCCTACCACAGCTGGAAAGGCACTTACTCCTCTTTGTAGGGCAGAAAACGACCTGCAAAAGTTGTGTGTGTGTACATGTGTGTGTGTGTATTGATGCAGCTCTTACCCAGAAATATCACCAACCCAGGGTCCAGGTCACTCCAGTGGGGCCCATAACACCGAAGTACAACACACCTAGTCACACACACTTTTGCCCCAGACCCTTGCAAAAATATTTATAAAAACAATGGGTTGAGTGAATTCTCTCCTATGACCAATCAATATATATATATATATATATATATACATACATACATACAAACATACATATACACACAAACACACGTTTCTGGATGTTCAAGGATAATTATTGGTTTATTGGCTTCTGTAATCATTGTATAAATGGCAAACACTTATTTCTTTATAAACGGCGACCTGTGATGCACCAACTCAACGATTATAAAGGAAAGATGTCAGAACTCAACTATTTTAAAGTTATTACAGTCGAGTTCTGATGTCACAATATCTGCTGCCAGAGCCAGTAGCTGAGGTGACAGGCAGGTCAGGTCATGTTGCTGAATTAAAGCAGTTGTTTAAAGCAACAAATTGAATGTTGTTTTTCTTTCTTCTACTCTATTTTAATAGCTTACAATGACAAACTGAGATAACTGGTTTATTTTTTGCACTCCTTAGCTAGAGGAAAGCTAGACTTTGTCTGCATGTTTCTACAGGGTGGTAGCTATTTCAGCTTTTTTATTTATTTTATAACTGACATATTGGGCTGTTTCAAATATCTGTTTGCAACAAACATCTAACAGGTCTTTCATGTGTTTTCATTTTGCACTAGAAGTTTTATTTTTATTCTTTCTTTTTATTATGAAAGAGCTATGTACGAAGGCTTTAAGTGGTTTGTGGGAATGGTGATGTAGTTGCATACATGAGAACGATATTGCAAGTCACCTCAGAGTTCCAGAACCTTATGAAGGGACTCGGCCTTCGGACTTGTTCCTCTATATGTTTATGGAACTCATTGATGTCTTGCATTACCCTTATAATACACAGCAGGGGGTACTTTAGCCCTTATATTTTACTTTTCTGAAGCTTGTAAATTATCATAGGAGATGTTATAGAGCTTTAAAGTGGTGTTTTGAGTAAACCAAAGCCGTTGGATTCATAATATATTGGAATAGTATGTACAAGATACAATTTACATTTGATTTACATTGATCGGAAGCCTTGCCCTGATTTGAAAGTACAGGTGTTATGATGGTAAAAATAAAATAAAATAAAATAAAGGAAATAATGTGTATATATATATATATATATATATATATATATATATATATATATATATATATATATATATATATATATTTATTTATATATATATATATATATATATAATGTTTTGATCGTAGACTGGGCATGTGCGACTGTCACTACTGATGAGTTGTATCTGCATTTATGAGAGTTTGCACTAAGAGCTTGTTCGATGGGTTTTCCTGGCAAATGTGAAGTTTCTGTATAATGTTTTGTTAGGGAAACATAATGGTACATGAAGGGCTCAACTGATTTTGTTATCTTATGTTAACAATCAGGAGGACTTAGTGGAGCTTGTTTATGTTGAAGCAGCCTCCTTTTCCTTGAGATGGTGAGTTTGTCAGATAGTCAGGTGTGCTACATTTCGGGCTTTTAAAGATTGTGCATACCGGCCTGAATTTGTAGCGTACTTGAAGAGGGAGCTATATGAGCTTCTTTCATTAGCACACGATTGGTCAAATTTGTAAGTGCTAGTTATTTTAGCTGCTGAGTTGAGGATAGCTTTCAGGAGGGCTGTAGAAATCAGAATGTCCAATAATAATGGCTGACTTGATGAGTATTAGTTCATTGTGCAAACTTTTTGCAGTAAAATGAATGTGAATTTCAAAGATTACTTTGTTAACTAGCAGGAAGCAAAGTGACTTTGTGCTCAATTATTTTAGTGCAGACACACAGCACCTTTAAGGCTGATTGCCATTTCTTTGCCTTTTTACTATTTGTGTCATGACAAATGATACTACAATCAGCTTTATTTTTTTGTTTAGCTTTAGTTGTCAGGTATTCATTCAGGTTGTATTTTAGACACATAGTCCTTGATGTGGTCAGCTGATAGGTTCTCATTTATTGTTACATAGATGTCCATGTTGTCCGCGTACTTTGGAATGCTGGTCCAAGAGATCTTTAGGAAATCATCCAGTGGGTCAACATGTAAGTTGAAGAGGATGGGATTTTGTAAGGAAGGGCCTATGTGGTATACCAAAGGAAGTAGTAGTTGGATGAAGGAATAATTGATTGTTTTAACTGTTTATCAGGTATGATCTGAACCATTCTCGGACCATACCTGATAACCTATCCACTTGTTGGTCTTGGAATGGACTGGAAGGTGGTGGTCAGTCGTGTACAGTGATGCTGAAAGGTTAAGTAAGGGCAGTAAACATGCATCAACCTCATTCTTCACTGGATAGATGTTTTTAACAATGATCAGTATCACAGTTGTGCTGTAAACCTAGGCTGGTAGTCATTTAGTGGTCTCTATTAAGTGATGTATTGGTTTGGTTGCTTTGTTACGCAGCTTTCCATAATTTTGATAAGAAAGGGAAGAGCGGTCGGAGGGCTGTGGTTTTTAATCACAAGCTGGGTCAGACTTCTGCTTTTGCAAGGATTGATTTGGTAACATTCTTTGTAAGGGAGGACAGTGCCATGTGAAGGAAGCCATTTATACTATTTTTCCAAAAAGTAATGAGGGAAGAGCTGGTGGATTCCACTAAACTTGGTGGAAGAGTGTCAAATGGACAGCCTAAGGGGTTTCTGGAAGAGATTATATACTTTAGTGACTCCGACGAAACAAAAGAGAATGACGCTCAACTATCTGCAGTCATTTTGGGGTTTTCATTATGAATATTGAGTTTAGAGTTGGCAGCTTGTGAGGCAATCTCTTCACAAGTGGTGTGTATTCTGTTAATGAAAACAAATCACCAATTGCTAAAGGTGCACTTTTGGTATCTGGTTGACTGTGATGTCAGCAGTTTTCATCCTTAACCTTTTCGATGCTGATGACGGAACCGCTCCGTCATCAGCCGCGGTAGCGCTGTGCTGATGATGGAGCGGTTTCGTCATGGCCCGCTCGCCGATTCCGTGCCTGCAATGGGCGTTCCATTGAGTGGGCGGGCCATGACGGAAATGCTCCGTCATGAGCACAGCTCAACCGAGGCTGGTGACGGAGCGGTTCCGTCACCAGAATGGGCGCGCCGCGCGGCCGCCACACCCCCTTAGCGCTGCGGCAGAATAGCCGAAGCAGCGGAGGTGTTAACATGATGAAGATTTTGTTGTGACGATTCTTTGCTACACTACATTTTCCAGTGGTATACTGTCAGACCCTGTTTGGGCAGGAAAATGGGGGGTGGGGGTGAGAGAGCACAACGCTTTGAGCATGCAGAGGCTACTGGGCCTTAAGAGTGACCTCTACCCGTGTCAATGTTATTCATGATTAAACTCAGGTGCAGATTACTCCTGTACTCTCTAAATGGGTACAGTCTCTTTTACAATTCACTTTATCTCACCAAGCAAGGTTTCTCAGTCTGTATTTGGGTTGGTGCACTAGGGCGGCCAACGGGTCAATCGGCTCCTTCTCAGCTTGCACGCTTCAGATAGCGCATGAACCAGCAGTTCTTGTCAGGGCCTCGTTGGGCACTCTCAAATCAGATAAGGCTGTTGCTGTGTGTCTGCCAGGATCTGAGGCAGTTCTTCGAAGGCAGCGATGAATGTTCCATTAATTCTGGATCACACACAGGCTGGGTTTGCAGGTGCTCAAAGAACAGTGCCACCCGCTAGTGCGGATCGAGTCCGGGATGGTGCGGCAATGCACAGGTCAGTCTCTGAATGGTCTGACCACGTGCCGGGTGGTCTCAGTCAGATGGCAATGGCCAACATAAGTCTCATTCTCTAGCGAATGCAACTCAGATCCTGCCATGGCTTCCTCTCTGGGTGCAGTGGCTGAGATCACACTGACTACCTTAAATTTACAAGAGCAAGGTTGTAACAGCGATCTGCCCCTGCGCTGCTCTCTGAGGTCAGTAACCTTACAAATCTGCTCCCTAGTGATGTATTTAAAACATAAGGGGAGCGATTAATGCCTCAAAATTCATGCAGATAGGCTCACCTTGCATTAAACTCACACGAACATCTTTTTTATAACTGACTTTAGTGAGGTGCATCTTTTTTTATTTATACTTAAATATAAAAACATCTCATCCTAAACATGAACAATCCTCTTTCACGGGCTCTCCCATTCCCTTATACCTACCAATATTACAAAATGTTACTTGAGAAGAATAGTCAGATATTCCACATTTGTTATTCAACCAACAATTGATTCAAACAGCTAAATTTCTCCAAATCATGTTCATAAATCGTTCATTAGATCTTTGAGCTTAAGCTCACACCAAAACCTCTCCAAACCTTGTTCATGAATAGATTATATATTACAGGCTGAGCTGGACGTCTTGTCGGCACAGTAGCCAATATCTTCTCATTTAGCACAGCCTCTCAAGTCACACCAGAGAGAATTACAGCCCCAAATGGGCCCGGGCAATCTTCTGTTGGCTACACGGCTCTCGCCAACGACCACAGGGTGAGCAAGTGCTTACTGCCTAGACCAGGGCATGCAGAATGCTCTCTGCATTCTTTCTCTTCTGGTGGACCTCACAATGCGGGGATCACAGTGCACCTCTTTCTTCCTGGACATTCGTTCTCCTGCAGGGTTGGGGGGGCTCCTTCCCTTTCCCAGCTGGCAGGCTGTCTTCTAGGTACTTCAGTGCTGCTGCTGAACAGCTCTTACACCAAGGGGTACACTCTTGCAGTGTCTCCTTACTAATCAGAAGCTAACTGTCAAACTGGCTCTGGTTACATAGAAGTGGTCTGAGTACTCCAGGAGCACTGTTTTGCTTGGTCATAGGGAACTTGTAACAGAAAACAACAAGGGAGTCCCACGTTTGTACAATAAAAGCAGACAGAGGATATGGATTCATTGCCTGCATTTACACGACCATTTGTGGTGGTTATAGAGTTTGGCACAGCTTTTATTAAGAGTAACACTTTGCACAGCAGGGTGGTCTTCAACCTGGCACACCCAGAATGGAGGTACAAAGAGATGGGAGCTTTCTGCACCAGGCTGCCATCAGCCGAACTAAAGAACATGATCATGGAAAGGCAAAAGTCTGTACCTTCCTGAGGGGGTGCCCTTTAACTTGCACACAACATAGTTTGAATTCCCACCCTTTACCCCCACCATCTATCAAATGGCAGTACTTCAGAAAGACTAATCAGAAGCTCAGCAAAAGGCCTAATTGATTTCTAAATGAGCCTTGTCTGCTTTTCTATCACTTCTGTCTCTCGGTGTCTTTCACCCAGCTTCAGCAACGTCAGCAATACATGTTGCACTATTAGGAAAACAACCTCCCCTCGATCACCTCCTTCTTATGAAAAAAGTCAGTCTCAGGCATGCAATATAGATCCTACAGGCCTTCATAAGTCTGATGCACTTGCACGAACCATGCATGTACACTCAGAGGACACCTACAGAAAACATGCAAACATGGACTTGAGATATTTGTACTAAGATATGAGTAAGCGCACAGAAGCAAGCCTTTACATGAGCGGGCAAATAAACCTCTCACTCAGTGACACAGATAAAAGCACCTAGTCACACCAATGGATTCGCAAAACCCGGTACACTGCCACCATTACTCTATGTGCTAAACCAAGGACAGGTTTCTCAGCCATTCAATGAAGGCACGCTTGGTGCATCCCATAAATGGGACTCATGTCAGGGTCAGGCTTAGGCCTCTGTGCACACACTAGATTAGTTTGAGGCTACATCCAAATGAAAAGTTAGGAGGGAGGGCTTGGCGCCCGGCGAGGTCGGAAGCGCAGATGTGAGCGCTCCCGGTCGCTTGGGGTTTTCGCCACCTTCGGCACCGTACCTGCACCTGCAAGACGACTTTTCCATGATCGGAAACTGAAGCGGACGGAGAGCTTCCATTTGGGGACCCTTTCGAGCGCCGGAATGCCCGTTTTTGGTGTTTTTGCGGCGGACGCGGCTGAGTAAAAGTCGCGCCCGCCATTTTGTTTTTTTTTCTTCCTCTCAGCGCGGACTGCGGCGCTCACGCTTCAGAACATTGCGACTCTGCCACGGAGCCCTGCACAACGCTATGTCTTTCAAATGAGGTATTTCCTGCTCCTGCACTTCCTCACTACAAACGTATGCCATATGCTGCCTATTAACGAATTTTAGTGAGTTTAACTCGCTTCTGTGTTGCATGGGCGGCCATTTTGAGTAAATGGACTTCTATCTCCTCAGATACTCTGCAGGTGCATTCAGACAACGTTAATTTTATGCCAATATGCGCTGCTTTGTCTCCTGCTCGCACTTCTAACAGTATTTACTATTTGAAGCAGCTTTGAGCAAGGTTTTTCTCCGCTTTCCTTCAATTGCTTCCCTTGCACTCATGATGTTTTCTCCTTGACGGACTTCCTTTGCTCTACAAAGTGCTATTTCTTTCTATCCCATCACCAGGGCGGCTCTCAGCTCTCGGCATCATTCTCTTAACTCCTTCAATTAAAGAATTGGTCGCTGCTTCACCTACTCTCCTCACCTCAGAGCATACCTGCATCCTGCGCAGTTTTTCATTTAGAAGCTTCAACGCATATTCTTCATTGCCTCTGGTCTCGTACTGGATACTATTGTTCTTCATCTTTATGGAAAAAAAGGCACTCTCTCGCACCTCCAAGCCTCCACGATGTGTCTTCATTAAAAACTCTAAAGTCTTTTCAGCGTTGGCGCACCTCGAGGCCTCCCAGGAGTTTCTCACTCAAATGTCGCAGTCCAACACGGAGCGGCCCATCCAACCTCCAGGGAAGGTCACGTCAAAACGCCTCAAAAAGGATCCTCCATCGCCAACGGGGTCCACATCGGCTGTTTCCATGGAGCTGTTATTGGAAGAAATTCGAGCCCTCAGGCCCTTCATGGAGGAAACTAATTCTAAATTGCAGGTTCTAACTGACAATTGGTCTCAGATGGATGCCAGAGTAACCACAGTAGAACATTCCTTAACCGCTTTACAAGAGTCATCCTCCAAAGTAACACACATGCAATCTCAAGTTTCGTCTCTTCAAAAGCAGGTCGAGGAGTTGGAGAATCGTAATAGGCGCAATAATCTCCGCCTTTACGGCCTGGCGGAAAATTCTGAGGGGAATGATCCCATCGCCTTCTTCAAATCGTTTCTACCCAAACTTCTCCATCTACCTGAGGACACCACGCTTAACATCCAGCGTGCACACCGGTTGGGTCGCCTTCCTTCTACTTCCTCTCCTTCCTCACGACCAAGGGGTGTCATCATGTACTTCTTAGAATATACTGACCTCCTCAAAGTTATTTCAGCAGCCCGTGCCTCATCTCGCTTACAATGGTCTGGTTCCAATCTTTTCTTTGCGCAGGATTACGCAAAAGCTACAGCTACTCGCCGCAAGGCCTTTTTGGACATGCGACCAGAACTTCGTGCCATTGGAGCCAGATACGGTCTTTTCCATCCTTGCCTATTCAGAGTAACCTACAACAACAAAACTACGACATATGAAGATCCTATTCGCCTACGGAGCTTTTTGAATGCAACTCAAGCCTCCGGCATGGACTTCTCCAGCTCCTCGTCAGCCTTTCCGCCATAATTCCGGCGTGATGAAGCATTGAAGTTTCATTCATTCTGCATGCTTGTCGTGCCTTGTTGATTGTATTTTTGTTTGTCTCTGCCACGTTTTTCGGCAGCTTTTGTTCTAATGTTCTCTTGCTCTTCCTCTCACATTGCTTTCCTTTATCCTTGTTCGTTAGTTAATACTGTTCATTGCCGTATATTTACGTGCCTTTTTGTCACTCTTTATTGTTGAATTCTCCCCTTCTCTCCTTTGTCTCATTCATTATTGTTTTTTCTCCCTTTTCCTTGCAGGTTTTACGATATATATGGCGTCATTCCCCCGACCTGTTGGTTCGTTTGCACTGGACGCTTGCCTCCTCTGCCTGGTGCTCCCCCCTCATTCATCTTCTCGCGTACCCCTCCCCTGGTGATCAACCCTCCCCATCTTTACCCTCCGTAAGTATGTTTTCCCTATCTTCCCGGTTCCTCGCCTCCCTCCTTGTATCTTTTTCACTTCTATGTTCCCCGATTTTTTATGTTTTACAGGTGTCTCTCTCTCTTGGTTTTCGAATACTCTTCTATTACCGTCTTCCGCCTATCAATCTAACTACTTCTTGGACTACCTTATCCTTTTCACTACACAACTCGCTTCTACATTCCTTTCCTTCACTCTTTTTCTTCCTTACTCATCCTTTCATTCTTTATTATACTACGCTGATTTTCACCGACTCCCTTATTCTTCTTGGCTTTTTATGCTTTTCTTACTCATCTGGGTCCCTTTCGACTTTTCTTGTCTTCTTCTGCTTTTCTTCTTTTTCTTCCCTCTTTTTTGATATGAAATGTCTCTTAAAATAATCACCTGGAATGTTAAGGGTATCAACTCGCCTATCAAACGACAACGAATTCTGTCTCATCTTTCGCGTTTAAATGTGGACATTGCTTTTTTGCAAGAAACCCATTTGTCTGCTGAAGAATCTGTTAAGTTGAAAAGAAGCTGGGTGGGTGATGTTTATTTTTCCCCTGGGGATGGCAAACGCAATGGAGTTGCTATTTTATGTCACAAAGCTCTCTCTCCTTCTATGATTGCTCAAGAGTCAGATACTGAAGGCCGATGGACTTACGTTAAACTCTCTATTAAGAATGTTCCAATTTCTCTTCTAAATGTTTATGCCCCTACCACTGGCAATCCCACTTTTTGGCATTCATTTTCCCAGCACGTCACCAGATTCATTGATGATAATTTCATTTTAGCGGGAGACTGCAATCAGCCCTTAGATCCCTTTTTAGACAGAAACTCCAAAGCACATTTCATTCCTAACAAACCTCACAAATTCTTCTCCCAAACCATTTCCCAACATAAACTCACTGATGCTTGGCGTCTTTGTAATCCAAGTCTCCAAGAATTTACCTTCTACTCCCCATGTCATCATTCCCAATCTCGAATCGATTACATTTTTGTTACCCACAACATTGCCCAGACTCTCTCTTACGCAGAAATAGGTCCAATCTTACTTTCTGACCATGCCCCTACATTAGTTCAATTGGACCTTTTGCCCAAATCAACAGGCCCTAAACGCTGGCGTTTCAACAATTCTCTTCTCCTGGACCCCAAATTTACTATCGCCTTCACCTCCTTCTCCCATGAATTCTTTGCCCTAAATGATAACTCTCCTGTTCCCAAGCATACTATTTGGGATGCTTTTAAAGCGGCAGCGAGGGACTTTATCATTGGCTTTGTTGCTAAAAAACGTAGAGCTGCTCGAGAAGCTACTAGAACCATCCTTCTGGATATTAAGAAATTGGAGCATTCTTATTTCACCTCCCGCTCACAACAAACCCTGACCGCCCTTATCAACGCTAAGATGAAATCTAACAAAAAATCTACAGATGATGCATCATTGTATTTATTAAAGTCTAGTGCCAAGTTTTATGGGGGCAAAAACAAAGCTGGCAAAATCCTGGCTAATTATCTGAAGGTGAAACACAACAAACTAAACATTGAATCTGTCTACGATACTGACTTGAACCTTAAACACACAGACGCAGACATTCTCACTACATTCTCCACTTTTTACGAGACCTTATATTCTTCTGAAACTCACCCATCTTCCCAATCACTGGACACATTTTTTTCCACTATACAAAAACCATCACACTTTCCACTTGACCTTTCTCAATTAGAACACGATATATCCCAACAAGAATTACTTAAAGCACTTCAAACACTCCAAAAAGACAAAGCCCCTGGGCCTGACGGCTTCACAGTTGAATTCTTTCTCCACTTTTCAAAGCTTCTTATACCCAGACTCCACTCTCTTATCGGCACTTTCCTCTCCTTGGGTTCTTCCTCGGGCTCCTTCTCAGACGCCCATATCTGCCTCATACCCAAGGAGGGGAAGGATCCTCAATATTGCAAAAATTACAGGCCGATTTCTCTGGTCAATATTGATTACAAAATTTTCGCAAAATCTCTTGCAGTACGACTCGACCTTCTCCTCCCAGACTTATTGGGTGAAGAACAGTCCGGCTTTGTCAAAGGCCGATTTATCACTGACAACACCAGACTCCTATTTAACATTCTCTCTAAATCCCGCCCTTTACCTCACCCTCTGGCGGCCATTGCTTTGGACGCTGAAAAAGCGTTTGATAGGGTTGAGTGGACTTACTTGTTTCATACCCTCCAATGGTTCGGTTTTGGTCCTCTTTTCACATCTTTAATATCACTGCTTTACTCTAACCCACGCGCAGCGGTTTGCGCCAATGGTCAAATTTCTTCATTTTTTGATTTAAAAAGAGGCGTTCGTCAAGGATGTCCCCTATCCCCCTTTCTTTTTAACTTGGCTTTGGAACCCTTCCTCTCCAAGCTTCGTCAAAACCCCTCCATTCAGGGTTACCAATTATCAGATTCCAACATCAAATTAGCGGCTTATGCGGATGACATTCTGTTATTTGTCTCTAACCCCTCTCTCTCCATTCCTGCTTTTCTTACCGAAGTCCATGCCTACTCCCAAATCTCTGGTTATAAACTTAATAATGACAAATGCGAGATCCTCCCTTTAACCAAATTTACATTTAAACCTGATTTCGCCGCCTCCAACTTCACATGGAAACCTTCCCACATCAAGTACCTTGGAATGCATGTTGCCCCCACCATCCCGGATACCGTTTCCCTGTGCATGTCCAAATGTATTCAAAAATTGACAGATCTCACGTCCAAATGGCATCCTCTTTACCTCTCCTGGTGGGGCATCCTAGACACTATAAAAATGATGCTATCTCCCATTGTCTTATACACGCTTTCTAATATTCCGGTCCCCATCCCATCCAAATTTTTTAAACAGATTAACTCTATTCTAGTCTCCTTTCTCTGGAACAAAAAGAAACCGCGAATGTCCTTGATGCGCTTGATTTGCCCTAAATCAGAGGGTGGGGTTAACTTCCCTGATTTCCCAGCCTATCACAAGGCGTTCCAATTGAGACAAGCCTCTTTTTGGCTCCAAGATCCTGATACCCCATGTCCATTATGGGCCAAACTCGAACGCCTTCTTCTATCTCCCTTCTCTTTTTCCGAATACCTTTCCTTCTCTCGCAAACCCGCATCTGTTTCTACTCCGATTCATAAGTTTACCACAAAAATACTCCTCTCTTCCTCTCCTTCACCCCCCACCACTATTGCCGATTTCCTATCCTCCCCCATATGGCATAACACTTCCTTACTCATCCGGGACAGACCCTTTTTCTGGAAATCTTGGCATTCTCGAGGTCTGCAATGGATTTCCCAACTTTTTTCTAACTCCTCTTTCTTATCTTTTCATGAACTTCGCATCCTTTATGACTTGCCCGCCTCCTCTGCACGTCAATATCAATCCCTTAAAGACACGGTTTTACTGAAATACGGTCTCCTCACTCAACCCAACCCTTCTTCTCCTCCTTCCACTCTCACCTCCTCACTCCACTTCTTCTTACGCACTGCACCAAGAGCTACCGCTATTTATAAATACCTTCACGCCAGCGAGACTCCAAGACCTAAATCCAAAATCGAGGAGTCCTGGGAGCATGATTTTTCTATCTCTTGGTCAGTTCCCTTCTGGGACAAAATCTGGACCAAACTCCGCAAATCTTCAAGGGCAGCAACACTCACTCAGACTTTATTTTTTATTTATAACAGACTCCTCTTCACACCTTCTGACCTGCACAAACGCTTTCCTAATACTCCTCACACATGCTGGTCTTGCTCATCTCCACAAGCTGATTTACTCCACATGTTATTTTCATGTCCTTGCGTTCGTAGTTTTTGGTTGCAGGTTTGGGCTCAAATTAATGTGATTTTCCACACTTCTATCCCTTTTTCCCACACACATATTTTTATGGGTAGCCTTTCCCCTTGCTGGGATGATGTTGACTTGAAACCCCAAATTGTTGACCTTTTACTTGCTGCTGCTTTCCAACAATTATCAGTTAACTGGAAGGATTTTTCCAAAATTTATTTCAAAGCATGGTGGTTTAATGTGTGTCATAACCACAGGCTCGATACCACTCATGTTTTCCCGGCATGTTTGGCTGTCAAACGCATGGACTTATGGACTCCAGTTACGCTTTATTTGGACTCTTGCAGTAAACGTTTGTTTCATCCTCTACCTCCACAACAAGAGGTTCCCAAGCCCCCTTAATCGCCCGATACATTCCATTTCTCCTTCAATGTATTATTTTCTCAAATTTTCTCAATATTTTTATGATTGCCATATTTTATGTTCATGTATTTTTCCTATATCTCTTCTTCATTTATCAATTTGCACCCAGATTTCTTTTTTATTGCTTAAAAGTCTTTAAATTTGTATCCCATTGTATTCTGTTTTGACACCTGATTTTCTCATTTTGTTATTATCAATAAAATTCTTTTGAACTTAAAAAAAAAAGTTAGGAGGGATACCAGAGACACAGAGTTGGGCAACGGGGAAGATGACCAAAACTGTACATCATGCAGAGGACATTCCCATCCCACCACTGATCCGGAAGCATATTCCTTTTGGCACACAATTTAATGAAAAGTCAAGGGAAGCTGTACAGCACAACTGCTACACATACTCACTTTTGAACTACTACACCCACATCGCTTAAAGAAAATGACCTGCCGAAACTAGCAGATGAGGACGAGCAGGGAAAACTAGTTCTCCTAGTTCAATAGGCAGCCTTTGGCACAGTGATGAAAACTTGCCATTAGCAAATTTATGCTCTGTAACAAGGAGGCCCGGGGTTTGGCTAGAAACATTTGTTTTAAAATGCCAGGCATCAAGATGGCCCTTTTGACATCTGTCACCCTTATCTCAACTTGCTAGGTGCCACATCTGGTTTGTCCAGCGCAAAATGCCCCAAGGGGGAAGAAAGAACTAGGTTTTGTCCAGGCAGGTAAAAATCCAATGATTAAAGACATCTTTGAGTGATGAAAGACCTCTTAAAGGTTATCTTAGGCAATCTATGAATCCGCCATAAAAAATTTAAAAAAAAAAAAAAATCGGTAAAGTTGCATGAGCAATCCTTTTTAAACACTGAATGAGACCCTTACAAAAATGATGAAAGCAAACAAGGAACTACTCACTAACAAAAAAAAAATCAAATCACAATTCCCAAGGTCCCATTATGATTCATAAAAGCTATGTGTTTTTTTTTTGTTTTAACACACCACTAATTTCAAAGCAATGTTAATAATAGGTGTTACTGTTACCCCCTTTAATGGTACCCAGTGTACCATCCTCGAAAGGATGAAAGCCTGAAAGTGCAACCTGTAGGTCACAGAAGATAACTACTGCAAGTACTATGACACCAATACAAAAAAACACAACTAGAAATGCTGACAGCCTTGGGCCACATGCCACTAGGAGAGGGTTCAATATGTACAAAGTTTGGAACCACAGACTTTCATAGCTCTTCTTCAAACGATGCCCCATGATTGCATATTTATGGTTGTTTGTCAGCAGGAAAACATTATAAGGCTCACTGCTCAAAAGATTAAAAGGGGGACCCATCTCTAAATACTAAGGGAAGGACACTTAAAACTTTCGTCCCATCTGGCTACTACCCTGGATAAGCAAAATCGCAGAAAAACACGTTAATAACACTCTG
Organism: Lissotriton vulgaris; assembly: GCF_964263255.1. Classification (NCBI taxonomy): domain Eukaryota; kingdom Metazoa; phylum Chordata; class Amphibia; order Caudata; family Salamandridae; genus Lissotriton; species Lissotriton vulgaris. Next base: position 490,723 of record NW_028253252.1, read on the forward strand.
ACAGAGTTCCTCGAAACGAATAACTTATTAGACCTCTCACAGACTGGGTTCCGCCCCATGCACGGGACTGAGACCGCTTTCCTCGCCGTGACAGAGGAAGCAAGGATGATTACGGATCAAGGGGGCACTGCGGCCATCATACTCCTGGACCTCATTGCCGCCTTTGATACCGTGAACCCCAACACCTTTCTACGGAGGCTCTCTGACCTGGGGCTAGCGACTAACGCTAGGACATGGCTTGAGTCCTTTCTATCAGACCGTTCTTTTCAAGTATTCGAGGGCAAAGTCACCTCCCCCAACAAACCACTTAACTGCGGTGTCCCACAGGGCTCCTCCCCGAGCCCTACCCTTTTTAACGTGTACATGAGCCCCCTAGCTGAGGTCGTCCGCCCCTTCAGAGTAAAAATCATCTCTTACGCAGACGATAATCAGCTAGTGGTGGCTCTGAATCACCCCCAGTCCCAGGTTAGTGACCTGAGGGGCTGCTTAGAGGCCATCTTCTCTTGGATGACCTCGTCCTGTCTCAAATTAAATGGAGACAAGACGGAGTTGATGGTGTTAGGCAATTCCCCTCAAAACCCCGTTGACTCCATATGGCCAATCTCTCTCGGACCCGCACCCATAGCAAAGGATACTATCAAGAGCCTGGGAATCTGGCTCCACAAGGGGCTTACCCTCCACCCCGAGGCAGTCAAACTCTCAGCTGCCTGCTTTGGCTTACTCAGACTCATCCGAAAAATCCTCCCCCTCCTCCCATTCAAGGCAAGACAGATTGTGATTCAGGGCCTAAACCTTTCCCGGCTGGACTTCAGAAATGCTCTCTACTTGGGAGCCCCCCAATCCACTCTAAACAAGCTACAGGTGATCCAGAATTGTGCTGCACGAACCCTTCTCCGGATCCCCCGCTGCCTCCCCGGAAGATCTGAACTAAGAGACCTCCACTGGCTACCCATAAGGAAGAGAATCGAATTTAAGAGCATGTGCATTGTCCACCGTGCATTCTGGTGAAGGGGGACCACCATCAATCACTCGCTTGTCACCCCCTACATCCCAAACATGGAGCTTAGGTCCGCCCATGCCTTCCGAGTCTTAACACCTAGGATTCAGAGGGCCAGGTCCGGGGGTCGAGCGTTCTCTTTTAGCTCGGCAGGACTCTGGAACTCCCAGCCCCTTCCTCTTCGGTCAGAGCCTAATCATCTATCCTTTCGTAAAAAGTTAAAAACCCTACTATTCAGCAAATAAGTCAGCTCACGTCCCTCATTCACACACGTTAGTCCACAGCGCTAGGACGCCTCAGGGTAGCTATCGCGCTCTATAAAAACTAATTCATTCATTCATTAATTTTGAATTTCCACTCACGGCAGACATGTGGATGTACACAGAAGGGAATGCCAGCGATGGTTAGTACCATTTCACTGTCAGGAGATGCCTGCAGGTTTAGGACGATGGCAGAACATAGAGCAGTCTAAGCAGGGCACGAGTCAGGGGTACATGCAGGTACGGCGTCCCCCCTGCCAGGAAGTTAGGCCCCACAGAAATATGTTGTACTTGTCCCAGTGTAAGACACCGGGACATGTTCAGCAGCACCTGTACGTTGTCTGCATATCATTCCCAGCAGCAACATGCAGGCAGCAAGGAGCCTTTTTCCACCTCCAGCTGGGTCGAAGTTAAGAAGCCATCCGGCCTCCTTTTATGTGCATATGCTGCCTGGGGGCCGCCTGTAAGCTCACACTTAAATTTAAATGCCATACAGGGAAACAAAGGTGCACAGCTTGCCTTCTGTTCACAGGTACTTAAGAGCGGCATGATTTTGCCTTTGGTTCTTTCCCTGTAAATAAATGCAGAGACTGTAAGACTGTCAGATGGGTTCGTCTGTCCCAGTCTTTACATAAATAATTTAAAAAGAACAAATGTATTCATTTTATAGCACTAGGTCGTGACGTCATGATGTCATTTGCATACTGTCTTACTTGGTCCTTCCCCTCACTTCTTTTTTTAGACTTGTGCCTTGAGTCTAAACTATAATTTTTCCTACAAATGAATATTGCAATAAAATGAAATAAAATATTGGGTTTGATGTATAAAGAAAAAACATATCATTAGTACTTAGGAGGCAGAGTAGATTCTGGGGACAGGGATGGGAGAGAGATCTGTTGAGAGGGAGGTCGCGAGAGAGGGTGCGAGCGTGTCTTCTCTTGTGCCGTGGCATTCTTGGTATGTGCAATAAGTTTCAGGTGCACAGATGTTAGGATGCAATTGTTCCTCAGCAGCAGTTACAGATGAGCTGCCTGCCTCTTTGAATGAGTCTTTCCTTCACCTGTAACAACTTTTCAGTTACTGACAACATTCCGCCTCGTTCTCAACTCTTAGTAGGCAACGGGTGCAGCTGGTCTACGCCACCACCGCAGTACCAGCAGCAACCCGTTGACGGGGACCAGATCTGTCCCCATTGTGTGTATCCCTGTTTACCAATGGAGTAGCGTTAGGCCCTCACCACTTCCTAATGTTTTTTGTCATTCTCTAGTGCACGCTTCCCTCACCATGCACCAGTGTCCTGGCGCACACAAATGGGTACATGGGGACCGTAGACATGCAACATATGAACACGGTCCAAGACAAACTCCAACATCATGATCATAAGATTATGCTGTCGAACCAGTTATCATTTTAGAAGAGTGTAAGGAATACAAAACAAATAAAGGTGTATTTGTGAACCGAGTAAGGCAATCACAACTCCACAAGAGATGATTGGTCACTCAAGTAAGGAACTCAGTCCTTCTCATTAGTTCCTTCAGCATCATGTGCACCCACCCGTGCCATGAGTCCTTTGGCTGTGCATACGGGTGTGTATGTGTTACAGGACCAGTGTTTAGTGGGTGAGAAATATGTGCCATAAAGCATGCAAATCCCACTGCACCATTTTTATAGTAGCCAAGCAAGCTGGAGCTGAGCTGGCAAAGAAGGAAGGATGGTCCAAGGCTTTGCTTCAAGTCAACTTGGAAGACCAAGTCTACACAGCCCAGGGGCTGAGGAAAGCCCTGCCTGCAAACATCTGCTTCAGGCGAGTGCATGCAAAAGTGAACTGCTAATAAAAACACACACACCAGATACACCGAACGCAAGAATATCGTTTTGCAAAGGTCTCCTGTTACCCACAGTGTGGATCTCCCGAAGGGAGCCAGGAGCAAGGTTTAGCTGCAACATCTCACTACAGGTTGTGCCAGAATGAAATGAGATGTCATAAAATGATCGTGAAGACAAGTAGTAGGAAGAAGCATGAAAATAAACAGGAGGTGCAAGAAATCAATGCTGTCTACAGTGACCCATGTGTTGGGGCACGAGGTGGAACTGACAAAGAGGGTACAAAAAGCATACAGGAAAATGTTGACAATCCACCCATTGTTCAGGAAGGAAATTCAAAATATTAATAAGAGTGAGAAGGTTAAGTAGACGTTGCAAGACATGAACAGGAAGAGGGACAAGGAGAGCAAACCTATCAGTTGTTTAAGGGCATATGAAAGAATGAATGAGGTAACTTGGTACAGTGTAACAATGACCTTACTGCGGTATCTCAGCGTTTATCTCATCTCAACTTTCTCACTACTTGGAGGAGAACAATTTTTTGCACCCAAGTCAGTCAGGCTTCAGCCCCTATTAAATCACTGAGACAGCCCTACTAGAGTTTGCAGGGCACATAAGGGGCGCCATAGACAATGGGGGTGGGGAGGCCGTCTTCATTATGTTGGACTTCTCGGCGGCCTTCGATATTTCCCCCATCGGAGACTTCTTGTTTGCCTCACAGCTATTGGGATAAGACACTAGCCCTGAAGAGGCTCACTTCCTTTTTGGATACCCCCTTTTTCTTCCAAGTCTTGTGAACTAACGGTTGGAGTTCCTCAGGGCTCGGCACTTAGTGTGTTAGCAGAGTAGAGTCTCTAGGAGCGTATGTAATATCCAATGCCGACAATACCAAGCTTCTCTTTTCCTTGGGAAAGGAGAAGAGTTCGCTGGGGAAGTCATTAAAAATGCCTCTCTAAGGTGTTTCATTGGTTGTCAACCAACTAAAAGGTAATCCGATAAAACTGAGATTGTGTTTTTGGCCTACCATTGCTAGATTTATGCAGGACCTTCTGGCATAAGGAAACCCCAATCCCAGGCCCCCAACATGGTACCACAAAGAACTTAGGAGTCAAGTTCCTTAGAGCCCTTTCCTTTCAACCACAGATCCAGGCACTGTCTGGTTCCTGCTTCGGGCTGAAACCCTGAAAAAAATCCTTCCATTACTATAAGACAACACCAAGATAATGGCGATGCAAGCATTAATAACTTCCAGACTAGACTACGGAAACACATTATACCCGGGTCTCCCAGAGTATCTTCTTGGTAGACTTTGGGTGGTGCAGAATTCGGCAGCCCGTATTAACCTTAATCTCCCCGAGAACACACACGTCCTCGCATTTCAAAGCTCTTCATTGGCTTCTTATTAAAAAATGATTCTTTTTACACCTGTGGTCCTTCTTCACAAAGCCCTGCATGCTTCTGGAGCAGGCTATTTGAGAGGATACATGATTATGTCCCTTCCAGAAACCTTTGTGCCTCCTCCGAGCGGCTGGTTAGAGTTCCCCAAATTCGTTGGTCCAGAACTGATGGCAGGTCTAAATCTCATCTTGGGCCAGCCATATGAAATAAACTCCCTCTGGAGCTACGAACCAGAAGGGCACTCTCCACTTTTAGGAAAAAACTCCACTTTGAGGAAAAAACTAAAACATGCCTCTCCAAACAAGCTTAGTAGGACAATTCATTGGTGTTGTAGGTTGCTAGAGTTAGCGCTGGAACACTCTTTTGAGTAGCTGTGTGCTATATAAATCTCCATAACATTACAAAACATAACATTACATAATATAACATAACATTATGTGCTAACAAGTACCATGTGATGGGAGAGGTGAAAAACGGGTTTAACAGCATTTCTAAATGTCGGATGAGAGTTGATTCTTCAAAAAAGTAGGCAAATAGAGTTCCAAATTTTAGGAGGAAGAAAGTTGGAGGATTGATCCTCAAAACGCGTTCTTTTAATATGTAGAATTGCAAGAAGATTAGTATCAGATGAACTGAGTGTATGAGCCGGCATACAGTGCTCAAACGTTCAAGGATAAACTGTGGTTCCATGTGATGGAAAGAATTGTGACAAATGCACAATGGTAACATCTCGTATCATATGGAGAATGTCAAGAAATGCCCAGCAATAACACAAACATGCCACAGATTAAGGAAAGAAGGCTTTCACCAGGGTGTTTACGAATCTGAGAGTAAACGTCAAGTGCATGAGTGCGCTGTGGAAGTCAGGGAAGAGGCAAACGCTGTAAATGAGGATGAATGTGTCACTTAGCGCTGGGATGCTCTAGGGTTACTACGCGCTCTACAAAACCTTTAAATAAATAAATAAATAAATAAACTTGTCTGAGGATGAATGTTCCAGTTGTCTGTGCCCTATTGTAAGATCTCACTTGGTGGCATGAGACGGATAGCGATTGGAGATGCTTGTATAAATCAACTGGAGAATATAATACAAGTAGATAACTAAGTGTAACTTTAAAGAAAGCACTGAGAAAGACCAGGGAGTACGGTTGGTAAAGTACTGAATGTATTAGGACAGCTGAGGCTGAATCCATGCTCAGGTGAGCAGAGTTAATACTAAAGAGCATGGGCAGATCAATAAGAGTTAGCCATCAAACTTGGATCCCGATCAGCATATAGGGGAAATGAAGGCCATAGCAGCATATGATTAAACCGAAGTATACGAGACATTTAACTTCCTTCATCATACAATAGCAGGTGTACAACTTTAAGAGGATGCCAGATGGAGCGAGGTCATGGTTTTTCAAAGGGTCATACACGCACTGTCTCAGAACAGAGAAGGTGTTATACATTTCCAATAGGACATTTAAGTGCCTAGGGAAATTGCAAAAGACAAACAGTGCACCATGTCAGATGTTAGCAACTCTGAATAGAAGTATGCTCATCTTTCAGAGGGGAACAACTGTGAGACTGGTGTTGAGGAAGGGGATCGCTACGGCCATCACTTGTCCAGTGAATGAGTGCAACCGAGAGAAGCTGTTGTTTGCTGAAGAAAACAGTGATTCTTAAGTGGAGTAAGTCATGAGATAAAGCATTCAGCAAGGTGGAGGGAGTGGACAGTGTTGTCATCACAGAAGCAGATGTCTGAGTAGGGGGTCTGTGTTGCTCCATGAGTGAGGAGGTAAGCAGAATGTGTGATGCAAACCAGCCTATTCAGGACCTGAAAAAGATGCCCTAGTGTACTAGTAAGTAGTACATGAAACAGTAGTCCCTAATATACCAATAAAGAACTGTTGAGGACACATCCAAATGGACTTTGGTCGTAAAATGGAGAATACACAATTTATTACAACGAAGCAGTGGGAGTCCGTGACAAAAACGTATATTGCGCTCTCTTAAATGTGATACACAAGTGTGACTAAAGTGGTCATAGTGCATATCAAATATACAAGGACAGCGCAGAACGTTAATTGATACAAAATATTTTTTAAGTCTCCACGTCACAGTCAATGACGTTTCGTTCCCGTTAGAGATATGGGGTCATCATCAGGACTCTGAATGACTGCAGCCCGAGAGTAGAGCAGTTGTCAGGGTATATGAAGGCTCCAGGTTCAAAGGAAGGTATCACAAATAGTTGTATAGCCCTTAGTGGGAACTCTGGAAAAAACAGCCCATAATAATGCCGCCATGTGCTGATTGCATCCAGGCTGTGTGTGCTCCGTGGGCTCCGTGGAGGTGCTGGTGAAGTTACAGTGTAGAGCACCCAGCACGTTTTTGTCATTGCACCCACTGCGTCATGGTAATACAATGTCTGTTTTGCATTTTATGGTTAAACTCCATTTGGGGGTGTTTTCAATTGCTCTTTACCAGTATACTAGGGACTGCAGTTTCTTGTAGTAGCTAGAATACCGCATGTCCCTAGTGATTTATGTGTTTACCCTTCTGTCATTAAACCTAGTGTGTTGGTAAAACACTGATCATTTGAGGATATTTGACACACCATGTCCTTAGCGGATCTGCTTATGCGAAAAGCAGGGTGACAAGTGACCCAAAGAATTGGTAATTAGCAGTGGCCACTCCCCCACGTATTAACTTGAATATGCTCCAGGAAAAGGATGTCATGACTAATTTTTCTTTTTGAAACCCAGGCTGCCTTCGGGGAGCATCAATTGCACAGGTGGCGAACGTGAGTAAAGGAGCAGTTACTTGCCTGAGTAAAGCTATGGAAGGAGCTCTCTGGAGGAAGAGGAGGAGTAAAGATTGGATGACTTACATGAGAGGAAAGGTCAGATGGATGCGAGTGGAAGGACAGTTATGAGTAGGATTGAAGGGGAAATTTAACCCAACAGAAAAGTGGCTGGAGGAATTATTGGAGTAGATGGTTTGGTGAGGCGACATCAGCATTACCTTCTTCTGGAAAACTTGAGGAAGGCACTTTTAGAATTGGCACATGAAGGAAACATTGGAAAGCAGGCAGTGAAGCAGAGTTAGAATGGATAATCTTCTGCAAAGACAGAATGTTTTGTACATTCTATAAGAGTGAAAGCACAAGGGACACTGCCAAATCCAGTGAATCCAGTGGCATTTCCTTCATCTAAAGCAGCACTGAAGTTGTCTTGGCCATATGGCAGGTTTGGCCCAGTGCCTACTTTCATCGTCTGTCACCACTCTTGTTCCACAGAGGTAAGGCCTGTAGAGTGCTTACCCACTTGTGCCATGATTGAGCTTCTTATTAGAGAAATGCACCTTGAGGAATCATTTCATACAATTACTCGTTTTTTATCAAGTCATATATATGTACCATTGATTAGAAAGAACTTAAAAAACACAGTATCTCTTGTTCAACTTTATATCACACTTTAGACAAATGTATGTCAAGGAGTTATTACAAAAATTATTACAAAGACAAGGCAACAGAAAACACTACCATCTTCAATACATCTTTTTGTAGTGCATTATACCGTTGGTACAATATGTATCAAACATATATATACATAAGTGCTCCTGAAACATTTAACAATTATTTGTACAAATCCTGTTGTTGGTGATTGCAAACCAAACGGTATAGGGGCGTTGACGTTTTGGTCTTTATCGTAAAATTCACACCAAGACCATCCTCAGGACTATACGTTGCACATAATATCTACAAAAATATAAAATATACAATATATATACACATTAGTACACTAGATCCTACTACTCATGTCCAATATACTTGATTGTCTGCTAACATTAAACTAACCATCACCACACCCGTTGTGACAATACAAAAAACACCACAAAGGACATACCCCCATGGGGTGTCATATTCTCACTGAACTGATATAAATCAGACAAGCCTTCAAGATCAAAATAGGGCTTCTCACCGAAGACCAATAGAGTTCAAAAGTACACCTGTGTATATATGAAGTCAAGAGATGCCCATTGAGTATATCACAAGACCAGCTGGGTTGGGTCCCCCACCCAAACCGGTCTCTGAACTCAAAAACCTTGGCGTGTGGCTTGACTCCAAGCTTACCTTCTCGTGCCACACTAAGAAGGTGGCATCTACATGCTTTGGCATCCTGCGTGGTTTGAGGCCTATCCTCAAATTTTTTGATGCCCCCACACGCCAGTTGGTGATTCAAGCCAGCATAGCATCAAGGCTTGACTATGCAAGCTCACTGTTTCTAGGCGCCAATCAGGCGGAGGTCCTGCGACTCCAACGGGTGCAGAACGCGGCTGCCAGGGCTCTGGTAGGCCTGCCACGATTCTGTTCAGCCCGTAGCACAATTTGTAAATTACATTGGCTGCCAGTGATCAGGCGCATAGAGTTTAAGACAATGTGTTTCGCATTTAAAATTCTTAAAACCGACACCCCTTCCATCCTCCAGCATCTTTTGACCCTGTATATGCCATCTCGCAGTCTTCGCTCTGCTAGTCAAAATCTAGCACTTGTTCCACGCTTTAAAAAAAGTAGACTAGGTGGTCGCTCTTTTACTGTATTGGCTGCCAAGCTTTGGAATGCGCTTCCTGGGCACATTCGAGCCTTGGAAGATCTTTTGGTTTTTAGGAAGGCTGTCAAATCGTATCTCTTTCCCCTGCCTTATTAAAAAAAAAAAAATTTGTTCTCTCTGTTTCTGCCTGTTATGTTGCTTTCCAGTTATAGCGCCGGGACGCCCCTTCGCTGGGGCAGCTGTGCGCTCAAAAATCCTAGTAACATAACATAACATAACAGCTCGTGTCTATATGTTAATTGTCTATATATTAAATTAAGCGTTGCTTACCTCCCACTATGGTGTCAAGGTAGTACAGTAAATGGGGACGCACCTATACCGTTTGGTTTGCAATCACCAACAACAGGATTTGTACAAATAAGCTTATATTACCCAGTTCCTTGGGGATTATTGGGTTGCCCTCTTCTAGTGAATGATTGAGCTTCTGCACAGGGTGTCTAGCTACTGATAACAGAGTATAGCTAGTCTCAGAGTAAACGAAAGGATGATTCCTGCGGGGAATCAGTGTAAAGGCAGGATTGTTTCATCCATGTATTAACGGCTTGGTGCAGCTGTGTAACTAGATGATAAAGACTAAGAACAATGTCTCATTCTCAGGGCCACTGCAAGTATGCAGCTGCGGCAATTTTCGTACAGTCATAGATTTGGCACATTTGCCTCATAATCCATCATCTGCCACATAATCTGCAGATTTTAACAAAAAAATGGTTTCTATCTTAAACAGTTAAAAAGTTATTAAAAATGCGACAGCACGCGTCACCACGCAGGGGAAGGCCCTTTACAAAGCTAGACTGTTCACTTTTCTGTTGCTCTATTGCTATATCTGGATGTTAAAACCGGTACGAATGAGGTGCAAGCAATGCATACAGAGTGTTACTAACTTTAAAACTGATGAAATTTGGAATAATACTATTACAAAATGTGCCGCATTAGGAGCATAATTTGCCTTTTCTTGATGCATAATTTACTCAACCATGCCGCATAATTTGGCTCTCTTCTGCACCATAGTTCCAGTGGTCATGATGATCGTTAATTGGATGGGATGGTTTAGGAGATATGTTCCGGGCGTATTGCACCAAGCTATTACAGGAAGCTTGCCGTTTGTTCTCCTTTGAGGAAGGATTCCAGGGTCCCAGATGAAGGAAATTTGCAGAATATGGATGAACATTTCCAAAGGGAACGGGAGAGGGAAAGCAACTTTGGTAACGAGGAAAAGGGTGGCGATTCAGAAAAGGAACATGAAGCAAGTAAAATGTGAAATTGTTGCCGAAAGAATTTTCCAGAATATCAAAGTGATTCTGCAAAAATAAATGTGTAAAGGTGCTGCACTGATTGAGAACGGCAAGATTCAGATAAGAGCGAATTGATGCGTACTGGCAAGCGAGTCAAAATAAACAATGATAGGTTCTCTGAAAACGGATAGAAAAGAAGCGGATGATGGTGAGTGATATGATGGAAATCCAGACATAGCTCAAGCAGTTCGTCAAAAATGAACAATACACTTTCCTGGACATTTAAGGGACTTTGGTTGGTAATTTTTTTAATTGTTGTGTGCTTGTCAGCTTTCTTGTGGATCCTTCCTTGTTCATGTTTACCTGAGGACTTTTGTTGTATATTTTTGTGTGTGCGGGGTTTCTGTTCTTGCATACGTTTGGGGTGTGCGCACCTTTGTGGAGTGGGCATATGCTCACACATGTTCATTCGCGTGTGAGACCTTTTGTGAAGGTGAGAAACTGCTAGAGTGAGATTGTGTGTCTCTCACTCCTCACACTATGGGCCAAGTAACTGTCATGCAGAGTGCCGAGTTGAAAATGTTTTTAGATGTCTACTGATCAAAATACTGCCTGGAATGCCGTGTGTTGGGTTCAAGGGTCTGTTTGCAACCTGTATGTTGTACAAGGTCTGCCCTCAGGTTATCCTTCAAACACGTTGTACCTTGACTAAGGCTAGAACGGCCCCCATCATGCTCTATGATCTAAAAACTGAAATGACCGACAATGTGGAGACACTAGTCCAGGCGGTCTCTTACCAACAGCATCATGAACAGGGCATTTTACCTGCATCTTTCGCTTCACAGTTTCGAAAGGGAAGGACAGGGTCTGTGCAACGCCTGCAGCTATGCAGCCAGTGACAAAGTTCTGCAGAAGTGTAAAGCGAGTGCTTGGATCCCTCCAGATTTTATCCAGACTGATGTAGGTCGCAAACGAGCCCACAGAAAAAGGAACAGCACCTGCCAAGACAAATACAACAGAAACAGTTACGTCAAGGATATACGTAAGGGAAAGCCAAAACACAACTATTCATGTTAAGCATTATCTCTAAATTATGAGAATACGTTAGGGTTTATGTAAACGTTTTTTCTGCTCTTAGATAAGAGACATTTTGCAATCTCAGTGTCGACATTTGCTGACTTTAAGAACAATCAAGTGCCCAGTCTTATGTCAGCCAAAAATTATGTTCCGCAGAATGGCACCACCCAGCTGGAACCAGAAAAGCAAAACAAAAATATCAGGTTGTGTTCAAGTAGATGCTCTATTGATTTCAGAAATAACTACAACTATGTACTTAGTCCAAGAGGCTGCTAACCCTCTGGTGACACAAACCATATTCTCCATGGTTCCTGAAACTGGACTCTGTTATACATCAATAGACCATCTGCAGACAGCTTTGATAAAGGCGCAGGTGTCTCAACAGGACACCCTCTTAGCCAATCAGTTACCACCTCCTTTCCTGCACCCGTAATAGATCAATGGTTTGTGAACACAATAGCATTCGCAAACCATTCATACATACCACTGCAACTCACAATTAGTAGGGGCACCCTCTGTATGGAGACTCATTTCTCCCAACAATTAACACGCCCAGTGAGGCACTTGATGGTGTAAGCATTTCTCCAGAAAAAACACTTGCCACAGTCCGGATAAAGGCTTCAAGGTCCAGGAAAGTAACTAAACAGTCCCATCAGAGGAGATCTGGCCAGCTGCAATGGCATGAGAGGCTTTCACTGGAGCTCTCCACTGGCTGTCCTTAATTTATTTATTGCAAAATCACCTCATGGTGCCTTGAACGCGACATCCCAGATGAGTCTTGGTGACACGCAGAGGGAGAAACTCGCAGTTTTTCTCTACCAAAAACGCTGATTAGAAGAACTAAGAAGGCAGCTCATCAGTGGCCCAGGCATGACCACAGTTCATAAGCCCTACATCCACCGCAAATCAAGCGGGTGTGCCCGACTGATCACAGTGATGAAGAGAGTGAACCTGCTAGCCGCAGAGTGCAAGGACAAGAAAATGTTCAACAAGGGAGAGATGCAGTGGCTGTTTCAGGCAGCTCCACAGGAGAAGTGAATTGCAGCAGTGAGGCGAGGGGAGGCGTGACAATGGGTCTTCACTATACAGACTATAGACTAGAGTCCACCCTGTGACTGGGACCTTAATGTGTAGTGGATTTTCAGCGCTGGAGCCAGTAGGGTAGCAGGTGTAACAGTGGCTCTAAATTAGTTGAATTTAAACTGCAACAGAACTGGGCAAAGGTCTCAGTCGTCACATTATGCGTCTCCCTCGCTTTTCACATGAGAATGATTAGACAGAAAATTCAACATGGGGAGTGCAAGATACGCGATGTGCTACAGATCTAAATGTCTGAATCAAAGAAACTGTTTACTGGGAACCCCTACAAACAATGACTGTTGCAGACTGTTATACCACAGGGCCTCTTAAAATTCTAGCCCATGGCAAGAGCCCATAGAGTTTTGATTAATGTGCCTGTATAATGTTGAGATCTGGTGTGGACAGCAGAGACGCTCCCCTAACATTACTCACAGTTCCTATCTCCTCAGCATGGAGACTGAGAAGGTCATGCCTGACTGTTCTAATGGCTGCAGTAGTTTCTTTGTTGCCCTGGTGGTGTTGGTGCGGTTATACTGAAGCATGTTTACTTCTCAACTCGACTGGTTCTTTGTCCTGTCCTATAGAGTGAGGGGGATTAGCAGGGAATCACTGTAGTAATTTATATATCACACCGACTAGAAGTATCATACACACAATTACATCACGTATCCTGAACGCCATTCTGGACACTGGTGTTTTTGTCTTATAACATATGTGCTGCAGAACAGGCTCACAAACAGATCCATGTTATTTACAAGAGCATGCAACAGTGATACACCTAAACCAAAAGAGCTGCCTAACTTCGTGAACATTCTTTACATGGAGTGTCAAGGGGATTGGCAATCCTTTAAAGTGCCTTCAAATATGCAGCTACTCACTATATCTGGTGTCGGTGTGGCTCCAATTCAAGAAACCCACTTAATAAAAAGAAGGGTTTAAATTCAGGAAATGCTAGGGAGGTCACCCTACACAAAGTGCTCTTCATATGTCAGACACTCACTAATATGGATCAGATTGGGATTCCGTATGTGATCACTAGGGCACAAATGTATCTACAGGGAAGATGTGCATTGGTAGAAGGTAATCTAATTGGGGACCCAGTGGCAATAATAAGCATCTACGCCCCTAATTTCTCATAGGCATAATTTATGGACGTCTTCAAACACCAACTCACAAATCTGATACAATCTCCTATGACATGGGGAGAGGATTTTCATAGCGTACCAACCACAAACCTATACAGATCTCCTCCCCACCTTAAACAGCAGCAGAATGAACAAATATCTGATTGAGTGCCTTGAATAACAAGCATTTGCAATGCAATAGGTCTCACATTCACGCATGTTTGAGCTATTGGCATTGTAAATGACAATGCCTTTTATATATGTTTTGGGTTTTAAAACATAAATCAAAGGCATTGTCATTTACAATACTAATAGCTTAAACTCTCACAAATGCGAGACCTATTGCATTGCAATAAAGGGCCTTCTCGACAGCTTGTTAGATTGTAAATATCAGAGGAAGAGACCGGCCTGTGACATCTTCAAAGTAGTGATAAATAGTGCAGTGAAGAAGATGTGTAAGTGTTGTAAATTACACAGACACAAAGTGTGAAGTGAGAGTTACATATGATCCAAGCTATAAACACTAACAAAGCGCTCCAACACCTTTGCTCTGTGATTACACTGTCGCGGCTCGGGAAAAAGAGCGGGCGGGCTATTTCCTGCCCTCTCCGTGATTTGAGTGTGCAGTGTGGCATTGCGTAATGTCATTGTTATCTTTGGCCTAATAAAAAACACTCCACCTCTAGTAGGGTCACCTCCTGAAACAGGGCGAGCAGTGCTTTATGACAGGCATGAAGGGAAGGAGGGAGGGATGGTCCTGGCAGCAGCTTCGGCCTCGTACAGTCCCCCTGCTATTACTAGTGAGCGAGAGGCGCTGAGGAGGTGGTACTGGTGGTGATGCAATTGGTGGTGGTTGTGGTGGTACTGGTGGTGGTAGTGGTGGTGCTGGCAATGGTAGTATTACTGGTGGTGGTATTGGTGGTGGTGGTGGTATTGGTGGTAGTACTGGTGGTGGAGTATTGGTGGTGGTATTGGTATTGGTGGTGGTGGTATTGGTGGTATTGGTGGTGGGGGTAATATTGGTCGTGGCATTGGCAGTGGTGGTATTGGTGGGGCTATTGGGGGTGGTGGTATTGGTGGTGGTGGTAGTAGTATTGGTCGTGCTGATGCTCGTATTGGTGGTGGCGGTGGTATTGGTGGTAGTATTGCTGGCAGTAGTATTAGTGGTGGTGGTGCTGGTGGTGGTATTGGATTTGTGGTGGTGGTATTGGCAGTGGTTATGTAATGGGTGGTGTTGGTGGCATTAGTGGTGTTGGTGGTGGTATTGGTGGTGGTAATGGTGGTGTTATTGGTGGTGGTGGTGTTATTGGTGGTGGTGGTGGTATTGGTGGTGGCGGTGGTATTGGTGGTGTTGTTAATAAAACAGGCTTTTGAAAACAACCCCTCATGTGGCTTTACTACAGATAACTTGTAACACAGATGTGCTGTTGTCAGCTTTAGCCCAATAGCACAGGATTATGCGCCACCTAGAATTTACATGACTTAATTCGCTAATCATTTCTAAATCCATTTTACTTGGGGGGGTTGAAACAGATACAAGATAATGCCGGGTTAAAGTGATTGAAAGCAGGCGCCTGTGTTCAAGGGAAGCTGTCCTGCTTAAAAAACAAATAAGCTGTTTCAGCTGAAGCAGCGCATGTCCGGCAGTAAGAGAAACTCAATAAAGTAAATAGTGCTTACAGACTAACTAACAGGTCCCGTGTAACAACTGAAGTAAAAGGGCCAGTCACCATGGGAGGGTACAAATGAAGACAGGGCCGCACTAAGGAAGGACTAACAAGCATATTAAGGAATCTGAAGGCAGCATTTACGAAAGACAATGACACAAGCCAATGATAAATATGAGAGGAGAGTGGACGCGGATTCTCTTCCATACTACAGCAGTCTCACAGAGTGAGCAGCGCATGCGCGCTGCCACTGGGCTCGACCTAAGAACAGGAATCTCACAGACATATGGAAATCCCTGCATCCTGTAGATAGGAAATATTTGTTTTATTAACCGGTGCATGACCTCCACTCACGTTTAGACTTAATTCCCCATACTATGTAAATGTAAATGTACAGGAATTTATATAGCGCAAATCACCAAGCGGTTTCTAAGCGCTTGCTTAGGGAACCCGTCCTGGTATTCCCCTGTGAGATAACCCCGGCAGGGTATCCGCAAGGTGAAAGCCAGGCATCCGCCGCGAGGGGCAGTTGTGGAGATTAAGCAAGCTATTGCCCAGAGTCGCAGAGTGTGAACCCGTGAATCGAGTAGGCACCGGAGCGAGAATTGTCGAGTCCATGGACATTTTAGGACTCAAGACCCCGCCGAGCCGGGAATTGAACCCTGGTCCCGGGCTGACCTCTGCTTCCAGGTCTGCCTCCTCTAACCAGTGAGCCACACTTCTCCACTACACACTTGAGAGGCGATAGAAATGAGGCTGAATATTTGGCAAGTACAATATTGGACATAACCCATTGATGGTAATGGGTCTTGGGATGGATGCATGACATTCTTTCTCTCGTGGAGAAGCTGACAAAGTTCCCTGTGGACTCGTTATTTAAGGGCGATATGTCAGAAGTTATCACCAACTGCCTTCCTTTACTTATTTCAAAATTCTTCATTGATTTTCATAAGAGCAGGCAAAAAGCCTGTAACAGGGTTAGCATAAGATATATAAGGCAAAGTTGCAAGTATACAATCTTAAAGTGAGGTTATTACACCGATATGGGTAACATGAGACTAACCCAAGTGAACTATAAAAATAAAAAAATAAAAAGACAGGCAAAAGAAGCGGAAATTGAAGAGAAGGGAAGGGAAGGGAGAGTGACTGCTAGTAGAGCTTTATCTTTCACTTACAAAAATTCTATACACAAGTTGGCACCATAGCGGTCCGATATTGATAGGCCTAACATACAGCAACCTGGTACAGGTAACAATGGTTAGAAAGAGGGAACCACAGGGTTTACCTCAGAAGTAAAAGTAGTTGTAAGGGGAATGTACATTAAAGCAACCCATGATGCTAAATCAGTCCTTAATAGGGAGATTACTGCCCTGGAAAACACTATAAAAAGGTGGGAGATTGGAGACGAAACGTAGAGATAGATGTAGAGATAGGAGGTGTATGTGCTAGCATCAATTAAACAAGGTACAAGTTCTCTTCTGCGGGAATTCCAATATCTTGTCAAACAGTGTACCCCTCTAGGAACGTGTGAAATAAATGCACCTTTAACACACTTAGAACGTGGGATCTGAAGCCTTCGAAGAAAGAGAACCCCAAGTTGTGTCTGGCTCCTGACGTTCTCTTACAGTGAGCTCTCTAGAAGAATGCTGTAGAAGCAAACCAGGCTCTGCAGGCACATCAAAACCTTAAAATCTAGTCCTAGTGGAGGCAGATGGCTGTTTAGGTTTATCAAAGTTCAGGCGCATGTGCCGCCATCTTCTTCCGGCATGCCTGCCTGTGAAGGCATCTGGTGCCTATGCCTCGTCATCAGGAGAGACTTCTCAGCCTCTTACAATCCTCCAGGCTCCAGGCAGGCTCTGTAACCTAAGGATTTAATTTGGCCATAAACAGCAGCCACATTTCTCTCAACAATGTGCTGCGGCTGAGTGTGAGCCACAGACCATGAAAGAATAACCTCTCCGTGCCTAAGATACCTAGTACTATTCCACTTTTAGTTCTGCTTTCTGGAAGAAGCAGCCTCAGAGGGCAAGAAGACAATTCATAACAGTTGTTTTTCTTTGTGCTTGCTGAAATTCAGTTCTTCATAACACTAGCAAGCCCCAAAACCCCATCCTGTGTGGTTTCCTTCAAACCCCTATGCACAGTGTAAAGAAAATATGTACAAACATTTCACTAAGAGGCTTTTATTGTATTTATTTATTCAGTAAACCTTCGAACTGGAAGTGCTGTGCAAAGTTACCATCAAATGGTATTCAAGAACTATTTCAACGTCAGTGTGTAACTTACCCATCAAAGTTGTCAATCATTTGGAAAGTAGAATAGAAACAAAACACAACAATGCTAAATCGCAAGACATGCTTCCTTCGCCACAATGACCAACAAATAAGTTCTCCAAACATGAACTACCACGTTTCTTTCCAACGTATCATAAAAATTATGGTGGACGTTCAAGCAATCTTATTTTTCATCATCGATGTACAAGCCAGGCACTAAGAGTTCCTACAATGGCAGGTTAGGCCACCATACGCTTACTTCTTTTGCAGGTGTGTCCAGCACGTAGTTGCTCCAATTGAAAGGGAAATAGAACTTTTTTAATATTTAGACTGAGAAGGTCGGTAGAAGACATCATCTTTGTAAAATTAAGTCTCCCATGCAATGATAACAAGACGTTTGGCATATATCTTCCGAAATTTTTATCTGAAATATCTTCAGATGTTTTCATAGCATATTCATAGATATGCTATAAAATTTGTAAGTTTTCATGGCATATCTCTTACTCCATGGGCAGAAGAGAAGAAGGATCTGATTATTCTGCTTCAATGTGAAGGGGAACAGGAGGAAAGGGAAAACCAAAATAAAGTCGAATTCAAATTTAACATTATTTTACATGTGATCAGAATAAGTGTGCCAGGGAATTGTGAGCAATCAGTTAATTGAAGTACACATTTTAATGCTGAAAACCAGCTGGGTTGCTGCCTCTTTTGGAATCATGCCTTTGCCACAGAAAATTTACTAGAGTGGAGATTACGTTACAAAGAATAGAAAAATCTGGATCGAGGCAAGACTATAAAATAAGAAATCAACCACATTTATATCAGGATACAGGTTAGAGCGACAATGGTGGTTGGCCCTCAAGATGGCAGCATTGCCGGTCTCCAAAAAGAACGAGGTAAAACTAAGCTCCAAATAGGAATGGGAAGAGATAAAGAAAAGTAAGTCACTACCTTAACAAATCCAATAATTAAAGAAGCACTGGCAAAGCCAACAGGGCTCGCCTACATGGGAGCTATTGACTATGGAATTTTGTTTTAGTCAAGGTGTACAGCACCCCAGCTCCTGTTCAGCATGGCTGAAAGTAGTGAAAAAAGTGTTATGACGCGGTCAGCACTGACCATGTCATATATTGCTTTTTATTGGTCTATTTCCAGCCATGCTGCTGCACAGCATGGCTAAATAAAGCATTGACAAAGCTAATAGTTCTCACATTGGTAAGAGATATAGGTTTTTTCAATGCTTATTTTTACTGCCGGGACAGGCGGTGGGAGGGGTAAGCAACAACGCAGGAGGGTGGGAAGGAGCAATCAACAATCTGGGAGGGGGCGTCAACAAAAGGTGGAAAGTGGGAGGGGGCAAGCAACAACCGGGGAGCGAGGGACAGGAAATTAGCAATAGGGAGGGTAAGGAGAGTGGGAGGGGCAAGCAACAGCACAGAGCGGAACAGGAGAGGTCAAGCAACAACAAGGAGTGGGATTCTAGCAACAACATGGAGCAGGGCGGATGAGAGGGAGCTAGCAAAAACACCAAGCAGGAGGTGGAGGGGATAGATAAACAGGAGGGAGACGGCCAGCAAGCCCATACACTCTTATGTATTGCTGCCACTAAAAGAAAGGTAGCCAAGGCCTAAAAGTGAGAAAAGTAAAACAACACCTACTGTTCAAGGAAGCAGTACTTGGGTTATTCACCATGGGAGGGACAAACAAATGATAAGAAACTGAAGCTGGCAAGTGCTGGCTAATGGGAAGGAAATGAACGAGACGATGGAGCAAACCAATGATAAGCCATGGGCAGGCTTGCAGCCCACTGTAGGCTAACAAAATACCTCACAAGTGACAGCGCATTCATGGTCTCAGGGGATACAGGAGGGACAAACCACAGTTTAAAATAAAAACAGTACACAGATTAAAACACAGTGCTGGTACCTCCACACAAGGAGACAAAGTAAATCGGACACACCCTGACATGCGTTCACCAATGAAAAGGAAGAAGATAAGAGTGGGGATGAAGCCAACCGATTGTTAAATATTGGACAGGCTTAAAGCCCCTTTCAAGTTTTTTTTCTTTTTTTCAAATAACCAACAGATCATAGCAAGCTGAACAGCAGGAATCCGAAGTCCTTCTCTCCCCTCTGGCCTCCCTCCCCCATGATGCACTGCTCAATTCTATGCAGGAGTTTTAAGAAGCAGGTATGCGGTAGTGGTAACAGTGCTAATGCCAGCACAGTGGCCCGGAGCCAAGGCACAAGGAGTAAGAAGCGACGACCTGGTGACGGAGTAGCCACAAGTATGTTCTGAGTGAGTGTTTGAATTAAAATGTGCCACAAACGCTGTAGTCCTCTCCCATCCTTGCCTCCTAAGGACCACTCGAGGGTGTCCCGAAACGTACCATACATCTCGACACACACCGTACCTCAGCGAACAAATAACAAAAAGCTCAACACCAAGCTTTCAGCACGCATCGTCTAAAGCAAATTCACTAAATACTTAAGGAAAAAACGTTCACCACCCAGCATGCTCTACTGTAAGATGCTGCGCTTGTGCCCCCTGTTGCACCCTGAATTAATACAACCGAAAATAACTTGAGATTTGGTCAACTGGGCTCACAACGGACCTCAATCAGGGAAGGCGGCACCCCCCCCCTACAAACTAAAACAAACTGTAAAAGAAAATGAACACCAGCCTTCTTGCGCTAATGACCATAACTAAAACCCTTGTCTCATTGTGCTTTATCTAAAAACTGGAAATTTGTACATAAAATCTCCAGCATGCGACGGAAACAGACAGAAACAATTGACAGCCCCACTCAGCAGGGCTCTCAGATTGCAAGTGAATCTACTGGGAAACCCGGGCCTACGGCAAGTCCTGCGTGAGGGGTTGGGGAAAACAACCATTTTAATCCATCAATACTTTTTAAAACTCAACACAGATTCAGGGTCCCTCTTGAATCAATCTCAACCCCTAACTCAGTCCTGAGACCATTACACAAGTCAATACCAACTTCCAAGGGAATGAAACCAGGAGACCAGCACTTAGGTGACACCGCGATAATTGAACTTTCCTCAACAATTGACCCTACCTATCTCCAGGTGTGCTACTCTCACCCACCAACACACTCTTACATTTGAGAAGCCATAGTGAAACTATGGAAACAATAGTGCAAGTGCACCACGAACAGGACTCTGATGAATGTAAAAGGACTCTTTCAAATGGTAATGCCTCAACCCCATGGACTATAAGTGGGTCCCCACTAAGAAAGACCCAAATTTTCAAACTGAACGATACAGATGTTAAGATCCTAGAAATATTGGAACAGTCGAACACGGGCTGCTCCCTTGAGTCAAATACCAAGTGTTCAAAATCGAACCATGATTGCAATTCCCCAACTAATTACAATCCTTTACACATTGCCTCTTAAGTCAAGGAAGAAAAGAAGTTGATGATCAAGAATGTGTGGCCGCCATTGTTGATGCTATTGGATATACTGTTTCTGAGTGCAAGTGGACGGATGCATCTGAAATGATGAACTTTTTAAACAAGTACAATGTAGTCAAGGGTTGGCTGGCCACCAATTAGGAATTTACATAAATCATTAAGGATTTATTTTCAAGTGGCTAATAAGTTGACCATTGAGAGAGGATTACTAATGAGGCATGATGTATTTATACTACCAATTTTTTAAAGAAATAAAGTATTGAAGTTAGCTCATGAAGGTCATCCTGGAGCGACTATCGCTAAGAGATTACTGAGAAAACATTATTGGTGGCCAGGTATAGATTCAGAAGTTGGTGTATTAATTCACAAGTGTGTTGAAGGTCTTAGATCTGACAGGCATTGGAAACTTTCTTAACAAGGCATGCATTTTGGATCAAATTGCCAATGGGCCTTGGTTGAAGTTACCCATTGATTTTGCTGGTCTTTTTTATGCTTTAGATGAAGACGTGTTATTTATCGGTTCTTATATATTAGTATTCGAAATGGATACATTACGACTTTATTGCCATTCTCACCACTGATATTGTCATAGACCTTCTAGAAAGAATGTTTTCGATTGAAGGATTATTACAGATGTCAGTTTCAGACAATGGTACTCAATTAATTTGTAAAAAGATGTACATGTTTTTGGATAAATGTCTACATAAGACAGGAAATCTTCTCCATCTTCAAATCAGTTGGAGGAGCGTGTGAAAAGATTTTTAAAAGCATGAATTCAAATTGCCTTGCCACTCAAATTGTCAGTAACCAAATGACATAGGGAAAACATCCACAGTTACAATAATACCCCTCATTCAGTTACAGTTTTTACTCCATTTTATTTAATGAGACAAATGTGTGGTCGCATTCTACCGACACCTAAAATATGCAAATACCGTCCCACTAAGATGGTAGAAACTGATGATGACAAATTACATGTCAGGAATAGAATTGTACAGAAATAGGTCAATGATAAAGTTTACCATGACAACATTCATGGAACTAAGCATAAACAGGTTGGGTAGGGGACTGTGTTATTGTTAAAAAACATATCCTATAAGAATTCAAAAATGAGAATCTGTGTATTTCTCACCTGTACAAGTAATGAGAGTTTCTGATAGTGCCGTGCTTTTGTGGGCCAATGGGTGGTGGAACAAAAGTGTGGTTATTCCAAACTAGGACAGGACATATTGTGGAACAATGGTGCATGTTTGGATGCAGGAACTTGTTATGATTTCATGGGGAATAACAGTCCCAGTCTGCTGCTTGATGTACAAGCAATAGTAATGAAATAGAACATCTCAAAATGTTTCTGATGTAGGTGGTAACGTTTCTTTTGTTGTTCAACCTGGATTTGGCAATGCTACAGATCAACAAACAGAAATTATTGATAGCAATTATCAAAATGTAAATAATGGCACATTACCGAGTAGGAAAAGGAAAGTGGAATTCCAGCTAGGTTTTATGATTATGTATTATTATTATTTATATTAGTTTTTGTTGTCTCATTTGTAAAAAAAAAAAGTCGGAGTTGTATAGATGTGAATGCCGATTCATATTAGGGGTAAGTGGAATCTTTATCTGTCATAGTAGAATGTTGTAGCTAAGGATTTATTGGGCCCATGGATTGTTGGGGAATGTTGTTTTTTTTCCATAGAGTTTCAGCGGAGGAAAGGTGCTGCGTTTTATACAACTTGTGGTCCTATGTAATCTTTGTGAAGTGAACTTCAAGAAATCAATTTTGCTCCTGATGTTCTTATATCACCAACTCAACAGTGACCATTTTATTTCTTCCTCTTTTTTTTTACAATTAATGAACAGATTATAATTTTCCTTTACTCATTTGCGCACAACTGAGGTTTTTTTTATTTTGTAGTCTGGATGAACAATAAAAATAAGAAAGAACAAGGTGTTTTTACATTCCAATCTATACTTCATGTTCAAGGAAAACCCAAAGCGCTAACTCACCTAGTAAGGTTAGTGAAACTCCTCGATAAAGTGAACGGAATCCTTCTTGATAATACATTGAACACAAAGCATGTACAATGCCTCTATACGAGGGGTCCCGTCTGTTCTGCACGATGAGTCGTGTTTTTATGACGTCTGTAGGGTATGTCACAATGGTGGCCACAATGCCTGCCAGCCCTCCTGCTGCAATTGCTTTCCACTGGGAAATTTGACCCACATCGTCTATTAAAAGCAAAACAAACCTGGTGTAAATAAAAAAAAAACAATATTTAAGTAGATATTTTTGCAGAGGTTTAATGGTTTCAGAAGGACACAATTTTTTTGACAAAGAAAGTCATGAGGCATCAACGTGGATCATCAATACAAATGCAAAGGAAACTCTTCATTTGAGTCAATCACAAGAAGTCTTACACCTATTGCTTCACACTGAAGGAAAAAATGGTCGAACAACAGTAGATAGGAATAGGATATCGTACTCCCATCACTGGGGATGAGAACTACTAATTAATTTAAACTATGTAGTGAGATTGTTGATGCATGTTAAAAAAATTCACAGCACACGAGTTTCTAAGAGTTTGGAGCATGAAACTTGAGAAAGCTTTGAGAACAATTTGGCTTCACT
Organism: Lissotriton vulgaris; assembly: GCF_964263255.1. NCBI lineage: Eukaryota > Metazoa > Chordata > Amphibia > Caudata > Salamandridae > Lissotriton > Lissotriton vulgaris. The sequence continues at coordinate 514,314 of NW_028253252.1, forward strand.
AGTGACTTACTGGCCAGCCCTTCGACCATGGTTCATAGCTACTTCTGAAGACTGTCAAACATGATGATGCCATTTTAACCAAACAAGGACCTGACATTTTGACCTTCTTACAAGCTAATGGAGTTATGGAAATACTACAGTACTCTTCCCGATTTGTTCAGCCTGGCCAATGCCAGAAACAGACAAGCATTGGCATAGCCAATAGGTCTCGCTTTAGGGACCTTATAAGTGTTTAACCATGCAACAGTGTATGTTGTTGCACCAAGGATATTGTGCTGCATCACTAAAAACTTATAAGGTCCCAAAAGCGATACCTATTGGCTATGCCAATGCTTGTTTGCAGAGGTGGTTGATTGTGTAGGCAGGGCCTGACACTACGAAGGTTGCGGATTTTACAAGCAATGCCTGGGTTCACAGTTAGCACCAATTCATCTCAAGAATGGAACAAAGATCAAGGATAATTAATTATTCAAAATTCTTACATTCCAGGGGCAGGAAGGAACATTGAATATTGATTGTAGGCATACATTTGTGTCAAAACAGAAGCTGGAATGAAGAAAAAAAATGACAATAGATTTAAAGTGGCCCTTAAAAATGTCAAACTCGTTCAGAGCAGAGTATGTGCTGAAATGTGACCACGTACAAAGGGATGTGTTCCAGCAGCCGCAATGAATGTCACCTGATAACAGACCGTCAGACCTTTCAATAAAATCCCAAACTCTAGTCTGTGAAAGGCAAAGCCAGTATGAAAAGCAGCCGCTGGCTACTATGGCAACATATAGGGTGGACGTTCCACTGCATGTATTAGAAAGCCTCGTGAGAAGAAACATATCGGACATTGCTCTTTTGAGGCGCTGAGCGTGGCTCTCAGGATGTGCAGGCGCTTTTTAAAAGCTGCATTTTATTCGGAACAACGTGAAAGAAAGATTCATTGCGGCGATGTATTCATATGGCCTGTACCAGATTGGAGGGGAATTCGGGTAACTCAGATAACAAGTTACCCTGATCAAAGACGCGCTCTGTGGTGAGAGAGGGAGAGGGAGTTGAAGCGCGGGCGGGCTGAAAGTGAAAATACACGCGATCTTGCGATGAGGGAGGGAGGTGGAGTTTAAGCGCTGCCCGGCTGCTGGGTACTATGGAAACACATAAGCTGGACGTTCCGCTGCATGTATTTGAAAGCCTTGTGAGAAGAAACATATCAGACGTTGCTCTTTTGTGGTGCCGAGCACTGGCTCTCAGGCTGTGCAGGCGCTTTTTAAAAGTTGCATTTTGTTCGGAACAACGTGAAAGAAAGATTCATTATTGCGATGTATTCACATGGCCTGTCCCCGATTAGAGGGGATTTTGGGTAACTTACATAACAAGTTACCCTGGTCAAAGACGCGCTCTGTGGTGAGGGAGAGGGAGGGAGTTGAAGCGCGGGCTGGCTGAGAGTGTAAATACACGCGATCTTGCTGTGAGGGAGGGGGGTGGAGTTGAAGAGCGGCCGGGCTGAATGTGAATAGACCCTTCAAGAGAAGTGGGCACCTCAAGTGCGTGAAAAGAAGCCCGGGAGTTGTGTGCGCGAAAGTGATTGCAATCGGATTCACGCGATAAAGCCACATGGCAGCTGTGCACATGGCGCGCGCTTGTGCGCATAACAGCAAGCTGGTGGCCGGCAAGGTAGCACTTTTAAAACCCAGCTACTAAATGTCATTGCCAGAGCAGCGCAATTGCTGACTCAAGTGAGACCTAAAAAAACAAGGTCAAAAACAAAGAAGGCAGTTAATGATACAGACAGTATACCAAATGACAGACATAACTTTCTAGCACAACCACTGGAGATTGGAAAAAGCACTTGCTTAAATTTACTGGTTCGTCATCTCCATCGATCTGCACAAAGTTTGATTTAGCTCAAACTTCTTAATATAACCGGATCTCATGGTAAACAGAATATTTCAGTTTTATGCAAAACTCCAAATAAAGAACTACAGAGATAGTGTAATTTACAAGTGCTTTTGGAAGTAGGGTCAGGATCAACTGAATAAAGATTAATTAGATTTTTGTGTATGGCTGAATCTCTGCCAATAAAGCTGACCCTGCCACTCTAAACCAAAATCAGTTTGATCCATTCAAATGTATTTGGGACTACCAAGAAGTTTGAGAAAGATCGTGTGCAGACCAGTCATGAACAGCGGATTGTCTGCGCAATGTTTAGGTCGAAATGTATTGGCCACAGAACTGAAAACCATCAAATGCCCCTCAAAAGGGACTGGAAGGTCTGATGGAGACATCCTGGATCAAGGTGGAGCAAACAACACAGTAGAAATCATCTGAACATATTGCTATGGCTAACTAGGAGGCACAGGTTGAACGACAATACGTTTACGGATTTGTACCAAAATGGAGCAGGGATCCATTGTTGAGTGTATTTAAAACCTCAGATTTCCTCTTGCCAAAGTAAAAAATCTTCTGCAACCGTGACTTCGCTCTGGCACTGGGGAACACTATATTTTGCAAATGAAACGAGAGCTTAAAGGTCTTAGCTAACTGTACAGACAAGCATTTTAAAGACAATAGGCGCGATGTAATGAAAATCCAAAAAAGCTCTAATGAATAGGAGTAAAAGATGCATACCTTTCAGCATGGTTTCATAGGAATGAGTCTCATGTTTCAGATTCGAAGCTGCAAACAGAATTAGACCGGAGCTAAGCTTGTATCGATTTCTTTTAATTCGGACAAAATGCACTGCAGCTTGAACCCTTTTGTAATCCTGCTGCCGACAATGTGACACAGCAAATATATTTCACGTCCCAAACAGGAGCATAGAGCACCCCCAAAAAGACCTAGCATTGGTTCAATCTCAGGAGGGTTCAATTTTGTCTGCACCTGCTTCCTCTCTGATGCAAATCATCACACAGGTCCCATTGCTCTGACATTCTCACTTTTCTTGCAACTCACGACAGCTTGTAATTCTACAGGCACTGAACATGCCAGCAGTGAGCCATTAAGTGGTGCAATTACCACAAACAGTACTCATCATCACAATTACTGGGAGGGGGAGAGCACCATTACTGCTCTCTCTCTCTGTAGGCGGTATTGCTGTCATTATTGCATCCCAGGCTTACATGATATCATGTCGCCTCAAACCCCTCCTGACTTCCCTTTTCAGCGCTGTCTCATCGCATTCAGTCCATCTATTGAATTCCTTACCCTACTTCCTACTGGACTTATCCAGCTCATGGATATCTGAAGTTTATCTAGTATAAGTCATGGGTCTTTAAACCTGCTCGTCACACCAATGACCGTGGATCTCAGGAAGAGGCCAAATAAGAACACTGAAGGGGTCTTTGGGAGGTCTCAATCTGTGGCACTCTTGATGACCTCTACCACAATTCCCAGTAAGTATCGAACGATGAACAGGTCCACAACATATGGAAGAAGTCAGACCTGTATTTACCTCATCTGGGGCACCCAGCAGGAGCATCAGGGACACTTAATTCTTTTGGGGGTAATATACTCCCTAAGCATATAGTACTGTATTAATTTATACTTGGACATCCTAGATATCTTAGGGCTGAATTTCAGTGTATTCCGCAGCAAGACCAGATCATGAGTCCATTTATTGTACAATGTGGTCAGTTCGTTCTATGACTGCACGGTTAGAGATTTCCAGAGAAAAGAGTTAATGCTTGCCATTTAGGGTGGGCATATCTCATAGCCAATCATTTTCAAGTGGCTGCTACATACTAATTTTCCACATACCTGTCGCTACTATTGGCCCATACCGTAAGTAGTGCCTTCCTGAGATGATCTAGACCTTGTGGAGGTCTTTAAATTTAACAAAACTCCCCCAGAATATAAATTGCACAATACAATAAGGGTGCTCCAACCCCAGTCACACAGTCCACTTCAATTTCTCTGGTGTGGTAGCACCATCAGAGAGATCAAAGGGATCTCCCATGCATAAGGCTATTTCATGTGTTCTCTGGAGTGCCCTCGTGAGACGTCGCAAAGTGGTTGAACCAGGGTGCCCTTGTTACTAACATGGTTTTTCTTAAGAGGGTTAGGTAGCAACAATGCAAGAGTGGCCTCAATGGTATTTCCGGATCTCTCCCACCTGGGGCATCCCAACGTGCAGCTTACCACCTAGCCGCCCACTGCAGTTATGCAGCCAGATAGAGCTCTAGGTCTGGGGCGGCCTCCCCTCATCCGGCAGGAGTCGCAATTTGGTTAGTTCAACCCTTCGTCTACCATTCCCCAGACCAAGTCCATTAGCATCTGTGGCATATAAACATGGTCAATATGGGAAAGCACTGCTTTGAAAGTCAATCCCATCCAAATTGAAGAAACTAGACAACTTTCTTAGTGTCTCCACACACAGACGCTGAGTCTTGATATACATTTTCAATGATCATTTAATGTTCCGCTTTGGGAAAAAAGCCAGCCAACACGTTTCGTTCTGAAAACAGAACTTCTTCAGAGCGAAGTAGTTGTTCCAATGCGCATTGATTTCCGGTCTTAAAGAGATGGGGAAGGGGGAAAAAGACCTCTGTATCTTTATGCTCCTTAGGTGTTCCTTGTGTTATAAATTCCTCAAGTATGGCTCAAAATTAGAGATAGTCTATTTGCCCCACTCAGATATTATTCCTTTTGTTAATGTATAGTAGTGCTGGAATCAGTTAGTTTCATAGTAGTTCTTTTATATAATTGTATTGTATTGTATTTATTATTTGTATCGCGCAACTGTCACCCTACGGGTATCCTGGCGCCTGAATGCCGGAATCCAAGAGAAGGCCCTAGCCTGGACCACATCCTTCCTCTCCGGCAGAACCCAGAGCGTCCGCCTACCACCCTTACGCTCGAAAACCACTGAGATCATCTGCGGCGTCCCACAGGGATCCTCCCTCAGCCCGACGCTGTTCAATATCTACATGGCACCACTCGCCCACGTCGCACGACAACACAACCTCAACATCATCTCCTACGCCGACGACACCCAGCTGACCCCTACACCGCAAAAGCCAACATCCACAGAGGAATGAAGGCCGTAGCCGACTGGATGAAGGACAGCAGACTGAAGCTGAATTCAGACGAGACGGAGGTCCTCATTCTCGGACCCACCCCATCAGCGTGGGACGACTCCTGGTGGACAACATCGCTAGGCACAGCCCCGGAACCCACAGACCACGCACGCAACCTGGGGGTCATCCTCGACTCCACCCTCTCCATGACCAGGCAAGTCAACGCCGTCTCTGCGTCCTGCTCCAACACCCTCTGAATGCTCCGCAGGATCTTCAAATGGATCCCTCCCGACACGAGAAAAAACGTCACCCAGGCCCTCATCACCAGCAGTCTCGACTACGGGAACGCCCTCTACTCAGGAACAACAACCAAGCTCCGGAGACGACTACAACGAATCCAGAACGCCTCGGTGCGTCTGATCCTGGACGTCCCCCGACACAGCCACATCACACCCCACCTGAGAGGCCTGCACTGGCTCCCCGTCAACAAGAGGATCACCTTCAAACTCCTCATCCATGCACACAAAGCACAACACAACACCAGACCCACATACCTCAATAACCGAATCATCTTCCACACCCCCACCCAAAGCCTCCGCTCAGCCAACCTCGCCTCGCCACAGTTCCTCGCATCCGGAAAAACCACTGCAGAAGGGCAGATCCTTCTCCTACCTCGCCGCCAAGACCTGGAACGCACTCCCTACCAGTATACGACAGACTCAGGACCTGCTGGCCTTCAGAAGACTTCTCAAGACCTGGCTCTTCGATCAGTAGCGCCACCCTCCCCCCTCCTACCCCCCCCCCAGTGCCTTGAGACCCTCACGGGTATGTAGCGCGCTTTAGAAATGCAGTGATTGATTGATTGATATTTCTTTTTTAAAAATAGTTCCTTAAGTTCAATGAAATAGGAGACAGACGTGTTCTGTGTAATACGAATGGAGACAACAGAAAGAGACAGGAAAACAGCAGCAGGATCCAAAGTCTTGGGAGGCTGTGCCAAAATGAAAATGGACAAATTAACAAGATGCCCATCTTAGGGAGAGGCTTCCATTCCAGTGCTGAAAAGAAAAAAAAATGTCTCTTGCAGGAAAAACTCAAATGATGACTTTGTTTACAGCACAAATGCATGAGATGAATAATTGAAAGAGCATACCAATTATTTGTAAAATAGTTCATCATGCACTGGTAAGAAGTCAGCAATGGACGGATACAACAGTTCCAGCTAGTAAAATGAAACAAACCGCAATGCTCCTTGTTAGACCTGGCACCATTGGCGTGGGTCTACCTTTCATTTTTGCTGTTGCCTCATGTATTTTTGCTGGTGTTATATGCTTTGGGCACTGTGCCACTGCTGTCCAGTGCTACAGTGCGAGTGCTCCCTGTGTAAATTGATGTATGGATTAGTAATTCCATGATTGGATGTTTTGTTTACTTGTCAGACCCTAGTACAGTGCACTGAGTGTGCCCAGGGCGTGTAATCCAAATGCTGCTTGTGGGCCTGCAGCACTGGTTGCGCCACCCACAGAAGCAGCCTTGTAAAATGTGTCTAAGGTCTGCTATTGCAGAGCCGGCGTGCAGTCTGGTACAGTCTTGCTGACTGGGCAAGTGCACCCACTTGCCAGTCCCTAAACCTTCCCTTTTCTTCATGTCAGACACCCCTATAGTGGGCCCAAGGGCAGGGTGCATTGTAAGGATAAGGTAGAACAAGCCCCGAGGGAGGGCGTGGCTTGGACGCCGATCGGGATGGCGGCGTGAGCTTTCAGCTCCGCGCGGAATCCCGCTAATTCTCCTGATTCCTGCACCCGGAGCGACCCGTGGTCGGTAATCCTGGCCTACGAAAGGTTGGGGAGCCACTAGGCATCGGTGGAAAGCGACTGGAGGACCGCTGGCCCCGGGGAGACCTCGATGAACGACGGCCGAGGTGTTGCCGAGAGTGCGAAGAAAATGGCAGCGGAGCGGACCGACGGCTCCGGACGACGACATTGAGCAGTCTTAGCACCGACTGGTGGGGGGGCCCACTGCTGTGAGATCGACGCTGTGGGGGCTGTGGCGACGGTCCTGAAGATTGGGGGACCGGGAACCCGGTGCTGATCGGATATTGGGGACGATTGCTCGCCGCTATCCCTCCTCCTTTCCCTCCTCCCTCCGGACCTGGAGGGGGCGAGTCGGACGGTGCTGGCCCATTTGGTCCTAGGAGTTGCGGGCATAAGTGGTGGCACTTGATCCTGTACATTACTGAGACGCTCGCCCCGTCCCACGGTGGTTGCCGGGACTTGGCGAATCCCTTTGCCTGTGACGCAGTACCTAAGATGGCGGCTACAGGAGGAGAGGCGGCCTTGGAGCAGGGACGGGAGGACTTGGCTGCGCTGTCCCAGATGGGCGAGGCCCCCCCGCCGATGTTGGACCAGGAGCAGCGACTGCATCGGCGCTTGGATGCCATACTGGACGCTATCACCTCGACCAAGGAGGCGTTGCAGCAGGACATTGCACAGGTCGCCACGGGGCTGGGGCTCCTGCGAGCGGATCATGCGAAGCTGGCGGATAAGGTCAAGGACCATGACCAACTCTTATTGGACCTGAAACCGTCGGTGGTGACCGCGGAACGTCGGTGGTGACCGCGGAACATAGGATAACAGACATCCTGGCCCGGCTGGATTCGCTGGAACGACGAGCGGAGGATGCCGAAAGCCGCAATAGGCGGAACAACGTGCGGGTTGTAGGCCTGCCGGAACGAATTGAGGGGGAGGATGCGGTGGCCTACATGGAGGACTGGTTCCGAACTGTGGTGGCACCAGAGGGACTTACTCCTTTCTTCACCCTGGAACGAGCCCACGGGGTGCCGGCTCGCCCACCAGCGCTTGGCCGCCCCCCCCCCCCGACCGATGGTGGTGCGGCTCCTCCATTATAAGGACCGGGACCTTCTCATCCAGAGGGCTCGGGCATCGGGCCCGTATGAGGTGGAGAACAGCAGGGTTACGATCTTTCCGGACTACACCCAGGCGGTCCAGAAGAATAGGGCATCGTTTCTGGCGGTGAAGAAGGAACTGAGAGAGGAGGGCATCCAGTACTCCTTGCTCTTCCCGGCCAAGCTGCGGGCCATCCTGGATGAGACCACGCACTTCTTTCAGACCCCGGACGAAGCATGGCAGTGGCTAGAATCGTACAGGGCTGGGACAGATAGGTCTCACAAAAGTAGACGAGATCGGACCCAAATGGCTGCGGACAAGAGAGAGGCGCTTGCAGCGACGGCGGCCATTACGAGATCGCAGCCAGAAAGTGAACTGGCGGAGACGGACTCTGGCGACGAAGGCGGCAGGACTGGAGAGGACCTTTCGGAGGCGGAGAGCTCGAAGGGGCCGGTGGTCACCCCCCAAACATCCGATGGGGTTTTTCACGGTTGATGCTTCATTGGGACTTGGACACGGTTTTTGGTAGGGTGGTATCCTGTTGGAGATGGGTGGGTTGCCGGGTAGGGTGCCGCGTTGGCATGATGGGATGGAGAGCGCGGGGCGCGGGCTCCGCTCGCTGGGGTCGGCGATAACTCACCCCCCCAGGGCCCTTAAGGCCTTCTGTGGTGGCGACCACAGGTTAGACGGATGTGTGTTTGGTTTGAGGTTTGGATCGGGGCTGACACTGGGTTTGTGGGCTCTGTCCTGGGGAGTGGGGTTTGGGGTGTTTTCTTTTCTAACATTTGTTTTGGGGGGGGCAACTGCTATGGTGTGGGCGCGAACTGGCAATGTTTGACTTGGATTGTTCACTGCTGGTATGGGGACGTTACCTAATTTAAAATGCCTGACGTGGAATGTCCGGGGGCTGCGAACTATGGTCAAGCGCCACAAGGTACATGCGTATTTGGTGCGAAGGGGGGTCCAGGTTGCCATGCTGCAGGAGACCCATTTGACAAAAAAGGAATGTGCCGCACTGCAAAAGAGGTGGCGGGGTCAGGTGTTTGGCACCACTTACTCAGCGTTTGCTAGAGGGGTACTGATATGGGTGAGAGCGGGGATACCGTTTCAGGTATTGAATCAAGTGGTGGATCCTGAGGGCAGGTTTGTGGCGGTGGAGGGGCGGTTGTATGGTCGGGATGTGGTTCTCTGCTGTGTGTATGCTCCGAATGCTGCTCAGGCCCGATTCTTGGATGGCCTATCCGGGTCCTTGGCCTCTTTCCTAGCGGGCCCGGTGATACTGGGGGGGGATTTTAATTCGATCACGGATGTGGTCTTGGACAGGTCTGACCCTCCCCTTGTTGATTCCCCGGTACGCAAGTTAGCCATGCACAGGAAGGATTGGCAGGATAGGTGGGGGTTGCTGGATGTGTGGCGGGAACAACACAGGGATGTTAGGGACTATTCTTTTTTCTCAGCCCTCCATGCACTACATGTGAGAATTGATTCGGTGCTCTGTGGCGGGTCCCTGGCCCCACTGATCTCTCATACGGAGTATTTGGCCAGAACCATATCGGATCATAATCCCCTATTGGTACATGTCCAGTGGCAGCGGGAGCGTTCAGTGATTCCAACATGGCGGCTCCGGCCAGACACGTTGGAAGACTCGGTGTTCAGTGAAGCGGTCCAGCAGGGCATCGATCATTATTTCAGTGAGAATGAGGGTACTGCTACATGTAGGTCCACTGAATGGGATGCGATGAAAGTGGTGGTGAGAGGGGTATGCCTGGGTAGGTTTTCGAATGCTCGCACGTCTGTGTTGAATGCACTTGCTAATGCGGAAGAGAAACTGAGAGTCCTGGAGCGGCGCAGGCCGGCCCGACCGGACTTGCAGGCCCGGTTGCTGGAGGCTAAGGAAGTGGTCGCTACCGAAACGGAACGGTTGAGGAGCTACGACTATAGGCAATACGCCATCAGAGCGCATGCTGAAAGGGATAAGGTGGGCACGCTCCTGGCCAGACTTGCTAATCCTGAACTTAGGGGCTGCCCGGTCCTTAGCATCAACAACGCACTGGGGGAAACGGTATATTTTCAGGCGGCGGTGCTGGAGTGCTTTCGAGCGTATTATGAGGAATTGTACCAGAGTCAGTTGGGAGTGGAAGCCCACGTAATCGCAGAGTACCTAGAGGCGAGGCAGCTTCCGGTCCTTGACGACGAGGACGCGAAAGATCTAGGCGGGCCGATCACACTAGCTGAAATAAGGGCGGCCATTAAGCATATGGCGCGGAATAAAACGCCCGGTGTGGATGGATTGCCGATAGAGTTTTACCAGAAGTTTGTAGATAGTTTGGCACCCAGACTGCTGGTGGTATACACGGAGGCTTATGGGTCAGGGTGTTTGCCCGGATCCATGAGGGAAGCATTGATAGTGCCGCTGCTAAAACCCGGCAGGGATGCGACGGATGTGAGGTCCTATCGACCGTTGTCCATGCTGACGGAGGACTACAAGATACTGAGCCGGATCTTGGCCACCAGGTTGGCTCCACATATGACTGGCCTGGTGCATAGGGATCAGGCGGGGTTTATCCCCACGAGGAGTACGGCGTTGAATATTCGTCGCCTGGTTGGGATAATGGATGCTGTAGTGGATGAGAACGGGGTCCAGGCGGTACTGTCAGTGGACATTGAGAAAGCTTTCGATAGTTTGGAATGGGTTTTTCTGGATGGAGTGCTAGAGAGGTTTGGTATTGGTGAGGGGTTCCGCAGATGGACGAAGGTGCTGTATTCTTCGGCAACGGCGCGAGTACGCCTGGGCGGCTTGGTGTCCGCGGCTTATCCGGTCGGTAGAGGCACGCGGCAGGGGTGCTCCCTTTCCCCCCTTCTGTTCGCCCTGGCGATGGAACCCTTGGCGGTCCATGCTAGGTCGGGAGACAGATACGCGGGGATTGAAAGCGGCGGGCGGCTACACCACATCTCGCTGTATGCGGATGATTTGTTGCTTTATATGGACGACACGGAGCGGGCGTTGGAAGGGGCGATGGACCTGTTGTCGGAGTTTGGCCAGTTGTCGGGCCTCAGGGTCAATTGGGCGAAGACCTGTGTTTTTCCGCTTCGAGCGGAGTCGCCCTGCCCTGCACGTGACTTGGGGGTGGTTTGGGAGCCATCTTGCTTCACTTATTTGGGAGTCCGCATCTACCACGTGACCGCGGACCTATTAGAGGGCAATATTGGACGGTGCGTACGGGCGTTGAGAGGTAGTATGTCTTTTTGGGCGACCCTTCCACTGACGGTGCTGGGTAGGATTGCTCTTTTGAAAATGGTGGCGCTCCCCCGGCTCCTGTACTACTTTCGGACGCTGCTCATTTGGATTCCTCAGAGGTTCTTTAGGGACCTGAGGACGATGGTTATCGGTTTCCTGTGGGGGCATGGCCGCCGTAGAGTGGCGCTGAGCACGTTGCTACGCCCCAAGATTGAGGGGGGGATGGCCGTCCCCGATTTTGAACTGTACTACTTGGCGGCGCAGCTCCAGGTTCTTACGCAGCACGTGGCCCGGTTGTTTAGGGGACCGGAGTGTGATAGAGAGTTGGGGATACAGCGCCATGTGCTGGCCTATATCGTCATGCAGCAGAAACTGGAGTTGCGAGGCCTCACTATGGAGGAGCGGACGCTCAGGTTGTGCTGGCAGAGGAGTCTCAGGAGGGCGAAGGCGACTCGACCGTATGCGCCGGAGATACCGATTGGCATGCTGACAGCCCTACCACATGGGGGCGACTGGTCCCCGTTGTTGGAATGGGAGGAGGCGGGACTGCAAGTGGTGGGGGACCTGTATGTCGATGGGACCTTGGTGCCCTTCGGAGTACTACAGGAACAGTTCGGGCTACCTGACGGGGGTTTCCTCTTACACGCGGCGGTGGTGGCGGCCATACAGAAACATTGGAGGGGAGGGCTCACCGAACCGGACACGATTATGGCATGCCAGTACGTAGTAATGGCAGCGGGCACCTTTAAGTCGGTGACCTGCCTCCATAATAGGATGCTGAACGAGGGACTAGAACCGCTCCTGGGGCTCAAGGCGAAATGGGAGGAGAGCATTGGTAGGCCCATTCCGGACACGGCATGGAGCCATATACTGCAGCGTACGTGGAAGGGCACGAGGAACGCGCGTTTCCAGCAGGTGCACTTCTTTGTGTTACATAGGGCTTACCTGACTCCGGAAAAGATAAGACGGTACTTCCAGGTGCAGGACGCACGGTGCCCGAGGTGCTTGTCGCCGGAGGCGGACATGGATCACCTGTTCTGGGGTTGCCCGAATCTGGAGGCCTATTGGGCAGAGGTAGGGGACCTTCTCAACGCAGTGACCGACAGGGAGGTGGAATTTGATATGGCGGCATGTCTGTTGCTCTGGTTCCCGCACACCAAACACACTAAGGTGACGAGCAAATTCATTGACCTGGGGTTGATACTAGCACAAAGAGAGATTTCGTGGCATTGGAAATCTAAGGGAGGGCCGTCAGTAAGGAGGTGGATGAATGATTTGCTGCGGTGGTCCGAGTGTGAGAGTGTGCTTCGAATGAAGCAGGCTGTCAAGCTTGATAATGAGAAAGCCTTGGACTCGGCGCGTGCGTGGGAATTGGTGGTGCAGGCCTTGCGTGATTCATTAGTGGAGGATGAGGACTGAATGGATGGGACCTGAGGACGCCGCGAGGCATACTAGTTCAGAGATATCATTGACACTGTAGCGGAACCCATAAGATAATCAGGAACATGACACACGCCATTAGCGGTTGCTGGGGAGGGGGCGCTAGGGGGTTGTTTAGAGGGAGTTCGGGGTGGGTTAGGAGCCGGGAGGTAGATTGGCTGCAGTAGCGACTCTGGGACTGAGACTGGGCCTGTGGGGCGTAGGTGGATAGCGGGAGGTGACAGGGGGGTACGGGACAGACATGATAAGGCCTCACAGAGCACGGGGGTGGAACGGTAGTGGCTCTGTAGCATTGAACTGCACATGTGGGATGGCTGATGTTGGGGAAAGGTTGTGGTTGGGGGGGTAAAATGCGGATACGCAAAACGTTTTTCGACCATTGTCCCAGGGACGCTCACCATGATGTCTTACTATTACTTAGGACACTGCGCCGCCCGGCCTCCGGGATGCGGGCTGAATGGCTGTGTATGGTACAGGCTCTCACGATTGATGCGGGGGGACACCATGAGTGGACTGGTTGAACAAGTGTAAGCTAAGGTTTCTAATTCTGCAATAAAAACAAATTTAAAAAAAAAAAAAAAAAAAAAACAAGCCCCGATGTGTGTGGCCTGTCCTAATAGTGAATTACAGCCATTTTCATTTTTCACTCTTGCAAGGCTACCTGTTCTCCATAGGCCAGAATGGGCTGTTAGATCATTACATTTTTATAATCCTAACTGACTCAGAGAACATGGTAGAAATTTGAGTTTAGTATGCCTGGACTCAAAGTGATAAAATACATCTTTTAGAGAAGTTGGTTTTAACATTCTGTGTTTGAAAATACCACTTTTAGAAAGTAGGTATTTTCTTGTCTAACTATCCAAAGCCTGCCTCTGCTAGGTTGTGTATTCCTTTGTCTGGTTTTGTGAGTGACAGGGCTGGGAATTCCAAGAGACAGGATGAGACAGCCCAGTGGTGAAGAGAGAGATGTGCATCTAGATGAGAGGGAGGAGTTGCACCTGAACCTTGAATAGGGCTGTGCCTGCCTTCCACAATGCTAGCTCAAACTTCTGGGGTGCGGCTGATGTCTCTGCCCTGCACACTGAAAGAAGAAAAGGAGTTTTGTCAACAAAGTGCTCCAGGACTGTATTTGCCTTCCACAATGCTGACTCCACCTCCTGTAGGGAGTTTGATGTTTCTGCCCTGCACTGTGAAAGGAAAGGAAAGGAGAAGTCTGGTAAACAGAGTGCTTCAGAACTGGTTTGGACTGGGCAAAGGCCCCTCTCCCCTCAGAGAACAAAGGATTTTGGGGTATAAATATTGGGACCCTGATCCTATTAAATTAGATCATTTTGGACTACAGGAAGAAACCTTTGCTGAGGAGAGGAACCTGAAGAAACTGAGGAGAGACTATCCCTAAGCTGAAGTGCTGCTTGGGGGATTGGCCTGCAGTGGTTGCCTGACTGTCAAAGAAAGGAGAAAGAACTTGGTGTGTTTTACTTTCAACTTGTGAAGGATCTCCAAGGGCTTGAAACATAGCTTGCCCCCTGCTGAAGTCTCCGGGTCAACAGACTTCACCCACCAGCTTCCCAAAAGTCTTCCTGAAGTGCCTGCAGCTGTGCTGGACTTTGTGGGGGATTTGCGTGTCGCAAGGAGTTGGAAGCGCGACTCAAGATCGGGAAACGTGTTGCAGAACCGCCGCTGCCGCTTCACAACTTGAAGCGTCCCGCATCACCGGAGAAGAGAATCGACGTCGACGCTGACGCATCACCGAGAAGCGTGTCGCAGGAGAGATGGACCGACGTCACCGCAGACGCCGCCGCATCTCTGAGAAGTGTGCCGCAGGGCCTGTCATTGCTCATCGACGGAGAAGAGGATCGACGTCGCCGCAGACGCTGCCGCATCACCGGGAAGAGTGTCGCAGGGCCTGTCACGGCTCGCATCGTTGTAGAAGCAACTTGCATCGCCAGTAGAGAGGATCGACGTCACCGAAGACGCCGCCGCATCGCTGGGAAGCTTGTCGCAGGGTCAGTCGCGGCTCGCATCTTGTAAAGTATCTCGCATCGCCGGAGAAGAGGACTGAAGTCGTCGCAGACGCCACCGCATCAACGAGAAGCGTGTCGCACCAAGGAAAGAGCGTCATCTTTATTTCTTTGCACCCGAACTTCACTGCATTTCCATCGCTGCAACATTGCTTGTTGTGGAAGTGCAACGCATCGTAAAGTACATTGACGCAAACTGTCGCATCTTAAGAACTGAACTAAACTAAACTAAGCTAAATCTACCATCTTAAAGAAACAGTATTGTGTATTTTTGTCGTTTATGGGTCTTAGGGTAACTCTATATAAAGTATACATATTTTTTTATATAAAACCTGTGTGGTGTCCATTTGTAGTGTTGTCACTGGGTTACTGCATGTGGTCACAAATGCTTTAGACACTGCCTCTGAGATAAGCCTGTCTGCTCGTGCCAAGCTACCAAGGGGGTGAGCAGGGGTTATTTTAGGATTGTACCCCCTTACGCTGACTAGAGGCAAGGGTCCGTATTTGTCACAAGTACCACCTATGCCAACTAGAGACCACCAAATCTAACACTCCTCGGCAGGGCAAACGAAAGCCAACGAATCAAGAGCAGACATCTGACATACTCAATGAATCCATCCATCCAATTGTGAACCAGGCCTGGCCCAAAGACCAGTCCAAGTATATGTAAAATATTGGAAAGAATTGGTCTATCAACAGACGCCAAAAGCAATCTATAATCGAAACCTATCAAAAAGGAACTGTGCTTAAGAGGCACGGCTAACACAACAAAAGAAGAAAGGAGATGGCCTACAAATGTAAGCATGAATAAAACCTAAGCATACATCGAGAAAATAATCTTCATACCATACTAAATGCACACAAAATACAGACACTTTGAAGACTGATGTTGCTTTACTGGTAGATATCAATTCTGAGAGACAATATGCCCAGGAGTACACTCCGCAGGTAACCACAAGCGTGTTTGACGCAACTTCGCTTCTAGCATTAATACTGTTGAGCTTCTCAACATTGGGGTTGGGGTGGAAAGCATAGCACAGCAGACCACGAAACTACTTACAATCAGCAGGATAAATAGACTTTGATGGGAAAAAACTACTGCTGCACAGCATATATCCATTTGTGTATGCAATACTTGGCAACCTACCAGAGGTCACAGAGGAAAAAGACTTTTAACGATTAGTCAAAAGCACTAAACTATTATTACATTTCACAAATCAACCCAAACAACAAAACGTTCACACACCCGAACATCAGACAAGTCACCTTAATAAGGAACTGTGCACCAATATCATGCACACCTAAGATTTCGGGCATCAGCACTTCACTGTTAAAATATTTGAGAACTGTTTACACCTCCCTTTCAACACTTAAGGGTCATACATGAATGTGATAATCAAAAACAAGTTAAACTACTGCAATAGTTTCTTCCTGAAGCACTACGGTCTCTCCCACAGACAGAAAAAAAATCAATACATGTGACACTTGGTACATTTTTGGTTAAACCCAAGCATTTACACTGTGTTCTGCATCCCTAAGTACACCGGTCTAAATCCAAAATACGTCCCTTTGACCTACTTCCAATTGTAAAAGGGATATACATGTTAACTGAACAGGTACCTCTGGCTGCCATTCTCATGGGTGGGATGAAGGGCACAGCGAGTGCTTTAAATGGGAAAAAATAAGTGCAGATACTCATTAAAATGAGCTAGACGTGGGGGGCGTGGCTTCGCCGGCAATGGTGGCGGTCGTGTAGAGCGCAAGCTCAGACAAGCCACCTTTTATCCTGAGGCCTTATCCTTGCCCCAAGCATCTCCCAGGGCATTATTTCCCCCCATGAGGTCGTCTGGCCTGCAAGCATCCCCCGGTGCTGGCGGCGGTGACACTGCTGCCCCGGAAGACACGTGGCGCTCAGGTGGAGCGGCCGGCGGGGTCCGGCTAGGCCTGAAGCCGGGGCCTCGATTTATGCGCGGCCCAGCGGGGAGCATCTGGCCGGTGGCGGCCGCATAGTGAGGAGGCGGATGCTGGAGGAGCGTGGCTTGCTCTGGTCAGTGGGGAGCTGAGCGCGCCTGCAACTCAGACGTGAGTAGGCGCAGGGTCGCTGCGGGAGCGGAGCGGAGAGCAGGACGATGCCAGGTGGGGCTGCGAGGAGCCTGACTTCGGGGTGGCCCGGCGGGAGCAGCCGCCATCTTGCAGCTTCCATCTACCCCTGTGTGGGCACAGAGAGCGGAGGGAGCCCATGCCGACATTGTTTGCTGGACTGTGCCCCATAGCTGTGGAGGGGTGTTGGTGGCCCTCCCAAGGACTACCTGAACTGGGTGTGGCGGCCCGGTGGGCCTGCTGTGATTTCTGCACCGCGGTGAGTGGAGTGGGCCTGCAGGGAGAGGTGGGGTGCGTCGGCCCTCCCCTCTCCCTCCTGTGTCTACCTGCCTACACAGCGGTCCTTTCCTGCGGCTGGGGAGCTCGGGAGCTGGATCGGGCCTTTGTGTGAGACAGGGGAGACACCTGGGACCAGTGAGAGGTGCACGGGCGGAGGGCCCACTGGGGACACTGTTGGAGCTGGTTGGTGTCGAACTCCGGCCTGAGGGGCCCGGCGCCCTGGTTCATAGCCCCCCTGGTTGTCTGGCGCCACGGAGCCTGGGGGTCCGCCTTGAGGCTGCGCACGCAGAGTCTGAGCAGCCTGCAGCTTGTGGAAAACGGCCCGTCGACAGACTTGTTCGCATAACTGATCTCTGACCCACTGGCAGTGACGGGCATTGGTGAGGGGGCCCTACCGCCCGGGGTGCTTTGCTCGGCCGCGATGACGCGGGATCGAACTGGCAACGGCCACAGCAAACAAGGGACCCTGGACAAATTCACGGAGGCGGGTCAGGCAGCCATAACACAATCAAGGGACATGTGGGATGCCAAGATTGGGGCAATTAGGGCTGATGTTACTCTACACCGCCAGGACCTGAGGAACGCGGTGGAGCGCATCACCGGCGCGGAGACTCCAATCTCTGAGGTGGAAGATGATGTGTCCGTGTTGAAGAAGAAGGTTGCGGCCACGGAAAAAATACAAAAGGGTCTAGCCCTGAGGGTCGAGGACACGGAAGGGCGGGCTCGGTGGAACAACCTGCGCTTCGTGGGATTCCCGGAGGGCTGTGAGGGAGACAATGTGGAGCACTTTTTGGCCCAGTGGTTAGAGGGATGGTTTCCCGCGGACATTCCCTCTCGCTGCTTCGTTGTTGAGCAGGCCCACCGGGCTCTTATGCAGAAGCCCCTGGTTGGGGCACGCCCGCAGCCGATTATCGCCAAATTTTTAAACTATTCTGATCGGGACACCATTCTACGGCAGGCGAGGGTAAAAGCCTCCCTCACACATGACAATGCGACCATCCACATCTTCCCGGACTACACAAGGTTAGTGCAGCAGCAGCGCCAATCGTTTCTTGCAGCCAAGGCCCGCCTGCGTGGCCTCCAGCTCCAGTATACCTTACTCTACCCGGCACGGCTGCGAGTAATCTATAAATCCCGCACGCTGTTCTTCGATACCCCAGAGGAAGTCTTCCAATGGACTGAGTGGAGTGGGCCGGGAGGGTCTCAGGAGTCAACGGCCCCATTGCAGGAGATCAAGATCGGGGCACAGCTCACGCTCCGGCTCTGCGTCTCGCCGGGGTGATCCGGCACTGAAATAGTGATTAGATGTGGCATGAAAGCCTGGGACTTTTGCATAGAACTGTATGTACAAGACTCATAGATGCTTAGGAGCGCAGTTCTCTAGGGCTGGGAGCCTGACCCATCAGGAGTGGGTGGGAGGGAGTGAAAGCCACGTTACCATGGGTTGTCGTTTGGGGATCGATTGGGGGGGGTGGTTCTTGTTCCCCTGTTGGAGACTAGGCTACGATCCGACCGCGATAGGTGCTTCCATGTTTGGGAGGTACGGGTGGGAGGTGGAGGGGGGGTAGGCGTTTGAGATTGGGGTCGGGGAAACTGTTTGCGTAGGTTTTGCTGCTTGCTGTTTGCCATCTATTCTGCATGCTAGGCCACGGGGACACCTGTAGTTTTCATGATGCTATTGTCATATGTCTACTGCTGAGAAGGGAGGGCGGGTAGTCCCTGCTGGCTCTTTGCGTATTTTGAGCTGGAACGTGCGGGGATTGTTGGACAAGGTGAAACGGGGGCGGTCTTTCAATATGCTAAGAGGGCTGGGGCAGATGTCCTATTACTTCAAGAGACTCATTGTCATGCACGCACCTTTGTCTCGGAAGTGTCCTGGATCCACGCTGCTAGACACCCTGATTCCCCCTGTCACCCTCCGGGATCCAGGAATACACACTGAATAGCCAAGTTGTAACCAGGGGGAACACAGGGGAACAAAACAAGGGTAGGAAGGGAAAGAAACAACACTCCACAATCTTCTTTGTTTCTGAACAGGTTCTATCTTCGGAGACAGGGTCTGTATAGAAAGATAACAAAAGAAGAGTGAAAACTACCCCCCCCCCCTATATCTTGTAATTCTCAAGGTATGAGATGAAAGGTAAAGCAAAGGTACCTTCCAGATAGTGGAGTGAAAATGGAACAAAAAGAAGGCAAATAATTCTGGAGTTTCAACAGCAGTCTGTTTATGTGTGGTCCAACACACAACGAATCTAAATACAAAAAAGTGATTTAAATAACGTTCACCCACCAATGTAATGAAGGACTCGTCCTATCCCTGACACTCACCACAGGTTCTGATGTCGAACGTTGTCTCACAATACACACACGAAGAGTCACAGGTTCTGATGTCGAACACTGTATTACAATAAACACAACCTCACCAAGATCGGTAAAGCTCAAAGCAAATGGATACCACTCCGCATAAGTAACACGAAACTGTGGCAAAATAATCATGCAAGTCTCAAACCTGCGCCTTCTCAAAACCGCAATAGAATAACAACGCGGTCTAAACCAAAACAGAACAAAGAATGAAAGGCAGAGTAACAGCCCCGAAACAAGCCGCTTCTCGGGACTCCCAATATGAAATTACAGAAAACACGGACACAGGAAAAGACGAACGCCTACCCCAACGGCCCGCTAGCTCCTCGGACGCCTTCACCGTGACCCGGAACGTATACAGGAAACAGCTAGCTAACGCGAAGCACTTCCTGGTTCTTCGGGGCGGTTTAAGATCCGTGTTTCTTACTTCTGCGCATGCGCGAACACTGCGCATGCGCTACAAACCCTGTACCTGCAATTGCCAATCATTGCCAACCACGTTGCCCTAACAATAGACTGATACCACTCCACGTAAACGTTTATTGGTGTATCACGGTCCTCCGCGCACACGACAGGCATGACACTCATTTACTGGGCACGAAGGCGCTTTGTCTCCAGCGATCTGGGTTCACCCATGTGTACCACTTGGGATTCACTTGAGGCTCTAGAGGGGTCGCTATCCTTATACATCGTAGGGTTTCCTATGTACATGATAAATTCTGGACTGACGTACAGGGCAGGTTTGTTTTCGTGCAGGGCAGGGTGGGGGTGGACAGAGTGACCCTTGGTTGTGTATATGCACCGCCACCACTACAGTGGTCATTGGTGGAGAACCTCATGTCCCTCTGTGGTGCCATGCTTGATACCCTATCCATTGTAGGGGGGATTGGAACGCCGTGATAGAACAGGGTAGCGATAGGTGGCGGAGTGGGGCGGCGGATCAGGGACGGGGGGTGGGGGGACCCACCACCAAGTTACATGCCCTAGCTACTGGCCTTGACTGGACAGACTCCTGGAGGTACAAACATGGTTCACGTAGGGAATACATATATTTTTCAATGGTGCACGACTCATTCTTCAGACTTGACTACATTTTTGTTCCAAGGGGGTTGGCCTACAGAATACGGACGGCAGACATTCTGCCAAGAGCCCTGTCTGATCACTCACCAGTGGCCATCACATTTAGTCTGGGCCCGGCCAGACAACCGTTTCGGTGGCTTATGTC
The DNA here is from genome assembly GCF_964263255.1 of Lissotriton vulgaris. NCBI lineage: Eukaryota > Metazoa > Chordata > Amphibia > Caudata > Salamandridae > Lissotriton > Lissotriton vulgaris. Next base: position 534,887 of record NW_028253252.1, read on the forward strand.
CGCTTGGCACTTGTTGCAGGACGACTACAGAGAGCATATGACCACTGAGATAGATCACTACCTGACCACTAATGTGGGCTCTGTGGACTCCCCGACTGCCCTCTGGGAGGCCCTGAAACCCACCTTGCGGGTGTAGATATTTCATGGTGCGCGGCAGCCCATAGGAAGAGGCGGAGGGACTTAGTGCAGCGCGAGGCACATCTGGAGGCGTTGGAGCGCAGAAGTTGGGAGGTGGGAGGCGGACCAGCCAGACGGCAGTTAGTCCTGGCTCAATAGCAGTACACCGCAGTTCTGATGGAGGAGGCGTGGCAGGCCTGGCTGGCCACCCGTAGTCGTGTGCACCAGTGGGGGGACAAATCCTGCAAGATGCTGCACCGCTTGTGTCAGGGTACTCTCCATGCCCAACCACTGCAGCAAATCTTAGATCCCGGAGCGATTGCGGAGAGCTTCGCTGCGTACTACGAGGGGCTGTATGCCCCTCAGGAATGCTTGACAGCTGATGTAATCCAGTGTTTTATTGACGACCTTCCCCCGCGCGCGGTCTCGGACGAAGTGCGGTAACTCCTGGACCAGCCCCTGACAGACGGTGAATTGGGCACGGCCCTAGATGAGCTGAAACCCGGTAAGGCGCCGGGCCCCAACGACTTCCCATGCAAATTTTTCCGGCGGTTCTCTGTACAGCTGGACCCGTCCGGTTGTGGAGGAGGCGAGTGAGAGCGGTGTGCTCCCACCGGATTGGCGACACGCCGAGGTGGTTCTTAAGCCAGGGAGGCCCCCGGGGAGTCATGCGTCTTATCGCCCGATTTTGCTACTTAATACGGAAGCCAAGGCTGCGGCCATGGTCTTGGCGGTGGAAGGTTGCCCTACCGTGTGCTCCTGTATACAACTGACCTCTTGCTTGGCGCCTGCGGTTTGGGTTGCTCCCCCCTTGTATATATGCATGGTGGCCGAGACTGCGCCAAGTCTCCTTCACACCTGAATGCGCAGGGGCCCCCCCACCCTAATACTGTGATAATACTCTAGGCTGCTGCCAACTTACCGCCAGAGGAACACTATACTAAGGGCTCACACCTGGCAATATGGTGAAACAGGACAATCAGCAACTGAAATTGTCCTTTGAGGCGCCCAAAAGGCCCCTTCATCGGCTGGCTCCCATGCCGCGGAGGGGGCAAGTGGCGGGGCGCCGTCTCCAGAGTTGGACATGCACCAATTGTTGCAAGAAATGCGACAGGGTTTTACCACGGTGGTCAACAAGGTGGAACGCATGTCCTCCAGGATGGATGCACTTGTGCACAAAGTGGACCAATACGAGGGACGACTAACGGAGGCTGAACGGTGCATTTCTGATGCCGACGACGCTGCCACCAGACACACTACGCAGTTAGCGAGGATGGATAACTTGCTAAGGGTAATAGCAAAAAAGAATGAGGACTTAGAAGCCCGTAGTAGATGGAATAACATCCGCGTGACTAATATTTCAGAGTCGACCAACACGGGACACATGGAAGACTATATTGAAAAGCTACTAACATCGGCCATCGGTGCTGAGGCCTTTCCCACGCACCTTATGGTGGAGAGGGCCCACAGGTCTCTGGGGCCAAGACCTAAACCAGGGCAACCACCCCGACCCATAATTGCACGTTTGCTAAACTATCGCGACCGTGATGTGGCCCTACGTGCAGCGCACGCAAAGCAGGTTTGGTGTATGACGGAGTGCACTTTTCAATTTACCCAGACTTCACCCAAATAGTGCAGGAAGAACGTCCCAAGTTCCTTGAAGTCAAGAAGAAGCTGCGGACTGCGCAGATTGACTATGCCTTACTCTACCCGGCGAGACTTCGTGTAACTCATCAGGGCAAACAGCATTTTTTTACAAATCCACAGCAAGTGGAGGATTATTTGCGACACCTGAAACGAACGCAACGAAGAGAGAATGACCAGGAAATGGAGCACCACTAAGATATGCAAGACGACGATGAAAATGCCTAAACTAACGTAGCTATGGCTGGGACACTTGCTAGTGGCTGGCGCAGGTGGCGCCTGTATGATTTGCGATGGCGCAGAGGCCGAGGACACCTCATGTACATCATACAAGGGACGCTTTCAGTACTTCAAGTGGTAATGTATTCCGGGCACCACCGCCCTCCTTCTGACAGAGCCCAGCGGGCGTACAGATTCCCGGGCCTGGAGTGGGACGGTGGCTGTGTGTCTGTCTAATGGCTACCCCCTATGGGTGTTCCCCTCTGTTCACGTATGTCGTCAGGTTGATGACAGTTTTTTGGTTAGGAGGGTGGAAGACAGATTCTGGCAAGTTGGGGATGCTTCAGTGGGAGGGAGAGTGGATAGGAGTAGGGGTATTAACTCATAGCTGCTGTATGACTGTAGACATGAGGGGCAGATTGGGATGGGGGCTACATGACTGTTTACTCCTGCCACCCTGCATATATTTCACAATGTTGAACTTAAACAATGAGATGCCTGTACGGATGATGCTGGGGGTGGCGGGTGGGGGGTGGGTAGGGGACTCTAGCAAGTTGGGGTTGCTTCAATGGAGGGGGGGTGGATAAGACGACAATTTGATCCTGGTTACTGTGGTGGTGCAGGGATTGCGAGATGGGAGATGACAGGACTAGAGAATATGGCAGTGTACTTACTTGGAATGTAAGAGGGCTAGGAGACCCACGAAAAAGGCGCCAAGTATTGTCATACTTGGATAGACACGATGTGCATATCGCCTTCTTACAGGAGACACACTTTAAGACTGGAGTAGCTCCTACCTTTGCGAACAGATGGGCTGAACACCAGATTCTCTCCTCCTACTCGTCTTATGCCAGGGGGGCTATGATACTAGTGAAAAGGGGCACACTCTTTGCCCTAGCAGGGGAAAAAAGTGATACACAGGGACGGTACTGTATGGCCTGGGGCCGATTAGGGCACTTGTCCACCACGCTGGTAACCTGTTATGGTCCCAATGTGGATAACCCTCAGTTTTTTGTTGAGCTCTGGACCACTATAGCTAGCACCAGTCCTGATCATGTCATCTGGGGGGGGGGGGACTTCAATACATCACACCACCCGAATATGGATAGATCACATCCAGCCCCTCACCCCTACACCAAAGCGAGGCCCGAGTTGCATAATTAATGTACTTGGGGAGTGTGGACTGATAGATGCCTGAAGACCCATCACCCGAACACACGTGAGGGCACACACTTCACTGTGCATGCTGAGTCGTGGGCACATCTAGATTATATATTTCTGTCCCCTGCTTTATGTCCGATGATAACTGCTGTGAGACATCTACCCCGCACTTACTCTGATCATGCCCCTGTACACCTGACACTAAGCTCTGCAGATCTTAGCCCACCGCGCCCTCGTTGGAGCATGCAACCCACTATACTACTAGACGCTGTGTTTCAAGAGGAGCTGAGGGAAGAGGCTCTTGGATTTTTTGAGCTCAATAAGGGCAGTGTTGCCAATGTCGAAAGCATATGGGAGGCCTTCAAGGTCACCTTACGGGGAATCTGTATAGCGAAAGACTCTGGGGTACTAAAGAGTATACAGAATACACTGCAGGATCTGGACACCCAACCTAAATCTCTTGAGAACTCATTGACAATATGTCCGGATGTAGCGGTCCAGGCAGCCATACGTGAAAAACTGACGGCCTACATGGAGACTGCAGATAAGGAGGCTAAATTCAGAGGGCGCTACTGGACGGCTCGCCGCTATGGTGAGGGTGAAAGGCCTGGTAAGGCACTGGCCGCCACGACCAAATTGATGAGGCGAACTAATGTTTTTAGATCTGGAGGGATTGGATGGCATGATATACAGGGATAATGCTTCCATCTTGAACACATTTGTTTCACATTACACTAAAGTATATGCTACAACCCGCACAGGCAGGTTAGAGTTGGACGAATACTTGGAAGATGTCTTGTTAGCCTGGTTGAGCGATACGCAACAATAGGTTCCTTAGCACCCCATTTGAAATAGACGAGGTGCGAGACGCTATTATGCAAATGCAATCAGGCAAGGCTACCGGTTTAGATGGGATCCCCATCGAATTCTACAAAACTTACATTGACTTTATGGCCCCGGTGCTCAGAGAGGTTTACAAGGATGCATTAAAAGTTGGCAGTCTACCCCCTTCCATGAGAGTAGTAGTAGTAGTAGTAGTAAAAGTATGTTTATTAGACCATTGGTCTCCAAACAAAATACATATTACAATAAATAGTTTAAAACATGTATAAAAAATTCCACAAATACTTTAAAAGAGAGTAGCTTTAATTACGTCCCTTTTGAAACCTGGGAAGCAACCGCAGAGCTGTGACTCTTATAGGCCACTATCTCTACTGAATTGTGATGTCAAGATCCTAGCGAAACTTATTGCCACTTGTCTCAACCTTCTCATGCCCAACTTAATCTTACCTGACCAATCGGGATTTGTCCCGGGTAGAGCCACCTCACACACTTTACGCACTCTTTTTACGGTCTTGAACAATGTCTCTGAAGACCTCCCCATGGCTGCAGTGTTTCTGGATGCTACAAAAGCATTTGACAGCCTAGAGTGGGATTATGTTTTTGCTATTATGAGTCGTATGGGATTTCCCCCTATCTTCTTATCCTGAATTAGATTACTTTATGACACTCCCACGGCCAAAATCCTAATAAATGGGAAAATGTCACAGGACATACCCATCACAAGGGGCACGCGCCAGGGTTGCCCGCTCTCACCCCTATTGTTTGCAATAGCAGTTGAACCGTTGGCAGCCAAATCGCGGCAACATCACAAAGAGCTAGGTTTACAGTGCAACTTGAGGCAGATTCTTGTATCCTTTTACGCGGATGATATAACACTCTATGTTCGCGACTCTCGCCATAACTTGAATACTACACTTAGAGAATTCGTACGATTTGAAGGGCTCTCAGGAATCCAGATAAATTGGAGTAAATCCTGCTTGTTTCCCTCACGGCTGCCACATCTCCTTTCCCCATGGATTATCCCATCCCTTGGTGTGAAGATGACTTTAAATACTTGGGGATTAATGTAACTAAAGTCAGGGAAGCCTTAATGCGGCTTAATTATGGAACGACCATGGTTCGCATATCTGAGGCCATTACGCGATGGATCACTCTGCCACTCTCTATGGCTGGCAGAGCCTCCTTCATAAAGATGGTGGTTCTGCCCCAGTTACTCTATTGATTTTTGAATATTCCCTTCTACCCCGGACGGTATTTTTTCCAGCAGCTACTTACGGAGTTATCTCGATTGGTGTGGGGTGACAAAACGCCGAGACTGAAGTGGGATATACTCATCAGACAGTAGGCACAGGGAGGCTTTGGACTTCCTGATTTTGAATTATATTATTATAGTGCCCAAGCGCAGTACGCTTTTTATTGGATGTACCCGCCTCGATACATGCCTCAGATAGCGGCGGGACATTGGCTGGCCCACCCGGTTCCGATTGACGGGGCACTTCACGACTCAACTCCTGGCAGAGACAAGACCTCGACAACGGTGACGAGCACGATCTATGCCTGGACTCAGATAGGCAAAACATTGAATGCACCTCTACTATATTAGCAACTCTTACTGCTGACATATCACCCCGATATGCCTCTCTTGAAAGAAGCCATATTCCATAAACTAGCAGAGCGCACACAGGTCAAAACGTGGGGAGATCTATATCATGATGGGACTTTTCGCACAAATGACCATTTGTTTCAGGGCACGTCACAAACACCCTTAGATAACTTTCTTTATCTTAGGCTACGTCAAGGCCTGAGGTCCATTACAACCGAATTCCCCACCGAGCCCCCTGGGCTAGCGCCCTTGCACCGTATACTACAGGATGCAGCACCCAAGAAACTGGTTTCGACAATATACAGAATGACACTAACCTTGAGAGAATTACCCAGTCCTGCAGCCAGGTCCAAATGGGATCTGGAGTTGGGAGTGGTACTAACGGCAGGCAGTGGGACTTTTGCACGCAGCAGACCGAGCACATTTCCTCAAGTAGTAGGTTCAGGATTATTCATTATAAGTTCCTTCATAGGCTGTATTACACGCCAGTATGCCTTCATCGGTACCAACTACGCGACACAGATGAATGCGCCAGATGCCATGCCCCTGGGGCTGACTTGTTGCACTTAGCGTGGAGCTGCAATGCAGTGAGTGCATATTGGGTACAGGTATTTGAGGCGCTATCCCAAATGATACACACTGACCTAGAACCTTCCCCAGTGCTTGCTTTATTAAGTTATGTCGAGCCCATTCCGACACCAAATCGTAAATTTGTGCAATGGCACTTCTTATGGCCAAAAGAAGGGTGGCTTGTAGATGGGACAGAGGGCGGGCACCGAAATTCAAAGACTGGCTACACAATCTTACATATTGTCAGGAGCAGATGTTAACATACGCAGAACTTATGCCTGTGGCCTCTCAGCCAACGGACATCTGGGCCCCGTTGAAATGTTACCTGCAGGCGCAAACACACTCTGACTCAGAGGACTAGATATGCCCCCATCTTCCCTTCCCCCCACTCCCCTCCCCACCTCCCCCCACCCCCCCCCCCCCTTCCCTTGCATCTCTGCCTGGACCCTACTTTCGGATAACGGGCTTGGGAGAACCTACATGGTTCGTATACCGAGCCAGCTGATAGAGGGTGTAGTGTCCTGGCAATCAATCAGACAGACACTACAGATGATATATGGTGGTGCTTTATTATTCACGTCTTGCTCCTTCAGGGTCCCTACTCTAACTGTCCTCTTCCTGTGTCCACTCCTCCTCTTCCTCTAGCCCCCTAGCTCCGCCCACACCCAACTACTAGACTGCACTCCAACATTACAGAGGGCCCGCCCTCATAAGGTCTCATTGATATATTGGAGAGCGGACTCTGCACATGGCATGAGACTCTCATTGCCCGAATGCACTGTTTAATTTTATATATGTATATATTCTGCTACTGGTACAGAGACATCTCTGCCCTCAGATAGAGGCTGACGAACTGTGTACATGAAACTGCCACCTGCCTGCGTGTGTCATCTCTGCACCCCACAGTGTCGAAGCTAATGTACCGCAGTGTATTCATGAGTGATTTGGCCTAATCAATGTATTGCTACGTCATGTGTTATATGTCTCTTCATAGACATCGAAGAACTGTGTAGACCCTGAGTGTACCTAGAATGTATGTAACCTGTTTAAATGAAAACTTGAAAATAAAGGTTTAAAAAAAAGCATTAGGAGCCTCCCGCGCCTCCTGAACATCAGATGCCAAGCATCCTAACCCATCCATTCTCAAACGAGCCCCCAAACAGCAAAATGAATGGGGACTGAACACATTTGGAGAGTTCAAATATTAAATTAAAAGGTGTTGCCGTGGGCATTTGACCCAGTTAACTGTTGTGGGCTGGCTAAAGATATTATCACTTTAAATCCATGTAGGGGAAGGAGTCAAGCGTTCTGAATAATCACATTCGCCGCTGACAGCGTTCGCTGAACCTGGAGGGCTTTTCAAGTGCTATCCTTTGCCAGCGGGGAGGCGCGAGGCTCCTGCAAAAGTTTAATTGCTCATGAATGAAGTTTTGCTTCTGCATGCACGCTTTAGCTTTCCTGGATTTCACAAACATATCCTTTGTACAGGCCTTTATACAATGGATATATTTAGACAACATGCTTGGAAGTAGACTGCTGGATTCTCGGAGAGGGGACACGTGAAAGCGAGTCGCATGTGAATTCCACTGTTTGCCGGGAGAGGCAGATCTGTGTGGTGGAAAACATACAGTTTGCATGTGTGATGTGATGACCAGAAACACTGCATGAAAGTAATGTAATTGTAAAGTGGTGAAAGGCCCTAGGCCCGCATGTTAGGAGCAGCAATAATGTGGACGCAGACACCAGATGGGGGTAGTGGGAATGGCCACGAGCACGTGCGCTCGGCCCCATTTATTAGCCTCGTCACCTGACCCAGTGACGTAGGTGCTGGGTGTGTGTAATGTGTGCTTACAGGCTGCAAACACTAGAACGTGTCTAATGCTCAGACACTACATCCCTCCCATTTTTTAATTGCAAAGACCCATATTCAGAAATCAACCTGTGGGGAAAATATCATGTATCAGGATGCAGTAAAGTGTTCAGCTTCCGCAGTGTCTTTCTATCCGCCGCTGCTTGGAATCACAGATGATGTTCAATCTGCTGCGGGGAACATCAGTTCACAGTGGCACCGGTTTGTGGTGCTCGATGGAAACAGTCTGTTGACGACTCGGCAACCAAATTGTCCTCACAGTCTTTCTTTTGTTGACTTCCGTGGAAATGGGTGCAGTTAGAGTTCTTGTTGTTCGCCGTGGAATGATGTTCACATACCGGTCTCGGCCTTGGTTTCACTTGTGGTCTTTGTCTTACTTAGCAAAGTCAGATCTGTTGAAAGGCATCCCTCTCACCAGGATGACTTCTCTCGTTTGTGTTCCCCTGCCACGGGATATCCTTGAGGTCCTCTTTTCTCAGACTTGCGCTGGGCTGGATGTGCCACATCAGTTTACTCCTGCGCCGCCGTCAGTGGGGGTATAGAGGAGACGATGTGCCTCACCTCAGATTCCGCAGCCTCGTCCCGAAGGTAGCTGTTGGTTTCTGTCTTTGCTTGCGATGTCTTCGCCCTCCCCTGACCTCTCGGATGGGCGTTGGATGACCATCTCTCGTCGCGGGGACTGTCATCCCGGAGGCCTCTGCCCCTGGGCCACCACGGCTGGCATTGTCCAGTGTCCGTGTGACCCCAGAGGTGGATCTCACAAACGGTCTCGCTTGCTCCTCTCCGCAGATCCTGGGTGTGCGGAAACATCGTCGATCAGATCAGCTGGTCTTCTTTGCCACTGGTGTTCTTCCGGCCTCGTGCTCCTCGCACCGTTGTCCTGGCACTTGTCGCCTTCCTTCTCTTCGGGAGTGTGAGAGGTCTTCCTGCACTCCTCTCTCTTTCCTTGGTTGGTTCACTGTGGGGACGTTGCTTCGTACTGACTTCTCCTTCCACTCTTAACTGTGGCAACAGGCCACGTGGATGCACTTCCTTCCACTCTGGCAGTGGCAGACGTGCCACTCTGATCTCTCCTTTTCTTCCTTCCTTTTCTCGGTGGCAGACGTGCCACTCAGATCTCTCCTTTTCTTCCTTCTCGCGGTGGCAGACGTGCCACTCAGATCTTTCCTTTTCTTCCTTCCTGCTTCGCGACATCACTTGGTCCGATCTTGTGTCTTCTCTCCTGACCTGGCTCCTCCATGCAGGGCGCGCCCGCTGCATGTGTACCCCTGGTCTTGTCCCCGTCGGAGACACTTTCTCCTTCTTCCTCAGCAGCCAGAGTTGGTGTCGCGAACCCTCTTCTCTTGATTCTTGTTGGTGACGTTCGTGGGTCCACGTCCGTAGACCTTGTCTTGGTTTGGCGGTCCACTTCTGCCGATGTCTGGCAGGTTATCTTCGGTCGTCCTGTCGGACTTTGCGCTTTAACAATTTTTTTGTTTGGGGACCCGTCGTGGGTCAGCACTTGATGGGCGATCATTCTGCGGATCGGCTTCTGGGAGGCGCCACATCGTGTGGTCGTCCGCGATAACTGTTCTGCGCGATGGCGCTGCCTGCGCTCTTCTTTCTCCTTGCGGTGGCTGTGCGTTGCCACGTGGCGCGTTATCTGCGCACTTACTGTTCAGGGCTCTTGGACGCCTGTTGCGTGTCGTTGGGTACTTGCTGCTTTGGCTGTCGTCGGGTACTTGCTGCATTGGACCGTTGGCGGGAGTAGTTGATACTGCGGTGAACACCTGTGGCCACTAGGAGTCGCTGCTCTCTCCGTCCTTTGATCGCGGCAGTCTTTTCCCTGGACGTTCTACCAGTGCTTGGCAGTCGTTTCCCTCTAGACGTTCTGTCAGTGCTTGAGTTCTCGCTGAGGCGTTTGTGCCTCTTCCCACGTTGCGTTGGAAGTGGCGACTGCCGACTCCTTGCTGGTGCGTGTGGGTGTTTCCTGCGTGGTTGCGATTTACTTGCTGCTTGGTAGTAGATTCTCCTTGGGGGCACTACTCATTCTGTTGCCCCTTGCTGCTGCTGACTTATCTTCTGTTGTGCACTTGTGCAATGCTTGTTTTCTTTCTTTTCTTGCTGGCAGATGCACTTTTCTTTTTTTGGCTACTGGGTGGCAGTGATGCCTATTTCCTCCTTGCTCACGACTGTCTTCCCTTGTTGAGCACTGTATTGTCTTGCCCTCTCAGTGCACAGGGGGCTGGAGCTGCTGCAGTGAACTGGTGAGTCTCTGTCCTTGGGTGCACAGGGGGCAGGAGCTGCTGCTGGGCACCGGGTCTCGCGCTGCCTTCCTGGTAAGTCCGTTCCCTTTATTTATTTACTGGTGGGGGCAGGAGGCATAGGCATGTGTAGGGCACTGCTCTGATTGCTCACGGGCAAATGTTTTGATTCTTGCCGGGTGCACTGGCACTTTCATTTGATATCCCTGTGGGGGCACATTTGAACTCGGCGGCTCCTGGCCACATACAGGCTCTGCAGACCTCTCCACCCTCCCCGCTCGCGGCAGCCCCCGGCAGTCCTCGGGCGGGGGGGGGGGTGTTGATGCTTCCCTCAGGCGGGTGAGCTCCGCGTTGTTTTCTGTTCTCTCTTCGGGACAGGGGGCGCTCGAGGCAGGCCGCGGGTGGGCTCCGCCGGCTCTGCCTATTTAAATGTTGGTAGTTCTCCGGCACGGCAGGCTCCGCTCTTCACTGTCTCCCGCCGCAGCAGCCTCACCTTTCACGCGCAGCGCGGCGGAGACCAGCCATGCTCGTAGCAGGCCGCGGGTGGGCTCCGCTGGCTCGGCTTTGTCCTTCCTTGCTGGGGGTGTTTCCGGAGGGCCGCGGGTGGGCTCCGCTGGCCTGTTGAATGTCCAGATCACGTTGCGAGGGGGGTAGGGAGGCGGTTAGCTACTCCGCCCCCTCCCCCTCGTAGTTCACTTAAGGTACGGGTCCGGCTGCACACTCCCCACGCCGTCTACAGTCTCTACACCCACCGCCTTCACTCATACACGCGGCGGGGACAGGGCACACCTCGGGCAGGCCGCTGGTGGGCTCCGCTGGTCCTACTTATAATTGGGCATTGTTCATGGGCGGGCACTTTTCGCCCTGGCTCACCTTCGGCCGGCGGGCCTGATGCTCTGTCGCGGTCGTGGCGGGTGGGCTCCGCCCGGCTGGTGCCCCTCTCTGGTGGGGTCACTGCTTCGCGGCCGTCTCAGGTGGGCACTGGGCGGTCCGCTCTTCCCTGGTGGCACTTGTTGGTGGCGGCCGACGCGGGTGGGCTCCGGACGGCTTGCTATGGGCCTCCTGGTCGCTGCGGGGCTCCGACGTGCCCACCGGCTTCTCGGCGCGCTGCGCCTTGCTGCAGGGGATGCCCTCCAGGCGGGCAACTCTCTTCCCCTTTTCCTTTTTTTTTTTTTTTGCTGTGGGTAGTGGCACGCATGGGCTGCACTACCTGCCTCGTCGCCAGTGTAAAGTTGTGAAGGGCCCTAGGCCCGCATGTTAGTAGCAGGAATAATGTGGACGCAGACACCAGATGGGGGTAGTGGGAATGGCCACGAGCACGTGCGCTCGGCCCCATTTATTGGCCTCGTCACCTGACCCAGTGACGTAGGTGCTGGGTGTGTGTAATGTGTGCTTACAGGCTGCAAACACTAGAACGTGTCTAATGCTCAGACACTACATCAATGTCAAAGCTCTCGAATACTTTTGGTGGAGTTTGCGCTTAAAAAATGTTGACATGGTGCTATCATGTCAACGTTATTTTTGGAGTTTTTACTTGCTGGCAGTTTTTGCTGTCAGCAAGTACCCTATGCCTCATCATTTGCAAGAGTTACCAGCCACCACTGCTGGAACATGCAACCCATCATATGCAGCAATAAATATGAAATACAGAATCAATAAAGTTTAAATTAGTTCAAACCCTGCAGACAAGAAAATTAAAAGATAATAATCCAAAACCGTTTAAGCATTCCTGCCACTGAATAGGGAAACTGCATCTTACATGATAACTGAAACAAGACTGTAGCCAAAAGACTAAGCGACCATTATAAAAGAAAGGGGACTGGTCGAGAGATTATATTGTGAGGAACCTTGGGCACTAAAGAGCAGTGGAAAGCCTGCCTGGCACAACAAACTCCTTTTTGGATTAAAAATAGCCGTACGAAGAAGGTTTGCTACCACAGAATACATGACTAGCAGATACAATAAGCAAACTCTGCAACCATGTTATGTTATGTTAAATTTCTTATAACGCGCACATACACCGATTGGTTTCTTGGCGCTAAACATATGAAATAGGCAGGATTTGTGAATGAGCTGTTGCCAGTGAGTCTCTGCATGCTGCACAGTCCCTCCAGCAACAGCTCCTGTGACTCCTTTCTAGGAGACTGATGGGTAAAGAAGAAGGGCGAGGACCTCCTCTTTCTCCTCCTCCTCCATTGTGTAGTCTTGGTCTTCAAGTTGCAGCTAGCATTGCTCCAGTCAAGGCCTTGGGTGAGACCGGTAATTCACACAGGTAGCATCTCTGGTACTCTGGACAGACACCTGCATCCAGAGGGGGCGGGTCCAGTGTTCTTGAACTGGGCCAAAGTCCCAAACCTGCAGGTCTATGGGAGCATGATGGCAAGTCTGAGAAACACAGGTGAGGCAGTCCAGTAAGGGCCCACCAGGCTCCATTACACACATCTCCCCTGTTTTCTCTGCACCAAGTAATCCATGTAAAGGTGCACAAGTCCCTGGTGAAATGCTTCCCTCGACAGTAAATGTAAAAGCATCGAATCCGGCCTTCCTTAATTAATTCAATGTTGGCTTCAAAGCCAGTGCGTTGAGAACTGACTGCTTTTCCTTCTTATTCTGCCGGCGACTCCTCTTCTCCACTTACAACGGCAATACAGACCTTTGCATGACAGCCACAGCAATAGAAGAGGGCAGAAAATACTTTTTGAGTAAAGGGTCAGCGTTCAAAAGGCAGAAATAGAAGGAGAGTACAGCTATCGGACAGAAATGGGAGAATCACGTGGGAGCCACGGAGAGCAGGGGTTGGACAAAAACGAAGGAATGCAAAAAGTTAGGACACTAGGGAAGCACATTGTACAATGTGACTTTAGCATACTGCAACGCTGCCGGCTAATGCAGGTTTTAGAATGTGGGTTGGCGGTACCAAGACACACAATAATTACTCAGTAGCCTGTTTTCTTATCGCTTTAATCAAAAATTCCCACCTTCTCGGTTCCATATCCCCAAAAGCAACACAGTAAATTTGGTGTTTGAAGTTCAAGTTCATAAATATGTTTATTTGGACACACATGTCCTTAGAAGTGCTTCGTTCCTACATTTAAAGGGATCAAATAAATTCAATTAGCTCTCTTCTGTCACTTTCATAGGTTTCACCTTATTTATAGCTAGATTCATAAATGTTCCTAACACGGTTTTCACAAGTAAAAAGCACACGTTAAACATTAAAGCTATAATCGACTTACCCCTCAAAGTACAATGTTTTAGAAGCACAAGATTTCAAACATATGCCCTTATTTTTCTGTATCAGGCAAATGAATTCGGGTACCAGAAATATTGGATTTTACTCAAACCCAGTAGTTAGCTGAGCTAACTATAACCTTCGTCCCTCCCAACGCACAGCTTATGCACTCACATATTACATCACTCATGACATTGTCTGTGGCATCACGGATGACATCTCAAATGACACTACTGATGACATAATCCAGTGACTGAGTGTTTGTTTAAAAAAAGTTTATGACTGTTAAATATATATACCAAGGTGCATTGGTTTATCAGTGGGTGTATGAGTGCTTGTATGGATGATTCAGTAGGTGCATGTGTTAAATATGTATGAGTAAGTGGGAGTGTGTGTAACTGTATGAGTGAGTAAGTGTCTCTGTAATTGATTGTATAGGTGAATGAGTCGGTGTGTGAGTAGCTCTATTGATGACTGACTCAGTGTGTGAGTAGCTGTATGAGTGGATAGGTCAGTGGCTGTATTAGTGAGTGTGTGCAGACCCATGAATCAGTGAGTGGGTGTGTAAGTACTGGTATGGGTCTGTGAGTAGATTTGGAAATGGGAGTGGGTGTATGAAAGGTTCTATGGGGGTGTGAGTGGGTGAGGTAGTGGTTTTGTGGATGATGTCATCAATGATGTCCTTTGAGAGTTCATGTATTAAATAGATATACCAAAGTGTATTGGTGAATCAGTGGGTGTATGAGTGCCTGTATAGATGATTCAAGGTGTGTGACTGACTGTATAAGTGAGCGATTAAGTGTCTCAGTGAATGTATGGGTGAGTGACTGGTTGTGTCAATGTATGAATCTGTCAGTTGGTGTTTAAGTGGCTGTATTGCATGGATTACTTGAGGTAATCCCCATTACTCTTAGTCCTACTCGTCCTCGACCCAGTCATAACACATGAGGTATTCCACCCGACAGGAAACAAAACAGGAAACGCTTTTTAGACTCCACCCACCCTCCTGTCAGGTGCTATATTACACCTCACCACCAGAAGCAAATCCTGATGTACCAAGCACCAAAGGCCCGGCAAGGGAGGGCGGGCGGGTTGTATGACTGGGTCGAGGACGAGTAGGACTAAGAGTAATGGGGATTACCTCAAGTAATCCATGCATTACCTCTACGTCCCTCGTCCTCGACCCAGTCATAACACATGAGGCATACCAAAGCAACCCCAACGGCCTTTGGCACACCACAACCAGAAACAAGAACAGACACAAAGGCGTGCAGCAAGACATAGTTTAATGAAGAAACCAAATCAAACAAGTGGAGGAACCCCCACCGCACGCAGCACCCCAGAGCCAAAATTCAGGCGGCCCGAAAGAGCACAATTCAGGCGATAATGTCGCACAAAAGTGGACTCGGACGCCCAGGTCCCCGCCCGACAGATTTCATCCAGAGGGACCCCATGGAAAGCCGCCCATGAGGCAGACACACCCCTGGTAGATCTAGCCTGAACACCAGAAGGGCAAGGCAAACCAGAGCCCTGGTAAGCCAAGGAAATCACCTCCTTGATCCAACGACCCAAAGTAAGCCGAGAGGCAGCTTTACCCCTACCAGCCAGACCAAAGGTAACAAAGAGGGAGTCAGAGGACCGAAAGGCAGCAGAACGAGCCACATAAAAAGACAAAGCCCGTCCGACATCCGAAGAATGGAGCAAGACATCAGAGGGCGAGGAGGGAGAAGGACAGAGAGAAGGAAGAATTAATTCCTGGGAGGAATGGAATCTGGAACAAATCTTAGGTACAAACCCGGGGTCCAAAGTTAGGACCACCGCGTCGTCCAGAAACCTCAAGAAGGGGGGAGAGCAGCGCAACGCCGTAAGCTCGCCCAACCTCCGAGCAGACGTAATAGCGACCAAAAAGGCCACCTTGAAGGACAGGAACTTCAACTCCACAGACTCCAGAGGCTCAAACGGGGGCGACTGTAAGGCACCCAAAACCAAAGACAGATCCCAGGGAGGAACCGGGGAACGTACCAAAGGAGCAGAAAGAGAAAAGCTTCGAAACAAACGGGAAACCAACAAGCCATCCGAAGGCAAAAGAGAATCAGGATCCCGAAACGCCCGGATAGCAGCCCACTGACCCTTCAAAGTGGACAAAGCAAAGTGTTTGTGAAACCCATCCAGAAAAAACTGAAGAATAGAGGAAACTGCACAAGAGGCAGGGGACAGGCCCACGGAAGCACACCAAGAAGAGAAGGAAACCCAGTGCTTAGAATATGAGGAAAGCGTGGACTTCCTACGGGAACCCTGCATCACAGTGATGAGGTGATCGGGCAAACCCCGGACCCCAAGAGACAGCCGTTCAACCTCCAGACCGCCAAGGTGAGAGGCACCAACAGCGAGGACGACTGGCAACTCAGAGGAGACGGGTAGCGGGGCAGGATCCAGGGAGGGCCCACCGCCAGCTGCAGCAGAAGCGGGAACCAAGAGCGGCGAGGCCAATAAGGCAGAACAGCCACCACCTGAGCCCCCACCCGCTGAACCTTCAGCAAGAAAGCAGGGATCAGAGGAAAGGGGGGGAAGGCATAGAGTAACCAAGGAGGCCAGAGGACAGTCAAGGCATCCACTCCCCAAGCCCCCACCTCCGGAGTCCTGGAACAGAACAGGGGAAGCAAGGCGTCCTTCAGAGAGGCAAAGAGATCCAGCACCGGAGTCCCGAACCTCAGGCACAGGGACCGGAAAATCCGAGGTGACAGGCACAGGGTGATAGACGACGGGAACCTCCGACTCAACGAGTCCGCCACAACGTTGTCCACACCCTTGATGTGTTGAGCAGACAGGGCCACTAGATGACACTCAGCCCAACTCGTAATAGCACAGGCCACCAAGTTCAGGGAAAGGCAGCGGGTACTGCCCTGGTGGTTGATGTAGGCCACAGTCACAGTGTTGTCTGACCTCACCAACACGTTGCATCCCAGAAGACGATCCTTAAAAAGGCGAAGGGCCCTCTCCACCGCCGACAGTTCCCTCCAATTCGAAGACCGGTGCGACTCCGAAGGAAGCCAACGAGCTTGGATCGCCCAAGGACCCAGAGTCGCCCCCCAGCCGGAGGCGCTGGCATCCGTCGTCAACACCAAAGGGGGCGGAGGATGGAACCACATGCCCCTCGACAGATTGGAAGGATCCAGCCACCATTGGAGAGCAGACACCAACCCCGGGGACACTGGAACAGGAACCGAGAAGTCCAGGACAGGAAAAGGCACCCAACGCTGAACATGCCACAGCAGAGGCCGAAGATGAACTCTGGCCCATGGCACCGTGAACACAGTGGCAGACATGTGACCCTGGACCACCAACCACTGCATGAGAGGAGCAGACCTCCTGGAAAGCAACGACCTCAGCAAAGACTGCAGACGGAGAAGCCGGGACTCCGGGAGAAAAACCTTGCCCAGCACAGAGTCGAACACTGCCCCAATGAAGGTCCTCCGAGTAGACGGGTCCAGGTGACTCTTCGGCAGATTGACCAGGAAGCAATGGTCCTCGAGCGTACGCATGGTCAATGAAAGGTGGACGGACATGACCTCCGACGACGGAGCCTGGATCAGCCAATCGTCCAAGTATGGAAAAACGGACACCCCCAGGAGATGGAGATGGGCCACCAAAGGAGCAGCCACTTTGGTGAACACTCTGGGGGCGGACCGGAGACCGAAAGGAAGGACGCAGAACTGCCAATGACGACCATCCAGGCAGAAGCGCAGGAACTTCTGATCCTCCAACGCCATCGGGACATGCAGGTAGGCATCCTGGAGATCCAGTGACGTGAACACCCAACCCTCCTGGATCAGGGGAATCACCTTCTGCAGCGTCTCCATTTTGAAAGGTATCTTCTGAACAAACAAGTTCAAGGCCCGAAGATTGATGACAACACGGAACCCTCCCGTGATCTTCGGAACCACAAAGACAATCGAATAATTCCCCAGTACCCGCTCCAGGCACGGAACCGGGACAATCGCCCTCTTGTCGAACAGTGACCCAACCCCCTCCAGCAACGCCCTCCGGCGAGCAGGGTCTGCAGGTAAAGGGGTTACCACCAACCCCGAGGGAGTAGGAGGGGACAGGAACTCCAGCCGGTAGCCCCGTGAAAGAACATCCAGCACCCACTGGTCCGATGTCGTCACCAGCCAAGCCTGGAGGAACAGCTGCAGTCTCCCACCAACCGCGGACTGACCCCCAGCGAGAGCGGGCACTGGAACGGAATAGTCAGGAGCGAGTAGCCCCCGACCCCCCCTCTGGCTGGGGCTTCTTCTGGAACCTCTGAGGAAAGGATCTGCGAGCCCCCCGCTGTCCCTTAAACGAGGACTGCTGGAACCTGGAAGGCTGGCGAAAGGACCTGGCATTCGAGAAGGACGACTCCTTCTGACAAGCAGGCTGATGGAACGACAAGGAATGCTTCCTCTCCTTGAAGACTTTATGCAGCTTGGTCTCCAGGGCGTCCCCAAAAAGCTGAGTACCAGAGAATGGCAACCTCAAAGCCATAGAACACTGCGCGGCATCAGTCTTCCATCCTCTCAGCAGCAAGTTCCGACGGGCCGAGGAACCACAAGACAATGCAGAAGCCCTGACAGAGTCAAAAGCGATGTCCGAAAGGAACTCAGATTGACGTTCCATCGACTCCAGCAAATCAGGACAACTGACCCCCTCCTGCATAGCAGAAAACAAAGTCTTGAAGTCAGCCAGCAAGGACTGCGCCACATAAGCCCCATAGACCCCCGACCGCAGAGCCAGGTGAGAGCCAGCATAGGACTTCTTAAGAGCAGAGTCAATCTTCTTATCAACTCCATCCTGCAGGATATTATCATCAGCCATGGAGGGACGACCAACCAGGGAAGCAACCACAGAATCCACCTGCACCGAATCAGGCAGGGCAACCTCCAGATCCTGCAAAGGATACAGTTTCGACATGAACCTGGGCACAGAAATATGGTCCGGGTCCTTCCATTCCTTAAGGAGGACATCCATGACAAACGGGTGCACGGGCATAGAAGAGGACGCAGGCTTCCGAAACTGCGGCAACACAGTATCCTGGGAGGTACTGGGCACAGGCTCCACCGGGAACCCCATATTTTTCCCGCACATGGCAAAGCAGATCAGGCATCAACTCCCTCGAGATGTACTTGCCCTGCAGATCCAACGCACCCAAAGTAGACTCATCAGAGGAAGCAGCGGAAGAAATATCCGAATACAGGGGGGCAGCCTCCCCAGAGCGACCCCCTGCACCCTTCTTGGAAGCCTTGAGACTGGACAGAGTCTCCAACAGCAGGCGCTTCAGGCGTCCAGAGCCCCTCTGACCAGCACGCCGACCAGCAGGCGCAGAATCCCCACTGTCGGAGGAGGAAGAGGAGGAGGAAGAGCACCGAACAGGAGAGACATGTTTCCTCTTCCTGTGGTGCTTCCCCATGTCAAGTAACGACAGCAAATGCAGGAAACACAGCCAAACGCCAAACACAGCAACACCAAGGCGTCACACTCCAAACTGAACTCCAGGACATTATATAGGAACTAAAACACTCACCCCCGCAGCTGCAGCCACTTCGAAATCCAAACGGAGGGGCAGAAAGCAGCCTCCAAGCAATGGCCAATGAGGAAAGCAGAAACGGCACGCCAGCTGAAACGACCCGATGACGTCATCAGGACGCGCCATCCCGGCACTCAGGTGAGCGTCAGGGAACCCGGAGCCCACCCGGGCTCCCGACCATGCCAGACGGAGCAAAAGAAGAGGAAACCGGAAGCGTCCCGCATCCCCACACGGGCTCCTCACCCGGCCGATGCCCCCGGTCTCCGGCAAGCAGAAACACCGCCGACCCGGCGCCCGCCAAACAGGGGCCGGCAGAAGCGAAGCGGAAGAAAGCGCGTCCCGCCCACAATCACCAGCAAGTGAGGGACGCGCGGGCAGCCGACTGCCCCTCCCAGCAGCGACCAGCCCAGGATCCAAAGCGGAGGCGAAGACAGGAAATCCACGGGGACCCGAGAAGCCCCGCAACCCAGGGTCCCCGTCTGGAGGAAAGCCCAGGAAGCCCAGCAGCCCGGCTTTGCAAAAGGTCCCACGTCGGTCCATGAGCTCCCCCAAGGCCCCGCCAAGGAAGACACCACAGGACTCCTGATGCAGGTAAGTGCCCAGCACTCACCCCAGCGTAACCCATCAGCTATTCCGACCGACAGGAAACAAAACAGGATTTGCTTCTGGTGGTGAGATGTAATATAGCACCTGACAGGAGGGTGGGTGGAGTCTAAAAAGCGTTTCCTGTTTTGTTTCCTGTCGGGTGGAATACCTCATGTGTTATGACTGGGTCGAGGACGAGGGACGTAGAGGTAATGGTGTGTGAGTAGGTACATGAGTGGCTGTATTGTTGAGTGATTGGTTGACTGAGTACCTGTATGGCTGTGAGTATCTGTGGGGTGGTTGAGAGGCTGTCTACATGTATGGTTGAGTGAGTCAGTGACTGCATGGGTTAGTGTGTGTGTGTGTGTGTGTGTGAGGGGCTGTCTGGGTAAGACTTGACATTGTTTTACCCCTGGTCATGCAATGTTCTTCCATTTTGTGCAGTCTCCCCTCAATTCCCCCACCCCACCTCGGGCAGCCATCTTTCCTTCCTCTCGGCCACAACTCACCTCACTGTTCTCCTACACCCGAAACAGGGAACCCTGACATATGTCTAAGCCTGGTGCGCAACGCTGTGGCCTAAACAAGAACTGATGCTACCTGTAGGCTTTTCTACACGAGCATGGAGCCTCACTGCCTTGTCTTGTTGATGCCTCTAAGAATGTTCTACTGCATTTTCCTCTTTGAATAATATACGTTCTTTTGTTTCAACATTCCTTTCTTTTCGGAAGAATGGAGCCTTGGTCCTTCAGAATCACCCCAGCTGTATACGTCTAAGGGCCTATTACTGCCATTCTCTCTAGCGGTTGACAATAGTTTTTTAGGTCGAGCTTAGAGCAGCGCATGAGCTGCTTGCTCGATTTTTAGTAAGGGGGTTTTCAAAGTGCTACCCACAAGCTTTTCCTGGCTTCAAGCTTGCGTGCACGCTCGCATGAATGCAAGCAGCCGCCATCTGCCTTTCTGGCTTTCTTATTTCTTCTTAAATAGTCTGCCTAAACCTGAAGCAGTGTGAAAAGCTGTTTCCACGTCACCACAGTGCCTCTGCTGCAGACCTTCACCAAGATTGCTTATCTAATCATACGCTGTCACTGAGGTCGTCGAGTCAAAACACGTCTGCATGGCAGGTTAACACACAAAGAATACAAACTGAAACAACCTCTTGTCTAACCTATCTAATTTAACTATTGGCAATAGCTCTGCTTGTAGTGATTTAGTATACAGCACAAATACAAAAGAGAAGAGAAAGAATTGACTTTCATTTAGATTGTGATTTATTTATCAAAAAACATTATTTTTATCTTTGTTTATTTCTTTTTTTATATAAAAAACATTTTCTCAAAAGATACAAAGCATGAGATAATTTACAATGTCCTACAGAGATAAGGAAGAGAAATCAAATTCTATTATTTCTCCATTCATAAATATTTGTAGAAGTTAATAACCCCCACAACAAAAGAAGACGACAAAAGTGAAATCAAACTCATTCTCTCATACAGCCTTTCTCACCGTTCATTCCTCTCAAACATACTGGCTCTCATACTGTGCAAATATATTCATAAGAAAAACGCATCTGAAACACTAGTCAATTTGTCTTATAGAAATACATTCAAAAAGGGCATCAGTCCATCTTTTTGATTTTGAAAAAATCCTTTCCTTGACATTGGTCTTAAGATGGAGTTTTCAGATGTGTGTGGCTATTGTTTCAGAAAAGTTCCCAGCTCTATCGAATAGATGGCACAATCGTTTTGGAAACCGGCAAGTGACGTAGGCACATTTCCTTTTAAAGTTTACCAGTGCGCAGTAACTAGCAAGACGTTAACTTAATTAGCACCCGATTTAGATAGAGGTTTTTTTTCACTTTATGCCCTTCGAAACACTCGCTTTACCACTGGTACATAGCAACTAGTAAGACGTTCAGTTAATGAGTACCCGATTTAGATAAGGGGTTTCTCTTTGGCTTTCAAATCACTCGTAGCAAAACGACTTCAATTTTCTTTTGAGGTCTGTTACCTGCGCATAGCTACCGGCAAGATGCCTACGTTTAACCCAATTAGCATTGGATTTGAATGCGGAGAGTTTTTCACCTCATGTTTTATGAAGCACTCGCAGGCGTGTTGCCACAGTTTAAATACTCCCGGGGAGGACACTTACCTGATTGAATACTGGGGGAAGAAATCCACACTTAACTTGGGATCTAAAACATGCTTTACAAACATAACCAGTTGCATATAAACGAAGGGTTTCCGATTTAACTTCATGCTGCTTCAGCGCGATATGGATATTTTCAGTTCTAAAATAGAAAACGCTTCTTAGCAGTTGTCAGCAACGTGGAATGAACAGCACACGCGCTGCATATAAAAACATTCTAATCACCATCATTCGCACAATAGTGTATCTTATGAGCGTCACAGAAATAAATCTGCAATCTTTACTTAATTTATTTTAACAATAGGGGGCTGAGAGCTTAATATGACTGTGTCACATTTCTTATTATAGGTTTCACAACATCCCATAGAGTTTGTCCAGAGAATAAAAAAACGGACTATCGAAATTGTTACCATCAGTTGATTCAGGCAAGTCTCCTATTTACCCTTTGGTAAACTGTACTTTTCACTTTTAATAATGTGCAGCTAAATCACCACCATCCCTCATTATCTCCAACAGGCCATAACTACGCTAGCTTTTTTAGCAAACTTCAACAATCAAGGAGGATTACAGCTAAAAAGAGGTACACTTAATGGAACGTGAGGTGTAGCAATGGAAAATATACATCCCACAATGTGATTGTTAGGTGTAAGTAATACACCCCTTTTTTAGATCGAGCATGTAACAGTGCGCTGTTCTGACGAAGACTTCATGTAAGGTCTTTCGAAAATGTACCTATTAATCGCACACGGTCATGCGTGTGCTTTTTTATTTGGCTCACGCTATTGGCCTTTGCGTGCGTCTTTTTAACAAAGACAGCAAGCAATTGGCCAAAGGCGGGCGCATTGCTCCGCCTATGGCCTATTGGTTGCTGTTACCTGCACGGCCGCCATGTGGTTTCAATTATCGGCCCAGACACGGGCGCGATAATTTAAACCAGATGTCTCGCTGTGGTGCGCTCGCACCTCTCGCGTGTTTGTTTTTACAGTGCTTTTTTTTATTGCAGGAAGAGTGCTTCAGAGGACAGCATATTCTTTTAACAGCTCTCCTACAATTGTTTTTCCACCAGGTGGCATGTGTATGCAAAATAAAAAAAGCATTTTTTCTCATTGGCACAGGTATATTTTTCGCCCTTCTACTCGTCGCAGTTTGTGTTGATTGTGCCGCCCTCTCTAACTATTCTGGAACTGCAGTAATGGTGCTCGTGCTCGCTTCTCGAAAGCAGAGCTATGGCTGAGCCACTGCCGCTCCTCTGCTGCAGTCTGCAACTCTCTCGCCACGGAAAGGGTCCACCACATTACTGCTTCCCTTCATTGCACAAACCAGCTGCTTCAGTCACGGGGCTTCCTCCTTCTCTCAATAGGTGACTGCATCCTACGGACTGCAAAAGCAGCCTGGCACCGGCGCTAATGTGCTCCCAGTTTCTTCACATTGGGTGAGTGCATTTAGTTATGCTCATGTTGCTTTCACCTTCCGCCCGTGACAGTTTATCATTTAGCCGGATGTGGTTTACTTTAATTTACACGTCCTGCCCCCTGCTTTTTATTAGATTTTTAATTTTATTTTAACCTATGAGGTATTGTACTTCCAATTAACTTCCCAGCAAGCACTTTGTCGCATGCCTATTTAAAATAATGGTCCATTCCGGAGAGAATGAAAATAACCATATGCGTTCCCCGATTTATTATGCTATTTTACTATTACTCCCATTCTAACTTTTATTCGCATCCACTCATTGGCTGTTTTTCTTCAGATCATCACTCTTCTTCTTCACCACCTGCACTGCACTAACTAGCCTTAGTATTCGTTTGGTCTTCCTGTCATGCCCCCTTTCTAACACATTTATATTCTTTGATCAGTCTTTGGTGTAGAGTGAAGCAACACGACGTTGAGCGCAAATATGAAAAATGCAGAGGCATTGAATTAATAGTTTGATCAGTGGTGCATGTTTTAGAGCAGTAATTGATTCGTGACTTGCAGTGGGAAAATAACCTGACACGGATTCCTATGTGAATGAATACAAGACTGTAAGCAGGGCCCGAGTGTACGCCCGGGTCCCAATTAAGTGTCCCTCATTAGCAAATCAGTTAGCTAAAAAAAGCATCACACATTTGTAAATCCGGGCAGTTCTAAAAACATAAAGACCCACTACATGTTGTAATGGACGAGAGACTACACGCATTTGTGCTGGCTGCAGGCAATGTTTGTTGAATTTTCAGATTGATCAACTGGAAAAACCGCCCGATCATAATAGGGCCACAAACAGCCAAAAATGACAAACTTAAAAAACAGCCTCAACACTGATCACCCCTTAAGACATTGCCAGATTGTCCGAAAGGCCGATACGTCACTGTCTGTAAGTTGTCGATTTGTCTGGTTCTGTAAAAAAACAGCCTGTTGTCCATGTTGCTATTCGCTCATTGCTTATGGGGAAGATTTGCTTTGACTTGTTGACTGTTCCTGCTCTAGTTTATGTCCAACATGTTAAGAATATTTGTTTGAGTAGCTTGATTATGTCTTGAACAACTATAACAATGAGGCAGAACACTGGCTTATTTAGATTGTTTTTACTTGATATGACCTGAATTTATTTCAGTGGCGACACAGTTGTTATACAGACTTTTAAATTCTGCACAAAATACTGTTGTTGTTCCTTCATTTTCTTCATAGTTTAAACTACTTGCATATTTGGATCTCGCTTTTGCAAAAGATTGAGCTATTAGCATTGTAAATTACAATACCTTCTATCATATGTTGTTTTACAAAAAAGATAAATAAAAGGCATTGTCATTTACATAGCTTAAACTCTCGCAAATGCGAGACCTATTGCATTGCAAACAATTGTATTGACTTGGGAAGGAAACCTCTTTTGCCTCAAATTGTCTGCCTTTTTCTCGAGTAGTAGTTTTATCCCCTCTCGGAAATCGTGCCCTTCAGCCGTCTACTACGACCTTATCACTCCACTTCTTACCGCACTCTACTCTCTCAACACTCCGGTGCTCTAGCCATTAATGTACCCCCATACATCACTCCACTAACTGTAAACCTGACACAAGAATGTCGCTTAAATGACTCCCCCACAAACCTCTTGACATGATTTTGGTTGTATAGGGCCCTAACTCATGGACTATCAACTACCCTATGAATATCTCAAAGCAAGCGAAAAAGAATCTCAAACACAAATTACTGAAACAACACCCGAAGACTAATTGCAGATACCTACCATAATTTGACAAATGCCACCAAGAAAACTAATTTTGTATTCTATTCTAAACGCCCAGGTAAATGGAAAAACACCTTTCTTCTCCATCTGACCAAGTCTACCAAGACACCCTACGGAACAAAACTAACGACGTCCCCCTCTCCAACTTTTAGAGGTGACATTGATATTTCCATTTTCAAGACAGGAAACTTTCTTATACAAGCGACCGACCCTCACCCCTCCCTGTTCGATCAACGCTTTGTCATTTTTCAATCCTCTCACTATTCAAAGTGATCTGTCCCTAACACCAACTTCTCTCCGACCTCTGACACTCGCCACAGAACAGAACTCAAGCGATCACCAGTGGGACCTCTCCTGTGCCCACCATAATCTGCTGTCCCTCGGTCTCTACTTGCAACGGTGGTCACCACAATCATAGCTACTCGAACTCCATCACTAATCCAGCTTCACCGGAACCTTCTGCAGACACACCCTTCCCTACCAATAATGACCCCACTCAACCCCCTAGACAATCCACAAACTGAGTCCCAGTGATAAGGAGCCCTCCTTTTAAAAACATGCTCTGCTTTATATTCCTAGGACTGGAACCTCATCCTCCTGCATACAATACAGAAAGCAGCCATCCCTCTCTCACACAGATCTTGCCTCGTATGGAACAGAAACTTAACTCCCTGACAAATGACATAACACACCTTAGACTTGACATCTCTAGGCAGGCTAAGCTTTCCAACTTTCTCACACCCGAAAGTGAGAATTACCTCTACATTTAGGCACTCCTTCCATAGACTCTAATCACATCCTATTATTATTATTAAAACAGTTTTGTATAGCGCATGGTTACCCTGGAGCATCCCAACGCTTCACCAAACAGAGTAACAGGTAAAGGAAAAGAGGAACAGCAATTTAGCAGAAGAGAAAAGTTTTCAGTTGTTTACGAAAACGCAGAAGGCATGGCTCCGAGCGTAGACCTAGGGGGAGTGAGTTCCAAAGGGTTGCGACCTTTACGGAGAATCTCCTCCCTCCTGATCGTGCCTTTTTGACCCTGGGGACCACGAGTAAATGTTGTTGGTCTGAGCGTAGTGTTCTACTTGCTTTATACGGAGTCACCAGCTTTTGGAAGGCAGGAGGGCCTTTGCCTTGCAAGATTTTGTGTGCAAGGCAGAGAGATTTAAATTTTACCCTTTCTCGCACTGGCAACCAGTGCAGCGCCCTCAATGCAGGTTTGGCCGATCGTGACATAGGGATGTTATAAAGCATTCGTGCCGCCGCATTCTGAACTTGTTGAAGTTTGTTCAGAGTGATCTTGGGGGCACCCAGATAGATTGCATTACTGAAATCTAATCTAGATATAATCAGGCCCTGGATCAAGAGCTTCCGAGATAGAAATGGAAGCAGGGGCAGCACTTTGCGCACCGATCGGAGAAGGCCGAAACAGACACCAGCTAGTTTGGAAGCCTGGGTCCTGAAGGAGAGAGCTTGCTCCAACCAAATACCCAGGCTCTTGATCTCAGCCTTGGGTTTCAGAGGGGATCCCAGGCAGCTAGGCCAGGCAGAACAGGGGAGTGAGGGACTTTTCATCCCCATCAGCATAATCTCCGTTTTTGAGCCATTCAACTTTAGTGCTGAATCCCCCATCCAAGAGTGGACTTTGGATAGGCAGGAATGTAGCACCTGGGAATTATCCGTGGCCTGGGAGAGGGCGAACACCAGCTGGGTGTCATCGGCATAGCTCACGATCTTGATGTTAAATGGAGCCACCACATCCTCCAGGGGGGCCATGTACACATTAAATAATGTGGGACTTAGAGAGGAGCCCTGAGGCACACCACAATGGAGGTGGGTGGATGCCGATCGTGCGCCCCCTTCCCAGACCTGGAAGGTCCGTTCGCTGAGGAATGGCCTGAGCCATTTCAACGCTGTCCCCCTCACTCCGGCATCTGACAGTCGCTGAAGTAACACTCGATGGTTGACAGTGTTGAACGCTGCACTAAGGTCCAGGAGGATCACTGCCACTGATCCTCCTGAATCCAAGATGCAGCGTACCTCCTCCGCGACTGCCAGCAAGGCGGTGTCGGTGCCTTGACCCGGGCGAAAGCCAGTTTGGGAACTTCTCAACACACCGTTGGACTCAACGAAATTGGATAGCTGGAAATTAACCAATTTTTCCGTGATTTTACTTAGACCCGGGAGTAACGAGATGGGCCTGTAGTTCGCCATATCAAGGGGGTCTAGGCTAGGTTCTTTTAATAGGGCTTTTACTATTGCGCCCTTCCAATTGGGTGGGACTACACCGGCACCTAACGAGGCCTTAATTAACTCAGTAATAGGCTCCACAATAGAAGGGGCAACCAGTTTGAGAATCCTCATAGGGACAACGTCCCGGGGAGAGCCACTCTTAATGGACACTAAGACTTTAAGAGCTTCATCCTCAGTGACAGGTCCAAAAGAGTCCAGGGTCCTCAGGGGTCTACCCTCATCGTCAAGGGGCTCAGCTCCTATGTTAATTTGAGGCGAGGTAATCAGGATTTTTTCAAGTTTAGTGTGGAAGTACTCTGCTAGACCGTTGCATTTGTCTTCCAGATTATCCGTGGAGGCAGGAGGTGTGGGGACCCTCAAAAGCTCTTTGACCACCAGGAATGTTTCTCTGGAGGAGTTGGAAGCATTGCTGATTCTCTCCTCCAGGAATTGGGTTTGGGCGATCCGGATGGAGAGCTTGTAATTCCTTATCGCCACTCGGTATTTAATCTTACAAGCTACTTCCCAGTTCTTCCTCCAGGCACGTTCTAGTTTTTTACAGGCCCTCCGCATAGCTCTCAGCTCTGGCGTGTACCACGGAGCGGTGCACGATCTTTTCTCCCTTTTTCCTGCCGATCTTAAGGGGAGAACGGCGTCGAGTGTGTTCGACATTCATCTGCAGAAGTCTGCTTCCGCCAATACTGGGTCCTTCGCTAGTAATGGGCGTGAGGCCTCCAGACTGCGTGATAGGTTTTCCACCGACAGCCTGGCCCAGGGTCTTTCAGGCGCACAGACACTGGTGAGGGGGGTGCTCTCCGACTCGATCTGCCAGGCAAAGGGGATCTTAAAATGATCCGTCCATGGTAGACGGATCGGGAAGGCTGCTTTCATAGTGGAAATATTTGCAAAAATAGGATCCAGTAGGTGGCCCTTGTTATGGGTCGCCTCCAGATTTATAAGGTCAACCCCGCAGCTTTTCAGGTCACATTGAAGGGCTGTTGCCGACCGGTCTTCATGGTCGTCGAAATGGAGATTAAAGTCTCCTAAGGCAATGAAATTTGTCGCAGAGGCGGCAAAGACCATTATCGTTTCCATAAAAGAGCCGATGAAGTTACCAATACTTCCTGGAGGACGATAGACTAGTAATCCCGACATCGCCACAGTAGGTGAGATTTGGAAGGAGAACTTACAGCTCTCACAGTCTTCTACCTCACCTCTTTGGGCTCTACATGCCAACGAGTTCTTATACAGAATAGCAACACCTCCTCCTCGACCCACCGGTCTGTCCTGGGTATGGATTAGAAAACCAGGAGGAAGGGCATTCACTATGTCCGCTTCTGAGCCTTGCATGAGCCATGTTTCTGTTAGAAACAGGATGTCTAACTCATGTTCCAGAATAAGGAGGTTAACTTCCAATGAATGTCTCGGAAGAGATCTACAATTCAGAAGAGCAGAACGTAGAGTATTTTTTACCACTACTTGATTAGGGGGGTTACATAGTGCACAGTAAAAAAGGCTCAATGCCCCTCTGTATTATTGTACAGTGTGAAGGTGTTAAGGAGCGAAGCCGAAATAGGTCAGCACGCGAATAAGTGGTTGCAGAACTTACAGAAATCGGCAGAGTGCCTGGCCCTAGGCTCGTCTGGGCTCGGACGGGCGCAGACGGACATGACTCTGGCACGACTCCGGCGCAGGTCCGGCGCAGGTCCGCAATGCGCGACCGCTGCGCGGAGTCATAGTCGTCCTTTTTGCGCGCTGCTAGAGCACGTCAATCACCAGCCCACACCCAATATGGCCGCCAAAGTTGGAAGAACCAGCCCTCGGCGTCTGCACTCGGCCGAGAGCTGTCCTGGGGCGGAGGGAGGGGGGAGAGGTACAGAGAGCGAAGGGTGGCACAGGGGAAGTCTCTACACGCTTTTTGAATCAAGCGTGCAAAATGCGAGCAATTTTAAAAACAATAAAACGCAAAAAGCGCAAAGTGCAAGGTAAAGAGGAGAGACCTCCCGGCTTCCGCCTCAGGAGGGAAAGTTAGCTGCTGTTTGTCAACGCGAGCACTGGCTCTCAGGACCCTTTATGCGCGCTGCTAGAGCGCGTCACTCACCAGCCCACACCCAATATGGCCGCCAAAGTTAGAAAAACCAGCCCTCGGCGTCTGCACTCGGCCGAGAGCTGTCCGGGGGCGGAGGGAGGGGGGAGAGGTACAGAGAGCGAAGGGTGACACAGGGGAAGTCTCTACACGCTTTTTGAATCAAGCGTGCAAAATGCGAGCAATTTTAAAAACAATAAAACGCAAAAAGCGCAAAGTGCAAGGTAAAGAGGAGAGACCTCCCGGCTTTCGCCTCAGGAGGGAAAGTTAGCTGCTCTTTGTCTAGCCTGCTCCTAAACTGTAGATCAGCTGCCAAGCACACTACGGATATGCGGAATATATTTTGAGGGAAAAGATATTGCTTTTCTCACTGAGTCTTGGCTAAATGAACACGCCTCCCCTATACTTGACCTGCTAACATCTCCCGGATATACCATCATTAGACAGGACAGACCTAAAAGATCTGATGGAGGCTTAGCCATAATTCACAAATTAGGATTACGACTCAACACTTTAAATAAGGTAGATTACTCTTCCTTCGAATACCTTGGGGCTGAACTTCTAAGCAAAGACTCCCCTTTTATCACATTCCACACGATCTACCACCCTCTGGGTGATAGAGCCCTCTTCACAGAAGAGTTATCTGACCTAATTACCAGGCAGGTTTTCCTTAACTGACACGAAAGATGTGTTCCTGGGTGATTTCAACATTCATTGGAACAACCCAGATGACCTCTGTTCAACTACTTACAAACCTTCTTGAAATTCACAATCTATATCAACTCTGCAATAAACCAACACCCTCCAAAGGCCCTACTCTAGATGCGATTATCACTAAAAATGACCTGATCGCCATCAGCTCGATCTCGCCTATCGACTGGTCTAACCATCATCTAATCCTTTTGAACATCAATACTCCAGTCGAACCCCTACTTGATGTGATTAAAAAACCTAAACAGGTATCCAGAAATATCAAAAAGCCCCTATTCTTTAACTTGAATAGAAGATTGGTGAACAACTACAACGTACCCCCCTCTCATACACCGCTGAAGACCACACTATACACTACAACACATCGATCTTGGAGGTCCTTAATCAATTGGCCCTGCCTAAACTTAAGCAACTGCGATAAACAAAATCTAAATCGTGGTTTAATGCTGATTAAACTGTAAAAAAAGACTGCTCAGACAAGTGGAAAGGACATGGAGACAAAACACCTCGACAAAACACCTACTATTACTTAGAACAACCATACTCTCATACAAGAAATCCATCTCTAGAGAAAAAGCCTACTTCTTCCGCAACCAATTTGACCTTGCAAAGAATCATCCCAGTGAGCTCCTTATCATCGTCAAATGGCAAACCTCGCCTTCGCCCCCTCAAGTAGTAATCGCCACAAATGAACGCGGTGAAGAAATTGCTAGCTTTTTTTCAGACAAAGTCGCCAAAATGTAGCAATCCTTCTTACAAGTCTCCACCGTTCCCCATGCCCTCACCACCTGCAGTAACCCACCTCCACCCACCGCAGCTCCACCTCTTTATTCCATTTATGACCAAACAACCCCTAAAGATACTAAAGGCTACCTTAGTCACTCCAAACTGAAAAATAACACCAACTGGGCTGACTTCAAACCCTTGACTGATTCGGAAGTCTGCAATATAATCACAACTTTAAAACCTTCATCCCACACCATGGACCCCTCCCATCCACAATGGTAAAAAATCTCAGCCACAATATTGCCCATTCTGGTCTCTAATCCTCAACTCTTCTCTTGCCATGGGCTGTGTACCAATCTCTCTCCAACCATGTCAAATCACACCTATCCCCAAAATTCCCAAGGCTTACCCTAATGAGCTCAACAACCCCAGACCGATCTCCAACCTCCCGTTCCTAGTCAAAATGTTGGAAAAATATGTCTTGCAACAACTTAATCATCATATACGTAAATTCTCCCTCCTTGACATCTTCCAATCCGGTATCAGTATAGGCTTTAGTACTGAAACGGCCTTGATCACAATGTCGGATGACAGTCACAGATCCTTAGACCAGGGAGATGTTTGGCTGCTTTGACTGCTTGACCTATCTGTGGCTTTCGATTCCGTTAATCACCCAGCCCTACTTGAATCTCTGAAGTTTTGCTTTGGTATCAATGGCACCATCCTCAAATGGTTCACATCCTTCCTACAACACTGTGCGCAACAAATCAAAATCAACTCTGGTCTATCAAGACTCACACAGCTCACCCTGGGAGTGCCACAGGGCTCTATTCTCTCCCCCTCCCTGTTCAATCTCTTCATGGAACCCCTTACGGTCATATTGGGGCAAGCAGGGATCAAATATCACCTCCATGAGGATGACACTCATATGTACTACAAAATTAAATCACCCAGTGACATTTGACATCTAAACACCACTCTGAACCAGATTCAATATTGGTTTCACTCTAATCACCTTATGCTAAACCCCAAGAAAACAGAAATAATCCTATTCTCCCCCAAATGCAACCATCTACCTATTCATGAATGGATCAGGGACCTGAACGCCTTAAATTGCTCTCTCACTCCATCCAATCCTGCTAAATCCCCGGACTACTGCTTGTATAACAACATGTCAATAAAAGAGCACATTAAAAACTCAGCCAAAGGAGCACTTTACGCACTAAAACACCTCAAGAAGCTTAAACCATTCATTCCAACATACAATTTCAAGATTGTGGTGTAATCTCTGGTCCTCTCCAAACTAGACTACGGCAATGCCATTCTCACTGGGACGCCAAAATCTCACCTCGCACCCCTGAGATTAGTTCTAAACATCTCAGCCATGCGCATTACTGATGTTAAACAGTTTGAGCACATCACTCCTGCTCTCAAGAGCCTCAACTGGCTTCCTATCGACGGAAGATGTACTTACAAGACTGTATATATCATCCACAAAGCCCTCCACTCACATTTCGGAGACTACCTAGATAACAAGCTTATGAAAGCAGGGAGTTCTAGAACGTTGCGAAGCTCCAACACACTTTTGCTCCTACATCCCAATCTAAAAAAAATCATCTACCAAGTCTCGCTCTTATTCTGGAAATGCTCCGAGCATATGGAACTCTCTACCTAGCGGTCTGTGATGGAACCCCTCCTTCCATGGCTTCAAAAGAGACCTGAAACTCCTCCTCCACAACAAATACTTTAATTCTTAGACTACTGATCTTGGTCTATTATCTTGTGCTCAGGATTGAACCTCATGTGATAGTAGGCTATTTGCTTGTTGGTTATTTTGCCGTGTAGTATGCTATTATCTACTGTATCTGTCCTCATAAGTTTATTGCGATCCTGTTTCATTGGATTCTCTCCCGACCATGTAAAGTGATCCGACACCTTCGGGTCTAGCTATTGCTATATAAAACGTATAAATAAAAAAACAAATATGAGTGAGTGTATGGGTGAGTGAGTGAATGTGAGTGGTGCTGTATGGGGGAGTGTGTGCTTGGGTCACTGACTGTATGGGCGAGTAGGTATGTGTTAGTATCTGAGTAAGTGATTGGCTGTGTGATTGACTATGGGTGAGTGACTAGGTGTGTGAGTAGCTCTATGGGTGACTGATTCAGTGTGACGGTGGCTATATGGGTGTATGAGTGGATATGTCAGTGGCTGTATTAGGGACTGAGTGGGTTTATGAGTGTAAGTGTGTGTAAATCTATGAATCAGTGAATGGTTGTGTAAGTACTGGTATGGTTCTGTGAATGGGTTTATGAATGGTTGTGTGGGAGTGGGTGTATGAAAGGTTCTATGGGGATGCGAGTGGGTGTGCCGGTGATTCTGTGGGTGATATCATCAATTATGTCATTTGCGATGTCATCAGTGATGTCACTGACCTTGTCATTAATGATGTAATATGTGAGGTCATAAGCAGAGCATTGCGGGGGCGCGAGTTATAGTTAGCTAAGCTAACTATAACTTCTGAATTTCACTGGTTTTGTACAAGTTAAATCTGAGCCTAACTATAACGCCCCTGTAACATTTGTTTTTTCTGTGAATTTTGATGCAGAAAAGGGGGGCGGCCTTAGGAAATCCACTGAGTAGGACTTACAGGAGGTACCAAGAGGGCGTCTTTGGCCCCAAGGTCCCTCTGAAGTAAAATGGACTTCATCACCCAGCCAGTAGTGCGCCAGGAGCCATGTTTGCAGAGTGGTGGAGTGCATACACCGGCTATGGAGAACCACGGTCATCCCAAACCCAAATACAATGACTTCTAGAAATTTATCCAGCAGCCACAGATCAAAAGGTGATCTACTGGCTACAGGACCAGATGAATACATTCTACATGGTTTGGGGTCATTTCATGACTATAAACGATAATCACAATGGTGATATGCAGATTCGGCACAATCTGGACTGGTATTAACCTACCACAACGCAATCCTCACCTCCAGTTGGTAAGTCCATTCTCTGTCACCATCTATAGCACCAACAAGACCATCTACTGAAACTCTACTGAGATGATGAGGTAGCTCCGCTCTTAATTTTGACAAATACAAGTGACAACGGCTTGGCCGATTCCCAGCACAATGCAACCAGTAATTTCTGGTAGAGATTCTACAAAAATGTGCATTGATTGGGCTACTGATGTATGGTAGGCAGAGGGTCCCAGAAATGTAGAGCCCATGTCAATTCAGTCTGAACGATGCAATGATGTGTGACCTACACTCACCACACTTCTCTCATTTCTCTCACTACTTCATCGTTTATCATAACTTTTATGCTCTAGGAGTAGATTTACATTTTAGTAACAGGTTATGTGTATAATTTGAAATGTACAGCCCATCATTGTTCTTATGGTCTCTTACTAAAACAAATGTTAGGAGAAATGTCAAACATTTTAATTGGGTGTATGAATCATTTATGGTTTATGTTCTGCAATACTGTGTATCAGAATCTGCTTGCCTAATAACATTTAAATATAAAGAAGTCGGGGGCGTGGATTGGCCAGCGATGATGACGGTCACGCTGTAGGCTCGCTCCGACCAGCCATCTAACATCCTGTGCATTTATCCTGCCTCTAGACATCCCAGCAGCGAGCCTAACACCGGAGAGAACACTGATCATCCAGGTGGTTCTCCGACAGCGTTTGGAGCCCAAAGAGTACGGTGGCGGCACTGGTGAAGCCCAGTGCGGAGTGGCGGCCTAGTGGGGGACGGCGGTGATAGAGCCGGGGCCTCCCGTGCTGTGCCTTGCCGACTGCGGGTGCCTTGGGGTCGGCGCGCCTGGGAAGGTGCGGCAGCTGAGGGCGTAGCTCTCTATTTTCCGGCGCCGGAATTGGTTTTCTTTCCCCCTGAGCCGGCGGCGCTGGATGGGGCTGTGCTTCGGCGGCCGTAGTGCCGAGAACAAGTGGACTGGTGACGGCAAGGCAGCGGTGGCTGCTTCTCTAAGCGAGGAGGCCTTGAGGGAAGCGGCAGCCATCTTGTGAAATCTCGGACGGCCCGGTGAGTCTCCTGGACCCTGGTGTGGTGTGGCAGGAAGGGGGAGCCAGTGTGGAGAGGGAGCGCGCCCCCCCCGATAACTACTTATCCTGGACAGCATCAGCCCCTGACCTGGTGAGCTCGGCGATCAGTTCGGACCGTGGTGGTGGTGGGAAGCGAAGGTGCCCCGGGGTCCTATGGTCGGTCGGCCCCCTCCCATAGTGTTGTGGTGGGCGTCCAGGCAGGCTGGCTATTGCGGTGCCTACTGTGTGACGGCACCTCCGGCGGTGGCAGAGGAGGAGGGGGCCCAGCTATTGGTTGCCATCCAGCCTTTCGACGGAGAGCTTGGGGCAGCGGGCTGTGCATGTTCCTTGCGGGGGCCATCTACGCACATCGATGGTCAGATCAGGCCATAGCCGAGTGGGGTGCGGCCCTCCAGGACTAAGGTAGAGGAGATCTGGTGGTTGCCTGGGGGTCCCTGTGACAGGCACAGCCCATCTGGGGCCCTCGAGGACGAGACTACTGTCTGGAGGACACGCCGCTTGGTCCCTGCGTTGTTTTTCACGTTTGGCCCACTGTGTTGTTGGCCCTAGAGCTCGGGGTCACCCACTGCTTTAAGATGACGCACGACAAAGGAGGTGGAGGTAACACCAAGCAGGGCACCATTGACAAGTTTACGGGGGCGGGGGCTGCAGCGTGGTCGCAGAGCTAGGTCCCTGACAATGCAGCGCTCATGGCGGCCATTACCCAGTCTAGGGACATGTTGGACGCCAAGATCGGGGACGTGGGATCCGATGTCATGTTGTTGCGACAGGACTTGCGGAATGCGGTTGAGCGTATCACGGGGACAGAGACCCGCATCTCGGAGGTAGAGGACTAAGTTACGACCCTAAAAAAGAAAGTCGCGGCTATGGAGATGATACAGAAAGGTCTGGCGATGCTGGTCGAGGATGACGAAGGGCGGGCTTGGCGAAACAAACTACGCTTCGTGGGATTCCCGGAGGGATGCGAGGGAGACAACGTGGAGCGATTCCTAACTGGGTGGCTAGAGGGTTGGCGCCCCCCAGATACGCTCTCTCGCTGTTTTGTGGTGGAGCGGGCCCACAGAGCTCTTATGCAGAAACCTCCCCAGGGAGCTTGCCCGCGGCCAATCATCACCAAATTCCTGAACTATATGGACCGTGACCTCATCCTGAAGCACGCTAGGGCCACGACTTCCCTCACCTGTGATAATGCGAATATCCTTATCTTCCCAGATTACACATGTCTGGTGCAGCAGCAGCGACAATCCTTTCTGGCGGCCAAGGCGCGCCTCCGGGACCTTAAGCTTCAGTACACGTTGCTGTATCCGCCCCGGCTAAGGGTTATCTACGGGTCTCGTACGCTGTTCTTCGACTCTCCAGAGGAAGTATTTACATGGACAGATGAAACTGTGAGGGTGCGAGCCCACACGTCACCGGGCAGAGATTCTGATTCCTCATCGAGTGGGGTGGCCCGAGAGGGCCTCCGGGGCCAGCGAGGAGGTAATGGGAGGTCCCGGTCCAGGCGCAGATCTCGGTCTGGCTCTGCCCTCCGGCAGAGGGGCCCGTCGCCGGAGAGGCAGTCATTGGCAGTCATTGGCAGAATGACTCTTGGGTCCAACGGAATATGGGACTCTGAATTCTGTGACTGGATGTCTAGTTAGGCTGGTTCCTTCTCAGGACTGGGAACCCGCTCACACAGTGGTGGACGGGAAGGGGTGAGGCCCCCAAAAAATTGTGGGTATTTACTTGGGGATCCATTGGAGGGGGTGGTTCTTGTCCCCCGGTTGGGGACTTGGCTACGATTCGACAGCGACAGATACTCCCATGTTTGTGAGGTATGGGG
The DNA here is from genome assembly GCF_964263255.1 of Lissotriton vulgaris. Lineage (NCBI taxonomy): Eukaryota > Metazoa > Chordata > Amphibia > Caudata > Salamandridae > Lissotriton > Lissotriton vulgaris. The sequence goes on from NW_028253252.1 coordinate 571,545, forward strand.
TGTGGGGGGTGGGGGCGATGGGAGTTAGGGGTTTGTTTGATTGCGTACTTATGCTGGTTGCTTGCCAAGATTTGCGCACTTCAATATGCCTGGCACAGAAGGGGGAGGGCGGGTAGCCCCTGGCTCCCTGCGTGTGGTCAGTTGGAATGTGCGCAGGGTGCTGGATAAAGTGAAGCGCGGGGCTATCCTTCAGTATGCCAAGAGGGCCGGGGCCGATGTGCTTCTGCTCCAGGAAACACACTTACTGGACACGAAAGCTTTATGTCTGCAGCGGTTTGTGTATCACCAAGTGTTCCATTCGGGGTTTACACGGGGTGTTGCAATCCTGATTCATCGTTGGGTCCCATTCGTACATGAGAAACTATGGTCGGATACACAAGGGAGATATACTATTATACAAGGTAGGATTGGGATGACATCTTGACACTGGGCAGTGTGTATGCTCCACCGCCGCTACAGTGGTCCCTGGTGGAACGACTCTTAACGCTTTGGGGAGACATGCTGGATACTCTTTCCGTGGTAGGAGGGGACTGGAATGATGGGTGAACAACCTTTACAACAAAACTTTTACAACGCACTACCATTACAAAGCGGTCATTACAACGCAAACCATTACAACGCATTGCGCTGGGGGGCGCTCTAGAATAGGGAATACGTTTAATTTACTATCCAACACCTTCCCTGGTGTCCACGGGGACTGGTGTTGGAATAGTAAATTAAACTTTTCACTTTCCAGCACCCCAAAGCGCTATGCGTTGTAATGGATTGCGATGTAAAAACCGCGTTGTAAAGGCAGGCATTGTAATAGCCTGCGTTGTGACGTCATACATCCGGAATGATGTGATGGAGCCTGGACAGGACAGGTGGAGAAGTGGGGAGGTTCCAGAGGTGGGTGGCCCATCTACTAAACTCCACTCCCTGGTTATGAGCCTTGATAGGATAGATGTGTGGAGACACATGCATGGACATCGCCGGGAATACACTTACTTCTCTACGGTGCACGATTCCTTTTCTAGGTTGGACTATATTTTTGTTCCTAGGGGGCTCACACACAGGATAATGTCAGCATCTATTCTGCCCAGAGCCTTGTCAGATCACGCGCCTGTAGCTCTTACATTACGGATAGGCCCGGGTCGGCAGCCACTTAGGTGGCGAATGTCGGGTTGGCAACTGCAGAGGGAGGAGTACAGGGAGCACTTGACTAAGGAAATAGATATCGGCCTGGAGACAGCTTGGGAAGCCGGCAGCATTATTGTTAGCGAACATGGATAGGGTCTTTGATTCCCTAAGTTGGGTGTACCTGTTCGCTTTGTTGCGGCGCCTTAATCTCGGCCTGAGCTTTTTGGCCTATCTGCAGCTGTTGTATACGGATCTTACAGCGTCGGTGCGGGTGAGGCGGGCGATTTCTCACTCCTTCCGGATCCAGCGGGGCACGCAACAGGACTGCCCCCTCCCCCCCTACCAATTCGAGCTCGCCATGGAGCCATTGGCGCCATGGATGCGCATTGATGCTCAGCTCAGGGGATTCAGATGGGCACTGGGTCTCACTGATTGCTTGCCAAGATTTGCGCACGCTGGGACATGGAGGCACCCGTGGGGAGGGCAAAGATTCTTCAATATGCCTGGCACAGAAGGGGGAGGGCTCATCGTCCGCACTTTATGCGGACGATGTCCTGTTCTTACTCACGGATCTCGATAGGTCGGGCCGAGATTATTAAGTTTCTTGCAGATCTTCGGTGAGACCTCCGGGTTCTACATGAATCCGGGCAAATCCACACTGTGGGTCCAGGACAGTGGACAGAGGGTGGGAGACTGGGCCTCAACCCTTCAACTAATGTCCGGGGGATGAAATACCTAGGGATCTATCTATCGGATACACCAGTCTTATCTAGAGATCGTATTCTGGCCCCGTGTGGGAGCGTACACGGGAGGATCTCAAGGCGTGGTCCTGTATGCCCCTGACGATTTATGGCAGATCGGCCATTTTCAAAATGGTGGCGCTTCCCCGTCTCCTCTACCAATTGCAGAACCACCCCTACCAGAGTTCACCCCGTTGGTTCCAGCAGGTTAATTCGGCACTAGGTGGGTTTCTATGGGATGGGGTGCAGTTCGGGTGGTCCTGCGCACCTGTTTCCTATCCACGTACACTGGGGGGCTTGCTATGTCGGATCTCCTCTCCTACTATCAAGCGGCCCACTTGCTTGTTCTTAACGAGTGGTGGTACGGGGATAGAGGGGACCCAGCGTATGCGGTTGAGTGGCACCTGATGGGTACTATGTCCTTACACACGCTGCTGTATTCCGCGCCATTACGAAAGTGCCTTCCCTCGGCCACACAGGTGGTGTTCCATGTCTGGAGGCGGGCTCAGAGTAGGATGGGGTGGTGGAATGTTCTGACCTGTGAGACTCCTCTTTGGGGAAATGGGCGGTTGCCCCATCTGGCGGCGCTACAGGGCTTCCAGGGTTGGGACTCTATAGGAATCTCGTCCTAGGAGACATGATGACAGACCTGACACTCAAATTCTTTCAAGATCTTCGAAACGAATATGAGATGCCGCGGTCACAGTTCTTCAAATACTTGCAGTTTAGACACATGCTGACACCTCACCTGGAAGGTCTGGAGTCCCTTCCCTATTTCAGTCCAATAGAGGCGAAGGTGTTAATGGGGGAACTACCCGATCGCAAGATCTCTCGCATATATCAGACGCTAGTTCATCATTGTTCCACTGACCTACAGTGGCTCAGGACGGCGTGGGAAGGGGACGTGGGCGACCTGGAGGAAGAGAACTGGGCGGAGGATCTGGCAAGCCCGCGAGGGGCAGCAATATCCACACGCCTACGACTGGTACAATTCAAGTACTTACATCGTGTATACTTCACTAGAGTAAGACTGTGGAGAGCAGGAATCATCGGCTCCCTTGAGTGTCTCTGCTGTGGGACAGACAAGGGCACACTTATACAGTCTGGGGCTGCCTTGCGCTGCATAGATTTTGAAGGGGGGTGTTCTCCTGTCTGTCGGAGGTGTTGGCATGGGAGCTTCCAAGCACACCACGATAGGCATTGCTGCATGTGATGGAGGGCATTGGGGGCAATAGATATAAACGCCATCTGTTGTTGCTAGGTCTCACGCTGGCAAAGAGGGACATGGCTAGGGCTTGGAAGGCGCCCCGGGCTCCGCCAATGGCTGCATGGAGGATTGGGATGGACTTTTGTATGGGGCTCGAGCTGCCGATCTTTACTGCCAGGGGATGCCCCTGTAAACATTTTAAGATCTGGAAAAGATGGGCGGACTACGGGGGGCTGGAGCTTGACCCGCCGCTGGAGGTGGTCGCTCTCGTGCCTGTCTGAGTGGGGGATGGAGTCTGGGATTTGCAGGGTGTTGGATGGACTCAGTGTGCTGTTTCAGAAATGCAATCCTTTGTTCGGGGTGGCATACACGCAATCGGGGGGAGGACAAGTGGGGGTTTGTTTTTGTTATAAAAAGTCAACGGCATTATTGTTGATCCATTGATGCGTGCAGTAGTCTCCGGGTTGCGGAGCTATGCAGTATGTGACCTGTGACAAATAAAATCGGTTTAACAAAAAAAAAATATATATATATATAAATATATATATATATATATATATATATATATATATATATATACATATATATATATATATATATATATAAAGAAGTCAAAAATCACTTCAGCAAGTACAGCTTCTACTTATCCTAAAACAGAGTCAGGGAAATAGTGTCACAGAAGTCCCAGGAGCAGTAGGCCAGATCAGTCCCTCACTTTTCAGATCAGGGGCTGCTTAGCCACGTGATTACACCCTTATATTTCTATTGCTTCCCTTCTTCTCAGACTTTATTTCTAGCTCAACGTCGATGGCATTGTGCTAATCCTATGCTTAAAAACTCAGCTAAAGCAAACAGACATTTCAAATGTGCAGTTTTGGAATGTTGGGGATGTTGTAGAGTGTTCCATTTACAGGAGCTGCTCTCCACCTAAAATTTGGGAACTACCCGAGATTTCCTGATCTTTTTTGCATAATATATGCAGCAGTCTGTCTGAAAAGGCACTGTTCTCACTTCTAATGGTTGCTTCCTTTTGTCTGGGTAAAGCTACACCTCTCAGACAAGTTCTAATAGGAGCAAAACATGCCAGGGGTTGGTTTTATTCATTCCAGGTTGGTTTGGGTGGAATGGAATTTTACCAATCAATAGCTGTAATGCTGTGCCTGGAATGATAAAAGGCTTTTGTCATTTTTCTGCTCAGGGCGGATGGAACTTGCTTGCTAATCCTAAAACTTTGCTGTAAAAATGGCAAAAGGCTTTGTCAGTTTGTAGATTGATGTGGTTGGCACTGTGTTAATCATATGCTTAACAACTGCCAGAAAAACGACATTTGAGGAAAGCAGATCTGGAATGTTGGTGGTGTATTACAGTATACCGTATAAAGGAACAGCGCTCCACCTAAAATTTGGGAACTTACCAGTGATCCATGTTTTTTTTGTATGCGTGTATGTATGTGTATACATACAAACACAAACATGCACACACACATACATGTATGTGTGATATGCATACACACCACATGCACAGAACATACACTAAAGAGTGACTTCTAGAAAGTCATACTTTCTCAGCCTGACGCTTCAGCTGACTAATTAGCATATGGGGTGTGAAATACTGCTCCCAGAACAGAGACAATGGCATGGGCCTGGCAGGATGGCTTTGATGAGGAATATTACTTAGCTTAACCCAAGCAGGACAGTTAAGGAAGGTCCAAGAAGTTCACTAACTTGAGAGCGACAAATGGAGATGTGTACTTTTGTAGTTTATTGCTAAGAGTATCCAAGCGAAGAGTGTTGTTTTGATCCCAGGATACAGTTCAGTGTTCCTAGCTACAGTCTCAGTGGAGGTGGGAGCTGGCCCCAGAACCAGTTTGGGCAGGTTGACTGAGTAGGGACTGCTCATTATCTTAGAAACACCCATGTGAGTGCCACAAGCTCTCTACATGTTGGATTACACAGAGAATCGTGTACCTTAGGATAGCTTTCCGTAAAACAAAGTGGATGTGCTGTAAAGGTGGGAAGGTTTGCCCTTGGAAACTTTTTACTCTTTGGGCAGGGATGACCAGGAGTCACCCCGGCCAAAAAGCTAGTGAATTGAAAAGAAGGGACACCTCATCCCCAGCTCCTCAGAACATTTTCTGGACCTGGGCTAAAGAGAAGACAACTGGACCTACTGGGACCGGGACTAACCACCCAAGGCACAACCTTAGTATGCAAGAAAATCGGGATGTACCACATGGAGCATTTTGCCACTTGTGTGTAAACTTGAAGGGCTGGACCTGCTCCCACTTGTACCCAGAAGAATTGAGAAGTGGACTAAAAGTGTCAGTTGCCTGACTTCAGTGTGAAACCAGGACATACAAAGCTGCAAAAGTCTTATCCTGGAGAGACCAGTGCAAGTTGATCCTGACTGTACTGCAATGGCAGTCTCTGTTGCAGTGGTTCATAACATCTAAAAGTGTTATTCCTGAAGTCCTGAGAGCCCGAGAAGTGACCAAAAGATAGCTGCTCCAAAACAAATGGAAAAGTAGGGACATAAAACATTTTTTATATCTGGAGGACCAGGACTAACCACCCAAGGCACAACCTTAGTATGCAAGAAAATCAGGATGTCCCACATGGAGCATTTTGCCACCAAAAAAAAGACTTCAGCTGACCCTCACGGCTAAGGTATCAGGAATTCTATTCTATTCTATTCTATTCGGATTTGGTAGAGCGCGACAGCTGCCCCAGCAATGAGGCGTCCCGGCGCTAAGAACCCAGGGTCCTGGTCTGAATAGAGGAGCCAGGTAGGAGGGGGTTTTTACGGGCAAGGGAATAGGAACGTTTTAACTGCCTTCCGGAAAACCGGTAGGCTGTCAATGGAGCGAATGTGTTGTGGCAGGTCGTTCCACAGCTTGGCTCCGAGGAACTTAAAGGAGCGGCCGCCCATGCGGCTGAGTTTTATGCGTGGGACGTGTAGGAGGTTTTGGTTTGAGGATCTTAGGTTCCGTGACGGCGCATAGGGGGTGAGAAGGGGTCGAAGCAATGGAGGACTGTTGAGTTTGAAGATTTTGAAGGCCAGAATGAGGGTCTTAAACTTGATTCTGGAATCAACGGGGAGCCAGTGTAGTTTTTTGATGGTCGATCTGGCTGAGCATCTGCGGGGGAGGCCGACCAGAGTTCTAGCCGCAGAGTTCTGCACGCGTTGGATCCGCGCTATCTCGCATTTGTTGGCACCCAAAAGGAGCACATTGGCGTAGTCCAGACGTGAGAGGATTGTGGCTTGTATAATGAGTTGGCGGGTTTTAGCGTTGAAAAAGCCTAGTATGTGGCTGAGGCTTCTCAGCAAGCCAATACAGGTGCCGGCAACTTTTTTGGTATGTGACCGAAAGTTGAGTGAGGCGTCCATCCAAACACCTAGATTTTTTACTAGGGTTTTGGGGGGAGGGATGGTGCCTAAGGAGGACGGCCACCAGTGCTCATTCCAGAGGCTGGTGTCTTTGCCAAGGAATAGCACCTCTGTCTTTCCGCCATTGAGTTGAAGACAGTTCATTGTCATCCATTGTGCGACCGCAGAGAGTCCGTTTTTAAAGTTAGAGGATGATCTGTTGGGGCCTTCTGAGAGAGCGATGGCCAGTTGTGTGTCGTCAGCGTACGACACTAATGTCAAGCCCCATTCTTTGGCCACTGCCGCCAATGGCTGGACATAAAGATTAAAAAGCGATGGGCTCAACGCGGAGCCCTGCGGAACTCCCTGCGGGATGGGGTGGGGTTTGGACAGGAAGGGGGGGGCGGAGACTCGAAAAGTCCTGTTTTCGAGGAAAGATCTGAACCACTCCAAGGCATGTTCAGCTACTCCAAAGGTCTCCAAACGATTAAGGAGGATGTTATGAGACACCGTGTCAAAGGCCGCGCTGAGATCCAAAAGGATCAGCGCAGCACTTTGACCGGCATCTAGGATCGTTCGGAGGTGCTCTGTGGTGGCTAAAAGAGCAGACTCAGTGCTATGGCCTGGTCTAAACCCATTTTGTGATGGGTCTAGAATGTTGTTATCGACCATATGTTGGGATAGAGCACTGTTGACATGCGCTTCGGCGAGTTTGGACAGCCATGGAAGCAAGGAGATTGGGCGAAAATTCTCCGGTTTGGATGGATCAAGGGTGGGTTTCTTGATGATAGGCGAAACCCACGCTTGCTTCCAGGTAGATGGTACACGCGCTGAAGTAAAGGAGAGGTTCAGGATGGTGATGATTGTCGGTAGGAAGAAGTTGAGAGATTCTAGGAATTGAGCCGGGCGCATAGGGTCCGCAGGGGAGCCAGATTTGACTTTTTTGCAAAGTCTGGTGAGGATATCGTCAGAGATTTCCGGGATGTGAGTCAAGATCGAATAGTTATGGGTAGGCGAAGGATTGCTGGGTGGGCTGGGGGAGTGCTGAGGAAAGGAGGTGTAAATTTTTTGTACTTTATCAACAAAGAACCTAGCGAGGTCTTCGCATTGTTGTTCGGAGGAGATACTCGGGAGGGGGGCTTTGCTGCTCTGAAGTTCTTGTACTAGCTTGAAAATTTCTTTAGCAGGGGTGGGGCTAGATTCGATCTTATTGGAGTAGAAGGTGGTCCGTGCAGCACGGATGGCTTTGTGGTATGCCTTTAGCAGAAGTAGATATTTTGTTTTATCTTCTACGTTGTACTCCCTACGCCAAAGGCGTTCTGCCTTTTTGCACTCTTTGCGCAGGTTTTTGAGAGTGTCGTTGTACCAAGGGTTGGAAGGGGAGTTACGGCCTTTTGCCCATTTGGCAGGAATGAGATTGTCTAGTCCGTCCGTGATCCATTTATGAAACGCACTGTAGTTGTCGTTGATGTCGGAGTTGTTGTCAAGGTGGAAGTCCCCTAAGGTCGAGTGGAGGGCATCTCGAGATAGTTTATGCCATTGTCTTTTTAGACGGCGGGTCGGTGCCATGTTGTGCTTGCTTTTATTGACCAGAATGGTCAATTTAATGAGGGAATGGTCCGTCCATCCCATAGGGAGGGGGGCCTCTGAGGTGAGTTTCTCTAAGTTTGAGAAAACTGGGTCCAGGATGTGACCAGCAAGGTGAGTTGGAGTGGAAATGAAGGAGTCGAGCTGCAGTGCGGAGAGATCTGCAAGGAGCGTTTTGATCATAGGGTCGTTTATAAGATCAAAGTGAAGATTGAGGTCTCCCAAGATCGTAAAGTTAGAGCTTTTAGTTATTAGGGAGGTACTTGTCTCGAGAAGAGCCTCAATGAATTTTGAAGTGGGGCCAGGTGGGCGGTAGATATAGAGACCAGATACAGCGAAGTTAGGATTTATGATAATTTTGAACTGGGCGCTTTCACAGTCTGGAAGGTTCTCTTTAACAAAAGAGCAAGAAAACGTTTTCCTGTAAATTATAGCGATACCGCCACCTCTTCCATCTCTGTTAATTGTCGACATGAGATAGTCGTCTGGCAGCGTAAGGTTGGGAATGGTGGAGGTGCCGTCCCGTAGCCAGGTTTCGCAGAGGAAGAGGATGTCTGGATTGTCGTCCAGAATAAGGGTATTGACCTCAAGGTGGTGTTTGACTAGCGATCTTACGTTGAGGTGATAGATCGTGATGGAGGTAGTTTTCTCCGGTGCTTGGAGCTGCTGAATGGAGTGGGGTGTGGCGGTAGAAAAGCTACAGTTTTGACATTGTAGGCACGTGAGGCCGGGCTTACCTGTGGTATTAGCGCAAGACCGCCCGGGGTTCAGGCTGTGTAGTGGCTCGCTTTCGTAGGAGAGGGTTAGTGACGGAGTTAGGCCAGGGGGACTGGCGAGAGGCGATGACTTGGCGAGGACGGGCGAAGACGGGCTTGCCTTAGGCGCGCCTTCGGCGCGCAAACGGCGCGCCCGCTGCGCCCGTCCGCTGCGCGTACGGTATTGACACATCCCTTATAGGAGGGAGAAGGGGGAGGAAGGGGGGCGTGGCCTCCAAGGGGGCGTGGCCTATCAGCACGCCGGCAATGGCGCCGTGGACGATTTTCGTGAGCCCGCTGACAGCGTGAGGCAGCTGTGCGGTGTGCTTTTTAGGACCGAGTCCCGTGAAGCCAGGTGAGTAGTGCTTAAAAACAACAAGTTATTCAGTGACACAAAATTTTTAAAATCAATTAGCGTCTAGCTCCCGGCTTTTCGCCTCAGGAGGTTCCAAGGTTCTGGCAGGTGTGCGCTATAGGTCAGCGTTTTATACCTGCTCGGAAGGGGGCGTGGCCTCCAAGGGGGCGTGGCCTATCAGCACGCCGGCAATGGCGCCGTGGACGATTTTCGTGAGCCCGCTGACAGCGTGAGGCAGCTGTGCGGTGTGCTTTTTAGGACCGAGTCCCGTGAAGCCAGGTGAGTAGTGCTTAAAAACAACAAGTTATTCAGTGACACAAAATTTTTAAAATCAATTAGCGTCTAGCTCCCGGCTTTTCGCCTCAGGAGGTTCCAAGGTTCTGGCAGGTGTGCGCTATAGGTCAGCGTTTTATACCTGCTCGGAAGGGGGCGTGGCCTCCAAGGGGGCGTGGCCTATCAGCACGCCGGCAATGGCGCCGTGGACGATTTTCGTGAGCCCGCTGACAGCGTGAGGCAGCTGTGCGGTGTGCTTTTTAGGACCGAGTCCCGTGAAGCCAGGTGAGTAGTGCTTAAAAACAACAAGTTATTCAGTGACACAAAATTTTTAAAATCAATTAGCGTCTAGCTCCCGGCTTTTCGCCTCAGGAGGTTCCAAGGTTCTGGCAGGTGTGCGCTATAGGTCAGCGTTTTATACCTGCTCGGAAGGGGGCGTGGCCTCCAAGGGGGCGTGGCCTATCAGCACGCCGGCAATGGCGCCGTGGACGATTTTCGTGAGCCCGCTGACAGCGTGAGGCAGCTGTGCGGTGTGCTTTTTAGGACCGAGTCCCGTGAAGCCAGGTGAGTAGTGCTTAAAAACAACAAGTTATTCAGTGACACAAAATTTTTAAAATCAATTAGCGTCTAGCTCCCGGCTTTTCGCCTCAGGAGGTTCCAAGGTTCTGGCAGGTGTGCGCTATAGGTCAGCGTTTTATACCTGCTCGGAAGGGGGCGTGGCCTCCAAGGGGGCGTGGCCTATCAGCACGCCGGCAATGGCGCCGTGGACGATTTTCGTGAGCCCGCTGACAGCGTGAGGCAGCTGTGCGGTGTGCTTTTTAGGACCGAGTCCCGTGAAGCCAGGTGAGTAGTGCTTAAAAACAACAAGTTATTCAGTGACACAAAATTTTTAAAATCAATTAGCGTCTAGCTCCCGGCTTTTCGCCTCAGGAGGTTCCAAGGTTCTGTGAGACAGGTCCAGTTACAGACTTGTCCCAGTGGAGGTTTTCAAGCTACAAAAAAAAGAGACTAAGGGCATGATTTAGAATTTGGCAAATGAATTATTGCATCACAAACATGACTGATATCCCATCTGCATTACTATAGAGCATTATATACTATGGCGTTTGCAATAGGTTAGTTGGGCTATCCTTCCTTTTGTGATCAATTAGCCCGACCACCAAACTCTAAATGAGGTCCGATCCGAAGGTAGAAATCTTGACCAGGCAAGGAGTAAAATGTATCTCATTACCCGAGTCCTTTATCGTTGCTGTTTTACAGCCCGAGAACCTAAGTTATCACAGCCAATAGAGGTGCACACTTTTTAAATAACCTTCGGAATCTCCATTTTGCAATCTTTAAAGGGAACCGCTGCCAACCTCTGTAGGAGAGTAGGGTCAGCTTCCTATGGTTACCCCCACTTTTTGCTGTGATTCTCTTGTTTTTCGACTTTAGTGTGGCTGTGGACCTGCTAATCAGGCCCACAGCCCAGCTGTTCTCTCTCTAAAATGATACCATGTACTTTAGGTACCTACCAGATTGGTTACTGGGTCACCCTTGTGAGCCCCTGTATAGTGTACCATAGGTACCCAGGGCATAGGTGCACCCTAGGCCTACCAGGGGCTGCAGCATGTATTGTACCACCCCTGGTTAGCCTTCCAAACTGACACCACAGGTCTGTTCTTACAGCCTGGGTAAGGTGGTGTAATCACCCCTTACTGAGATAAAGTATACCTATATCTATATACATATATAGACACATATGCACCTAAAAGCCACTCCTAAGGCAGACCTAGACAATCCTGGAGGTGGAGTGCTTGGTTTTATTTGAGAGGGTGCCCTAGCATGAGCTGAGCCCCTCTGCAGCTTTCGGAACTATCTCCTTATAGCTGTTCTATGATATAGCCATACCATATACTCTTAAGGGCATTATAATCCTCGCGGTTAATGCTAACTTTGGTTTGGCTTCATCAAAACATGTTGTGTAAGGTGTCAAACACTTTGGAATACTACCCCCTGCCAGTTCTGGCGGCGGGGGTAGCATTCCACCCTTCTAGAGGGAGAAGACATGTAGTTAATGGTTTACCCGGTTAAAGTTAAACAGAGCACCAGCATCACAAAATGGATGCTGCTGCAACGGACACAAGTCTGCCCTCCTGCTGCTGTTGTCGTATTTGATACTGATAAATATGACAGTAAAATGAGAGAACTCCTCAGCGTCAAGGAACACTACCAGAAATCCAGGTTCCAAGAATTCAGCAAATTAAAATGCGAAGTAGCCAAACTCCTAAGTGAGGGCAAGAATAGTGGTGCCATTAGTGAAAACGAATATAAATTTCTCTTGAATCAACACCCAGTTACCCCGGCGATGTATGGACTCCCGAAGATCCATAAGAACCTTATTGATCCATCTATGAGACCAATAATTAGTGGCATAGGGTCCATTCTGGAACCATTAAGTATGTACGTAGACTTTTTCTTACAACCTATCGTAAAGAAACAAAAGTCTTACCTTAAAGATACTTCACACGCCATTTCAGTATTCGAGGGTAAAGGTTTCAATAGGGTGACCCAGCTCCTGGTCACCCTAGACATAGAAGCCTTATACACAAACATCCCCCAAAACAACACCTTAAAGGTTTTAGCGTCTATACTAGAAACAGAGGACCTCAACGGAGGGGACGACATCTTCATCATGTCGTGCATCCATCTGATCTTGAAGAGGAATCTCTTCCTCTTCAAAGATGACCTATACCTACAGATCAAGGGGACCAGTATGGGGGCCACTTGTGCCCCCAGCCTGGCCTGTCTATATGTGGGTGAGTTCGAACTCAAGCACATATTTAATGAGGCTGCCCCCTTTTTCGAGAATATCTCCTGCTGGCACCGCTACATAGACGATATTATTTTTATCTGGAGCGGTGCCAGCGAGGATTTAGCCAGCTTTCTAGAATGGCTCAACCTGGGAGATCCCAACCTTAGATTCACAGGCCATCACAGCAACTCCAGGGTAGAATTTTTAGATATAGCCATCAAAGAAGAGGAGGGCTTTTTGAAAGTCAAACTTTTCACTAAACCAACGGACAAAAACTCACTCCTCCACTATTCGAGCAATCACCCCAAAGCACAAAGGGACAATGTGCCATTTGGAGAATTCCTAAGATTGAGACGAAATTGTTCCAATCTGGACGATTTCTATAGACACTCTGAGAACATGACAAAAAAACTCAAGGAGAGAGGCTACCCCCACAAATTAATCAAAAACTCCCTCAAGCGGGCAAGATTCTACGACCGAGACAGCTTGCTCGATCAAAATAAAATTCGCAACAAAAACGATCTAGACAAAATAGTTTTGTAACTCAGTTCTCACACCTGAGCAATCAAATTAAGAACATAGTGAACAGGAATTGGTGTATTCTTAATTTTAATCATGAAACCAAACTTAACAAACCATTGTTTTCTTTCCGCAGAAATAAAACTCTACGTAACAGCCTAGTTCATACATATAAACCACCTATGGAAACACAACGAACTTTGACAGGGCCAATAGCCTCATGCAATCACAAATGCGGGACCTGCTCGGTATGCCAGCATTGCATCACAGGCACCAGTCTGGAATTCAATGGGAAAACCTTAACCCCCAGAACATTTAACAACTGTAGGAGCCAAAATATGGTTTACCTACTGATCTGCCCCTGTAACCTAGGTTACATGGGGGAGACCAGTAGAGAACTCAGACTCAGATTCCTTGAACATAAATCGGCCATCCGCTCAAACAAATGCAATGCACCTCTAACAGAGCACTTTAAACAGGAGAATCACACCTGTGATGACCTGCGCTGGTTCATTTTAGAGAAGGTCAGGACCACCAGACGAGGGGGCGACACTGACAAATTGAGAAAAACCAGGGAACAAGGGTACTTCTGTTTCCTTAACACCATCCTCAAAAGTCTAAACACCAGGGAGGACTGGACAAAATGCATCTAGATCTTTTGAAGTCAACAGTCCATTTCTGTAACCTTGCCCCAATCGATCGAGAGGAGAACCACTGAAAATACTTTTCTAGGAAGATATAATTTCTAAATAGCACATAATATTAACCGTACGCACCCCATTTTCGGTCGCCCTGACCGTAGCACATATCTAGTACATTACGACATGTTCCAGTGCTCCTTTGAGCAAGCATTAAATACACCGCCACTATGTGAGAGTTACTACACGATTGCCTTAGATACTTTCCCCACAAAACAAAGGGAAACAACTTTCCTATTCAACCCAGTTTTAACTAAGAATTTTGGGATATTTCTTATCGATAATAAGACATTCGCTCTTCTAAATTTTTTAATAAATAGCCTCCGCACTATAGACTGGCTTACATAATATTACTAGACTATATTATCTAGAATACAGGTCCAACACACCGCACGTGGGACCGAATGGAGGCATTCAGGAATTATATCTTCTTTCCCCTCCCCTCCCGCATATCCCATCGCATGGCCATAATCTCAAAGTCCATGTCTTAAGAAATAGTTGATAAGTGCCTGCAAATACGCCTGCGGCGTAGGTGGCTTTAACTATGAGACACATACTGAACCATACATGCGGTCTTTAGGACCTCCGTACTACAATACCTTCAGAGACACGGCCCATCTTACTGTTAAACTCCCCTGACCAATCGGAAGACACTAGATAAAAACCAACCAATAGGGATACAAAATACAAGGCAGACTATGCTAATCTCGTGGCTTCGGCTAGGATCAACCGGATTGGCCAGATCTCGGACCAATCGCATGCTAGATTGAGCATTATAAGACAGCGCTTTTCTTTCCTCTGTCATTTCCCGAGGAACCAGACAAGCAGGCAGTCCGTCGTGAAACAACAGGTAAGCACCACCATTAGATTAGGCTTTGAGGCAATAGCGGTAATTGAACCAAGCAGAGTATTTCTAACCACCAGGCCCCCTTTTCCTATTCGATTCCTAGGAAAAGATTCTTATAACACGAGGACATGACGGTAAAGCCTCTGGTTCTACAATTTAAAGATTAACGGTTACCAGAGAAGTGAGCAGTCCTTTGCGGATTATTAGGTAAGCCTATATAACTTGGTGATAGTATAGAATATCAACTTGCTAATAACATTATCCCCAACTGACCCATATCTGATCTCTATTTATTATGTTCAGAGAAACGGAATCTATCTCTGCAAGGACAAGACTTAGGCGCCTCTGGATTTTAACACTGTAGAGAAGAGCAGCAATACACATTGGGCAAAACAATTCTGAACTGACTGTATGCCCACGTACCTATAGTAACAGGTATGTCCAGCCTTGACTAACAATGCCTACACAGCCCCTTAGAAAACCAGTTTTAAAACTAAGACTCACATTAGTGTAAAGTTCCCTCTTTCCCTTATCCGTGTTCTACAATTTTTTGATTCACAGGAGCACCATATCGGTAGCACGACCCAGACACACAGTTTTATAATTTGTGTCCAAAAATGGATTAACATAAAAATTCAATTCAACCCTCGCATACGGACTCCAAGGTAAACGTCTCTTCCAAGTCATACAAAAAGTGATAGAATAGACTGGAGTGTTCTAGGTTTGTCAATCTGGTATACGATTATTAAATGTAAATTTACGATAACTTTCACTCCCACACCTCAACAATTTGTGCCTATATAGTGAACCATTTAATTTTGCGGCCGATCAGAACAGCTCCTCCCCAAAGGTGGTTGACCAAAGAAATAATAAACTAATTAGAACTTTGTCATTTTTACCACGAGGAACCAAGACCATAAGCTATTCCCCAAGATACTATCCAGGAAAGCTGAACACCCCCCCCCCCCCCCCCCCCCCCCCAAAGATAGAGGGATTCAGAACAAAGTAAACCATTTAAAATTGGATGAGTCTTCGTTGAGGAATTATGAATATAGTTGATTTCTTCACATGTATGTACCAGAAATGTTGATCCTATGGTTAAAATACTGCAAAAGTATTTACAATGATTTGTACAGTGAATGTATCCTTTTAGTCCAGTTATTAAAACAGCACACCTCGAATAACCAAACAGTTTGTACAAAAGTTACTAGAACAGTCTATATATATACGTATAGCTATGTACCAATTGTTACAGGTCAAGTTGCTCATTGTGTTTTGCATGATAAATGTAAATCATCATGTACTTATCAAACCTTATTGTATGTTCACTCCTCTAGGGTAACTATATTGACCCCAATACCTCGACAGAAATTAAAAGGTGTCTTGATAAAGGTGGACAAAAATTTGGAAAACCACCGAAACGCGTTGACGCTTCACCCAGTATAATTCAGGATCTCGACATCTTTGCTGATATACTGTATTATAGTGCACATAGCTTAGGTATTAACAATAGAGTCCGAATATACAATCAGTATTGCACAAGTTCCATGTCTTACAGTTTTTTCTGTCCTTGTGATTCAATCTTGCTGGCCAAAATTGAATGTTAAAAAACGTTTTATTGTTTTATCTGTGAGTGGGCTCCACTTTGGACCACTCTCCTTTTAACATTTGTATTTTCAAATAAATTGTAAGAATTCTTTATATATACTTGTATTTTGTAATTATTTTTCTCCTTGACCCTCTGGCTTCTCCCATTTATTACGTTCAAGGGAAAACTTTATTTCACCTGTTCTATGATATAGCCATACCATATACTCTTAAGTGCATTATAATCCTCGCGGTTAATGCTAAATTTTGTTTGGCTTTATCAAAACATGTAGAGTAAGGTTTCAAACACTTTGGACTACTACCCCCCGCCAGTTCTGGCGGTGGGGGTAGCATTCCACCCTTCTAGAGGGAGAAGACATGTAGTTACTGGTTTACCCGGTTAAAGTTAAACAGAGCACCAGCATCACAAAATGGATGCTGCTGCAACGGACACAAGTCTGCCTTCCTGCTGCTGAACGAAACTCCAGCAGGGGAGGCTTGAACAACAGGTTTCCTGTCCAGGGAGGTGCTGGCACCTCCACAGACAGGCTTTAGTGTATTTGGGCAGGGTGGGTTGCATTCAGTGAATGTTTTTCGGACATTGCCTGGGGTACACAAGATGCTCCATGCATTTCCAGTTCAAATAGGTTGCTGGGGCACTCAGCCCCAGCTCTGGCGCGAAACTGGACAAAGGGGACCCATAGGAGGGACCTTAGAGTTAGTCCAACCCCTAAATTTACTATAAGTAAAGAACCCCAGTCCCTAGGACTTTAGATTACCCTGGACGAAACTCTGAAACATATCCTGGACCTTCGACATTCCATTTAGACTAGAAGACGGAAGACATCTCCCTTGTGGTCAAGGAGTGACCACCCTGTTCAAACAGGCACAAACAGCAACTTTGCCGGTCTGCATTTTCGAGGATCCCGCCGGAACCCGAAGAATCTGCGACACAGGACACGGACTTCCAGACATCTCTGACCTCGACCTTCACTCACAGCAAAGCTGAGACCCGTGGCGGACACGAGAGGCATGGGACCAGAACTCCTGGAGATCCTGCATTTTGCACGCTGCACCTACTTACCGAGGTATCCCAAAGTTGTGCATTGGGGTGCTTGAAGCCACAGCCCCAAGCACCATTGGCACCGAAGCTCAGAGGCCCACACTCCACGAGTGTCCCGTGGGTCCGCTTCTTGCATGTCCGCTAAACGCGTCTTCGCGGTTCCTAGGCCATTGGCTAGTGAGCCCCCAGGAAGATCACTCTTGAAACTACTTTGCTTTCCTGGTTGCTCCAGCTTCCCTGCAAAGGAGAAACGCCCCAGACCTTGCTGGTCTGCACCAAAGCCAATCTCAACATCTTGCCTGAATTGGGTTTGCTAAGGCTTGTTGGGTCCAATCAGGATACCGACACCGCAGTCAACTGGATCCTTCGTGGGACAGCTCGTATCCAGCTCCTGGTCCTCGTGGCTGAAGAGACAAACTTCACCTTTTTACCTGAAATCACCCGACATCTGGTGGCATCTTCCTATCGCAACCCTGGTCACTGGCTAGTGGCCCAGACTCTGTGTCCTCTGCTTTCAGGTTCTTCAGATCGCCGATCCGCCCTTTGATCCACCCGGACACATTTCCTCTGGTCGCCTGCAGCACTTCTTCGCAGCTCTCCATGGGAATCGACGACGAAACCCGACACCTATGCACCCGGCTTCTGTGGGTGAGGTAACACGAGTACTCTGGTAGTCTCAAGGGTATTGGCCCTCCAAGTGTCAAATATCTAAAAGGGTTCCATCGTAGTTATGCTAGAAGTGTCCTTAAATTGTAAATTTGTAACTTGTTCGTTTCCCATAGAAGGTCAATGGTAACCCGCGACTGTGTTTAGACACTGCACGCGTCTCCCATGGGCCCCCTACATCCTAACCCTTAGATGTTCCTAGAAGCCCCAGCGATTCCACAGGCCCTAGGCCTGTTTTCTATTCCTCATGTGGTTCTTATACCACTATTTTAGTATATGGTTTGTGAGGCCCCTAGGGTAAAAACGTATACTGTGTAACTTATTGTTTGCTAATTAAGTTCCTTGTATTGTACTTTTACCTCTGACCTCATAAAGAGTCCAGAGGGGTTGTGTTTAGAATAAATACATATCTATTTGATATATACCTTGTGTGGTGTGCTTTAATTTGGTACTCAAGAGATTATAATTGGTAAAACAACTAGCTTAATTTGCTCTCGGAAGTCTTAGCCTGAAGACTGCTCACCATTGCTACCCCTAGGATAGATTTCTATAAGGTTGACTTTACAACCACCATCAATAAGGGTTGATTGGACTGGTGTAAGGTGTCTCACTAGAATAGTGGACATCATATACCAGGCCAACTTCTCACATTGGTGGCAGCAAAGGTATAAAAGCTTGCATTGTTTTAGCAAATCTTGAGAATATCATTTGAAAAATCACATTATGGTACCTGTAGGTACATATAAATCAAGTCTTATAATACATAAGTTCTACTGAACTTAGCAGTTGTAGGTGGTAAGGGCTTAGCACACCCTGACTACAACTTCTAGAAAGGTTCTAGTAGGAAACAAGAAATGTAGGTAGGTACACACACCACACCTCACTAGTCATGGCTTTAAAAGCAGGGCCTAGTGTACCTCTGCAAGAAGACAACCCAGTGTTGCCTTCTAAATATGACACCTTCACTTTTCAAGAATTGTGAAGCTTGTGTGCCATACGAATATGTTTGCAAGCACAGAGTCCAAACTTTCAACACCTGGTAGATATCTTAGTGATAGATGATGTAGCAAAAACATCAAATCTGGATACTCCGGGTTGTAGGGAGAAGGGCCATCCTTCACCAGAGGAAGATCCTAGTGGGGCAGCCCCACTAGTGTCTGAAGATGATGAGGATGTAGGCCAGGATGAGGTTAATGAACCTGACCTGGGAAACACAGGTCTACCTGAGGGTGGAGAGGGCCTAGGAAGGCCTCCCTCTATCCCTCCACGTAGGCCTAATGGTGTGATCAGAAGGCACAGATCTCTTTCAGATGAATCTGGGCATTCTGACTCATCA
Source organism: Lissotriton vulgaris (assembly GCF_964263255.1). Lineage (NCBI taxonomy): Eukaryota > Metazoa > Chordata > Amphibia > Caudata > Salamandridae > Lissotriton > Lissotriton vulgaris. The sequence goes on from NW_028253252.1 coordinate 590,457, forward strand.
ACAGGGTCCTCTGCCTCAGCTCAGAGGAGAAGAACTTCTCTCCAGAGAAGAGAGCATGAAGTTAGGATGAGGAAGCCAAGCTTAGGATCAAGAGGCAAGAAATTGCCCTTGCCAAAGAGACCCTGGCTCTTGAAAGAGAGAAAAATGTTTGCGGGCTAGAGCCCACTGGTGGCAGCAATATCCCTAGTGGTAGGGATAGGTCTCATGACCATAGAAACCTGAACAAGATTGTCCCTCCCGATCAGATTGGGGAGGACATCCACAAGTGGCTAACTGCTTTGGAGAGGGCCTGCAAAGTACGGCAGGTGCCCCAGAGTCAGTGGGCAGCAATCTTGTGGCTCTCCTTGGCAGACAAAGGTAGAGACAAGCTCCTCACTGTCAGAGAAGACGATGCTGACAACTACAATGTCCTGAAGAGTGCTCTAATAGATGGGTTTGGCCTAACCACTGAGCAGTACAGATTGCTGTTCAGAGATACCCAGAAGACGCAGACTCAGGACGGGACAGACTTTGTAGATTGTGCTACTAAGGCTCTGGAAGGCTGGTTACTAGGCAGTAAAGTAAGTGACTATACAGGATTGTATAACCTTATAATGAGAGAACAGATTCTTAATAATTGTCAGAACCAGTTATTGCATCAACACCTGGATGACTCTGATTTGACCTCTCCAAAAGAATTGGGTAAGAGGGCAGACAAATGGGTCAGAACCAGGGTGAAGCTGAAGGTACAGAACCAAGGTGGTGACCAGAAGAAGCAAGACCAAAAGGGTGGGGAGAAAGCAAAATACCAGAAGTCTTCTCGAGGTCCTCAAAAAGCTTCTAATGGTGGGGATCCCAACAATCCAAAAAGAAAGAAGGTCCAAAGAAACCTTGGTGCAAGATTTGTAAAGTTAATACTCACTGGACCAGTGATTGTGCCAAGAAGGAGACAGCTCCAACCACCATTGCCCCTAAGGCAACTGTTCCCCCTAGTTCAGCTCCAAGTGGTGGTTCTCAACAGAAGGGTGTAGTAGGGTTAACCCTGGGAACTGAGATGGACTCTGGCCTAGTCAGAGTACCAACTCAAGCTGCTTTGATCTGTGATGAAGGCATGGATATGTCCTTCCCTGTGAGTCTCAATAACTTGGGCAAGCACAGAAAACCTCCTTTAGTCAATGAAAAATAGGCTGAGGCCTACAGGGACACAGGCACAAGTCCCGATGCCCTATTGCTATCAGAGACTTGGCTCACCGACGACTCTCTCCCAGATATCTTGGCCACGCTACCCCCGACTATTTTCTGCTGAATACCAACCGAGCAGGGGGTCGCATTGGGGGAGGGGTGGCGGCGATCATCCGCAAGGATCTTAAGATCATTGCCTCTGCGGCCATGACCCTGCCGGAAGTAGATACCTTGGTCCTTAGCCTGGGGACTGAGGTAGGTGCAGTCACTCTGGTGCTACTATATCGCCCCCCCACTCCATGCCTTCTTTCCCTTCATCTTTTATCGACCAGCTGACCAATATTGCTACCTGCTCCCCCCGTACTGTCATCATTGGTGACTTTAATTACTGGTTCCAGCACGAGGATGCCGGCCCACATGCCTCCGAACTGTTCGAGGGTCTCTCGAGCCTGAATTTCACCCAACTAGTCAGGTCAGCCACCCATAAGGGTGGCCATATCCTCGACCATATTTGGACTCATGGAGTCACGTCCTCTCGCCCACTTATAACACCTTGTGTGTGGTCAGACCACTTTCTGATCGACACCACATTCTCGGCGCCTGGTCTGATTAGGGCCCCCCCACGGGAGGGTGGCACGGCTCGCAAGTGGAAGGCTGTCGACCCCTCCAAACTATCGGATCATCTTTCCCAAACGTTTCCCCTGCTACCCAATGACACTGGCACCGACGAGCTCTGTAGGCTTGTGGCAGACTGGCTCACCACAGCCAGTGACATCTTCGCCCCCCTCACTAAGTTTCCCCAATCCCGCCACTGTCATTCCCACAAATGGTTCACCCCCCACTTAAAAGCCCTTCATTTAGAACTCCGCCAGTTTGAACGCAAGTGGAGGAGGGACTACTGCTCCCCAAGCAGAGATGCCTATGTGGCTGCACGCAATAGGTACAAACTTGCCATCTTGGATGCCAGAAAAACCTATGCCTCTGGCAAAATTCTATCTGCCCCCTGCCAGTCTAAGGAAATCTTTAAGGTGCTTACTGAATTCACTTCCGACCCCAGGACGCTCCCTACTCAGGCCCCCACACAGGAAGCATGTAACACTCTCAGCACCTTCTTTATCGAAAAAATCGTATCAATCAGGGACACCATACCCGTCATGTCTCCTGGCGCTGGATCTGTTTCCCCTCCTCACAACTCTTCCTCTTTCACTCAATTTCCCCTTCTAGATTCTACATCTCTGGCCACTCTTGCTACCCACGTCAAGTCGGGATCTCCAGACGACTGTTGTCCCCCCTCTATACTCCGGGACATCTGCCATTCTCTACCCGACTGCATTCTCCCCCTGTTAAACTCCTCTCTTTCTTCTGGTATGGTGCCGGGCTCCTTCAAGGAGGCCGTGCTGGTGCCCCTCCTGAAGAAGCCTGGGGCCGACCCCGCTGTCCCGGCAAACTACCGCCCTATCTCTCTCTTACCTTTCTTCTCAAAGATCCTGGAAGCCCACGTCACCACCTGTCTCTCTCAGTTCATCGAGAGTTCCAACTTTCTCGAGACCAACCAGGCAGGCTTCAGACCCGGCCACTCTACGGAGACAGTGATCTTGGCCGTGCTGGACGCCCTGAGAGACGGTGTTGACAAGGCCGTTCCCCAGGCCCTGGTATTACTAGATCTGTCAGCCGCCTTCGACACGGTGGACCACAACATCCTTCTCCACCGTGTCGAACAGGCTGGCATCCAGGGCCTGGCGCTGGCCTGGGTCAGATCCTTTCTGACAGGCAGGTCCCAGACCCTCAGCCTGGGCGCCTTCAGGGCTCCCAGAGAGCACTCGCTCTGTGGGGTCCCCCAGGGTTCTTCTCTGTCCCCTCTTCTCTTCAATCTCTATCTTCGCCCCCTTCTTTTTTCCTTGAGGCAGTGGGACGTCACCGTGTTCAATTATGCGGACGACCTGCAACTCATCTTTTCTCTTAACTCCCCCTCTGCTATCCCCAACTTTCAAGCAGTTATGTCCCACATTCTCCAGTGGATGGGCCATAATCAGTTAAAGCTGAACCCCGGAAAGACGGAGCTCCTCCTCCCCGGCAAGAGCGCCACCTTCTGGGGGCCTCAATTCTGGCCGGCGGACCTGGGCCCCTCTCCCACTCCTGTAGCCTCGGTGAAGAGCCTGTGGGTCACTATCGATTCCGCCTTATCCCTAGGGCCGCAGGTAGGGACCGTGGTCTCGTCCTGCATTTACCAACTGCGCAGGATCAGGAAAGTGGCATACCTCTTCACACCCGATGCCCTCCTGCATGTTATCATGGCCCTCGTCCTCTCCCGCCTAGATTTTTCTAACTCGATCTACCACGGCCTGCCCAAAACATCGATGGCTAGACTGCAAGTGGTCCAAAATCAGGCGGCGAGACTGGCCTTAGGGATTCCGAAGTGGCAATCCGCCAGGCCCCTTCTTGTCAAACTCCACTGGCTCCCTGTCGTCTCTAGGGCAGCCTTTAAGATCGGCTGCCTTGTTTTTAAGTCGTTAGCTGGCCCCTGTCCTGCTTTCGTTAAATCCCTCATCAGACCCTACTGCCCATCCCGCAACCTGAGATCCTCTCACCTCCATTTCTTGACTGTTCCTTCCTTCAAGCTCTGTAGATCTGGAGGCCGGAGATTTGCTTACCTGGCCCCCAAGCTTTGGAACTCTTTCCCCCTCCCTCTCAAAACTTCTAACTCTCTAACCCTTTTCCGTAAGTCTTTAAAAACTTGGCTCTTCCCCCAATCTGCCTAGTCTCTCTGTCCTCTGTACTTCCAACCAGCGCCAGGAAACCCATGGTGTCAGTCCGCTCTATAAGCACCCCTTACGATACGATACGATACAGGGGCTAGTGTCACCATGGTGATACCTGACTTTGTAGACCCTGGACAGATCATACTAGGTGAAACCTACCTAGTGACCAATGCTAGCAATGGCACTACCACACGAGAGGGAAGTTGTTAATTTCTCCTGGGGAGGGGTAACTGGCCTTAAGAGGGTTGTTGTTAGCTCCCTGTAGAATGTTTGCTTGGCAATGACCTAGAGACTTCAGCCTGGTCTGAAGTGGAGTTTAGGACACATGCAGAAATGTTGGGTATCTCAGCACATGTTCTTGCTGTGACTAGGTCACAGGTAAAAAATTGCAACACTGAACAGGCACTGGGTTCTGGAATAATGGACTAATTGCCTACCAGGAAAAGGAACAGTAGGGTTAAGGCTGTGCCTTCCCCGTGCCTCAGGATGAGGATCAGCCTTCTGAGGAAGCTGATTGTGGGCCTGAAGAAGGAACTGTCAGAGCTTGAGCCTGATCAGGTTGAGTTTCTTGGGACAGGGGGACCTTCCAGGGCAGATCTGAGGCAGGCGCAGTTGGACTGCCCTTCTCTTGAACCGCTCAGACAGCAAGCTGCTGCTGATGCTGCAGGGAGTGCTAGTGGAACCCATAAAGTTTATTGGGATGAAGGGCTCCTGCATTCAGAGGCTAGAGACCCCAAGCCAGGTGCTTCCAGGAGGTTGTCATACCTTTGGAATTCAGGGGCTTCCTTTTGACACTAGCCCATGATGTTCCCTTTGCAGGACATCTTGGCCAGAACAAGACTTGGGACAGTCTTGTCCCTCACTTTCACTGGCCCCACATGTCAGAAGACACAAAGGAGTTTTGCCACTCCTGTGTAACCTACCAAGCCAGTGGCAAAGCAGGTGGCACTACAAAGGCCCCCCTTATACCACTACCTGAGGTGGGGGTTCTCTTTGAAAGAGTTGGGATTGACATTGTTGGACCAATGGATCCCCAAAAAGCCTCTCGACACAGGTCTATTCTGGTGGTAATGGATCATGCCACCAGATACCCAGAAGCTATACCACTTAGGACCACTACAGCACCTGTTGTGGCAAGAGCTCTCCTGGGAGTTTTCTCAAGAGTGGGTTTCCCTAAGGAGGATGTATCAGATAGAGGTGCAAACGTAATGTCTAGTTACTTGACTGCAATGTGGAAGGAGTGTGGAGTGAACTATAAGTTCACCACACCCTATCACCCACAATGCAATGGTCTAGTTGAAAGGTTCAACAAGACCTTAAAGGGTATTATTAATGGTCTCCCAGAAAAGCTCAGGCAGAGATGGGATATCCTGCTACCCTGCCTTTTATTTGCTTACAGGGAGGTTCCTCAGAAGGGGGTTGGCTACAGCCCTTTTGTACTTCTGTTTGGGCATCCTGTAAGAGAACCCCTTTGTCTGGTGAAGGAAGGATGGGAGTTACCTCTCAAACTTCCCAAGCAAGACAATGTTGACTATTTACTTGGTCTCTGCTCCAGGATGGCCGAGTACATGAAAAAGGCATCCAAAAACCTTGAGGCAAGTCAGGAATTGCAAAAGGCCTGGTATGACCAAAAGGCTGTACTGACTGTTTACCAGCCAGGACAGAAAGTGTGGGTGTTGGAGCCTGTGTGCCCAGCAGCTCTCCAAGACACGTGGAGTGGACCCCACACTATTGCTGAACAGAAGGGAGAAGTCGCCTGTATGGTTGATCCTGGAACTCCCAGGAGCCCCTACAGGGTGCTTCATGTCAACAGACTGAAACCATATGTTGACAGGACAGACATGGGCTTGCTCATGGCTACTGATGGACAGCAGGAAGAGAGTGACCCTCTCCCAGACCTGCTCTCTCATAACCCTGACGATAGTTCAGTTGATGGTGTAGCCTTGGCAGGCAGCCTCACTGACCAGCAGCAGAGTGACTGCAGACAAGTTCTGCAGGCATACAGACATATGTTTTCACTGACTCCAAGTCAGACTACCTGGTGCACTCATGAAGTGGACATTGGGTACAGTCTGCCTGTTAAAAGTAATATTTACAGGCAACCTGATCATGTCAGGGACTATATCAGGGCAGAAGTCCAGAAGATGTTGGAATTGGGAGTAATTGAACCTTCAGATAGCCCATGGGCTAGTCCAGTAGTCCTGGTGCCAAAACCTCACACCCAAGATGGTAAGAGAAAAACAAGCTTTTGTGAAGACTACAGAGGTCTCAATGCTGTCACTAAGACAGATGCCCATCCAATACCCAGAACAGATGAGCTCAGAGATAAGTTGGCCTCTGCCAAATATCGGAGCGCATTTGATCTGACAGCTGGCTACTGGCAAATCAGGTTAGCTGAGGAGTCCAAGCCAAAGACCGCATTTTCAACCCCTGGTGGGCATTATCAGTTTGTGTTGATGCCCTTTGGTCTGAAAAATGCACCTGCCACATTTCAAAGGTTGGTGAACAAAGTCCTCTCAGGCCTGGATGATTACTGTGCAGCTTACCTTGATAATATTGCTGTCTTTAGCTCCACCTGGGAAGATCACCTGATCCACCTGAAAAATGTTTTGGATGCCCTGCAAAAGGCAGGCCTAACTATCAAGGCTACCAAGTGCCAGATAGGGCAGAGTCAGGTTGTGTACCTGGGCCACCTTGTAGGTGGAGGGCAGGTTCGATCATTAGAAGGAAAAATCCAGACCATAATGGACTGGGTTGCTCCAACCACCCAGACTCTGGTCAGAGCTTTCTTGGGCCTGACTGGGTACTATAGGAGATTTGTCAAGGGGTATGGTTCCATTGTGACACCCCTGAATGACTTAACGTCTAAGAAAATGCCTAAGAAAGTTCAGTGGACAGTCAGCTGTCAAAAGGCATTTGATGACTTGAAGCAGGCCATGTGCACTGCTCTCATTCTGCAAAGTCCAAACTACTCCAAAGAATTCATTGTTCAAACAGATGCTTCTGAGTGAGGGGTAGGGGCTGTACTTTCACAATTGAATGAAGAAGGTAAAGACCAGCCATTAGCTTGTATTAGTAGAAGGCTGACCCCTAGAGAGAAACGTTGGTCAACTATTGAGAGGGAGGCCTTTGCTGTGGTTTGGGCCCTGAAGAAGCTGAAACCATACTTGTTTGGTACTCACTTCACAGTTCAGACAGACCATAAGCCCCTCTTGTGGCTAAAACAGATGAAGGTTGAAAATCCCAAACTGCTCAGGTGGTCCATTTCCCTATAGGGGATGGACTTTACAGTGGAACATAGACCTGGAACTGACCATGGCAATGCAGATGGACTCTCCAGATATTTCCACTTTGAACATGAAGACTCAACTGGTCAAGTTTAGTTCAATGTCACTGCGTTTGGGGGAGGTTGTGTAGGAGAGTAGGGTCTGCTTCCTATGGTTACCCCCACTTTCTACTGTGATTCTCTGGTTTTTCGACTTTAGTGTGGGTGGACCTGCTAATCAGGCTCACAGTTCAGCTGTTCTCTCTCTCTAAATTGATACCATGTACTTTAGGTACCTACCAGACTGGTTACTGGGTCACCCTTGTGAGCCCCTGTATAGTGTACCATAGGTACCCAGGGCATAGGTGCACCCTAGGCCTACCAGGGGCTGCAGCATGTATTGTACCACCCCTGGTTAGCCTTCCAAACTGACACCACAGGTCTGTTCTTACAGCCTGGGTAAGGTGGTGTAATCACCCCTTACTTAGATATAATACATCTATATTTATATACATATATAGACACAAATGCACCTATAAGCTACTCCTAAGGCAGACCTCGACAATCCTGGAGGTAGAGTGCTAGGTTTTATGTGAGAGGGTGCACTAGCATGAGCTGAGCCCCTGTGCAGCTTTCGGAACCATCTCCTTATAGCTGTTCTATGATATAGCCATACCATATACTCTTAAGTGCATTATAATCCTCGCAGTTAATGCTAACTTTGGTTTGGCTTCATCAAAACATGTCGTGTAAGGTGTCAAACACTTTGGAATACTACCCCCTGCCAGTTCTGGCGGCGGGGGTAGCATTCCACCCTTCTAGAGGGAGAAGACCTGTAGTTACTGGTTTACCCGGTTAAAGATAAACAGAGCCCCAGCATCACAAAATGGATGCTGCTGACACAGACACGAGCCTGCCCTCCTGCCGCTGGACGAAACTCCTGAACACCAAAAAATTGCCTCTCACACCTATATTTTAAACCACATTTGCGGAAAAGTTGAGCACACCAATAGTCGTGATCAACAAGGTATTTTTATTTATACCGAACCAATCTGGGATTTAATCAAGTTTAAGCATATTTTCACACATAAAGACACATAGATACAAAAGTTATTTACAATGTGAATATGAAATACATTCAGAAAAACAAGATATAATCCTGGTTCTATTAAGCAAAACCATTTGAAAGCAAAAATCAGTGATAATTCAAAGACAAGACAAAACCATTATGGGCATGTGTGACATACAATGAAACATTTTAAACTGTGAATGATAATTAAAGCAAGCATAGTAATGAAGAAAAAGGGGGGAAGTAGGAAAGAAACAAAGTAAATTTGTGACTTTTGCAGTAGCAAGATAACTACTGCCTCGAATTGACTCAAAGCAACTCCTTTCTAACTGGCCGACGCGTTTCGATTCCAGTGAAAAGTTTCTGGAATCAAACTCCGGCAGGGGAGGCTTGGATAATAGGTTTCCTGTCCAGGGAGGCGCTGGCACCTCCCCAGACAGGCTTTAGTGTATTGGGGCAGGGTGGGTTGCATTCAGTGAATGCTTTTTAGACACTGCCTGGAGCACACAACTGTTTATCTACGATGTATTATCTATAACCACTCATAAGGTGTTACTCAAATATGGATTTACCTTGAACAAACAAAAGACAAGAAGAATTTAGCAAAACAGATACAGTTGGTTTAATTAAACACTGCGGCCGTGAGCACAGCATACAAAAACGACTGTCTCAAAGTACATTCAATTTGAACACCATTATATACATTTCTTGTAGCATCATAAAAAAACGTCACAAGTCTTGTTCCTGCCAAGTTGCTAATACTGCCATGGGCAATGGGGCCCTATTCTGCAGTTCCACCCTGATCGTAATCGAGTTAGCGAAGAGAATTTCTTAGGCCCTGGGACACTCACTGAGCAGCTGGTCATTGATTACCTCCTGTATGTTGAGACTGGGCCTATCAAAGATGATCCATGCCCACATCGCGATCACTTGGTCAGTAGCCAGCAGTACCCCGTATCTGGAATGTACCTCCATGGCCTCCAAGCAGAACAGCACCTCCTTTTGGGGTTCCATATAACGGTGGCCCATCTGGCAGAATACAAACTACCGGGGCAGCCGTAGCTTCCGACCCAGCAGTTCCGGCGCACAAGCAATTATTTTGAGTACAGCATTATTGTAGGCCGTCGGGTCAGTGGGTACTGCCCTTATCGGCCTGTCTTTGTGCTGTGGGTGTGCTAAAGACAGGAGCCTTGATGGGGTAACTCCAGGTGTTGAGCAGGTCATTGCTCCTTCTTCTGAGAAATGAATGGTCATATTTAGTTTGCCCATGAAGTCTCTTAGGAAATTATC